>NC_090929.1:1487476197-1488101197 GCF_040938575.1 Ambystoma mexicanum
CTTAAGCGTGGCTTGGTTTACAAGTTCGTGTCAACAAACGTGTTGTGGCTTACATGCACAGTTTTCTTCTTCACCCTGCAACTAGGATGCACATAGTGTCCGTTTTATGTCCTTATCCCCTTTTTGCTTAGAGGAAGGGTTCTTTTTGTCTTGGCTTTGCTGCTCATGCATCCTTCTTCCTCGTCATGGATCTCGTCTGCACGTGCTGAGGTTCTTCCCTGTGTCTTTGGTTTCTTTGTGGTGGGGTGCAGCTAGAGGGCTTTCTCCGATATAAGGCTTAATGTCATTGAGAAAAATCCATGTTCTCCTGCCCTGCAGTTTTACAGCTGAAGGAATGCAGTCCTCTACGATGAAAGGGCCATTGAATCTTGGCTCGTCCCACCTCTTCCTTGTGTGGTTTTTTACTAACACCACATCTCCAGGAAAGACGAGTGGAACACGTAGACCTTGAGCTGGGTCTGTTGTAGCGTCTCCTGCTGTGTTCTGTGCTGTGCTGCACCCTCTTCGTTGTCGCTGCAGTTGGTCTGAAATTACAGTAAGACTGGATGTCATGCAGTTCAGATATTTTTGTAATTCGGATCCCAGGACCTCTCAGGTTGGCTGGGCATCACATCTAGCTCTGTCTCGAGGAGATAGGGGAGTATTCATTCTCCTTCCTGTGACTGTCTCATGCAGCGTAAGATGATGGTCAGAGCCTGGTTGGTTCCGAAGAGCATACAATGCCAGTGGAAGGCAGTGCAACCATCTCCTCTTTGGAGTAAGCTTCAACTTGGTTATCCTTTCCTTTAACAAGCCGCTGAGCCTCTCATTAATACCATTACCTTCCGGATGATACGCCGATGAGAACTTGTGCTTTATGCCAAGCAACAAGCTAATCTGTTCAAAACCTGCATTTACAAAATGAGCCCCATTGTCTGATCTCATCACTTCACACACCCCCCATCTAGGGACCACTACCCTCACCAGGAATTTGGCCGCACAGGTTGAGTCTGGGTGTGTACAAGGATCTGCCTCTATCCACCTAGAGAATGGACACAACACTACAATCAAGTACCTGTACCCGTTACATACTTGAATCATGTCGACGTAGTCGATATGTAAGTGCTGAAAAGGCCCATTTGGCTGGGGGATGACTCATCTCACCACATTTAATGTGTGCCCAGCGGTGAATTGCTGGCAGATTATGCAGTTCACCATAAAGAACGCAACATGCTCTGTTAAATTCGGTATAAACCAGTCTTCCGTGAGCGTTGCTGCTAGATTTTCTTTTGACATGTGTATGGGGTAATGCAATTGCTCCAATGCTATTTTTAGTAGGGCTACAGGCATTACTGGTTTACCAGTGCTGACTTGACGCCACAATCCGTCAGAGGGGTTTAAGGAACACCCTCGACATTTCCACAGATTCTTCTCATCCTGCAGTGCCTCCCCTTGAAGCTCCATTAGTTGTGTCTGCCCCATATCGCTATAAGCTTCAGGTGTGGTTCGTGCCACCATCATTCTCTCATGGGTACATGCCACTTCCACTTCCATGATCGTCTCACTTTTGGATGCCATACGCTTGGCTTCCGTGTCTGCTGCATGGTTTCAGCGTGACACGAAATCTCTCCCTTTGGTGTGGGCGGCGCATTTCACGACCGCTATGCCCACAGGGAGCTGTAGTGCCTTAATCAGCCTGTCCAATAAGGCTGCATGTTACACTGGTGTGCCGTCTGCTCAGAGGTAGCCCCTCCTTTTCCAGCCCGCTAAGCCTGCGTGCACTGTTGACGTCACATAGGCGGAGTCACTGTACACCATTACTTCCTGGTCTGCTTGATTCTCAATGGCGAGTATCAACGCCAATAATTCTGCAGCCTGCGCTGAATAATGAGATGGTATTTGTGCACTGATGAGTACTCGAAATTCTCTGTTTGCTATGTGTTTTATTATGGCAACGCCTGTATATCTTTGTCCGTCTTCTTGGTTGATTCTTGAAGATCCATCAATACAAACGATCT
Organism: Ambystoma mexicanum; assembly: GCF_040938575.1. Taxonomy (NCBI): domain Eukaryota; kingdom Metazoa; phylum Chordata; class Amphibia; order Caudata; family Ambystomatidae; genus Ambystoma; species Ambystoma mexicanum. The sequence continues at coordinate 1,487,478,195 of NC_090929.1, forward strand.
CCCCTCCCGCCAGGGCATTTTCTTTCACCCTGGGGATTTCATCATAGAATTCTTCATAGTTTGCACAGTCATGTATCGGCTCTCCTTCAGTGACTGGCTCAGCTATGAACGTGCTTGGGTTTACCGTTTTACATCAAACTATTTTGATCAATGGATTAGATATAATCACTTCATAGGGAGAAGCTCTTTGAGATGTCAATGTGCCCTTTGGTTTCTCTAAAATGGCGAATAATGAGTGCTCGACGTATAACGTCATAGAACATCCCATCACAATGGTTGTAGCTTTCTCTATGGCGAACGCTGCAGCAGCTAAGCTTTGTTCGCATGGGAAGTGGCCTCTCGTAACTGGGTCCAGGTTCCAGCTGTAATATGCCAGGGGCTTGTACCCCAACAAGGTTCTTTGTGTGAGCACTGCCGTCATAACGCTGCCATCTGTGTGCGAGAACAGATAGAATTCCTCTGCATAATTAGGAATCCCGAGAACTGGAGCTGTACAAATCGCTCTCTTGAGTTCTGCAAACCCCTTTTCCATTGCCTCAGTCCAATCAATATTTTCCTTTGTCGCCTGGGCCTACTTTAGAGCCTAGAGCAAGGGTTTGGTATACGTGCTGTAATCGAAAACCCATGCTCTAACATAATTTCACAGGCCTAAAAAGCTCTGCATTTGCTTTATCGCGAGTGGCTTAGCCGTGTTCAAGATGGCTTCAGCCCTTTCTGGGGTCACCTTTTTACCCTCATGTGAGATGAGTTGGCCAACGTACAGCACTTCCTGTTGACAATACTGTAGCTTTTCCTTGTCAACCTTATATCCTTTCTCAGCCAGTATGGTCAGTAACTGGATAGAATCCTGCCTGCATTGTTCTTCTGTGGTGCTGCAGATCAAGATGTCGTCCACGTACTGCAAGATAACACTATCTAATGCAATATTGCTTAGGTTCATCTGTAGGACTCTGTTGAAAATGGATGGGGACTCACAGTACCCCTGTGGCAACCTTGTGCTTTTCAGACGCATTTGTCTGAATGTAAATGACGTCAGATCTTGAGAGTCATGGTGCAACAGGATTGAGAAAAAAGCATTTTTGAAGTCAATCACCGTGAAATATTTTGCCTTGATGGGTATGTTACACAGGATTGAGGATGGATTAGGGACTAGAGGGAACTCGGCTTTAACAATATCGTTTAATGCTCTTAAATCTTGGATTGAACGCCAAGACCCTCCCTTTGATTTCTTGACGGGATAAATCACCGTATTACAGGGTGACTCTGACTTCACTAAAATGCCCGGGTCCATCATGGCGGAAATTGTCTTCACGATCCCTTCATCCGCCTCTCTGGACATGGGATATTGTTGCGCTCTCAGTAATATTGCTCCTGGTTTCAGTTTAATTTTCACTTCTCCCACCCCCTTCAGGAGGCCTACGTCATAAGGTCCTGTAGTCCATACTGAGACAGGCACCTGGGCCATGTCATCATCAAAGTATTCCGGACGTATCAGTGCCAACATCATTCTCTGAGGCACTTCTCTTTTGATCATTTTTACCCAAAATATGCGACTCACTTCCACCTTTGTCTCTTCTGAGTCTGGTTGTTCTTCAAACAGATCATCATCGGTGACGTCAGTCACTCGATACTCTTCTTCAATGGCGATAATCGCGCACCATTGTCTGCCTTCATCATAGTATTCTTTGACCAATGCTACTTTCCCTCGCACTGCTGCTGTGTGTATCATCAAGTGAAATACTTGTCCCGCCTCTTCATGCATTGGTATTCTCTGTCTGAATAGAAACTCATCCGGGGTTCTCATAGTTCTATCTGCGAGGCCCGGCAATCCTGCCATAAGCACACGCATGCCATATGCGAAAACCTCTGACTCTAATGGTGTAGCTCTCTTGGCTATGTGTCCTGAGTATGCCCTGATCATGTCACACACGTTTGAATAATGCATTCCTGCAGTGGAGCATACTATGCCCTCCTCCGTGAACGAGATTGTCATGTTCAATTTTGTCATTAACTCTCAACCCAAAATGTTTACTGGGGTCTGACGTGAATATAATAAAGGTACATTCATTTTGCACTCTCCTAAAGACACTGGGAGTGCGTGTGTAAAGGGAACTCGACTGTGAGCTCCTGTAAAACTCTGAGTATCTATGGCCTCGCCGGACAAGGAAAACTTGCCTTCTCGTATGCATGAGCGTGTTGCACCCGTGTCAACTAAGAAGGAATATTCTTTACCCCCTATGATGACATTCACCCTATTAGGGTCTGGTGTCACTGATAGGATAGAGCACATCAGGGTTCCCAGTGAGCTGTCCTAGTTCATATATAAGTTCAGTCCACTGTACACTTGTGGATTTTCTCCATTCCCAGGGTTGCCTCCCCTTCCGGAGGTTGTGCCCTGAGACATTTGCGGTGGTGCCTGTTGAAATTGCCCTTGTGGCAAATTCCGCATGTTCGGGGGTTTAACCCCTTGTTGTGCACCCTGCTGCATGCCTGGTGCTTGCTGCTGCACTGTGTGATTCTGTGCACCACCCTGTTGTGACACTACTGGTGGATTTGCCGTTCCTGCTCCCATTCCTTGGCCATTTTGCCATGCGCCTTGACTTCTGCACGTGCGCGCTAAGTGCCCCGTCATTCCACACAGCCAACATACTGGCGGTGGTCGGATCATTTGTCTGTTTGACATATCTGGGCTGCCCGTTTGCACGTTTTGAAAGCCTCCTTGATTGCCTTGGAACCCTCCTTGATTACTCTGCCATCCTCTTCCTCTAAATCCTCTTCCCCTTGGGTATTGTCCTACGTTCCCTTGATTATTCTGCTGTGGGTTAGCCACCTGTTGTACGTTCTGTTCAGCTGGGCTAGTTAGCATAGCTCCTTTGAGAGCATACTTTGATGCTTTCTTTTGCATAAGCTTCGCTTCCTCACCCTTTCGAGTTGCCTCCTTTTTTCGATTCTTTTCTTGCAACAATCTACAGTAATGTGCAATAGTTCATTGTATTTCAGCCCAAGGCTTAGCCTCAATCCCCACCAATTTCTTGAGCTGTTTCTGTACTGGTTCTGGCAAACCTTGGCACAGTATGTGCTAAAATACAGGTGTAGATTTCGTCCAAGATTCATGCGTTTCGAGCACGCATGCGTCTTAGAAATTCTGGATATAAATCAACAGATCTTCTGACTCCTTCATTTTTCAAGGCATTATAGCTCCCATATCGGAAGTGTCTGGGTACAGCACTCGTAGCGCTTTCCATACTGCTGCTCTGCAATTATTAAAGGGTGCTCCATTGTGAGCAGTGTTAATTGTGGTTACACCAGGGTACCCTGCCCGTGTCCACACATCGTCTGCTCTCTCACCAAGTATGGTGATCAGGAGACCTTTAATGTCCCCTATAGCTAACTTGACACCCCCTGTCATTTTTTCTAACTCGTGTATCCACTTCCCGGCTCCCGATGTCAGCATTGGAAGCTTGTTTTTCAGGTTCTCTCGATCCATATGTGGCCATGGAATATATTGCGGTCTTGCTCCCCCCTTTTCTAATAGCGGAAATTGGAATGCGCAGCCTTCTTTCTCTTCCCCCATAGCTCTCCCGTTTACTGCTGGGGTAACATTCCTGCATCGCCGTCTGCCTGGCAATGTCCTCAACTTGTCTACATAGGCGGGCGCTGACACCCCCCTCTGACCATGGGATGTTCCTTCATGCCGGTCAGACTGCGTGGCAGACTCTGATGTCCTCGGTGCGGACTCGCTAGCGTCTGACCATCGTACCCCTTTGTCTTTTGGGAGCCGCTTTTCGCGCCGTCTCCCTTCTTCATTTGTCTCGCACTCCGTCTCCTCTCCGGAGTCGGACATTGATTGTTCCAAATTCACGCAGCTCCTTGTGTCATCATCGTTTTTACTGATTTCTAGTCTGTCTAGGGACAGTCTCCTGCTCCCACTACTTCGGGTGACATCCCAAGTGTCATACAGCTGATTGTTCTCCAAGCGCTCGTCTTCCCTTTCCGCTTGGGATATTTGTTCTAACCCCATTTCGTCATATATCTTATCGATCATTTCCCGATGCTTCTGGTGTCGAAGTCATCTTCAATATTTGCCCTGGTCGTGCCTGGTACTGAGTCATACGCAGGGAAGAATTCTTCAATGTCTTCCCATTCTACAACAGGATCGGGTTTTTTAACTTCCTTCTCCAGATATTCGAGATTGCGTGCCCTCTACGCTTACATTCAATATCATCATCAAATTCTTTGTGCTTCCTAGCCTCTTCTCTGACCTTATCTTCTTCTCTTCTCCGTTCGTTTCTACATTCATCTGCCCTTCGAACTTCCTCGTCTTTTCGTCTCCTTATCCTTTTTTCACGTACCCTTTGTTCTTCTTCCAACCTTATCTGTTTCTGTCTGTACTGGTCATAGGCTGCTTTCTGTTTGCTATCAAGCTGCTTTTCTTGCTCCTTGCGATATAGCTGTTCTCACCTCAGCCTATCTTTCCTTCTTATCCTTTCATCCCTTAACTCCTTTTCCTTCTCCCTTCTCTGTGCCTCATCTGACTTCTCAACGGTCTCACATCATCACTTCCTTTTCCATCAAGTTTCAACAATATCTGTCCTCCCATCCATTCGCCTTTTGCGACTGCTATCTCATCAGTTCTGCTTTCACCTCTTTTCTTTATCGAGAGATGCACTAATCTGTGCCTGGTCCTTCCTCTCAACATCAAGTCTCTCCTTGTCCCTCGGGACATACGGAGGTAAGATTCTTCACCTGATCCTTCCCTTTATTGTCGTCACTACTGTACGTAGGTGACTCATATGCGGGGTTGCTATACCCTGTGTCTGCCTTAAGCTCTCTTAATGGATAGAGTCCCTCAGGCTTACTTCCCTCGGTTTCCGTTTCAGGTGGGGCAGGTGGCGCGGTAGGTGTCTCACCCCCCTTTGTACATAAGTTTAATATCCAGTCTTCCTCTTTCGGCTGTTCGAACATTTTCCAAAGTTCTAGTACAGCCCAACGCCTTCGTTTCTCTAATTTCTTGCCTGAATATGTGGAATGCAAGTAAGCCGTCATATGTTGTAAGACGGCTTTAGATAAGGACCCATTTTGTGGCCACGGCATAAACATCTTGTGGGCGGTACCCTTTACCCTATCAGTGCTGTAATTTTTAAGCTTGGGTCCATGTTTCAGCAGTTGTTTACATAGGTATGCTAATGGAGTAATGTCTTCCATGCTTAAATCTGTTTCTAAGATTACTTTCATGCAACTTCAACACTCCCAACAATATGAGCGAGCACCAAATACCGCAAGCTCCAATCCAATCTTTTGCCGCCAGAACTTTTGTATCACCAATTTACTTCAAGAACATCAATTCATGTGCAATTGCCTCTTAACTATAGAAGCACGTAAAAACTCTACTTGATTTCAAACAACAAGGAGACACAATTCCTTACATGTGACACACAACAGAACATGTACAACAGACATTTGACTGACTAGACAAACACCAGCTGGACACAAATATCTCTGCCTCTAATTTGTACCCCTACATGGAGTTTAAACAACTCCTTTTACGTCGTCTTTAAACGTGGTAGTAGTCTAGTCGTCCCCTATTATGTGGGCTCTGAGTTCACGTTTCTTCTGACCGCTATATTAAAGCGCAGGAACAAGGCGAATCCTCTCTCTCCTCAGGTGTCCGCACTGGTATTCTCCAACTTCTTAGGTGTCCACCCTGGTATTCTTTAATATCTCAATTATTCTCGAGTCATTATCCCCATATATATATATATATATATATATATATATATATATACAGTCTTCTCTACTTCTGACTATTTTGTTTTTTCCACCTCCCTCCGTTACGTTTTCCCTTACTTGTTCTAATGCCTATGAAATTTTCCAAAGTATTCAATTTTTTGTTTCACTCACCTCTCGCATGGTTCCTCTCTGAATCCTCGGGATCACTGCCTCCGTTATCCCCTCTTTTAGTTTTCTACATCTGTTCTGCAGCCCGTAGGAATGGAAGGGTTTTATGTTTATAAAAGGGTCCCTTCAGACCCACTGCAGTTTTTTGATAGGTTTAAACTATCATTGTCCACGGGAAGCTTCACAGTCTACTCGGCCAAATGGCGAAGGACTCGTGATATTGCTGAAGACCTAGAGTTACTTCGTGCCGACAGTCAATAGGTGTCTTATTCTAATCAATAATCAATAATCGATGGTCAAAACCATCCTCTCCGCTACCAAGTGTACAGGAGGGTGGAGCGACCTCTGACGGGCCCATAGGATCAGTGCTCTCCCTCAAGTACTTTAAGACAAGATAGCTGCACCTTGAGATGGATGGGGTGCGGGATTCTCTTACTCCAACACCAAGCAATAAGGACAACTCAATGGTTTGGCAAAGGGAAGTCAGTTTAATGACAAGTACTAAAAAGGGGAAACAATGGAAATCACCAGTGATGCGATCGCCCGTCTCGCTTCAACTCTCCAATTCTTCATTCAGACAGCAATAGTTATAGTACATTCTCGTCATCATTGACGTATAACACTCAAAAGTTTGTCACGCAATTCTATTGGCTAAAAGGATAACTTAAGTATCGGTGCTATATCTGTATATGGTAACACAGTGTGAGGATTGGATAACTCTTATCAGGTGGAAAGTCTACGCCCATCCCTCTACATCACTCGTACAAGACGTCACTACAAGTACGACGTCTCATTGGTTCTACTAGCTATAGGACCCTAGATTATTTGGTCCATTATGATTGGGTGGTTACACCCCTAGGCATAAATCTCCACTTTAATTAGCAGCATGCAGAATGTTCACCCAGATGCAGTGTGCCCCACGATTCACCCTGCCTCCCTTCCATCAATCAGTGCTTTAGGGCTATGTGTCAATTAGTTGGCTGAGGTTGGCCTCGAAACTGTAGCTTCTTATCAGGAAAGGTTATGGCATACTCTGGTATGGGTGACATCAGACGTTGGTACCTCTTCGTGCTTGGCTGGCCACGTGTTAGTACACCGTGAATCTGCTTAATTTTCCCTCTATTTGCGTATTTGATTCTTTCTTTGGCCTCGCCACCTGCCTGGGCTCCTTTATCTCGACCTTCAAATGGCAGGCTGCTATGCGCTTAAGTTTCGTTTCTTCTAAGTTTTCGCTCTCCTCCCTTCCTGGGGTTGACCTCGAATTCCCAGGTGTGAGCTGCTGCTTGCTAAGTTTCGATTCTACTGTTTCTTCTAGCTTAGCTGGAGTATGAATCTTGGCCTGTTTGACCCCTACTATCCTGGGCTTAATTTCTGCTTTTGTAAAATGGAGTCGCACTTGTATTATGTGCTTCATTGAGTTATATATATATATATATATTTCTGAGGCTTATGGAATCTGCTTAGATCACATGCTGTGCATAGGCCGACATCTAGTGGAAGCTGCGGAGTATTACAGTTTGTTTTTCGAAACTCGAAAATGGGCGTCGACACAGGCGTGCCAGTAATACTATCCCTAGTGTGACGTCCACTGTACCCAAGATCCCTCACGCGTCTAGGATCCTCAGATTGGTTTTTTCCGCCATACTGGTCGGAAGCATCTTGCGTAGTCCCCTGGCCTTAGCCATACTTTTGCTAATTATTGAAGTTTAAAATTATTTATTGACATCCTTCACCACCCCAACGTCGACACTCGACACTCGACGACGGCTGGAGAAGACATCGACCGTCGGCTGCTGCACGACGGATCTGGGCCTAGTAGGCCGCTGGCCTCGGCCCTGCAAGTAGGGAGAGTGGGGGGTGGTACATACTCTTCACTCTTTGTATATAGACCTTATATATTCCTACACTTACCAGCCCGCTGCCTCAAGGTGCGTATGGAGGGTACCCCTTTCCAATTCTGCCCCAAGTGCAACCGCAAATACCCTTGGGTCGACAGGCACGCCACGTGCAATCTCTGCTTGCCGAGGGACCACCCCGAAGCGAACTGCAGAGCGTGTAGCAGGTTTAAGCCTAAAACACTTAAGGACCGTTCGACAAAGCGTTGGGCCCACCACGCCAGGCAGGCGGCCATGGCAGCGGAGGGCGCCTTCAGCGATGGCAGCGACGCCGTACTTTCGGACGGCGAGGGCATTACGGCGTCAAAAGACTGCTGAGCGCAGGTCCCCGACCTCGGAAGGTTGTCCGGCAGGGCGGCTATGGGGAAGACCCCCGGCGACGCAAGCGCTACACACCCTACACACACTAAGCACACTAAATCCAACCGAACCTCGACGACGTCGACTTCTCGGAAAGAGGCACAGATAGAACGGTCCGACTCGGTGTCCTCTGGGCGCTCTCGATCGAGATCGCCTCATGACGCAAGGCAATCATCCACTCTTGCCAAGAGTGCCTCGCTCCCTAGATTAACGGAAGTTCGATCGTCGGAAGACGAAGACGACTTCCACGCCCAGGCCGCGCTCCAGGAGACCGAGGCTGCAGTTACCACCAGCGAGGCCCCACGCTCGAAGCACACAAATACCTCTCCCGACCCTCGACGCCAGGCGTCGAAAGTCTCTGGGTCCTCCAAGGGGCAGGGAAAACATTTTTCCACGCACGGGGAGGGGGGGAAACAGCGGAAAGCACAGCCTTCCACTCCTGTAAGACCATCCTTCCACCCTAAGCAGACAGACAAACACAAATCTACTGGGACTTCAACATCCAGCAAGAGTACCCTTGATAAGTCCTCTAAGTTGCCTTCTAAAGTCATACCCTGTTCCAAAGAATGGTCCAGTGAAGACATAGACAGGGTCATGTCAAGGATGTCTTCCTTAGCTGATTTTTATGACAAAAACCCAGAACATTTCCTTTCGTATGACCCTCAAGGGGCCACACCCTCAGGCTCCTCTGATCCTATCCCCCTAAGTAAAAAGGCCCGGTTCGAAAGACCTGAACCCTTCGAGGTGCAGCCTTACTCTACTCCATACTCTACTCCACACCCCAGATACCAAGGACAGCCTTTCCCTGAAGGGGACCAGGAGTTTGAAATTATGGAGGAACAAACCGGGACTGAATACTATGCGGATGATGAGGACCTGGAGGAGGTAGAAGATGAGCAGGAAATTTACAGAGTAGATTCCCCGGTAGAGAGCGAAGCCCCAGTTACCGACTCGCCAGTTGATAACCAGCCCCTCCTTAATGAAGTTCTCGCTCGCGCAGCAGAACATTTTCACATCGACACCCACGGTGTACAGGAGGAAAGGGACTTCGCAGAAGAGTTGGTGGGAGAGAGGAGGCCGGTCGCTCAGACCATCCCTATCCTTAAATCCATCCAACGTAGAATAGATCCATCCCTGGTGAATCCTAACCTCACCAGAGCCGTCAACCCCAGAGTCGAAAAACTTTTTCGGGCAGCCCAGTCTGACCCTCTTTATATAAGAGGACATCTTAAACCAGACTCCCTAGTGGTTACCAACACTCGGAAGAGGGCTGGAACACCCTTATCGTCGTCAGAAGCTCCTCCCGACAAGGAGAGCAAAAAACTGTACGGGTTTGGCAGGAAGGTAGCCTCAACGTCCGCCTACCAAGCAAGGATTGCAAACTCCACCACCCTGTTGGCAAGTTACAACTGCCATCAATGGGAAGAGGTCGCGGCGCTCATAGCCTCTGCTCCTGAACCGTTAAAGGGCCAGTTAGCTCGGATCTCGGCAGAAGGGAGAGCCGTGTCTGGTTGCATATTAAAAGCAACTTTCGACGCCGCGGACAACGCAGGAAGATTGATAGCAGAAGGTACTGTTATCAAGAGACATGCGTGGTTACGGCAGTCGGGGTTCAAAACTGAAACCCAGGCTTCATTAATAGACAAGCCGGTGGAACCCGATCTATTGTTCGGGAAAGCGGTCGAAGACGCACTTAAGAATGCCAAAGACGAATACGAGACTCTCAAATCCCTTGGCCAGCTTACCAACAAACCCCCTAACCAGAGGGGGAACAGTAATTTTCGTCACCCACGCGGCCAAAATTCACAAAGAGGCAACTATGCCCAAGGACAGGGTACACAATGGAACAACAACCAGCAGTCTACCCAAAGTTACGGCAGGGGTAACAAGAGAGGTCGTGGAAGAGGCAGAGGCAGCCCCAACAAGGGAGGTGGCACGCCTCCACCAAAGCAGTGACGCTCAGTTCAGGGTCCCTTCTCACGCAACCCCAGTAGGGGGACGCATTTCCAACTTCACCCAGGCTTGGGAAGGGATCACCTCAGACAGATGGGTGCTGTCAACAGTGTCCACAGGATATTGTATAGAATTACTGCAGCGTCCCCGGAACCACCCTCCACGACAAAGAATAGACTCCTTAGAACATCAGAAGATCCATCTCGAGGAGATCGCCATTCTGCTACAAAAGGACGCGATAGAACTCGTCCCAGGACACCAGGTAAACAAGGGTATCTATTCAACTTACTTCCTTGTGCCAAAGAAAGATTTGACAATGCGCCCAGTATTGGACTTACGGCCTGCCAACAAGTATGTCAAGCCCCAAAAATTCTGTATGACCACGCTACAAGAGGTAATCCCCCTCCTAAAAAAGGGGGATTACATGGCAACCTTGGATATGAAAGATGCCTATTTTCATATTTCCATGCTCCCAGCGCACAGAAAATACTTGCGCTTCAAGGTGGACAGTCGCCACTACCAATTCAAGGTACTGCCCTTCGGGATAGCTTCAGCACCAAGGGTATTCACCAAGGTACTGGCGGTGGCAGCTGCACACCTACGCAGGGAGGCAATCCCAGTGTACCCTTATCTGGACGACTGGCTCATAACGGGGGAAACCCCAGGAATTTGCAGGTCAAACATTCAGAGGACTATCGACCTCCTCCACGATTTAGGCTTCTCTATCAACAAGAAGAAGTCAAGTCTGGTGCCAAGCACCTCAAAACAGTTCCTAGGAGCAATCCTAGATACTCAGAAAGGATTGACCTTCCCTTCGGAAGAGAGAATTCGGAATTTACTACTGCAAATTCAACATTATCAGTCAGGTCAACAAATAACGGTACGCAAAGCAATGCGGTTACTGGGCATGATGGCGTCATGCATTTACCTGGTCCCCCACGCGCGTCTGCGCATGCGTCCCATGCAGGAATGGTTGGCGAAACAGTGGTCTCAGGCAAGTGGTCAGTGGGACGATCTAGTGGTCGTTTCGCCAACACTCGTACAGAGCTTACACTGGTGGACAAGAGAGAATCTCGCAAGGGGAAAACCCTTTTACGATCCCGAAGTACAGGCAGTGGTGACTACAGATGCATGCCTAACTGGGTGGGGAGCTCACCATCTCCACCACACAGCTCAGGGTCTCTGGTCTCACTCAGTAGCCAAGAACCACATCAACCTGCTAGAGCTTCTGGCAGTATTCCTAGCGCTTCGGGCGTTCGAGCCCCATCTGCTAAACTTGTCGGTGCAGATCCGGACGGACAGCACGACAGCCATGTTCTATCTGAACAAACAAGGAGGGACTCGTTCGCCAAATCTGTCCAAGCTTGCCCAGAAAATCTGGATATGGGCACTCAAACGGAACATCTTCCTGTCATCACAACATGTTCCAGGGGAGCTCAATTCCCTAGCGGATGCCCTAAGCAGAGACTCCTTCCCAGAAGAACACGAATGGGTCCTTCACAGAGATATCATAGAAGATCTCTTCTCACAGTGGGGTTTCCCCACTATAGACCTATTCGCCACAAGCGAAAACAAACAATGCCCAGGATTTGCATCCAGGTTTCCCCAGCCAGACTCCCAAGGGAACGCCCTGTGGATGAACTGGTCAGGGATGTTTGCGTAGGCTTTTCCACCAACTCCTCTCATCAAGAAGGTGGTGTACAAGATGAACAAGGAATCGATGACGCTCATCCTAGTTGCTCCCATGTGGGCGAGACAACCATGGTTTCCACACCTATGCAGGATGGCGGTGTGCGAGCCCATCAAACTCCCAGCCTGGTACAACCTACTGTCCCAGCAACAAGGTCAAACAGTGCACCAGGAACCCAACTCAATGAACCTGGCAGCATGGCTCCTGAGGTCATAGAGTTTGGCCATCTCAATTTACCACAGAGGTGTATGGACATCCTAAAAGAATCCAGGAAACCAAACACAAGGCACTGTTACTTTGACAAGTGGAAAAGATTCGTTATTTGGTGCCAGAATAAACAAATCAACCCAGTTGATTGCACTCCTTCCAACGTTGTAACATACATGCTCCACCTGCTGGACGCAGGTTTGGTTTTTAACTCTCTGAAGGTACACCTGGCAGCCCTCTCGGCTTACACCACATCCCATAACAAAGTATCGTGGTGGAAAGTACCAGTAGTTAAAGCCTTCATGGAAGGAGTAAAGAGACTTCACCCTCCTATTTCGAACCCACCGCCAGGATGGGACCTCAATGTGATGCTAGCTAAGCTCATGGGCCCCCCTTTCGAACCCATGCATAAAAGTAGTCTCAAACACCTGACTTATAAAACGGCCTTCTTAGTAGCCATTACCTCTATAAGAAGGGTCAGTGAAATTCAGGCTCTGTCAGTGCAGGATCCTTTCTTTACTATCCACAAGGACAAACTGGTTTTACGCACACACCCTAGGTTCTCACCTAAATTTATATCCAAGTTCCATGTAAACCAGTCCATCGAGCTTCCGGCTTTCTTCCAGAACCCGCAAAGCTCAGCTGAGGTGAAACTACACACCCTTGATGTGCGTAGGGCGGTCCTCTACTATGTAAATAAAACCAGACCGCTAAGGAAAACAGATCAACTGTTTGTCTCCGTAGCTACAGGCAGAGAGGGGGATCGCGTCTCTAAAGGCGCGATCTCGAAGTGGATCATCAACTGTATACAGCTGTGTTACTCTCTTTCTGAAAAGACTCTGCCTTTTACGCCAAGGGCCCATTCTACTAGAGGCATTGGGGCCACTCTGGCTTTCATTGCAAATGTTCCCCTCGACACCATTTGCAAAGCAGCTACTTGGAGCTCTATTCACACTTTTACTCAGCATTACTGCATTGACACTCATTCCAAGACAGATACACAAGTGGGACAAGCGGTTCTAAGACACCTGTTTGCTCATGACCCTTCTCACATCCCACATCCTTCTTCTGGTACTGCTCGCTAATCTATGCACAGCATGTGATCTAAGCAGATTCCACAAGCCTCAGAAGGGATACATTACTCACCGTAATCGTATTTCTGATGCTTGTATCTGCTTAGATTCACATGCGACCCACCCTTCCTCCCCTCCGAGAGAAGGCGCATGATTGCTTGTAGTCTTACCTTTCTGTCTATCTGCTTGGATTATCTGTACTCACGCTACTCCTCATGCTTCCTCATGTCAGAAAAAATACAATCTGAGGATCCTAGACGCGTGAGGGATCTTGGGTACAGTGGACGTCACACTAGGGATAGTATTACTGGCACGCCTGTGTCGACGCCCATTTTCGAGTTTCGAAAAACAAACTGTAATACTCCGCAGCTTCCACTAGATGTCGGCCTATGCACAGCATGTGAATCTAAGCAGATACAAGCATCAGAAATACGATTACGGTGAGTAATGTATCCCATATATATATATAGTTGGCGCCTGCCGCTCTATTCTTCTACTAAGCATAGCAAGCCGTACTGTTTTCTTAGCTTCTTGCGTTCCAAGCCTAATTACAGGCGTTAGCTAGTTGCTTATTTTCATCCTTCTATATGGTTACGTTTCTTTACATGTCAACATTGTTTCTTCTTCCAAGTCTGTTACATCATTATTCTTTACATTTCGTCTTTGTGTGTCATCTTTCAATTGTCGTTTATGTTCATCTGTACGTCTGTCCGGGCGCTTGTGTCGTCACCATTCGCCTTCAATTAAGGCCCTTTGGATTTCTTCGGGGACAGTTTGTAAGTAGTCTTCACTTCGTGTCAGGTGCTGGTACGGTTGCCTCAATGGGTACCGTGCTGCCCATGGTTGTCTGGTTATCGGCACTTCGACAGGTATTGCTCTTCTGATGGGCACTGGGCAGAGCCCTAGTGCTGCTCTCTGTTGGTTTATTTGCTCCTCATACGTCACATATCTCGGCGAGTATGTTCCTGGTATTTCAAAATGGGTGGCTGGCGTGCAGGCCATATCTGGGACCTCCTCTACAATGGAACCGTGCCGAGCGCTTATACATGGTCACATAAGTATCAGACATCAAAGAGCTCAGCAACAGTCCAAGCTTACCTAAGTTCCAACACGGGAAAAGTTATGGGTCTGCGCGCTCATCCTCTGATTATGGCGATCGAGAGGCTGACAAACTCACGTTTGCTTTTTATTTCGATTCGCGTACGGCACTTATGTTTACGGCCAACCATAATAGATCACCTGACTTTAGGAATACTGGTTCCTTATTTCTCTTAAAGGGACAGCAACCTCATACTTACCGATGGACTGCAAAGGAACAGAAATTAATTTATACGTATTCTCCTTAGTGTAACGGTTTTGCAGCGGCATACAATAACGCATATTCTCTAAAGGAGAAGTTATGCAAAACACAGGATAAATTCGAACGATTGCAGCTTTCCACTCGGAAAATTGAACAAAAATTGATCTGCCAAAAATTAGACGTATTTTGTATCTTCAGACTGGTGCTGATTCTTACAGTATTGCACCAGTTCCAAAGGTGTCTTCTCTATTTTAAATGTATGCAAAATCTAGCAGTATGTTAGGTACAATTTTGACCTCTATCTTGATGGATCTTTTCGTAGGTCTTTTAATGACTGTTGAGACACAAAAAATTGTATATATGAGGGACTCTCACCTTACAGTACATAATTTAGGCCAAAAGAGTGTTCCATTCCACCGAAGAATTTAACCCTTCTTTTGGTTATATTGAGGTTGTAAATCCAGCGTTGTTCACATTTGCTGAGCATGATTTCTTTGTTACCGCCTCTTGCTGTAGGCGTGATTAATTGGATCAAGAACCAAAAAATGTCATATTTATGGTTTTTTTCATAATGTAGTACCAGTGGTTTATTCTCCACTTTATTCTTCAGACATGACCTGTGTTCACAAATGCGTTGTTTCACACATCTTTTTGTCTTGCCTATATACAATAAATTACACGGGCATGTAATGCCATAGATAACCCATGTAGAGGAACAATTAGAAAAATTGCAAAATTCCCAAGTTTTGCCATGGAGTTCGATTGATTTCAAATTTTGAGTCAAAGGACATACTGAACACTGACCACATTTAAAGAGGCCAGTGACAGGTGGCAAATGCCAAAGTGTGGTTTGTCCGGCTATTCCTTGTTTTTTAGGATATGTGTGGACTAACATAACCCTGCAATATCTTTGGTGTTTGAAGGCAATACGAGGTTGGGCAGGATTGAAATCATCAGTTGCTAATATATGCCAGTTTTTCTTCACACTTTTCCTCAATTTATTGCTAATAGGACTGAAGGTGGTAACGCATTTGATTTTCTCTTCTTGGATTTTCGGTTCAGGGTGCAGACATCTCTCTGTTGGCATGTTGGGCCCTTTTAAAAGCTGAATGGACAATAATCTTTGGGTAACTTCGTACCTTTAGGTGACCTTTGAGGTCTTTTCCTTCCCTAATATAATCATATTGGAACAGTTCCTTCTGATTCTCAGGAATTGGCCCATCGGTAGATTATCCCTTAATGCTAGGGGATGAAAGCTGTTATATTTGAGCAGCGTATTTTTATCTGTTAGTTTTTGATAAAGATTTGTAAAAAGCTGCCCTGATTCTGACTTGCAGACCAGTAAATCAAGGTACAGAATCTGTTTCGCGTCATATGTCATGGTAAATTTGATATATTCAGTCTGGTTATTTAACCAGACTAGAAACCTTTCTAGGGTGGTAGTATCACCTGCCATACCATCAAAACGTCATCTATATATCGGTACCATTGGCCTATGTTGTTCTTATAGGGGTTGTTCACATGGCATATAGATGAGATTTCGTATTGAGCCATAAACAAGTTGGCCAAATCGGGGACAAAGATTGCCCCCATAGTGGTCCCATGAACTTGCCTATAGAAGATCCCGTCGCATAAGAAAAAGTTTTCAGTAAGCGCAAGTCTAATGCATTCTAAAATTAATGCTGTCAGGACTTTAGTCAGAGATAAACCACTCACTTGGTTAATCATGCTCGTAGTATCTTTAACAAAAGATTACATTGATCTTACAAATGGCCTAACAAACCAATCTGAGTATATTGATAAAGGTTCCAAGATGGAATTTATGGCGGACACAATCGGTCGGCCAGGAGGGTTGGTAATACTCTTGTGGACTTTGGGAAGTAGGTAGAAAGCTGGGATGGTTTCTACCTACTTCCCAAAGTCCACCTGCACAAGCTTGTTTCTAGTAAAGCATTTTGCTGAATGCTCATTAAACAAATGGCTATAATCGTGTTTGATATGAATTCCAGACCATCAGGTTTTCAGTTCATAACATGTTTTGAACCTGTAGATATATCAATAGATCTGAAGGCGCTGCTTTGTTTAGGCCAGGCGGTACCTCTCTTTTGCTAATTAATGATGAGAATTTAAACAGACTACTCTTTATTCTGTACAGAGTCTGATGAAAAACGGACTTGAGCTCCTGAGTTACAAGTAACAAAGAAAACCATGCCCGTGACGAATGAGACACAAGCGGTTTTGAGAACTACCTGTCACTAAGAAGCTTGTGCATCTGGACGTAGAATAACTAAGCATGAGCTGGTTTTAGCGTTGTAGACACGGGCGACACGCACTGCTACATAAGTTGAGAAAAAAAGTATGATAGATGCGTAATACTAATATATAATTTTGCCATTACTTATGCAGAGTGCTACGAGTCATGAGAGAGGCTCATAATCTTTTGTAACAAGCTTGTTTCTAGTAAGGCATTTTGCTGAACGCTCATTAAACAAATGGCTATATTCGCGTTTGATATGAATTCCAGACCATCAGGATTTCAGTTCATAACATGTTTTGAACCTGTAGATATATAAATATCTCTGAAGGCACTGCCTTGTTTAGGCCAGGTGGTACCTCTCTACCGCTAATTAATGATGAGAATTTAAACAGACTATGCTTAATTCTGTACAGAGTCTGACAAGAAACGGACTTGAGCTCCTGAGTTACGAGGAACAAAGAACACCATCCCCGTGATGAATGAGACACAAGCAGTTTTGAGAACCACCTATTACTAAGAAGCGTGTGCATCTGGACGTAGAATAACTAAGGATGAGCTGGTTTTAGCATTGTAGACACGGGCGACACACACTGCTACATAAGTTGAGAAAAAAAGTATGATAGATGTGTAATACTAATATATAATTTTGCCATTACTTATGCAGAGTGCTACGAGTCATGAGAGAGGCTCATAATCGTTTGTGACAATGAAGAGGTCAATAACATCTACAAACATGTAGAGAGAAACTTCCTGAAATTATATAGGAATCTAAATATAAATATGAGAAGGCAGAATCAGTAAATAGATGACTTTTTTCTGTTTTGTAGGAACAAGGAAGGCGTCTCTAATGCTAGAGCTGATTAAATCATCTCCCTTTAGAAATTATAGTTTCATTGGCCAATCAAAGCCTTAAGAGGAACAAAATTGCTCATACTGTTAGTGGAAGTAATTGAAGGTTTGGTGGTGCTTACTCGAGTTAATGAATGTCATAGAAGTATGTAATTTTTCTGACATTGGTCAGTCAAATCTTCTTTAAAAAAAGGTAGCAGTAGACCAATAATGTATATGTTTAGAGATAGATTAATGATTAAGTATACCACACAAAGTGAGAACTAGTAAAACACATAAGAACCATCATTTTTTGTAATTGTTGCTGTTTTATTTAAATGTTTTATATTCTGCGAAATAGGTCTGGGGTATAAGACAGTATTACTACCGAATCGAAGCAATCAGTTCTTCCTCAAGATGGCCCAAAATATTGATGTGTGAAGTGACACTACAGATAGTGGGCCTCATTATGAGTTTGAAGGTAGCTATGCCCTTAAGGGCATGTCTACCTCCAAACTCGGGTCAGGGTCCCGCAAAAGGAGACTTACCGGGCCATTCTGACCTTGGAGGGCCCGGTAAATCCCTTTCGCGGGACCCGGACCCGGTACATCCCCATTCCCATTTGAGCCTGCATAGGGCTCAATGGGAATGGGGAGGATGCTAACAACGGGCCTGTTAATGACGGGCCCGTTGTTAGCATTCTGGACTGCTAGCGGGTCCCGCTCTGCACGTCTGGTCTGACCAGAAGTGCAGAGCGGGACCCACTGCAGACCTCGTAGTGTGGCGGCCCGGAATGACCGGTGCCGGTTCCTTACCGGCACCGTTCATTCCGCAGCCGCCACACTCCTAGTGAGGCCCAGCGTCTAATGCAATTGTAATGGCCGAAACATGTCGACAATAAGAAAAGACCGAATTATTAAGAGTCTGTGTTAATTTAGAATAAAAGACCCGGCATGAATTATACTTTTTAAAGGATGCATTGAATTTATTTTCATCTTTTTCTATTCTTGGTTTGTTTTTGATTGGTTTCTTGTTTTTCATTTGTGGTTTTAATGAATGATTTATAAATTGAAAACCTTTTGTATTAAATTAGATCTGTGTTTGGTTCTAGAATATGTGTTTGCACACTGTAAAGAAATCTATCTATTGTGCTTTGATACACTAATGACCTAGTATGCTACCCATGTAAAAGCACCACCAACCCTACCTCTAACCGGTATAGAGAGGGGTAATCTTTTTCTCATCTACTTGTGAAACACAAGACAGGGTGGCTTGCATGACAAAGCCTAGCTCTCCTCCACCTTTCGGCCACTGCCTGCACAGACGGGAAGGCAGTGAACACTCCCTTGAGCAACTCCTTAACAAGTCTGCTAGACCATAATGAAGACGCGGTAGAGGAGCCTGTAAATCTAGATATTGCTGCGAGATGGACTTTAATAGAGGAATGGGCAAGACCACTACAGGACAAAGACAACAGGTAAGGTAAACGGTCACAAGCCTACAAGGCAAAGGGATCAATCAGATTGACAACATACCAAACTGTGAACCACTTCTATTTGCTATTATAGCAAAGGAGCACAAGCTTTAGCTAGAACATCTCTGTGGCATGGCGACATGTCTAAATTCTGGGGAAGCAGGAGCCAAGTCATCAGATTGAGGGAGGCAGAATTGTGGTGCTGTACTGCTCCCTTGTCCCTGGAGAAGAGGTTAAAGAATGGTGGTAGTCTGATGGGAGGTGCCGACAAGAGGCTGAGGCGCTCTGAGAACCAAAACTGTCTCGGCCACCAAGACCAGTTTGCACAGAGGCGGTCTGAAAGTATGGAGGACCCTCAGGAGGAGTGGAAACTGAGGGAATGTATAAAGAAACGGGTTGGTCCACAGGAATGTGACGGCATCAACCAGGCTTCCGATTTGGCAGAACCTGCTAGCAAATCCACGTCATTTTGTGCTTTCCATTGTGTGCGAAGAGATCAATCTACAGTTCTCCCCAGATGTGGAATTTGTGCTGAACTTTGTCGTGAAGGAGTTCCAACTCATGGCAGGAGTGTAGTTCCCTGCTGAGGGAGTCCTCCACCGCATTGTGTATGCCTGGCAGATAGAGGTGGAAATAAGAATATCCTGACAGCTAGGCCATTTCCACCGAGATTGACCTTCCGCTAAAAGAACAGGGGTAGCCTTACTTTCATATATAAAACCTGGTGGCGGTGTTGTCGGTACACCCGAACAACTCTTCCTCTGGAGATGGAGGGAAAACAACTTCAGTACCAAGAGCTTTGCTCAGAACTCCAATACATTGATGTGTGACAGCTTTTTGTCTTGCGACCAAATGCCTCTGGCGTGGTACTCGTCTGTGTGTGCTCCTCAGCCCGCCAGAATGCAACGGTCGTGACCATGAACTGATGGGTTGGCAGTTAAAAAGATGCCCCATGAGTGAGATTGGCGAGGACTGACTACCAACGCAGGGAGTCATGGAAGGGGTGCGTCAGGGGCACTTTGCAGTCCCAGCTGCCGGAGACCTGCTTCCAGTGGGTGTCGAGGAACTTCTGAATAGGCCTCAGCAGAAGGTGACAATTTTGAACCAGGGGGATGCAAGAGGACATCATTCACAATAGAGACTTCAGGTTGCAGGTTCAGGTGACTTCCATCCATAAGAGCATGTGTGGCTTTGCAACAATGGACTTGACCCTTTCAACTGACTGGGTAGCGATACAAGAAGTGTTCAACTGCACTCCCAATAAAAGCATCTGTTGGAAAGAGGCCAAGCAGGATTAGCCTAAATTGACCGAAAATCCTAGCAAGGATAAACAATGTATTGTTGATTCAGTGTGCTTGATGGCTAGAGGAAGGGACAAGGACCTGACCAATCCTTCCAGATATGGGTACGCATGGATCCCTGAACGACAGAGGTGAGCTGCTGCAGGTAGAAGGCATTTGGTGAATACCCTCAGCACAGACTTGAACTGGTAGTGTAGTCCTGCCAAAGTGAATCTCAGGAATCGCCTGTGGTGAATAATAGGGATGTGAAAGTATGCATCCTCCAAATCCAGTGACGAGAAGAAATCCCCTTTTTGCAGCTGGCGCAGGATATGTTGCAGCATAAACATCCACAAAGTTTGTGACCAAATGAACTTGTTGAGACAAAGTCCAATATCGGTCTCCAAATGCTTTGTTTTTATCCTTATGAGGAAGTACCTCGAGTAAACGCCTTGAGCCCAGTGCCACGAGGGATGCACTCTTTCGCTCCCTTGGAAAGGAGGGCATGGACTTTGCATCGTAGTGTTTAAAGATGGTTGTCGTAGAACTTATGAATTGCAGCTGTGTCGAAGTAATGAGAGCACCCACTTTTCTGTGGTGATGTTGAACCACTGGTCGAGGAAATGGGAGTGACTCATTGGGATGTGAAAGTGGTGGGGCAGACCTGTATTCTGTGTAAGGAAGGCATGGTATCAACAGTAAAACAAACACAAGTTACCACGGTTGAAGGGTGTTTATTGAACTTCAGTTGGGTTTGAAAAATGCACATCTAATCCTAAATCTAAAGATGGGAGCAAGCTACGACCATCAAATAATAACGCAGTCCCGGTAGTATCTTGTCAAAATAAAAGGGCCTATACTAATAAACCTATAACCTCTAGATATAAACAGTGTGGGAAACAATGTTATGCAAAAGAAAAGTGTTCAAGAAATCATATGTCAGGATATTCAAGCCATAGGTTTCCCTTCCCCACATTTTCAGCAGAGGACAAGGCAGCACTCTCGAGTTTAGCGCAGTCTCTGGCTTCTCTAGCATTTCAAAACTTCATCATCTTGGCCTTCTGTGCCAAGGTCTCTTTGATATTCAAAGTCTCTTCTTTCAGAGGGCCTGATGGAACAAACAAAGTTTCTTTCCTTTTTGTATTTCACATGTACACAATTTTCTTAGGTGATTTACTATTCACCTCGGATACCCCTTTGCTGGGCTCATATCCACTTTGACACAAAATCTTCAATCAGTCTCCCTCTGCTGGGCCCGAACCATTTTATCTACTTTAACATAAACTTGCTTTAACCCCAAGCTTTCAATTGATCTCCCTCTGTCGCGCTCAGACCACCTTTATCTACTTTTCCATAAACTTTTTTTACTGTATCAACATCGAAGGCTTTTCATTGTGCGCAGGATTTTACTTGACCCGCCACAGGACCACTTCCATTTATAATCTTTTGCCACTGTATGATATGATATGATATGATATGGCATTTGTAACGCGCCTATACACAAGTGTTTCAAGGCGCAACGAGGCAGGGAGGGGGGAACATGGGGAGACAAACGATCCTACTAGGCCAGGTGTCATTCAGATCACGCAAGTGCATGGGTAGGGGGGACGGGAAAAGTGCAAGGGGGAAAGGGAGAGGGGAAAGTGCAGTACAAAGTGATTAGTAAAATACAAGATATATAATAAGGGCCAGCTGGTGGCAAGTGCAGGATACGTGCAGACAAGCGCTGGGAAGCGGGGCTGTAGGGATACAGAGACAGTCCTATAGTGCAGGGGTTGCCAGGGAGGCAGTGCAGGGGAGAGTGGCTGGGCCAAGGGCAGAGATTGGCGAGTGGCCCAGTTGCTGATTCAGTACAGTTTCAGTGATTTAGCAGGGCAGAGGGGGAGAGAAAGCAGAAGCAAAGAGGAAGGTTTTGAGGTGCTTCCGGAACCGGTGATGGTTCTCCTCAAGTTTCAGGGAGGCAGGAAGGCTGTTCCAGAGGGAGGCCCCTGCTGCGGAGAGAGATCTCCCCCCAACTCATTGCTTGGAGAAGTGACTGACCCTGAGGGAGTTGGAGGCGGATGAGCGAAGAGCTCGAGAAGGAAGATATTTAGGAAGAGAGAGTTGAAGGTATTTTGGCCCAAGGCCCCAGAAGGCCTTGTGGACAATGCAGAGGGTTTTGAACTTAATCCTCGCAGCCACAGGGAGCCAGTGTAGTGATTTCAGTCCTGGAGAGATACGTTCCCTGGGCTTGAGGCCAAGGACAAGTCTCGCAGTCCTGTTCTGGATGAGTTGCAGCGGGCGGAGAGTAGAGGCAGGCAGATTTAGATAGAGGCTGTTACAGTAGTCCATCCCTTTTGTCAACTCTCAGCTGGATACCTCAAAGAGACCTTCGATTAAGCACACACGGTATCATATCTTGATTTCAAAGTTCAATCACTCATCTGCAGTCAACTTTACTCGCGTTGGTTATCAAACGCGTTGCAAACAATGTTCGTTCCAGCTCTCGCCATACAATGTTGTTGCTTGAAACCATGGCTTCAACACAGACCGGTATTGTATGGGTCTCCCCAACTCACCGGCTGTGTTGATTTTGTTGTGGCGTTGCTTTGTTCTTGGAGTCAAGGACAGTACCATGCCGGCTGGCAAGTCTCCCCGCCTTGGTTATCGACACAGGAGGGCCTGGGTACCTCCGACACACAATGCAGGATTCTTCAGCCTGGTTTCCTGGTTTTACGCTTTCTATTCGAGGTTTTATGAAAGCAACGGTTCCCTATCGAAAAAGTCAAGGGAACTTTCCTCCTTGCGACCCCATTCTTTCTTGCCGTCTTTCTTCTCTCGTTAAACTGACATCTTGGAATTGCTGTTTCCTCGTGAGCTTTGCCTCGCCTAGAGTGTGCTCTCGTGCTCCGCCTTTTATCCATGTGGGGAAGTGTAATGGAAGTCAGGTGTGTGTGATGATCAGTAATTGCCGGACCTTGTTTAGACCATTGTATTGGGACATGTCAGGTATACTGCTCGGGTGTTAGTCTGTTTTCTCTCACAGCAGGCTGGCAGTGAGAAATTGTTTGATGGGGTAAAGGTGTTACAGGGAAGGGTATACTGTGTCTCACCATCCAGTGTCACACTCCCCGAAGACCCTCACCCAGGTGATCCTCTCGCACTGGTCTAACCCCAGGAACTGGATCCAAAGGCAATAGCCATGTCCTGGCCACTTGGATGACAGATCCCCGAGGACTAGTGGGTGAGACACTGGTTTCTCACACATGGTCATGCCTGTTTACTGGGTTGGCCTCTACTTTGGGAAGAACCATGTTGCCGCTGGTTGCCTCTATAGGACCAAGACTTTCCTGTATAGCAGTTTCTGGAGGCATAGAATTTGATCAGTAAGACTGTGACCGACAGTATAGTCTGTAGCTCTGGGATGTTTGAGGAAAAAAGTGATTTTCTAGAGCGAAAGTTCTGGCAGCGCTGCTGTAGGGAACCCAGAGACCAGGCTTTGTCGGTGTCAATCTTGATGGCCTGGAGGGTATCATAAACCTTTTTTCCTCTACAGGTCCTGGCCACCCAAAAGCATCTCTACAATTTTCTATTGCACTGCAGGCCAGAATTCGGTCACTTTCAGCCATCCTTGATATCATAGAACCACACAGTACCCCATCTGTTGAAATCCAGTGTCTGTTATATCCAAATGGTGTGGTTGGAGGCACCTTCTCCTTCATGGAGGCCTCCTTGTTCTTGTCATCTGGCATGTAATCCAGGATAGAACCCATCTTACACCATCATTCTCAGTCATATAGTCGCAGAATCACCATTGAGTTGGCAGCCTTGATGGTAGTGGCAGCTGTGGGCAATGCGCTTTCCAAAAGTGTCCAGTTGTCTCTGGTCCTTATCTCGTGGAACAGCACACAGAAAAGAGGTGTTGGCAGAGTGAATAAATGCAGCCACATAGACCACAGAGTCCAGGTTGGGTTCATAGACACTTGAGGGCACTGTCCGGTGCCTTTTATTTTTTCTCGAACCTGTCCTTCGGTGGAGCAGTGATGGTAAAGAGACCATCCTCCCAGATGTCATCAAAAACTGGGTGGTGATGGAAACTATAGACTTCTGAGCTTGCTCTCTGCACTGATACAGGAAACATTCATTCTTCTGTTCTTCTGGGAGTAGGACTAACATTTTTGTTGCACTGAATAGAACAATGTTGCATGACCCAATTTCATCAGGGGAAGAGTCCCCTGTAGGAGGGTTGTCAGGTTGACCATCCGCTATAGACCATTGAGTGTACACAGATGTGAAAGTGCTACGTAACTCATATCTTCTTTAAAGACTGTGCTGCCAATGTCAGTTAATCCTTGATCTAGGCTAAGACCTTGTGATTTGTGAATAGTGACAGCATATGCAAGTGCCAGCGAAAATTGCTCTCTGCATACGTACATGTCTTTGAAAAGAGGGAAACGTCCTATTGTTCTGCCAATTTCTTTAACCTCTGCAAGTTTGTCAAAGTGGCTATTGAGAAACTGAATGTTGTTGTCATGCGGATATGTCTGGAATCCAAAAACTGTACCAATTGCTCCATTGACTAAACCTTGCTCTATGTTAGGGTTACGGTTTAGAATGGCTCTACAGTTTAGACACAAAGTTAATATTTTCCCCAATCCAGCTGTGTCGGAGATACATTTTTCTAAGATAGTCGCGCTGTTGCTTGTGGACACATAGGAAGTGTCATGCCGTGCACTTCTAGCTTGACTGCGGAGCTGATATGCAGTATAGGTTGCATTTCTTTTTTCAACATTGTTTTGTTGAATTGACTACAGCTTGCAAGCGTTGGCATTAAGGACATACATTTCAGATTTTGTTGTGTTAATTGTTGCATGACATCAGGAGCAGATGTGTTTTGCCCATACAGCTAATGGATTAGTCTACTATTTAAGATGGATTTTGCATCTTTAGTAAGCAGCCCAGTTCTAATGCCTTTCTAAATGTTAGCATATGTGAGGTCTGCAGACTGGCGCATGTTTTGAGTTAGTTCTTTGTAGTGAAAGTGTTGCTATAGATTTACATTTCCAACTCTGCCAAGAGTATTACGGCATTCTTTGTGACCTAATGTTTTAGAAATAGGTTGCCCTTTCACTGGCGTCAACTGTAGGAGATCTCCGAAAACAATAACATGTTTTCCTCCAAACAGTTCCTGACAGTTGGTTTTCAGGACTTCTGGCATCCTGAGATGAATTAAAGCCAACATGAGGTTGTACAGCATGCTTACTTCATCTATCAAGAGCACTTTCATTTGTTTTAGAATTCTGCATACCTCAGTTGCAACCTCTGCTGACAATTTGTGGTATTCTAATTTGTTTTGGTGTTTTACAGGGAGCAGTAGTAGTCAGTGTAAAGTGACACCACCTATGTTGTAAGCAGCTAAACCAGTGGGGGCTGTTACTGCAGCCGAAAGGTTGTTTGTTAAGTTTTGTAGAAATGTGCTCATTATTTTAATCAGGAATGCTTTGCCAGAACCAGCTTCACCACTTACATACAGGAGCAGTGGTTTATAATTTAATTTTAGGTACAGGTTTTACTTTCATTTTTAAAGCCATGTTCAATTTCTCGAGTGACTTCCAGACAAATGGTGAATTGTTCATCATTCAGCTGAGATTGTAGAACTGATAAGTTCTCCTCAGATTGTTCATATTGGTACATGGTATTTTCTACCTCAGCCATAGCTATTTCGGCTTCATTTAGAATGAGTGGTTCTCCAAGTGGGTCTTGGCTTCCTGTAAGGGAAGGTTGACTGCCCTAAGGAGTGTTATGTCATCCCAGAGGTCCTTTAGCTCTGTTTTCTCAGCTTTGGTGAGATAGGCTGTGACATATCTTGCAATTGCAGTTTAATTGTTCTGCAATGTATTGTATGTTCCACAAGAGGGTAATGATTGCATTGTAATCATTGATGTACTTGGATGCTTTGTCCCGTCTAGTGTTGTAGGTATTTTTAGGGGATTTGCCTTTTACACTGTGTCTACCAAATGTCGCTTTGGCTTCCCTAGACCAGAGTGAAAAAAAGTAAAAGTAAATCACTTAATGTCTTCTGTTATAGTATTTCCCTTTGTTTTTATATCAACGTTGGCAGCATTTACCACATTTATGTTTTTGGAAGCACAACACTTGTGTATGTAGGTCACAATGTGTGGTTTCTGATGGGGTGTTGCAGGTTACATATTTTTGAATAAATTGTTAGAATCATGGCCATATTTTGCAGCATCTTCTATCCACAAAAGCATGTGGATGTGTAGTGCTCCTCTGGATTGATTTACTTTTTTCCAAAAGAAGTGTTGAACGTCTCAGAGCAGAGGGGTACTTTTATTGCAAATAAAATGCAGCATGGCTATGAAGCGATGGTGAAAGTATCTTGCTACATTTAGAGGGTCAAGAGAACAGAGTTTGCCTGGTGTTTTTATGTCTATTCCATCTTTAATTTGGTTTGCAGTATTCCATCTTTCATTTGGTTTGCAGTGCGTAAGAAGTTGTGGAAGTCATCCCATGCATACGCTGCCCAACTTAAAGTAACAAACCATGTAGGTGGGCCTAGGTTCATTAGCATACCACGTACATCAGCGTGACATCGGAACCAGTATTCTTTTGTACCACGCATGTTTGCCAAGAGATTTGTGATACTTGACTGCAAAACTTCATCTTTGTCTTTTACTTTTTGAAGTAGTTGGGTAGCGGATATGTTTAAAAAGTTAGAGCCTGTTTTTAATATGTGTTCAACTCCATAAAAGAGTTGTTAGTTCACTTTCGAAGAGGAGGTGGAAAATGTATTCGACATGTTGCCTGAATGTGGGGTCTTCAGAATATATTCGTAAAGATCGATATTCTTATACACTAATTTGTGTGGACCTTTCACCACATCGTCCTCCTTTTCCTGTAGGAAAGAGTAGAGGAAAAGAACATGGTTCTACACTTCTTTCCCATATGCTCTTTGGGGATCCTTTGGCTCGATTTATTTATTTATTTATTTATTTATTTATTTGTTTATATAGCGTTAAAGCCCGCGGGCATCAGAACGCTTACATGTAGACTGGACAACAAAAAGGAGATGGGACTAAGTGAGAAAGGGCCTAAGTTAACTTAAATAGAGTCGTTATGTTACCGGGATTTACTTGAAAAGTAAGGTTTTCAGTTTTTTCCTGAAGGTGAGGTAGTTAGGCTCAAGTTTTAATGAGGTGGGTAAGTCATTCCATTTTCCGATGACTAATGTCGGGAAGGCCTTGCCAAGGCCATGTTGTTTTTTAGTTATAATGGTTTGTAGTTTGCCTGTGTTTGATGATCTGAGGCTCCTGGGCGGCTCGTACCATTTAAACTGTTTCTTGAGGTAGGCCGGGGCTGCACCATATAGGCAGCGATGTACCAAGGTGAGAGACTTGAAGGAGATTCTCTCCTCCATAGCCAACCAATGGAGGGTTTTCCTTTCTCCAGAGATGTGTTCTCTCCATGATTTTCCAGTGATCGTTCTGATGGCGTTATTTTGGATGGTTTGGCATATTTTCAAGCACTTACTATTAGCTCCCAAGAGTAGGGAGTTTCCGTAGTCCAATCTAGACAATATAGTGGCCCTAGCGATGATGGTGCTGTTCTTTTGGTCTAGCAATGGCCTGATCTTTTTTAGGAGAATCTGATGATACTGACAGTTTTTTTTAAGGTAGCTTATATGTGCTTCAGCGCCAAGAGAGGCTTGAAGATACACACCTAGGGTCTTTACTTTTGCTGATATTGGAATCTGGATGTTTTTGATGGTAAATGAGTTAAAGGCAGGGCTCAATTTTTTTCTGGCCTGTGTAGATCCGAATATCATGAGCTCAGTCTTAGAGCCATTTAAACACATCCAGTTTTCTTTCATCCAGTGTTCGATGGTGTTGTATAGGAGAGAAAGTTTATCATTGTCTATTTGGTAGTTCCCACTGAGTTCAAATACCAGTTGGGTATCGTCAGCGAAATTGGTAAAAAATATACCCATCTGGGAAAGCATGGTGCAAAGGCATCGCATGTAGAGGTTAAAAAGTAAGGGGGAGAAACTGGCTCCCTGAGGGACCCCACAATCGACTAATTTGGTGTTAGAAGCTTTGTCTCCCCAAACTATCTTGGATTGTCTGTTTTGCAGGAATGAGGCAATCCATTCGATGGCTCCTTCTGAGCAATTGCCAGATTTTTCGAGGGCCTCCCGGAGTTTGACATGATCTAGCAAATCAAACGCCGCCGAGAGGTCCAGTAGTATCAGTAACCCTGATTTGCCTCTGTCCAGGATGGAGAGCATTTCAGTTTGGAGGTCTAATAGCGCCGACTCAGTGCTATGGCTGGATCTAAATCCAGATTGTTGTGGGTGCAGTAAGTTATTTTCATCTATAAAGCTTTGAAGTTGATCAGTAGCTATTTTATCCATAATTTTCAGCAGAAAATTGCAATTTGTGATGGGCCTTAGGTTGGCAGGGTCCTGTTGGTTAAGGTCTGGTTTTTTTGGTAAAGGTGTGACCGTAACTGTTTTGATGATGTTGGGTACAGTATGGTCTCTGAATGAGGCATTTACCATTCTTGTAAGAAAGGGACCAAAGATATCAGGGTTTTCAAGAATAAGTTTAGGGGGAAGAGCATTTTCTGAGCACGAGGTACACCTCATGGTGGATAGCGTTTTTTTCATAATGTCAACTGTGGTGGGTCGGAATTGGAATTTAGGGGTTTCTGTCTCGATGTTATGTTCTATGAGGTAAGTTTTAACTGGTGTGTATGTGGTCTGGCAGTTAATGATAGTTTCTCTGGCTTTGGTAATTTTGTTTTGAAATGCAGTCTGAACATTCTCACAGTCTGTTTCGGTTGGCTGGAACGGTGGTGTGAGTGTTGTAGGCTTATCTATGGATTTAAGGATTTGGAAGAGTTTTCCAGTGGAGTTTGCCGCAGTACTTATGATATCATTATAGTGGTTTTTCTTCAAATCCACTAGTTTTGATTTATATGAGTGGTCTGCTGTCTTCCAGTTGCTTTTATTAGTTTCGGAGGGATCTTTTATCCATTTCCTTTCAAGAATTCTTTTGTCCTTTTTAAGCTTAATGGCTTCAGCAGTGAACCATTTTTGGTGTTTTGGGTTGGGTCTAACTTTTTTCTCTTTCAGGGGGGCATAGGTGTCTAACAGTTTTGACATGCCTTGGTTGTAAGTCAAGATTATATGTTTACTGTGGTCTTCGTCCTTAGTGGAGCTCATGATTTTCTGCATTTCCTCAGAGAGCATACTACTCGTGATCTTTTTCAGGTTTCTGGCCATAACTGGTTTTGGCAAGTTAGCTAGTTTTCCCTTATTGAATTTCAGTGGTAGAGAAATTTCAATTTTGAAATGGTCTGACCATATGCAGGGGTAAGTGCCGAGTATGGTAACTTTGGGGTTGTTTGTGACGATCCAATCTAGTTGATTCCCTGTAGTTGCGGTAGGTTCTTTATTAATAATGGTGAAATCGCTGTTCTCTAAGTCCTCTTCTAGGGAAGTGGCTTGCTGGTCCTGTATGTTCCCCCTCCATCTGTTTATGTCACCTAACAATATGGTCTCTGAATTGGTTGATTTAAGGTTGTTAAGTAGGGTCACGATCTCATCGTTAAAATCTGATACTAAAGATGGGGGTCTGTAAATAGTGATTATATTGATGCAGTTATTTGGGGTGGGTGTGAGTTTGAGGTGAATGACCTCACAACCTGAACACTGAATAGGAGAGGCAAAGAGTTTGAGTGAGTCTTTTGCGATGATCGCCACACCTCCACCCTTTCCTGTGTCTCTATTTTTTATGTAGATATTGTAGTTTGTAGGTACTGCTGTGTCTATCGTGGGTCCAACGGGCTCTTGTAGCCAGGTTTCTGTAAGGCATAGGATGTCTAAGTTTTCATCCGTGATGTAATCATGGATTTCTTGTGCATGTTTAGGTATGGACCTGGTGTTTAATAGTGCAATTTTGAGATGATCTTTGTCATCTTCTATTTCCAAGTCGGGTTTCGTGTTGAGGGCGGCTTTGGGTATAGTACTACTTGTCAATGTTGCGTTGGAGGGTGTTATCTCTTGTCTGTGTCTGAGATACTTTTGAACTAATCCTAGTTGCTGTAAGATTGTGTTTCGGGACAATAGTTCAGTTAGATTTGGGCGACCCATACCTTCTTCTTGCTGTGTTGTCCTTATGTCGAAAATGGCAGCGTTTCGGGCCGTGAGCCGTCGGACGCCGTGGACCGGCGTAGACCGGCTTCGTTGCAGAAGCGCCGGCGCTGAAGCGCCTGACGTTTCTATATGTGGGCGTGAGAGCACTCTGGGACTTGTAGTCCTTGCTGTGCGGGCTCGTGTGCCTGCGGCAGAGTAAGTGCCAGAGAGGAATACAGTTGCGTCAGTCTTTAGGAGGCTGAGCTTCTATTTCACAATACAAAAACAAGCAGCAAGTCGAGTACAAGCAACGTGTCAGAAAGAGGTTTTAGATGTATTCGATGTATTTGATATGTTTCTAATGCATCATCAATTGTGTTATTGGAGTACAGTGGGTGAAAGGTGTACTGGTCTAACATTTTGGCTGCTATAACAGAATCTACATGTTGAAATTGGCCACTTTCTGGTGACTCTTGAATAATGTGGGTGGTTTCTCTTAGGTTTACCACTATGTTTATATCTTTGTAGTACTCATTGTTTTCTTTTAAATATTGTAGGGCTTGTTTAAGTTTGCTCATGTCTACTAGTTGTTGCCAAATTTGTTTGGCTTTTGCTGGCACACCATTAACTAGTACAATTAAAGATTGATCTATTGGCCGTTGTAGTCCTAGATTTTGAACATTTTCTTTTATATCCAATGGTAAATATACTACTTTGCCAGAGATGCCCTCTGGTAGCTCCAATGGAGGTAATTTGGCAGATTTTGGTTGAAGGCGTATTATAGCTTGAAATGGGTGCACTGTTTGTATTATAATGCTCTCACACAAGTTGAGCAGTTGGAGAGTTTTTGGAAGTGGGAATATTTCTAAGTTATTAGTGACAGCATGTGATGGCATTTGGTTATTGTGAAGCTTTGCGTTGCAGTACGTCCATACTCTTGAGGGGTTAGTTATTTTGTATTTAGCTTCTGCTGTTATTAATAAAGCTAATTGGAATCATTGGGATTCTTCATTGTCTTCTATTTTGTAGGCTAGATCTACTATTTTTGTATTCTTTTTATAAAAATGTCTGCGGCAACAGACACATATTTGGTCTGGTATTTCAGCAGATGTGTTTTGAAACTTAGCTATTTCTTTTATAATGTTTTTAGTAGTAAGTTGGTGTTTATGAGGTTTTCAGTAATGTTTTCCGACGGTACAGAATTTTCTAAGCCACCTTCAGTTTCATAGTATTTACGTTGGATGTGCTCTATTTCTTCAAGGAGTTCATTGGGTGTTCCATGTCGGAGAATGTTATTTACATTTTCCAGTTGTAGAGCAGGACTTTTTGCATAGTATAGTCGATGCACAAGATTCCGTATAGTAGAATGGTGTGTCACTAACATTTTGATGTGGTAGAAAGTGCTTTTGCAAGCAGTTCCTGAAATGCTGCCTAATGAATGTCCTTGCAGACCAGTGTGGCTGCGCACTGGACAAGACTCTATGGTTTGTGAAGTTTTAATTTTGTCTTTTAGTTTGACATAGTGATTGAGGAATTGTCGTAAAGATGTACAGGATTGTTGGTGTACATTACACATTCAGCTGCATGTCTATTTGTACACTGGACGGTTTGTTTGCGTGAACGAAGCATTTGGTGCAAAGTTTGTTGGGGATTTTATTTCTATAAGGTTTTCTTTTGCCATACTGGTTTGATCCACCATTTCATCCCCTTGCCCACAATTGTCAATGGCAATAGTTTTTTGTTGGTCTTGTTTACAAGCTTCTTCATTGAAGTATGGCTCTGTGCTGCTTGTGTGCATCCATTCATCATCACAGAGGTTTTAAAAGGTCTGCATATTGACACTGTGCATGTTTAGAAGTACTTGTTCTAATTTATTGATTAATTTAGATAGTGGATTCATTTGGTTTAAAATCAATATAAACAATTTTCTCTTTAGTAGAAAAGCGCTGTCGATTGGAGCTTCAGGATTAGTCTCCTACGGTAGTTTTTAAGGGAAGTTCGTGACTTTTCAGATGTTTTTATGAGATTGTTAAGAACTCTAGGATGGAACATTTTTTGGATTGCTTTACCGTGACTACACTAACACTGGTAGATAGAGGATTGGGTTTGTTAGTAAGTGCGCTTTTCTTTGAACATAATTTTTTTCTAACATTGTTATTGCAAGAAGGGCCTTGGCTTTTTTAGTTATGGTTGGTCTAGTTTTGTTGAGTGAGGCTACTAGTTCTTTTGTTTTAAGGTTTTCTATAAAATGTTTTAGAGGTGGATGACAATGTGGTGTACTTTTAGACTTATCTGGTCTAGTTTTTCTTTCTTTTCTATGGAGTTGCTGTTTGGTAGGCATTCTGTTGGGTTTATTGGGAAAAGAGAAAGGTTGTATTGGGAAGTTGTGCAATGTATATGCACATCTTGTGTTTGGGTGTGATTGTAGATATGAATAGAGTACTGTTTGATTGTGAGGTAGTATAGTAGGTGTGGTTGGAAAGGTTGTGGGAATACAAGTCTACAGAGGTGTGATAGTGTTGAGTTAGTGAGGAAGGGAGTGATAGTGCAATGGAATCTTTATGGTGATTGTGCTGTTTTGAGGACCAGAGTGAGTGTTGCAATGGTGGTGTGTAGATGGAAATAGGAGGAGTGTGTATGGTGGAATATAATGGGCTAGAGCAAAAGAAATGTTGGTTTGAGAAAAGTAGTCTGGGGTAATATATATAGTGGCACTATGTTGCCATAATAACATACATATACCAAGTCCATTAATGTACGTACTTTGTCAGCTGCGAAGGATATTCGTTTTTTCGGTTCATGATTGCAGTGATGTGCTTCTTTCCTGTAATTGTAAAAGAAAGTTAGTGGGCATATTTGGTAATGGTGAAGTACTGTTAAGAAGGAAGGGTTATGAGGGGGCGTGGCTTGGAGCAACATTGATGTGGCTGCTCCCCTAATGCCAGCCGTATGAAGCCCGCTGTAACAGCAAAAGGATGCGGCTTCCCGCGATCCTGCCGGGACCCTAATAACATCTAGGGCTATCGGAACTCCTGGGGCACTTGAGGGCCAAAGATGAGAGCATAACGCTCTTCGAAGACTCGGCTACACTGCCGGCTCTCCGCAGCTCTGGATGGCTATCAAAATCCAAGATGGCAGGCGCCGTCGGCTCTCGGGCCCGGGGACGGCCCTGAGGGTGCTCGAGGCGGCCCCAGCACTGAATGACCCCCCCCAGATCAGCCACCCAGCTCCAGCGTTCCCGGTCCAGAGACCCGCTGCCCCTGAGGTGCACACAGCGACTGCCTAGGGCTGGCACTGAAGGGGAGATGCCCGCGCTTCATTCCGCGCAGCTCCGGCGGCAGCCCCAGCCTGCAGCCTGGTGCTCGGCGGGGTCCGTGGTCCCCCTCTGGGCTGGGGAGACTCCCGCAGTTCCTCCTAGCAGTTCCACTGGTGGGGTAAACTTTGGGACATCCTGATTGCGGAAAAAGTGACTGCGGCAAGGGCAGGAGTCCTGCATCGTTTCCATAACCTCTGGGCCCCAGTGCTGGATTACGACCAACGATTCCCCGCCTTACCATTTAAACCGCTCAACACTCTATGGACTCTGAGGGATCAAGAGCCCGCCTGAGGGACGGGGGCGGCGGACGGTCCCTCGGAATGCGGGAACAGGGGGGGACTCTGGGGATCGGGGGGGAGGAAGGAGGGAGAATATGAGCTAAAGGGAACTGCCAATAGGTGTAAAATTCTTATCCAATGTTGTTTTTAAATTGTCCTGCCTTGGTTTAAAATAAACATATTTAAAAAAAAAAGAATGATGGGTTATATTTGCAATTGAAGGAGGAGTGGTGGGGAAAAAGGTCATAAAATTGGTGGACGGTTAAAAATGGTAGCTATTAAAAGAATTTTCTTGAAATTTAAGAAATGTGTGTGTGCATTTTCAGAAGCTCTGTAACAATTTGTAAAAGCGAAGAAAAGGTGATGGAAAATATTTGTCGTACACTTTAAATGGCAGTTGGTGTTTATAAGTTTAATGTGTTAGGAGTATATAAATACTTGCCAACATGATGCATTACAGTCTGTTGGTGTTAATGCAGTCACAGAGTTTTTATTTGCATTATGGGACTTGTGGCACTTTTACCATTATATACATTGCAGTACAAGTCACAGAATGTAGAGAAAAAAGTAGGACTGCATAAGCAGCTGAAGATTGGAATGGGTTCTGTTAGGAAGTATACATGTACTGTTAGTGTATAAAAACTGGCACACACTGAGGGCCAACAAGAAATGGTGTACAAATAAATGTTTCCTGCGTTTGCTTTGTTTTATGCAAATGTGACACACTACTGCTGGAAATGGAGATATGCATGTTTTAACGTTGTTAAAAAGGCTTCCAAAAATATATTTAGAAAAGCACAGCATCACATTTTTTTATTTGGAATACACATGTCACTATTTGGGATTGTGAAGTTTAGTCATGTTTTCTACTTTGCATTCTGGGACTTGTAGTTTGCAACTTTATAATGGGCGAAGTGAATTGCAACTGACAGAATGCAAAGGAAAAAAGACCCAAGAAACACCTATAGATTGGAATGGGCGATGTTGGGATGAATGCATGTGTGGCCAAGACAAACTGTGAGACAGTAAGTGACATTTCAAAATGGTGTACAGATGTATTTTATTTGGCGTTCCCTTATTTTATGGAAAAGTGACAGTGCTGCTGCACATGCACATATGCATTGTTCAACTTTCATGAAAATGCTTGTAGAAAGAAACATTTTGAAATGCAGAGCATTTTAATTGGTTTCTGCTTTATGCGAGCAGGCAGTGAATGCTGCACTGCATGGCATTTGGTAGAGTGGGTAAAAAAGACATTGGGCCTCATTATGAGTTTGGCGGTAGCCTGTATTACAGGCACGGCTACCAGCAAACTCGCCTCCGGGACCGGCACCTGCGAATGAGCAATTACAGGGCCATTATATGTGTTGTTGCCCAGTAATTGCCCATTCACGGGTGCCGGTTATGCCGCTCTCCCCATCCCCATTTCGCCCCATAGGGCTGAATAGGGATGGGGAGCATGGATGCACTGGTACTGTTAATAGCGGTGCTGTTGCATCCGTGAGTTGTGCTCGTGGGTGCCGCAAAGCCCGCCAGGTCAGACCTGGCGGCTTGTCAGGCACCTGCGAGCAAAACCCGTAGTTTGGCAGTCCAAAGCTACGGTACCGGTAGCATTACCGGTACCGTAGTTCCCGGACCGCCAGGGTCGTAATGAGGCCCAATATATATTTGTGAAAGAGTTCAAGACATTGATTTTTTAATATAAGCAGACCTGTAGTATATTTTCTTAGATGCAGACCTCTGTGAATCTGGAAATAGAAATGTTGGCCAGTCGCACAGTAGTTTCTGATGCAGATGTGTTTTATTAAGAGGAGATATGTACTCTGAGAGCTGAAGTGCACACATGAAGTGTTGAAGAGAGATGACAGGGTTACGTGTAGGGGTTTTGGATAGGATTGGTGGATGGATGTATGACTCTTTGAAAGCAGCCAATGAGGGAGTGTTAAGAACATGGAAGTGGAAAGGGTATAAGTGCTGCCCTCTGCAAGCATTCTGGGGACGGCATGTGCCACATCCAGGCCTTTTGTGGATGCCTGTGATGGAAAGGGGACTGTGGGGAGTAGCCAATCAGGTTTGCTGGGTGTGGTGTACATGAACAGAGAGGGTAGTAGGAGTTTTGTTTGCAGGAGTTGTGAGAGCAGTGATAAAGGCTATGGCGATGTCTTTGAGACGGCAGACTGTGTGGATTCTGGGGTCTAATCAATTCAGTCATTGAAGGTATATGCTGATAATCAGGGTAACCATGGAAATATTGAAAAGGCAGAAGTGGAAGTTTCCTGGCATGGAGTTTGTGGCTCAAACTGGGCAAGCTGGCTTTCATTTTTTTTTTAGAATATGGCTCACTTCAAATATCCAGATATTGTAATTGTCCATAGAAGGGGACCGTTTTGGGTTTGTGACTCCAGTGTCTTTGTAAGTTGCACTGAAGTACTAATGCAACTGTTTCCTGCTGCTCAGATAATTTTTTCGGAAATAAATCAGAGACACACATGGAAATGTCCAACCAAAATGTTTTAGTTCTCAAATTGAACAATCAAGACAGATTGTCAATAAAGGTGTATCTGCTTTTTTGTATGGTTCTGGAATGTCATCTTGTGAGGATGAGAATATCAATTCTCAGGTTGTAAAAAAAAATGTTGTCTGGATGAAATTCACTTCACAAATATTGTAAATGCTATTTTCCTTTACAATGTAATTTCAGAGCCACTACTAAAGGCTAAAAAATTTACATTGTGTTTAATTTCCCCCCGTCCCGTTCAATTGGACGATCTGTCTGTAGACCCCATGGTAGTCTGCGGAGAGCACATGCCTCATCCGGGTCTTTTGGTGCTGCCTGGCATGGAGAGGGGACTGCAGAGGCTGTGAAAAAGTCGTGGTGTCCGTGGCAATCAGAGGACCAGTCAACAGGGTTTCCTGGGTGTGGTGTACAGGAAGAGAGGATAGGAGGAGTTTTGTTAGTAGGAGTTGTGAGAGGATTGAAAATGGCCATGGCAATGTCTTTCAGCAGGCAGAGTGTTTAGATTTTGGGGGACTCTTGGGTGCACTGGGGGAAGGTGTATGCTGAGCACTGTGGAATCGCCAAAAATCTTGGATTTCCTGAATTGGAAGTGTTCTGGTATGGAGTACGTGGCATGAAGTGGGTGCACTTTCTCCCATTTTGTGCAAATATGGTTCAATTGAAGCATCCGGACATTGCTATTATTCATTGTGGTGGGAACAGTTTGGGGAATGTGACTGGAATCTCATTGCAGTTTGCAATGATGGAGACATTGGGAAAGTTGAAGGAAATGTTCCCTAATTCCAAAATAATTTTTTCTCGAATTGCCCAGAGACAGATGTGGATGCGTTCTAGTTTATTTGGTCTACAAATGGAAAAAAGCGAGATGCAACGTCAATAAAGCTGTGCGTGCTTTTGTTCACGATGTTGGGATGACATTGTTCCATAATGAGAACATTACATATGATAGGGCCAACATTTTGCAGATAGATAGAGTCCATCTAGCTGATGTGGGTAATCGTTTTTCTGTGGAAAACATTCAAAAAGCTTCAAAGCAGTTTTTGTGAAAGTGGAAAGAAAGAATGAAAATCAGTTAAATGTTTTCTTCTGTTTTTAAAATCAAAAATTAATTTTGAGCTGAAAACAATTGCAATGATCGCAATTGTCCCATGGACGGAAATTTGCACATGTCCGCAGACTACCACACTCTCTGCAGCCTTTGCGGGATGCACATGGGCCAGATAGGTTTCCAAAGTGGGCACTCGACAAACATTAACGGGTTGGTGGTAAGAGCAATGCAGGAAAATTCTTGGTATGATAAATCTCTCACCACCTATGTGGCCTCTATAGACCTTTCTAGGGCCTTTGATCGAGTGGATCGTAGGTGCTTGTGGCGGAAATTGAATGCCTGGGGTATGCCAAATGGATTGTGGAAAATGATCATGGCCCTCCATGAGAATTCAGGAGTGAGAGTACAACTGACCAGAGATGGCAGGGTGACAGATCGTATTTCAACCCTGTCTGGCCTTAGACAGGGCTGTAGGTTAGTGCCCTTTCTTTTCAATATGTACGTGTCAGACATACCGAAATACCTAAGAAAAGCATCCTTGGCCTCTCCACTGGAAAATGTACATGACTAGCAGACGCGGATGATTTTTTGTTGTTTGACCATTCTCTCGTGGGCATAAGTAGGTTATTGTCCGCTTTTTCTAAATTTGCGGCAGAATATGGTCTCTTAATTAACTCTAAAAACTAAAATTCTAACGTTTGGCAGAGGAGTTGAAAAGTCCTGGTTAGTATGGCCCGCTGAGGGTGCAATTTTAGTTGCATCTTCTAGTATGATCTATCTGGACTTTTACTTCTCAGCAAGGAATTCCTCCTCCATGCTTCAACAAATCTTGAACCAAAAAGCCTTATCACTCTATAATCAAATGGCTACAGTGAATCAGAAATGTGGCTGCTTTTCGATCAGACCAGCTGTAAAATTCTATGAAGGGAAATTTATCCCTAAAATTATATATGGCTTGGAATTATATTTTGATCAGGCTCTAAAGTGGTTGGATCGAACTGAGGTCAAGCTGTGGAGGAGAATATTAGAAATACCTAACTGCGTTCCTATTCCAGCGATTAGGTATGACCTGGAATTAACCTCCTTGAAAGCTAGAGTAAAATGGAATTGTCTGCAGCTATATTTGAAATT
The DNA here is from genome assembly GCF_040938575.1 of Ambystoma mexicanum. Taxonomy (NCBI): domain Eukaryota; kingdom Metazoa; phylum Chordata; class Amphibia; order Caudata; family Ambystomatidae; genus Ambystoma; species Ambystoma mexicanum. The sequence continues at coordinate 1,487,516,836 of NC_090929.1, forward strand.
GCTGCCTTCTGTGGAATCCTCGCTCTATGTATGTTTGGGTGATGCAATGCAAGTGAAGCAGTGGGGCGTCAGAGCTCATTTTCTTTATGACTTTCAAAGATATTGCAACCAAATGTTGGAAGAACTGAATGTGGACTGGCGATTTGATAGCAAAATCTACAAAGGTCAAAAGCGCTTGCATGACCTAGATTGGGTCGAGACAGTGGAAACATTCCATGGTTATTCGTCTATGAGTTATCTTAGACATGAATATAAACAGAGAGGGTTTGTGCCATCTTATCTCAATGTATCCCCTTGCATCTCTCGTAGACCAATATTTTCTACGTTTTAGATGGAATCTCCTCCCCACTCGTGAGATCCTTGAAAGACGTGGGGAAATTACAGTGATGGAGCACTTTTGTAGATTTTGCAAGGACCATGAGACCATAGAAACAACTAAGCATTTAATATCGGTTTGCCCATCTCTGAACATTGAGCGAATGAGTTATTTGGGAAGGTTGTTTCTCTCAGCAAACTGGATAGACACCGACTCTCTGTGGCAAAGATGTTTAAACTCACCGAATGTATCAGATATGTTAGCAGTTGCACATTTTTTTAAATCTATTTTTTATGATTTAAAGTGGAATTTTTCTTTTTTTTCATTATTTTAGCAAATTTATGAATTATAATTGAACCTCTTTTTGATACTGTTTAAGTTGTAAAGGTTTTCTTTTAAACCATGTACAATAAAAAAAACGGGGACCTGCGTGTTGTTTTCAGACTATTTTTTTACTGTGAAAGGTGGCTCCTAAAGGAACCTTTTATTTAATTTTTTTCAATTTTGTATTTTTTTGCAATTTTTTCTCAGGAGAGGCAAGGTAGGGCTTGGAAGGGGCACCAACGACAGGGACGAAGGGGCAGATGGAGAGAGGAATATGTTGGGCAGGCCTGAATCAGGTAGGTGGCAGTGTCTCTCATGCTCCTGGACCGCAGCCTCGAAAGACTCTGAAACTGCTTCCCCTACAGATCGGAGCTTTACGGTACATGCGTAGCACTGTGACCATTACCTTGAAAAGTAATGGTCAACAGCATTTTGTATGGCCTGCGAAGCCACCACTGAGATTCTCTGCCCCAAAAGAGTATCCTTTGTGGTGACAGGAGCAGATGATGGGGTGGAGGAAGTCAACCTGCTCTTACCTGAGAAAGGTATTGCTTTTCTCAGAGCTCTCTGGTGGGCCGATTTGGTGTGGCGCCTCATGGAAGTAGTCCCGTAGGAATACAAGCCGGGTTTCCCGTGACTGAGTACAACTTTGCACTGAGTGCATGGAACCTTGTTTGCATGTGCCTTTGGAACATTTCCAATGGTGGTAAAAATTGCCACACCCAGGACTCACTCCGAGTATTGGTGACAGGGACTTCCTCCACCTCATCCTCTTCTTCTTCTTCCTCCTCTTGATCCTCCTCTGTATCACAGCACCTGTTCCCCTCTTGAGGCCCTCCAGGTTGTTGAAGGGGTTGTGGGGGTACTTGGGAAGCAAAGATGGCCATAGGAGATTCCATTGCAGCAGGTTTCCGGAGATTTGGAAAGCAGGTGTTCTCCAGATGCTCTTTCCTGGACAGCCAGATTGAGAATGAGGTAAGGTAATGGATGGGTCCCTTTAGAGGAACCGACCATGGACAGTCATGCTTTTCGGGGACTACCAAGTCAAACACAGGCGTTAGAAAGTTGTAAAAAGCTGCCAGATCAACGTAGAACGGGCCTGCAAGCGGTGCAAGGGTAACGTTTGTGCTTGAAACACCCTAGATTGGCTGGAAAAGCACTTTTAAACTGTCTGCGCCGTAACGACACACAGGCACGGTCACATGATGACGTCCCCCCGGACACCCTTCGGGTGGGAAATTTCAGCACGCATGCGCTGGATGTCCAAAGGACATGTGCAGTGGCCGCGGACTAATTAAAGCATCATGTGAGCACAGACATGTCGGGACATCCCACCTGTGGTGCCCCCATTTGGAGTGCGAACGCCTCGGACAGTTGCACGGTCCGCAGACTCATAATGGAACTTTTAAAAAGGAAAACCACACAACAATACAGAAAACATTTGTAGTAAAAAAAATGTATTTAAGAAAGGGATGGGGTAGCGGAATGGGAAACATAAATGGGAGAATTAGGCATTTCTGTGGAATAATCAAGAGGGGAGGAAGGGTCTGAGGAAGGGTCTGAGGTTTCATCGAATCGTTTTTGCGTATCATTTTCAGAATTGGTAGGGGATGACTGCTGGGGACAAGAGGTACAGGTGCAAGTGGGACAGTGGTTTTTCACGCGTTGTACAAATTAATTCACATTATTAGTGTATCCAATTTTGTTGACAAGTTCTTGATTTGACTATTTACATTTGGGGATGCGACATCCGTTTCTGATTGTGGGGACTAAAAATGATGCACCTGGGGCTTGCTTTCGTCATGAACACTATTTACTGTAAAAGGATGAGAAATAATTATTTTAGTACGGTGTGTAGAAAGTACATTATTTGTTGACAGTAAACTATGTATTGCATACCATTGGAGAAGTTGCCGTCACTCATTTCATCCCTTGGGAAGTTCTCTTCCAACCATTCTAGTGTGCTTGCCATTTCTGTGAGAAACAAAAGGTTTCAGTTTCACAACACATGCTTATGTAATGAAAGCTAATAAAAGAAAAATAAATGCAATGCACTTACTATTTAATAAGAATGTGTTGTCCAGTAAGCAGCTGCTATTTTTTATCTGTATCCAGAGATGTAATGGGAGATTATATGAAGTGTACAGTTCTGGTTTGTGATTGGTGCATTTCATTGCAATGGGCCTCATTACAAGTCCGGCAGTAACTGCGCCGGTAAAACCGGCAGGTTGCCGCCGTACTTATAAGTTTTACCAGCGCCTGGCTTGCCAAACACTGGGGCATTCATTACAGGCCCAGCATTCCGGGAAGTCAGGTGCAGGTAATTGTAAATCCCCATTCCCCACGGAAGCACCAGCACCGGTAAACAACAGTGCGTGTAAGCTTACCGGCACCAATGTTACCAGATCAGCACAGTCCTAATGAGGCCCAATGTGTGTTACCTCAAAAGAAATTAGTATTTTTGAACGTGAGCATTTGTAGAAAAAGGTATACTTACATGTAAACATTACTTGTGACTTTAGGTACATCTGTTTGTTGGTTAAATGTTTTTGGGGTCTCTCCTATGATTTGAAGCCTTGCAAATGCCATCTGCGGACTACCGCGCTGTTCATGGACTTCATAGCTGCCACATTGAGGCAGGGGGGAGTGCAATATAAGGGACTTGTAGCAGAGGAAAGGTGCAGAACCCTATGAAATTCGCTGATCAAACTTTGTTAAAGGGACGTTATGGTTACAAGTAAAACCGAAAAACCTCAGAAACTCGCCAGTTATGGTAAGCTAATCAATCATAACTGGCGCCACCACTGTGCACTGCTAAGACTAACACACAGGACATCAAAGATGACATCACAAATGTAGCCTTCCTAGCCAACCGGAAGATGAGAGTGTTTTCCCCTTCAGCTTCCGCAGACACAATACATATCACCTGTGGCGTCCCACAAGGTTCATGTGTCTCCCCCACAATGTACAATATCTTCACTAAGCCACTCTTCGACAAAATTGATAGACTGGGGATAACATACACAAACTATCCGGACGATACGCAGATCCTCATACCACTCTCTGACAACTTTGTCGAAGACACAGCTCTAGTAAATAAGATGTATCTCCTCATTTAGGCATGGATGGCCTCCCACGGCCTCTGCCTGAATGACGACAAAACAGAGATACTGATCCTGGGTTCCGACTCCAACCTTAAAAACTTAGCCCCAATTATCGTGCCTTCAACATAGATGGCAACATAATCAAAGTGGCAACTGAGGTAAAAACTCTAGGTTTTTACCTTGATGCCACACTATCTCTCAAAAAACAAACTAGCGCCCTTGCATCCTGTACAGCCTACACTTACAAATTAATCAGGGCTTGCAGACCTTACCTCTCCAAAACTAACTGTATCACATTAGCCAACGCCCTAGTAATGTCTAAACTAGAGTACTGTAACGCCCTTTATACGGGCGCGACAAAACTATCATAAACAAAATGCAAACACTACAAAATAATGCTCTCAGAGCTGCCTTGGACATACCCCGCAGAGCACACATTTCCAACACCAGGAAAGATCATCACTGGTTAAAAATCAGTGACAGAGTTCTCCTCAAAACACTATCCCTCACCCATAAAGGACTGAACAACACCACACCTCCATACATTTCGGCTAGACTAACCAGAAAATCTTTCACATACATCACCAGAGCATCCAACCACCTCTTACTCGAAATTCCTAAATTCAGACTAACAAAAATTGGTGCAGCCAGTTTCCCTGTGAAAGCTGCCTGTGCATGGAACGCCCTTGTCTCTGCATTGAGAGCTAATCTACCATACTCGAGTTTTAGACGCCACGTGAAAAATTGGCTCTTGTCTAAAGACAACTAACAAACTAATTCTCTTGGCCTGGATTTACCACTGACTAACCACTGTTAATAACTACTATGATACTTCCGATCCCTGATCGGACTTCCTCTTTGCATAGGAGCCCTCTTATCCTGTACCCTTCTTACCTGCTTGTTAAATTGTGAATAACATTTGTACTGTATCTTCTTTATGCATCATTGTATGTAACTAAGCTCAAGCATTCTTGTATCAGCTGCGCCCGGCTACCCTTGGGTTTGGAGCGCATTATCAAATAATAAACTAAACTAAACTGATGACATCACTTATAAAATTAATTTTGATGAAAAATCCCTACACAGGGTTGTGTTTATAACGTTGGTAACAAGCTGTCAGGGGTGTTTGGGAGACCTATCATGAACTAATTAATCTATTAAAGAATGCACTCATCTAAACAAAAGATTATATTGGAGTGTTGTTGTTAAAACAGGAACCTAATTATTCATAAACCTAGGCAATGGCTGCAGCATGCACCATAGAAGTACAATATTTATAATCTTGTAATTTTGGATATTACAATAATGCATGCTACCTTATCAGAGTTTGGAGTAATGCTAAACATGTAATAACTAGCTAACAATTCAAAACTTACCACACATGTGTGCTAGTACAACCAATACATATGAAGACTCACAATGCATACAAATCAGAGGCACATACAGGGAAACTAAAGTAAGGAAGAAACAAACAGCATCACCTGAAAATGTTACATTAAAGATCATCTTAATGTACACAAATGAATTGGGTGTTTGAGACCTGCTTATTGCCCCATGAATGTGCACCATGAGCTGAGATCAAACCCTAAGGAAAATACTTTAAACACATAAAAAAGGTTAATGTGTAGATATGTAGCAGCTTTCAAACTTTGGAAATTCTCACTGACAGTAAAAACAATAAACTAACATAATCATGTCAGTAAACAAAAACAAGTCGCCCAGATATCTGATGTCATCGGTGAGGTCATCAATGACATTTGTAATGTCATCTTTGATGTCCTGGGTGTTAGTCATAGCATAGCACAGCATTGGTGGCGTGAGTTATGGTTGCTTAGCTTATGTAAGAAACCTGGAGGGGTCTCCAGGTTAAACCCTGGGGATCTGTCATCCAGGTGGCCAGGAGACAGCCATCGCTATTGGATCCAGTTCTTGTGGGTGGACCAGTGAGGGAGGATCACCTGGATGGTGGGTCATCTGGGAAAGGAAGTGGGACACTGATGGGTGAGATGCAGTATCCCCCGTCTTTGCACACCTTTCCCCCATCCTCTTCTCTAGGAAATTCAAAACCACTGCCCCCCCCTTTCCTTACACGAACACTTTCGTACAACACGAAAGACAACGGACTAACATCAGAGCCATTCACCTAGCGTGTCCCAATACAAGGGTCAGGCAATTGACCAAAATCACACAAACCTGACAGCCCTTTCCCTTCCGCAGAGGGATGAAAGATGGAGCAATAGAGCACAGTTGGAGCAAGGCAGACCGCACGACGAGACAGCTATCCAGGCTCGGCAGTTCAAGCAGAGGAGAAAGACGGCGAATATCGAGAGGCTAACAAGGACAGACAGGGCCTTGCCCTTTTCAACGCAGACCCGTGAAACCTCCGAAGAAGAAATCGTAAGACCGAGGACAGAAGCCCAAGTGTGTTGAAACAGATGCCAATGGTACACTGAGCGTGCCCACCCTGATAAACATGAGTGAGGGGAAACTCCTGCTACCGTGGTACTGGCCTTGACACTGGATATAAGAAAAGCCAAGCCGTTCATCACAGCCGGTGAGTGAAAGGGAGAGCCAATAAAACAGAGTTGTGTTGGATGAAAGTCAGCTCCCAGAAGAGGGGTACTCGGGAGTGAAGCCATCACCCAAAGTAGTGTCTGAGGGATCAGCGTCCAGAAGAAGGGGACCCAGAGGTGACGCCATCACCCAAGTAGTGTCTGAAGGGTCAGGGTCGGAAGAGGAGGGCCCAGGAGTGAAGCCCTCACCCAAAACATTGGTAGGACAGAACTGTGTGTTTGTTGGAACTACCAGGCTATCGAGTGCATGATATTTTTCATGAGATTTTTCATTGGAAGGAGACTTGTAAGTCATCGGAGAACCTGATAACTGTAACAGAACTGTCGGCTCATTCTGGGGAAAGCTTGAGTGCTGTGCTTAGAGGTTCCACCTATCCCATACTCAAAAAGTAGGGAAGGAAAACCCTAACTACTGCATCCCGACATATTATTTGAGAAAACGTCTTTCCTTATTGAAACTTATATCCCACACTTCTTCTTGCATTTAGCATAAGGACTTGGCAATATGTTTTTCTTAGTGTAGGCTCTTTTACTTTGACACAACACCACTAGGACTGCTTTATTTTCATTTGATGGTCGATGCTTCCTCCCATCTTAGATCTAGGTTTCGTTTAGGTGTTTTTCCACCCTTCATTAATAGTTCAATAAACACCTTTGAACTGTGACCACTTGTATCTGCCTTTGCTGTTGTCACCATGAGTTCCTTACACTTACCATAACTGACACATTTTTGAGGTTTTTCGGTTTTACTTGTAACCATAATGTCGCTTTAACAATGTTTTTTAATTGAATTTCATAGGTTTCTATTAGTGCAACTTAACCATAACGTCCCTTTAACAAAGGTTTTTCACTGGAATACCTCTCTCTCTCTCTATATATATATATATATTTCTGAGGCTTGTGGAATCTGCTTAGATCACATGCTGTGCATAGGCCGACATCTAGTGGAAGCTGCGGAGTATTACAGTTTGTTTTTCGAAAGTCGAAAATGGGCGTCGACACAGGCGTGCCAGTAATACTATCCCTAGTGTGACGTCCACTGTACCCAAGATCCCTCACGCGTGTAGGATCCTCAGATTGTTTTTTTCCGCCATACTGGTCGGAAGCATCTTGCGGAGTTCCCTGGCCTTAGCCTTACTTTTGCTGTTATTATAATTATAATTCTTATTCATTCCCTTCCCCACCCCAACGTCGACCCTCAACCTCGACGACGGCTGGAGAAGTCATCGACCGTCGAGACTGCTGCACGACGGATCTGGGCCTCGGAAGGCCGCTGGCCTCGGCCCTTACAAGTAGGGAGAGTGGGGGGTGGTACATACTCTTCACTCTTGATATATAGTTACATTTATATATTCCTACACTTAGCAGCCCGCTGCCTTAAGGTGCGTATGGAGGGTACCCCTTTTCAATTCTGCCCCAAGTGCAATCGCAAATACCCTTGGGTCGACAGGCACGCCACGTGCAATCTCTGCTTGCCGAGGGATCACCCCGAAGCGAACTGCAGAGCGTGTAGTAGGTTTAAACCTAAGACACTTAAGGACCGTTCGACAAAGCGTTGGGCCCACCACGCCAGGCAGGAGGCCATGGCAGCGGAGGGCGCCTTCAGCGATGGCAGCGACGCCGTACTTTCGGACGGCGAGGGCATTACGGCGTCGAGAGACAGCCGGCGAGCGCAGGTCCCCGACCTCGGAAGGTCGTCCGGCAGGGCGGCTATGGGGAAGACCCCCGGCGACGCAAGCGCTACACACCTAACACACACTAAGCACACTAAGACCAACCGGACTTCGACGACATCGACTTCCCGGAAGGAGGCACAAAAAGAACGGTCCGTCTCGGTGTCCTCTGGGCGCTCTCGATCGAGATCACCTCACGACGCAAGGCAATCATCCACTCTTGCCAAGAGTGCCTCGCTACACACATTAACGGAAGTTCGATCGTCGGGAGACGAAGACGACTTCCACCCCCAAGCCGCGCTCCAAGATACCGAGACCGCGGTTAACACCAGTGAGGCCCCACGCCCGAAGCACACAGATACCTCTCCAGACCCTCGGCGCCAGGCGTCGAAAGTCTCTGGGGCCTCCAAGGGACAGGGAAAACATTTTTCCACGCACGGGGAGGGGGGGAAACAGCGGAAAGCACAGCCTTCCACCCCTGTAAAGCCATCCTCTCACCCTAGGCAGACAAGCAAACACAAGTCTACCCTTCAAAAATCCCATAAATCATCACCTACTAAAGTAATACCCTGTTCCAGGGAATGGTCCAGTGAAGACATAGACAGGGTTATGTCTAGGATGTCTTCCTTGGCTGATTTTTATGATAAGAACCCAGACCACTTTCTTTCATATAACCCTCAAGGGGCCACACCCTCAGGCTCCTCCGATCCTATCCCGCTAAGTAAAAAGCTCCGGTTCGAAAGACCTGAACCCCTCGAGGTTCAGCCTTACTCCACTCCATATTCTACTCCACTCCCCAGTTACCAGGGACAAGTTTTCCCTGAAGAGGACCAGGAGTTTGAAATTATGGAAGAACAAACCGGGACAGATTACTATGCAGAGGATGAGGACCTGGAGGAGGGAGAAGATGAGCAGGAAATTTACAGAGTAGATTCCCCAGTACAAAGCGAAGCCCCAATTACCGACTCTCCAGTTGATAACCAGCCCCTCCTTAACGAGGTTCTCGCTCGAGCAGCGGAACACTTCCACATCGACACCCACGGTGTACAGGAGGAAAGGGACTTCGCGGAGGAGTTTGTAGGAGAGAGAAGACCGGTCGCACAGACCATCCCTATCCTCAAATCCATCCAACGAAGAATAAATCCTTCCCTGGTGAATCCTAACCTCACCAGAGCTGTCAACCCCAGAATTGAGAAAATTTTCCGGGCAGCCCAGTCTGACCCTCTGTATATAAGGGGACATCTTAAACCAGATTCCCTAGTGGTTACCAACACTAGAAAAAGGGCTGGCACGCCCTTATCTTCATCAGAAGCTCCTCCCGACAAGGAGAGCAAAAAACTTTACGGGTTTGGCAGGAAGGTAGCCTCAACGTCCGCCTACCAAGCAAGGATTGCGAACTCCACCACCCTGTTGGCTAGTTACAATTGCCATCAATGGGAAGAAGTCGCGGCGCTCATTGCCTCTGCTCCAGAACCGTTAAAGGGCCAGCTGGCTCGGATCTCGGCAGAGGGGAGAGCCATGTCTGGTTGCATTTTAAAAGCAACTTTCGACGCCGCTGACAACGCAGGGAGATTGATAGCAGAAGGTACTGTTATCAAGAGACATGCGTGGTTACGGCAGTCCGGATTCAAGACAGAAACCCAGGCTTCTTTAATAGACAAGCCAGTGGAACCCGACCTATTGTTTGGGAAAGCGGTCGAAGACGCACTTAAAAATGCCAAAGATGAATATGAGACTCTCAAATCCCTTGGCCAGCTTACCAACAAACCCCCTAACCAGAGGGGGAACAGTAATTTTCGTCGCCCACGCAGCCAAAATTCACAAAGAGGCAACTATGCCCAGGGACAGGGTACACAATGGAATAACAACCAGCAGTCTACCCAGAGTTACGGCAGGGGTAACAAGAGAGGTCGTGGAAGAGGCAGAGGCAGCCCCAACAAGGGAGGTAGCACGCCTCCACCAAAACAGTGACGCTCAGTTCAGGGTCCCTTGTCACGCAACCCCGGTAGGGGGACGCATTTCCACCTTCACCCAAGCTTGGGAAAGGATCACCTCAGACAGATGGGTGCTGTCAACAGTATCCGCAGGATATTGTATAGAACTACTGCAGCGTCCTCGGAACCATCCTCCACGACAAAGAGTGCACTCCCTAGAGCATCAAAGGATCCTTCTCGAGGAGATCGCCATTCTGCTAGAAAAGGACGCGATAGAACTCGTCCCAGGACACCAGGTAAACAAGGGTATCTATTCAACTTACTTCCTTGTGCCAAAAAAAAGATTTGACAATGCGCCCAGTATTGGACCTACGGCCTGCCAACAAGTATGTCAAGCCCCAAAAATTCCGTATGACCACGCTACAAGAGGTAATCCCCCTCCTAAAAAAGGGGGATTACATGGCAACCTTGGATATGAAAGATGCTTATTTTCATATTTCCATGCTCCCAGCGCACAAAAAGTACTTGCGCTTCAAAGTGGACAGTCGCCACTACCAATTCAAGGTACTGCCCTTCGGGATAGCTTCAGCACCAAGGGTATTCACCAAGGTACTGGCGGTGGCGGCTGCACACCTACGCAGGGAGGCAATCCCGGTGTACCCTTATCTGGACGACTGGCTCATAACGGGGGAAACCCCAGGAATTTGCAGGTCAAACATTCAGAGGACTATCGACCTCCTCCACGAATTAGGCTTCTCTATCAACGAGAAAAAGTCAAGTCTGGTGCCAAACACCTCAAAACAGTTTCTAGGAGCTATCCTAGATACTCAGAAAGGATTGACCTTCCCTTCGGAAGAGAGAATTCGCAATATACTTCTGCAAATTCCGCCTTATCAGTCAGGTCAACGGATAACAGTACGCAAAGCTATGCGGTTACTGGGCATGATGGCGTCATGCATTTACCTGGTCCCCCACGCGCGTCTGCGCATGCGTCCCATGCAGGAATGGTTGGCGAAACAGTGGTCTCAGGCAAGTGGTCAGTGGGACGATCTAGTGGTCGTTTCGCCTACACTCGTACAGAGCCTACACTGGTGGACAAGAGAGAATCTCGCAAAGGGGAAACCCTTTTACGATCCCGAAGTACAAGCCGTGGTGACTACAGATGCATGCCTAACTGGGTGGGGAGCTCACCTTCTCCACCACACAGCTCAGGGTCTCTGGTCTCACTCAGTAGCCAAGAACCACATCAATCTGCTAGAGCTTCTGGCAGTATTCCGAGCGCTAAAGGCGTTCGAGCCCCATCTACTGAACTTGTCGGTGCAGATCAGGACGGACAGCACGACAGCCATGTTCTATCTGAACAAGCAAGGGGGGACTCGTTCGCCAAATCTGTCCAAGCTGGCCCAGAAAATATGGATATGGGCACTCAGACGGAACATCTTCCTGTCATCGCAACATGTTCCAGGGGAGCTCAATTCCCTAGCGGATGCTCTAAGCAGAGACTCCCTCCCAGAAGAACACGAATGGGTCCTTCACAGAGACGTAGTAGGAGATCTCTTCTCTCAATGGGGTTTCCCCACTATAGACCTATTCGCCACAAGCGAAAACAAACAATGCCCAGGATTTGCATCCAGGTTCCCCCAGCCGGACTCCCAAGGGAATGCCCTGTGGATGAACTGGTCAGGGATGTTTGCGTATGCTTTTCCACCAACTCCTCTCATCAGGAAGGTGGTGTACAAGATGAACAAGGAATCGATGACGCTCATCCTAGTTGCTCCCATGTGGGCGAGACAACCATGGTTTCCACACCTACGCAGGATGGCGGTGTGCGAGCCCATCAGACTCCCAGCCTGGTACAACCTACTGTCCCAGCAACAGGGTCAAACAGTGCATCAGGAACCCAACTCTATGAACCTAGTAGCATGGCTCCTGAAGTCATAGAGTTTGGACATCTCAAATTACCACAGAGGTGTATGGACATTCTAAAGGAGTCCAGGAAACCAAATACAAGGCACTGTTACTTTGATAAGTGGAAAAGATTCGTTATCTGGTGCCAGAATAAACAAATCAACCCGGTTCATTGCACTCCTTCCAACGTTGTGACATACATGCTCCACCTGCTGGATGCAGGGTTGGTTTTTAACTCGCTGAAAGTACACCTGGCAGCCCTCTCGGCTTACACCACATCCCATAACAAGGTCTCGTGGTGGAAAGTACCAGTGGTTAAAGCCTTCATGGAAGGAGTAAAGAGACTCCACCCTCCTATTTCGAACCCACCGCCAGGATGGGACCTCAACGTGGTGCTAGCTAAGCTCATGGGACCCCCATTCGAACCCATGCATAAAAGTAGTCTCAAACACCTGACTTATAAAACGGCCTTCTTAGTAGCCATTACCTCCATAAGAAGGGTCAGTGAAATTCAGGCTCTGTCAGTGCAGGATCCTTTCTTTACTATCCACAAGGACAAACTGGTTTTACGCACACACCCTAGGTTCTCACCTAAATTCATATCCAAGTTCCATGTAAACCAGTCCATCGAGCTTCCGGCTTTCTTCCAAAACCCGCAAAGCTCGGCTGAGGTGAAACTACACACCCTAGATGTGCGTAGGGCGGTCCTATACTATGTAAATAAAACCAGACCGCTAAGGAAAACAGATCAACTGTTTGTCTCCGTAGCTACATGCAGAGAGGGGGATCGCGTCTCTAAGGGCGCTATCTCGAAGTGGATTATCAACTGTATACAGCTGTGTTACTCTCTTTCTGAAAAGACTCTGCCTTTTACGCCAAGGGCCCACTCTACTAGAGGCATTGGTGCCACTCTGGCTTTCATTGCAAATGTTCCCCTCGACACCATTTGCAAAGCGGCTACTTGGAGCTCTATTCACACTTTTACTCAGCATTACTGCATTGACACTCATTCCAAGACAGATACACAAGTGGGACAAGCGGTTCTAAGACACCTGTTTGCTCATGACCCTTCTCACATCCCACCTCCTTCTTCTGGTACTGCTCGCTAATCTATGCACAGCATGTGATCTAAGCAGATTCCACAAGCCTCAGAAGGGATACATTACTCACCGTAATCGTATTTCTGATGCTTGTATCTGCTTAGATTCACATGCGACCCACCCTTCCTCCCCTCCGAGAGAAGGCGCATGATTGCTTGTAGTCTTACCTTTCTGTCTATCTGCTTGGATTATCTGTACTCACGCTACTCCTCATGCTTCCTCATGTCAGAAAAAATACAATCTGAGGATCCTACACGCGTGAGGGATCTTGGGTACAGTGGACGTCACACTAGGGATAGTATTACTGGCACGCCTGTGTCGACGCCCATTTTCGACTTTCGAAAAACAAACTGTAATACTCCGCAGCTTCCACTAGATGTCGGCCTATGCACAGCATGTGAATCTAAGCAGATACAAGCATCAGAAATACGATTACGGTGAGTAATGTATCCCATATATATATATATATACATATATATATATATATATATATATATATCTTGATAAAAGGATTCCCCAAACCCGCGCTGAAAAACCACTCACATAAATTTGTGAACAAATTTTGTGGAAACGGAAAAGATTTGGTGAAGAACAGTGTCAACATTTATTGTACTGAGTGAAGATTTTAAACATATAATATGATATTCACTGTTAGGCACGTTGTTCCACACTGACTCAAAAGTGATACTACCCTACTCTTGTATTGGCACAATATACCAAGAACACCACAATGTTCCTATACAATTGATTTTTCACATACTAGACAGTAGCTTCCTCAAATTCTGATATTGATGTATAATACCAAAGTGATCCTAGAAAGGCCCAATTTTCATACAAGTAACTCGTGGCCAAAAAAAAGATGCAAAATTATCTGATGGATTATACCAAAGCAATCATGGAAGATACCCAATTATCATAAGAGTGTCCCATACCAAAGACAATAATAAGTAATGCCAACACGTGTTTTTGCAAACTTTTGTGCTCATTCGTCAAATGGCACCAAATTTATAAACCTTTACAATATTTTGGGACCCCCCCCCCTCTAATTGTGTTCCCTCTTGACAAAATGCCACCAAACTTTGCAAAAACATTTGCGGTAGCAGCCCTGTAGTTATGGTCAATTTAACCCATAGGAAGAGTACTTTTGGGCAATTTATAACTTCTCTCCCCCATAGACGAATCCTCATGAAACTTTGCAAAAAAAGTATAGGTCAGATTGATTCTGCGAAGTTTGGTGATGATTTGGGCAGGACGGGGGGGCGAAAATGTGTGGTTTTTCCCATAGACGCAATGGAAAGAATCCAAACCGCCGCACTGTTTTTCACCAAATTTGCACCAGTAGCTGCGGCTTGGTCCCGAAAGCGTGCTTCTGTAAATTTGGTGTCAATCCGTTCAGTATTTTACCCGCTGGTTGGATGGTGAAAAGCATCATATTTTTTGGAAACACCCACCATGTTGGATTCGCAGACAGCGCCCGTTGTCATTGAACATTGTGGTAAAAACATTTTAAAAACACAACATTGCAGTAATTAAACAATCTCTGGGGAGGCGAGTGTTGATGAGGATGGGACGGGATATGGCCATAAAAAGCCAAAAACAGATGGGTTTCCACCTTCGAAGTCCGCAAACAGGTCGTGCAGACCGCTGTGATTTTCGCAAACATCTCAGATGTTAGGTGGCATCCATGCATACAGGTTTGGTGAAAATAAGTTTCTGGATGGCGTATAACTTTGGTGCCACTCAATGAAACTGTATGAAATTTTGTGATATTACTCTAGACAAGACATTGAATGGTTATAGAAGATTTTGTGCTGTTTTGCCAAGAGGAACACAATTAGAGGGAGGTTCCCAAAATATTTGAAAGGCTTATAAATTTGGTGCCATTTCACAAATCTGCACAAATGTGTGCAAAAAGATTTAAGGCCCAGATTTGAATGCTTTTGCAAAGTATGGTGGGATTTCACGAAGGGGGGGCAAAATTTGAGGGGGGTTCAACATTTCTAGATGGGTTATAACTTTGTTGCCGTGTGACGAATGTGCACAAAAGATTTTTGAAAGATTATAGACCGAACCCTGAATTTTTCTGCAAAGTCTGAATGGATTTTGTCAACTGGCAGCAAAGTTATACGACTATTTTATGTATGTACATTTTGACACTTTTAAAAAAATAAAATGGATAGATTTGCAGGAAGGTTGTGCAAGGTGCATTGGCAAGGACCTGCAAGCATGGTTTTGCAAATGTGCCCGTGTTTTATTTTTTGAAGAGTGTCATAATGTAGGTACAAAAAATAGTGATATACTTTTGGTAATTGAAGTATAGCCGATGGCCATGGGCAGTGGCCAGATTATCTGAGTCATCTGGCTACTGGCCATGGCCACGAGGGACTGACAATGGGGTTAAAGTGGGCATGGCCACCAGGGACTGGCTATGTTGTGAAGTTTTTCAAGATCGGGATAGGTTTGAAGGGGAAAATAAATTCTGCCTGTGGCGAAAATTCTGTCCGTTGCTACAGCTTGAAAGTGCTGCACAGGATTGCATGAACAGATCGCTGTTAGGGAGAATTCTCTGTTAAGGCTAATTTCCCAAACCTAGTGAGTCCCCCAGCAGCTTTGCTGGATATTTGGGGTTTATTTATTTCTCCTGCTCAGAGTGAGACTCTTTTTCTCCCACTCTTAGACATGATTTGAGATATCCTTTGACTTTGTAAGGTGTTTAATGGGCAATGGGGTCTTTACTCCATAGGGTTTCTTGTATCTTTGGTAAGTGTGTTACAGAGCACCCTCAGTGCAGTAACACAGGGGTGTCATAGTGACCCCCAAACATAGACTCCATACCCTGGGACTGACTACTGTCTCCCAGGGCATGTAAAGTCACCATTGACTTTACTAGTCTTAAATTGGGAACAGAACCAGTACAAACCATCATATTGTGGAAGTACTGGTAGGGGTAATTAGATTGCCCCTGGGTCTGTTTTTCGAGGGGGCACTGTGCAGTCCCCCCTCGTCGAGTTTCTGGCTGGTGGCAGTGGTTACCATGCAAAATATTCCACCGGAATATTTCCTATGGGATTTTCCCATTCATTTTAAACGCACCACTTTTTGGTGCAATGTTAAAGATACTGCTAGGTTATTTATTTAATATTTATTCCCTGGTTGGGTCTTTTTGCCAGGACTCGGTTTTAAAATGGTGTTTGTGTTCGCCTCTGTAACTCCAACCCAAGTCGAGCCCTTTGTTCCACTTTTTGGTGGGCTTCTCCACAGAAGCCTCCAAAAGTGGTGCCACTCTGTCTGGGTCTACAGGATGTGTGGGAGGGGGTTTAGGCACCCTGGACTGAGTTGCCTCGGCAACTCAAGTCACACTTGTGTGTGATTGGCCCAGTGGTGAGCCGCCTGGCTCACCACTTAGCATGTTTGAGTGACAGCTAGGACTGATGAATGGGGGTTTTCTGCATAAGAGCAGGGCTTTGGGGACTGGAACTTCAGAAGTCGCCATAGGACCAAAGAATCTGAAGAGGGAGAAGATGAGCCGACCTGCAACGACGACACCACCGGTGGAGCCCTCCTGAACCGTCTCACCACTTCCCACCGACAGAGAAGATCTTCATCCCGGAGAGTCTTCTTCCTCTGAGCTGGTGGCGATAAGCAGTTTGCCCTCTTTTTCGCCTTCCTGGATCGTCTCGTGGTCGAATCACCCATGCCAAGCACCCCAGCGGCCGGATAGCTACGCTTCACCACTACTGCGAATAAAAGGGAGTACCTTTTAACCGAGAAACTCCGCGGCTGGTTTCTTCCCTGGCAGTGCAACGACCTCCAGCTTTCCTCCACGTCGAGATCTCCTCTTCCCCTGGACGAAGCACCGACTTGCACCCGCTGCCAGGAACAACTGCCCCCGCTGGAGCTTTCTCACCATTTCAGGTACTGAGTCCCGCCTGGTCTCCCTTGCAACAGACTGTTCAAGGTGTCCCATAAATCCTTGACTTTCTATCCTGCGGTGACTTGGGACCTACTAACTAACTTTTCCTGACTTGAGCCAACCCTTTTTGAACTCTTTGCAATGACTCTTTAAAAGAGCCAACTGTGTGATCTTGGACACATTCCGCCTTGCTCTCTTCAAGAGTGGGCCTGGCCTATGACTTTCTTGCTCCTCAGTAGATTCTGCCTTTTCTGACTTGCTCTGGTTGTCCTAAAGTGTTGGTATTGTGTATGTTCCTAATTCTGCCTTTTTCCCTCCCTTTTTAATTAACTTATTGGAGTGCCATCTTAGGTTAAGCGCTCACCTCTGTCTGAAAATAAGTGGCGTTTTAACTAAGACTTGTTCAATAAGTGATCAGGGATGTATATATATTAATAGTGACTGTGTTTGAACTTGCTTGCCATATTAGTGTTAGTGTATTTTACAAAGTGTGTTTTTAAATAAATAATTATATACGTTTATTCCCAAGCTCTGGTCAGTGTTTGCTTGTACTATTGTATTTTGGTACCTATCTGGTATACTCTATATACTGTCTAACTCTTCTTGAGAGAAGTCTGGCTGCTCAGCCACAGCTATCAGGTAAATCTGGGTGGTACAGACTGCTACCAATTGGGTTTACTGCCAACACCTGTAGTCTTAAGCCTTTTGCAGTGGTCCCTAAGGGAACTGCACAGGTTTCTGCCTACCAATCGCCACTACTATCGCTGCATACACTCTGAGCTAATCAGCAGATAATTACCAAGCACGCAGAACCAGGTGCCCATGTGGTCACCAGGCCATCCATTGAAATCATTACCCACCCTTATCTGCGACCATAGTGGGACAAGATATTGGGATTGGATGCTGGACTCATTTTCACAACCTTTCAGCAATGACTGGCTCACAATCCACATGCCTTGAGAAAGACTCTAGAGAGTGGAATTCCGTGTCTGCTGAGTTCCAACAATAAATATAGCATCAATAATGGTTTTGAAGACTGCTTCATTACAACAACAGTTACTTATTGAATAACCCAGTGCTCGGTTGAACAGGGCTCACTCTCCTATTCAAAACCTAATCCTTGAAGAAGGAAGGGCACCTTCACAAAAGAACCCCTTCACCAGCAGCAGGGTAATTCGTTTAAAGTACTAGATGAAGTGCAGTGATCTACCCATTCTAGCTCCCGTACTTCATAATCGTGTACTCTGATTTAATTATTGAGGCAAGCAGTCTTTGACCAAAAATACTGGCCTACACTAGACATTTTGCTTTTGGTTCGGGCATTGCCCTATGGGCTAGTCCAAGCCTGGCCACTTAATATGTTTGAAAAGTTACATCAAGAGTTGGATGGTTGTCTGTTGCCTGTAGCAAAACAGTGTCCCTACATGTCCAGGAGGCTGCGATGAACATTGTAAGGTTGTGTGTGCTCGCCAGAGTGAGAATGCTATAAATGAATACCATGCCGAGACTGCATCAGTGTTTATCTATGTTCCTCTTAGAACACTGTCACTGATTTTACTGAGGGTTTGTAGTAAGTGTTGTAATCTTTTTTGTTTCCCACTCAGATAACATTTCAACAAACAGACTGGGTAAATGTAGTAAGCTTGGCAAAGTTGTGTTTTTTTGATTTTTCATACATTTTTTAATGAACCTCCCACGGTCTTGTATTTGTCAATTGGATAACTAATATACTTAAGATACTGAACCCAAGAAGGGATTGTGGCTAGACCACAATGTGGCGCAGCACTACATTAACCATGAAACAGCATGTGGCAGGTTAGAGTATGTAGCCTGCCCAACACAGAAGCTGCCACATGCATGCCCCCCGACCCGGGGTGAGTGAAAAGGGAGCACACACAGACCCGGGGTGAGTGATGGGGGGAGCACGCACAAACCTGGGGTGACTACCGGGAGGGTGCAGGTGGCAAAGCTGCCGGGCACTGGTCCCTGCTGCAGGGCGTGTGTAGCCGTCGCCGACATCCTCTGCCTCTCCCACATTGCCATCTGCCAGTGGCAGCCGTTCGCTCTCTCTCCAGTCCCCTGCTGCCCCTTTGTCTACCTCCTCGCCTGTCTCTGAAGATGCACAGGCCCCCAGCTCGCCTCCACAGGTGGGCCTCTACTTCTCGCTCTGGCCTCTCTCAGGTGGGTGTAACGAGAGCGACCTAGTCATAATAACTCACTCCAAGAATGCTATGGTACCCGTTACCGGACTGTGTATAGCTAGCGTATACCTCTCATAGATAGGTGCTATCATTAACCAACTTGTGGTACTAATTTTATCACCAAAAGGTGAAAGGTTGGCACTGGCTCTCGAATGACAAGCAATCGGCCATCTGCCCTCATGTGGCAATTTTTGTCTTTGCATTATGGCACCTGCAGTTCTGCGAAGAGAGGTGATTGGGGGTGAGGAGTGGGTTTAAATGTGTTAATGCATAATAAATAATATGCCTGGATTCGATATTGCAAGCTGATCTGTGGTGGAGAGTGTCTCGATGAGACGCGAATGCAGTATTATAGCGACTATACTGGCAACGTCTAGGCGCTAGCAGTAAGACATTTGTCTCGTTTATTGGCAGTGCAAGTCTGTGATCCTGTTTACTGAGAATGCCTTCTGTGGTCTGTAATGTCCAAGGGGGCGGGGGAGCCTAATTTGTTTCCAACTACACAACATGTTCTAATTAAGCCAATAGATCCGGTGTGGCGTTTACTGGAGAGCTTCCAGACACCTTTCTGCAGCGTTTACTTGAGAGCGTCAGTCCAGACACCTCTCTGTGGCGTTTACATGAGAGCTCACAGACACCCCTCCGTGGCCTTTACTGGAGAGTGTCACTCCAAACACCTCGTTACAGTAGAGGCGGTGAGAGGTGGAGCTAGATTAGGCATGCAGTGGGTGTTTGTTTTAACAGGACCTCCGTGAAGGACACACATGGGGGCTGAAGGCAGACCTCTCTTAAGAAATGATTTATTACTCCATTAGCGGGTTTACAGCTCCTTAACTTTTGAAGGCTACCCTGAGAAAACAGTGCAGAGTTTGATGGTAATGCTTGATTAAAGCAAGCTCATAGAATTCCCATGGAGGTGTTTTGGACGGGGGGCAGGAACTGGGTGGCACCCTATCACTTGCAGCATTTGAACAGCTACTATGATGCATCCTATGACCAAGCAGTGGTCAAAACCTTACCCTAACATCCCCAACCTATCCATAACCTCTCCCTAAACCTCATTCCGGTTTCACTACGTCGCGCCTCCTATCCAACCATCGTCACCCTAACCCACCTTCCCTGCTGGGGTTGCAGAGCCCTGTATAAGCATCGACTTGCAGCAGGTCCCATAACCGCAGTGGGGGTGGTTGGTTCATGCCACTCATGCACCTCGGAGCTGTGGACCCTGTCACAGAACTGTATGCAAAGTAATGTTATTTTATGAGTTGTGTTGTAATGTAACAGACACATGTACCCTCCATAAGTAGCATTTTCTGTAAAGTCGTGAATTGACGCGGTTCACGGATGATGGTTTGAGGGCCACTTTTTTTGAGGCGAGCCATGGGCCACTTTTCTTTTCGGTGTCCGGGCCTATTTCTTGTCCCAGTCTGACCCTGTACACTAGAGAGAAGAATTTCAGACAGAAATTTGTTTCTGTGCTTTTTTCTTTTTCTCTAGTACACAATTGTCCAAATTGTCCATTATTTCCATTAACATAGTAGAAACTGCTAATGGGAATGTTGGAGACTCTTATTGAATCTAACTACTTTACTGAAAAATGTAAAGTAGATGGAGTCTATAACCTTATTTTTTTAACTGTGAAAGGTTGTTAATGTTTTTTTTTGTAGGAGAGTCCAGAAAGTAAGGTGGGGAGGGAAATGAGGCAACGGGCACCAACCACTTTGAAATTGCTCCCCCCTGCAGTGTGGTGTGTTGCAGTATATACAGAGTACTTTTTTTTATGGATCAACAGCCTCTTTTATTGCTTGCAAGGTAGCTGGTGGGATTTTGTGTCCCACAGAAGTAGGCTGTGTGGTTACAGCATTGGTTGAGGAAGATGAGGTAGAGGAAGACAGCCTACTAC
The DNA here is from genome assembly GCF_040938575.1 of Ambystoma mexicanum. Taxonomy (NCBI): domain Eukaryota; kingdom Metazoa; phylum Chordata; class Amphibia; order Caudata; family Ambystomatidae; genus Ambystoma; species Ambystoma mexicanum. The sequence goes on from NC_090929.1 coordinate 1,487,537,785, forward strand.
TTCCTAAGAAAGGAACAGCCTTTCTGAGAGCATTGCAGTGGTTGAATTAGGTGTGTTGGCGGACGCAGGTGGTCCCGTAGGAGTACTGGCCAGGTTGTCCGCGACTGAGTACTGTAAGGAAGGCATGGTATTAAAGTAAGACAGACACAAGTGATCACAGTTCAAGGGTGTTTGTTGAACTTTAACAAGGGTGTGATGAACGCCTATCTAAACCTAAATCTATAGCTGGGAGCAAGCTACGATCATCAAATAATAACACGGTCCTAGTGGAATCTCGTCAAAATCAAAGGGCCTATTCTAAAATATCTATTGCCAATCCTAATTTACAAATATTGTGGCAAAATGTTCATGAAAAAGAAGTGTTCACAAAATGATAAGGCCGGATGTTCAGGCCTTTGGCCTCCCTTCCCCATGTCTTCAGCAAGGGACAAGGCGATTCACTCGAGCATGGGTTTCTTCAGCAAGAGGACACAGTTACATTAGCAACATCAGGGCCTTCTTGCTCACGTCTCTTAAATGATCAGTCTCTTGATTCAGAGTGCCTGATGAACCCAAAACAAGGAAAAGTTCCTTTACAAATATTAAAGTCAGGCGATTCACTCTTCACCCTGGATCCGCCTCAGCCGGGTTCAGATCACTTTTACACAATTAGTCTCCCTTAGCCGGGCTCGGACCAATCCCTGTTCGGATTAGCTATCGAAGACTTTCGAATGTTCACAGGGTTTGGCTTGACCGGTTGCAGGACCACTTCGATTTCACAGTTCACAATTTTACACTCTCATTTGGATGCCTAACTGTGACCTTCGAATGAGCACCCACGTGGCGCCGGACCACTCTGAATATGGAATCTACCTTGGTTTCAAAAGTTCAGTCACTCATTGGATATATGAAACATTACCTTCATGGTGATTCAGGTTCTCTTAGTCTGGCTCTCCCTTCTTCACAACTGGTTGGGAAATCCTGCATGCGCAGGCGGGCCGAAAAAGATGGCTGTCACTTTAAGAATTCTTGAAGGGGTAGGGCCTATGTCGCGCATGCGTTTCATGCTTACTGCAGGGGATGGCTGTTGTGAAGGATGGAGAGCCTGGACTAAGAGAACCTGAATCACCATGAAGGTAATTTTTCCTTTCTCTGTCATCTTGGCTCTCCCTCCTTCCCAACTGGTTGGGACCAGACTAAAAAGCCTTAGAATAAGTAAAGGTGGAGGAGACAGCATGTACAGGATTCAGTAAACAAGTTGCGAAGCACCAGTTGGCTGAATTTTGCACCATTTCTAGAAGATGTATCCATAGCATAGTGCTTGCAAAAGGCAAGCAGGGTAGCCCAGGTAGCAATCTTTACAGATGTCTGCAATCAGAAAATGCCTGGTGAAGGCTACAGATGCTGCCTTGTCTCTAGTAGAATGAGCCCTACGTCGCTGCAGAGTCGCAAGCCCTTTCATATCATAAGCTTTGGAGATACAGGAGACAACCCATCTGGCGATGGAGGCCTTAGCTGCCTTATTGCCAGGAGAAGGACCCCCGTAAGTAATGAAAAGCTAGTCTGCTTTTCTAAACGGTTTGGTCCTTTCTAGATAGAATTTTAAAGTTCTTACAACATCCAGGTTATGCAGTGTCTCTTCGGCAGCGTGAAGCATGCAGTCTAGGAAGAAAGATGGGAAGACATATTTCTTGATTTAAACGAAAATCGGAAACCACCTTAGGTAGAAAGGAGGGGACCGTACGGAGGACTACTTTATCCCTATAAAACACTATATAAGGTTCCTTTGAGGAGAGAGCTTGGAGCTCTGCAATCCTTCTAGCCGAAGTAATGGCTACTGAGAATGCCGTTTTCCAAGTTAGAAATTCTAATTCACATGAGGCCATAGGCCCGAATGGTTTTTGCATTAGGGCTGACAAGACCACGTTGAGATTCTAATGAGGTGGAGGTTCACGAATAGGGGGTGTAAGCATAGGAGGCCCTCGAAATGCCTTTGAATGGCTTTGTTGGAAAGAACTTATGCTAATAGCTGATAAGTCTTGTTTTCACGTGTCTACTTTGACACGAGTGGAAACTAGATAAGATATGAAGGACATGATATTATCAACAGAAGCCTCTAGGGGGTCAATGTGTTGGTCAAAGCCCAGTGACAGAGCCATAACCATTTGTTACAATATTGTTCTTAGTAGAAGCTTTCCTAGAAGCTGACATGATGGTTATATTTTGCTCTGATAAATGTAGGTGGAAAAAGGCTAGTTCTTAAGGAACCAGGCCTTCAAGTTCAACAATCGAGGGGAGGGATGAAGGACATGCCCTTTCTGCTGAGTCAAAAGATCCCTTGACAATGGGAGATCTCATTTGGAAGTCCTCGCTAATGGCAGGAGGTCTGTAAACCAAATCTGGCAAGGCCAGAACGCGTCTACTAGAATCATTGTCAGATTCTGTGACATTTTGAATTTGAGCAATATTTTGTGTATTAATGGGCGAGGTGGAAACGCATAAAGTGTTAGGTCCAACCAATCCAGATGTAGAGCATCTCCCATGGACTGAAGATCCTGACCTTACCATGATGCAAACTGAGTACAGAGAGTTGTGCTGGTTGGCAAAGAGGTCTACTGATGAATGGCCCCACTTATGAAATATCATCTTTGCTAATTATGGTTTCAGCTCCCACTCGTGTGGAGCAGACTGTAACCTGCGTAGTTTGTCTGCTATGACGTTCCTCTTTCCCTCCAGATGGGACGCCAACAAGAAATGTGATTCTGAATGGCCCGATTCCAAATCTTCTCTGCTAGGAGACACCGGGGAAGGGAACGAGTACCCCATGCTTGTTTATATAAAACATTGCAGTGGTATTGTCCGTTAGAATCTTCACCACCTTTCCTTGGAGTGAGGGAAGACATGATTTTAGAGCGAGAAATATTGCTCTTAGTTTCAGGACATTTATGTGGTCCTTTTTCCCAGCGGACCAAAGACCTAGGGCCTCATTACGAGTCCGGCGGTAACTGTGCCGGAAAAACCGGCAGGCAACCGCCGGACCCGTATTACCATTCCGCCTCCATAATTCCTGGAATCACCGGGGCATTACGACCCCGGTGACCTGGGAATTCCGGAGGCGGAATTCTGTAAGTCCCCATTCCCATGGAGTACCATAGGATTCCATGGGGATGGGGACCATGGAAACACCGGTTACGTCTATGACAGAGCCGGTGTTTCCATGTCCGCCTGCAGGCAGGTGGTGTAAATCCCACCAGGTCAGACCTGGCGGGAGTGACACCTCCCACCTGCAGGACTCTTAATCAGCTGGTCCGGAAACAACGGTGGCAGCGGTTTTACCGCCACCGTTTTTTCCGGACCGGCAGGGTTGTAATGAGACCCCATGTGCTGTTAGACTTAGACGAGTCCGTTGTTATAACTATTAGTTGAAGAGCAGGCTGAAAAGGAGACCTGATTAACAATTTCTCTGGGGAGTTCCACCACAGTAGTGAGTCCTGAACTTGTTTTGTAATTTGAATTTCCTGTGAATGCAACAGTTGGTTTCAGTTGCAAGCAAGATGCCACTCGGTCGTTCTCATATGAAACTAGGTTTATACAAGAGGCCATTAGCCCCAAGAGCCTCCAAGCTGTCAGAATCTATCTGGTGGGTATTGAACTGTAAGATGGTTTGTTAGATAGCTTCCACCCTTTCTAGGGGGGAAAGGCTCTGTGTAGAGTAGTATTTGTATCTGCTCCTAGGAATTGGATCCTTTGCGATGGAATGAGCTTAGATTTTGCTACATTTATGGAAAACCCCAGGTTGAAAAGAGAGTGGCATGTTAATTGCATCTATTGAAGCAATTCTTCCGCAGACTGGGCCTTGAGCAACTGGTCGTCTAGGTAAGGATATAGATGAACTGTCCTTAACCGAAGGTAGGCTGCCACTGACCCCTGAACTTTTGTGAAAACCCTGGGAGCAGAATTGAGCCCAAAGAGAAGACATGTGAATTGGTAATGAAACCTTCCTATGGTGAACCTCAGGAACTGACAGTGATCTTTGTAGATGGGCATGTGAAAATAAGCATCCTGCAGACCTATAGATGTCAGCTAGAATCTGAGGAATGGTCACCATGTGGAAGGTTTTGATTGACAGAGATTGGACAGATCCCGTTTGATTTCTTTGGGATCAGAACGAAACAGGAATAAAATCCCTGACCTTATTTCTCTTGAGGAACCAACTCTATTGCTCCTGAAGAAAGAAGTTTTTGGATCTCTTCCCGGAGCTCTGGGGTGGATTTTTGGAGCTTCGGAGGAAAGGTTGGTGGAGTGGCTGTAAAGGCAGGGCGGTAACCATGCTGAATAATATTCAGGACCCACACCTCTTGAGTAATGGTTTTCCAAAGGGGAAGGAAGTTGACAACCTTCCTGCTACCAGGGATGTATGCTCCTTGATGATAGTAGGAGTGGAGGGTATGTACATGCCCAGAAGGAAGTCAAATAGACTTCTTCTGTTCTTGTGCAGAACTTGAGGAAGGTGAAGGTCCCGACTTAGACTTGGGTCTATATCTTCTCTTTTTAGAAGAGAAAAAACACTTTGCGGGAGTGGCTGAAGCACTATTCCCTAGAGGACATGGTTTGAATGATTTTAAGTTTTGGGGATAGGGTTGTTTCACCGAGATTGAGCTAAGTGTTTTAGCAGCCAACACTGGCCTTACAATTTTGAAGGACCTCATCTGGGGATGGACCGAACAGAGTTTTGCCATCAAATGGAAGGTCGAGCACCTTTTCCTGGATATCTTGGTGAAGGTAAGAGGCTGAAAGATATGCAAGTCTACGCATACAGACTGAACTAGTGACTGCTCTTGCAGTTGTGTCAGTGATACCTTTAACCACTTGGAGCTGCGGGACAGCTGCTTCTCTACCCTCTGAAATCCAGAAGGAAAACTCGTCTGCGGCCTCCTGAGGGAGCATGTGGGTGAAGTGTTCAAGATTGCCCCAATTAAGGATATTAAATCCTGCCAAAACTGTAAGATAGAGTTGGTGTAAGATTTCTTACCTTGAGTTTTCTCAAGAACTGAAGCTGGAGAAGAGCATTTGCCCTCTGTGCCTAGTGCAGCAGAAACTACTGCCGATTGAGCAGGCAGATTGCCCACAAGTGTGAATGGTTCCTCCTTAGGCACCTTGTATTTGTTATCTAGAGCTTTGGAGATGTGTTGATCAGAATGAGGCTTACCCCAATGAGCTAAAACTTGCTCTAGAACAGACAATGCCATGGGAAGCAGTACTTTTGACTGCTGGGACGGCAGTTTCCCCAAAACACCTGCCATTTCCGGCTTATCCTTAGGGAAGATTTCTAGCATCTGCACGGCTTTAGTCACGACGTCATGAAACACCTTAGATGGTGACCGAGTAGTGTCGTCATCCGAATCCTCGTTGTTCACCAATACCGTGATTGGCTCAGGAGAAGGTTCAGTGGGCACTGGTCCATGAGGTAAAATGGGTGACATTAAGTCATTATGCGTTGAGCCAGAACTTCCAAGAAGGGCCCTGAAAGCATGGTCTCCAGCACTGTGTTGGTGATGTAGTTCACCATTTGAGAAGGGTTAGGTTGGGGCTCTTCCAGTCTGAAAGGGGAAGTAGATGAGTCAGCGCTGGTAGGTGGCTGGTTTGGATTGTATATGTTAAAAACCACTGGCCTAGGCACCTGGATATTGGTTAAAACCAGTTGTGGTCCAGATTGTGCTGGTACCTGAGTAGGTTGACCCAAATTGTCCTCAGACTGAGGAGAACATTGTGGCAAAATGTGAGGTGACTATACTCTCACATGAGTGCTGAATAATTGTTCCGGTGGAACTGTAAAAAATGTGGAAGCATCAAAGACTTCCGAGTCAGAGATTAGAGGAGAATTATCTTTCTGACTCTCTGGTACCAAGTTCCAGACAGATGCCCCAGGAGATTTTTTAATTTGTGCTTTTTTGGAGAAGTCGATACCGGACTGGATCTCGAGTGAGAGTGTTTATGCCTTTTGTGAGTGGACTTATGTTTTCTCAGTACTGAGGAGCTTGTGGGCTCAACTGCGGTTGTAGGGGAAAGAACTTTGTCTTTGGGTACCAAAGTACCAGAAGTTTTACATTCAGAAACCGACTTGGCTTTATACGGTATAGGGGAATTGGAATGGACGAGTCAACCCTGGAGACGAGTGTCCCTTTGCATGAACCCTTGCCTGTTCAGTTTACCGAGGCAATAGAGGGTTTCCCCTGTACGGTCGTTATTTTGTGTAAAAAACTCTTCCAGTACCAGATGGAACCTATCCCACCTGGAGGTACTAACACTTTCCCACCCATAGGTACTTTCAGGTGGATACGCCCAGGGTTTCCCTCTGAACGGTCGTGTGAAGACCCCGGAACTGAGGAGGCAGTTTTCCCTTGGGTACCAAAGGCCGGTGCCGAAACTCATAACTCACCTGAAGCTAGGGTCTACCACTAACCAATGTCGGCCTCCCTCCTGTTCCGAACAAAGTCTTCAGTCGTCTTCGGTACCGGTCCCAGCTGTGGCATGGAGAGAAGATGAGTCTGCAGAGACCACGGGTGAATCCCACAGCAAAAGACACAGAAACTCACCGGGTGATGTATACCCAAACGGCAGACGCAGGTATGATGGGGATCAGCCGCTGAGAAATGCTTCCGGGCAACTGATGCACTACTTGAATCCTGTTGCATGCAGCATATGTAGAGGGAGGCACCACAAATTGAAAAAATAAAAGGAAAGAACCAATCGCTAGAAAAAAGGGATGGACAGCAAAAAGTAACGTCTTTAAAAGGAGGGAGTCGCAGCAGCAAAATTCCGATGCGCCCAGTAGACGGAAAAACACGAACTGGGTGTGGAACATTGGTGACGTAAGGGGTAAAGTGTGGGCCTGGTGCACGGAGGGTAGGTCCTACCCCTTCAAAAATTCTTAAAGTGACAGCTATCTTTTGCGGTCAGTGTTGTAGGAGCCAAGGACAGTACCACAGTGGCAATCGCTCCTCCCCACCTCGGCTATCGATGTAGGAGAGCCCCGGGTACCTTCGACACACAATGCCCCTATCTTCAGCTTTAATTCCCAGTCTTAAATTTCTTATTCTCGAGGGCTCATGAAAGTAGCGGTTTTCTCCCTCTGAAAAGGCCAAGGGCAATTCCCTCCTTGCAACACTCTGGTCTTGCCGTCTTTCTCCGCGTATTAAACTGCCATCTTGGAACTGCTGCTTCCTCATGTGTTTGCCTTGCTCAGAGTGTGCTTTCGTGCTCTGCCTTTTATCCATGTGGGGAAGTGTGATGAAGTCAGGTGTGTGTAATTATCAGTAATTGTCTGACCCTTGTGTTGGCCATGTCAGGTATACAGCTCGGGTGTTAGTCCATTTTCTCTCACAGCGAGCCATTTGTGAAACAGTGTTCATGTCGGGAAAGAGGGGGGTCGAGTTCCTAGGTATACTACCTGGTAGGATGGGGAAAAGGTGTTACAAGCAAGGGGATTCCACGTTTCATCCTGCGGTGTTCTACTTCCACTCCCCGAGCACCTCTCATACAGGTGATCGTCCCGCACTGCTACACCCGCAGGAACTGGATCCAAAAGCGATGGCCGTGTCCTGGCCACCTGGATGACAGATTCCCGGGGAGTGGTAGGTGAGACACCTTCAGGTTTCTCACAGCACATTTGGTGCATTCCACTTTGGTAGCTTTAGCCTTTGGTACATTTCCAACAGTGGTAAAGAACTGCCACACCCATGATTCTCTCTGGGTGCTAGAGGTAGGCACTTCTTCTCCCTCATCTTCCTGGTCTTCTTGATTGTCTTTTGAAGTATTGCACTTCTTTCATTGTGTAGGTCCTCCTGCTGGTGGGGGTGGATCTTGAGGAGGAGGGATGGCAAAAGCTGATGCCATTTTTAAGATAAATCACAGTTTTCCTAATATTCTTCCAAATATGTGCTGTGTGCTAGATTGTTTGTATTTGTATTTATTAAATTTATATAGCGCTTTACGCCAAAACGCTTTACAGTATAACAACAAGAATACATAGCATATATAAACCAGAAGAATATTTGCAAAAATGAGACAAGCCTTTAAAAAACAGTAAGTAGAACAATTTTCCTAGGATAAAGAACGATTGAAGGAGGGTGGAGGAGAGAGGGGAAGATGAGGGGAGGAAATGGAAAGATGGAATTTCAAGTGAGCAAGGGAATTGTGAGAGGGGGGTGAGGGAGAAGTGAAAGGAAAGTGAAGAAGAAAATCAGGTTGGGGAAAGGAGAAGAGAATTTAAGGAGGCACAGGAAGAGAAGTAGGAGGTAATGGAGTGGATAGAGAGTGGTAGAGAGCTCCAGTGTAGGGGGGCAAGGAGTTGAAAGGAACGGAAACGAGAAGAGGCACAAGGGGAGGGAGGAACAGTAAGCAAGAAGAGATCAGCTGATCGGAGGGAACGGGATGGAGTGTAGAAAGAGAGGAGAGAGGAAAGATAGGGGGGAGCGAGATCATGAAGAGATTTAAAGACGAGACAAAGAAAGTGAAATTTAAATTGGGAGTGAAAGGGAAGCCAGTCAAGGTAAGAGAACGAAGAGGAAATGGAGTCGTAAGGGGCAAGAAGACAGAGGGTACGGATGGCATAGTGGTAGAGGGATTTAAGGAGAGTGCAATGAGTGGCAGGGAGTACAAAGAGGAGGGAAGAGCAATAGAAAAGTCGAGAGAAAATAAGGGAGGAAATTAAGAGTTTAGTTGCATGGAAGGAGAGGGAGGAACGGATTTTACGAATATTGAAGAGGTGGTAGCGACAGGCGCGAGAGGTAAGAGAAATATGGTGGGTGAAGGAGAGAGAGGAGTCGAAGTGGAGGACTAGATTGCGAGCGTGGGCAGAAATGGGAAGATTAGAAGGGGGAAGTAAATGAAAGGAGGGGAGAGGGAGTTGGAAGAGTGTTGGAGGGAAAGAATAGGACTTCAGTCTTATCAGAGTTGAGGGAGAGAAAGTGGGATGACATCCAGTTTTTAATAGCAGTAAGACACTCGCCCTTCGAGTGAGGAGTGGGCTGGAGCCCTCCCCTCCAACAAACTCTGCCACCAGAACCCAGCCTCGTGGGTATGCCTGGAAAGAACGACCGCGACGCGACGGCCGCTCTGTGCATTCTTTGGCACTAGGTGAGACCTCTGTCAGCAACGCACCACCCCGACACGGCTGCCAAGTAGCCACCTTCAGGAATTTGTTACCGTGTATCCTGCAGGCTCTCATGAGCTTCACCACTTGAATTCTGCTGCCTGCTTCTAAAATGACGACCTCCCGCGTTGCCTAGCAACCATCGCGCATTTACAGGAAGCCGTCTAACCGGCAGGCGGAAGCCGGCCCGTTAGTGCAAAGGCCCGTGGGGTTAAGGCCATGTTCTGCGCCTGTTTGGCGCATGGAGGCGTGGTGCGGCCCACCTACTAGGCACTATTAATGTATCCACTCTGAGCCATCACGAAGGAGCAATTATACTAAGACTAACTCATACACAGTACTTGGATGTATACCACATGATCTTTGCACCCATCAACCCCAAGGTTCGAACGTGGGACTGCACTGTAAGTACTCTATCTGCTTGACATGACTCACTACCAATATAAACCAATGTCCTGCAACAACACTCCATATTAATGCCATGCTTAACTAAATTATCCCTCGTTGCGGCATATACTTTGGATTAGGGACAGTTAACTCTAGATGGCACGTATGCATTTTAGTGTACTGTGCTTTAAAATTGTCAAATCTAGATAATAATTGCATTTAGGATGTATGTCCTAGTAATTGCATTTAGGTTGCCTGACCTAGTAATTGCATTTAGTTTGCCTGTCCTAGTAATTGCATTTAGGTGGCCAGTACTCCAAGCCAACTATAACTGCTTCCTATGTATCTACCACTACTCTACACCGTTCTACTCAGAACCATCCTCTATTTGACCACCCTTCAGATCTCGATTTTATCCCAGCCACAGACCCAGCTACCTCACAGAAGTGCACCCCAGGAGCAAACCAACATGGCCACCAATCCTTGTAGCCTCCAACAGCGTAACCTAAGACTCCGCGCCAGACTCCCAAGAATTTATGACCCGCTATCTAAGGCCAAACCCATCTCCAATCATAATAGGCACACCACCAACACCCCACTACACTTAGATAACATTGGCCAACAACGACTACAGCTCAACAGTCGAATCTCCAGAGATCCCATCTCCCCCCAAAATGCCAACACAAAATCCAGCCGCCTTCTATCCCAACTACCTTACCTGGATTAAAAGCCGCCCTAATAAATGCCCGCTCCATGGTAGCTCATGCCACTGAAATAGCGGACATCATCCAAAATGAGAACCTAGATCTCTTGGCCATCACAGAATCCTGGCTGCATCCCGCAGCTGGTCCAGCTATCATGCTAGCCATCCCAGATCATTACACTCTTATTCGCATGGATCGCACCACGTCTAGAGGCGGTGGCCTTGCTAAAATTATCAAAAATCACCTAGCCCTAAGACCTACCTCACCCCACAATACCAACTCCTTTGAATTCCTCACAACTAAACTCACTATTGCCAACAACCAAACCATTACTATTCACATCATATACCGCCCACCAGGCCCCTTAGGTTCCTTTGAGGAAGACCTTATGAACCTATTATCTGACAATCTAAAAAATTCTACCCAATGTCTCACCTTAGGCGACTTCAACCTCGGATTCAATGACCCACGTGACCCCAATGCACTACAAATTAACAGCCCCCCCCGAGGAACTAGGATTTTCCCAAAAGATTACTGATCCTACACATATCAAAGGAAGGACCCTCGATTGGATTGCCGCACATAACTGCCCAATCACCATCACTTCTATAGTGCCTTTGTCTTGGTCCGACCACCACATGGTATCTTTTACCTTAGATGCCACCACACTCACCAACAACAGTATCCTAGCCCCCACTGCGCCCACTAGAAACAAGAAAAATATTACCGCTGAAAACCTCATCCCCCTTATTCTACCCACCCTAAATTCCATCTCAGATCAGTCTGACCCTGCCTGCATGGTAGAAAAATACAACAAAGTGATGCTGGCCTCTCTGGACACCATCGCACCACTGAAAATTAGGAAGAGCAAACCTCGCCAACATTTAAACACCTGGTTCAATTCCCTACTGAAAAACATCATACAAAAGAAACGCCAAAGTGAAAAAACCTGGAGATCAAACCCCTCCGACATCAATAAAAAGAACTTGAAGAAATTAGCCACCCTCTACAAAAAAGAAATCATCCTTGCAAAACAAACAAGCCAAATCCAATACCAAAGAATTATTCGCCATCCTAAAAGAAGTAGAATCCCCTATCCAAGCTCCCGATTCCTGCCTCAAGGATAAAGACTGGTGCACAGGCATACAGAATGCCCTTGCTAATAAGATTACTATGCTTCAGGCGAAGATTCACAACAAAAAAGCTTCTATAACCATCCCCAATACTGTCAACATAGGCACCCCCCTCAAGACCACTACAAATCCATTACCAACTCAGAAATCCACTCCTTCTCCACCTACACCTGCCACCCCGCCCTTCCATTTCTGCAAAGTGTCCACCAAAGAAGTCGAGAAAATCATCCTCACGCTCAAACCCTCCAACTGCCAAGGGGACCCATGTCCAGCCCAAATCATAAAAGACGCTGCTCGTGAACTCTCACCCTTCATCACAAAACCCATTAACGCCTCCTTCACTTCAGGTACCATACCTAGTAATCTGAAACATTCCTGGGTCCTCCCCCTCCTCAAAAAACAAACCCTGGACCCATCCATCCCCACCAATTACCTCCCCATAACCACTGTACCGTTCCTTCTGAAAATCCTGGATAAGGTAGCCTGCCTACAAATTCAGCACCACTTGGAACTCAACCACCTCCTTGGAGTCCGACAGTCCGGGTTCAGACCACAGCATGGCACTGAGACTGCACTCCTAGACCTCAAGGCACAAATAGACACTCTAAGAGATAAAGGCACAACCTCACTCTTACTACTCCTCGACTTCTCTGCGGCATTTGACCTGGTGGACCACGCAATACTTTGCAACCACCTGGTCACGGCGGCCTGCTTCTCCCACGAAGCAGTCGCATGGATCCAGTCCTTCCTAGACACCAGGACAATGCGAGTTTTCTCCCCTCTAGCAGCTGCAGACCCTGCACCCATCTCATGCGGCGTACCCCAAGGATCATGTGTATCTCCTACCCTCTACATTATTTTCACAAAGCCCCTTTTCGATGATCTAGACGGTCTTGGTATCACCTACACTAACTATGCAGATGATACACAGATCCTCATCCCGCTGACGGGAGATTATGACAAGGATTTGGCCTTTGTGAACAGTCTCTACCTCATCATCCAGGCATGGATGGCCTCCCACGGTCTATGGTCTATGCCTGAATGATGACAAAACTGAACTCCTCATTCTAGGCACTTCTTCCAACATTAAAAAACTAGGCCCCAACTACGACGCCTTCACAATTGACAATAACATCATCTCTGTGGCCAAAGTAGTTAAAACCCTTGGCTTCTATATAGACTCTACCCTCACCTTTGGTAAACAAGTGAATGCCATGGCCTCAGCTACTTCCTACACCTGGAAGTTAATCAGAGCAGCCAAGCCTTTCCTCTCAGCTAACAACTGTGTCATTCTAGCAAGAGCACTAATCCTATCAAAACTAGATTATTGCAATGCCCTCTACATAGGCAGTAACAAATACATCACCGCCAAAATACAAACACTCCAAAACAATGCACTGAGAGCCGCCCTAAACTTCCCTAAGAGCGCCCATATATCAGATCTCAAGAGATCTACTAACTGGCACACAACTAAAGACAAAATCCTCCTCAAAACAGCTTCACTGACACACAAATGTCTCAACCACGCAGCCCCGCAATACCTCATAGATAGATTCACCAGACAAACAGCCTCTCGCCCCTTAAAAAAAATAACTCCAACCTTCTGCTAGTACCCAGATTCAAACTTACCAAATCTGGCGGGAGCAGCTTCGCTGTTAAAGCAGCTCAATTTTGGAACTCCCTTCCCCCTGCTCTAAGGGAAGATCTCCCCTACCGCCAATTCAGATACAATTTGATTAAATGGCTAAAAGATCATGATGTCTAATTCTCACCTTATTGACTTCCAGGATCTTACACATATTTTGTATACTTGTTCTGCCTTATTTATGCCATACCGGCACTATTGGCACTATTGTAAACTTACTGTATATACCTTTGTGATTCTGTAATAATACCTGTATTCTTAAACTCACTGTATATAGACCTGTGACTCTCCGACAATACATACCCACAGCAATGTAAGCACCGCTGTACCCCCATTTCTAATCTGTAACCTAAGCTGAACAACCTTCTTTTGCCTTCGCGCCTGAATACCCCTGGGTGAATGGTTCCTCCTTAGGCATCTTGTATTTGTTATCTAGAGCTTTGGAGATGTGTTGATCAGAATGAGGCTTACCCCAATGAGCTAAAACTTGCTCTAGAACAGACAATGCCATGGGAAGCAGTACTTTTGACTGCTGGGACGGCAGTTTCCCCAAAACACCTGCCATTTCCGGCTTATCCTTAGGGAAGATTTCTAGCATCTGCACGGCTTTAGTCACGACGTCATGAAACACCTTAGATGGTGACCGAGTAGTGTCGTCATCCGAATCCTCGTTGTCCACCAATACCGTGATTGGCTCAGGAGAAGGTTCAGTGGGCACTGGTCCATGAGGTAAAATGGGTGACATTAAGTCATTATGCGTTGAGCCAGAACTTCCAAGAAGGGCCCTGAAAGCATGGTCTCCAGCACTGTGTTGGTGATGTAGTTCGCCATTTGAGAAGGGTTAGGTTGGGGCTCTTCCAGTCTGAAAGGGGAAGTAGAAGAGTCAGCCCTGGTAGGTGGCTGGTTTGGATTGTATATGTTAAAAACCACTGGCCTAGGCACCTGGATATTGGTTAAAACCAGTTGTGGTCCAGATTGTGCTGGTACCTGAGTAGGTTGACCCAATTTGTCCTCAGACTGAGGAGAACATTGTGGCAAAATGTGAGGTGACTATACTCTCACATGAGTGCTGAATAATTGTTCCGGTGGAACTGTAAAAAATTTGGAAGCATCAAAGACTTCCGAGTCAGAGATTAGAGGAGAATTATCTTTCTGACTCTCTGGTACCAAGTTCCAGACAGATGCCCCAGGAGATTTTTTAATTTGTGCTTTTTTGGAGAAGTCGATACCAGACTGGATCTCGAGTGAGAGTGTTTATGCCTCTTGTGAGTGGACTTATGTTTTCTCATTACTGAGGAGCTTGTGGGCTCAACTGCGGTTGTAGGGGAAAGAACTTTGTCTTTGGGTACCGAAGTACCAGAAGTTTTACATTCAGAAACCGATTTGGCTTTATACGGTACAGGGGAATTGGAATGGACGAGTCAACCCTGGAGGCGAGGGTCCCTTTGCATGAACCCTTGCATGTTCAGTTTACCGAGGCAATAGAGGGTTTCCCCTGTACGGTCGTTATTTTGTGTAAATAACTCTTCCAGTACCAGATGGAACCTTTCCCACCTGGAGGTACTAACACTTTCCCACCCATAGGTACTTTCAGGTGGATACCGCAGGGTTTCCCTCTGAACGGTCGTGTGAAGACCCCGGAACTGAGGAGGCAGTTTTCCCTTGGGTACCAAAGGCCGGTGCCGAAACTCATAACTCACCTGAAGCTAGGGTCTACCACTAACCAATGTCGGCCTCCCTCCTGTTCCGAACAAAGTCTTCAGTCGTCTTCGGTACCGGTCCCAGCTGTGGCATGGAGAGAAGATGAGTCTGCAGAGACCACGAGTGAATCCCACAGCAAAAGACACAGGAACTCACCGGGTGATGTATACCCAAACGGCAGACGCAGGTATGATGGGGATCAGCCGCTGAGAAATGCTTCCGGGCAACGGATGCACTACTTGAATCCTGTTGCATGCAGCATATGTAGAGGGAGGCACCACAAATTGAAAAAATAAAAGGAAAGAACCAATCGCTAGAAAAAAGGGATGGACTGCAAAAAGTAACGTCTTTAAAAGGAGGGAGTCGCAGCAGCAAAATTCCGATGCGCCCAGTAGACGGCAAAACAGGAACTGGGTGTGGAACATTGGTGACGTAAGGGGTAAGGTGTGGGCCTGGTGCACGGAGGGTAGGTCCTACCCCTTCAAAAATTCTTAAAGTGACAGCTATCTTTTGCCGTCAGTGTTGTAGGAGCCAAGGACAGTACCACAGTGGCAATCGCTCCTCCCCACCTCGGCTATCGATGTAGGAGAGCCCCGGGTACCTTCGACACACAATGCCCCTATCTTCAGCTTTAATTCCCAGTCTTAAATTTCTTATTCTCGAGGGCTCATGAAAGTAGCGGTTTTCTCCCTCTGAAAAGGCCAAGGGCAATTCCCTCCTTGCAACACTCTGGTCTTGCCGTCTTTCTCCGCGTATTAAACTGCCATCTTGGAACTGCTGCTTCCTCATGTGTTTGCCTTGCTCAGAGTGTGCTTTCGTGCTCTGCCTTTTATCCATGTGGGGAAGTGTGATGAAGTCAGGTGTGTGTAATTATCAGTAATTGTCTGACCCTTGTGTTGGCCATGTCAGGTATACAGCTCGGGTGTTAGTCCATTTTCTCTCACAGCAAGCCATTTGTGAAACAGTGTTCATGTCAGGAAAGAGGGGGGTCGAGTTCCTAGGTATACTACCTGGTAGGATGGGGAAAAGGTGTTACAAGCAAGGGGATTCCACGTTTCATCCTGCGGTGTTCTACTTCCACTCCCCGAGCACCTCTCATACAGGTGATCGTCCCGCACTGGTCCACCCGCAGGAACTGGATCCAAAAGCGATGGCCGTGTCCTGGCCACCTGGATGACAGATTCCCGGGGAAACACCTTCAGGTTTCTCAGAGCACATTTGGTGCATTTCACTTTGGTAGCTTTAGCCTTTGGTACATTTCCAACAGTGGTAAAGAACTGCCACACCCATGATTCTCTCTGGGTGCTAGAGGTAGGCACTTCTTCTCCCTCATCTTCCTGGTCTTCTTGATTGTCTTTTGAAGTATTGCACTTCTTTCATTGTGTAGGTCCTCCTGCTGGTGGGGGTGGATCTTGAGGAGGAGGGATGGCAAAAGCTGATGCCATTTTTAAGATAAATTGCAGTTTTCCTAATATTCTTCCAAATATGTGCTGTGTGCTAGATTGTTTGTATTTGTATTTATTAAATTTATATAGCGCTTTACGCCAAAGCGCTTTACAGTATAACAACAAGAATACATAGCATATATAAACCAGAAGAATATTTGCAAAAATGAGACAAGCCTTTAAAAAACAGTAAGTAGAACAATTTTCCTAGGATAAAGAACGATTGAAGGAGGGTGGAGGAGAGAGGGGAAGATGAGGGGAGGAAATGGAAAGATGGAATTTCAAATGAGCAAGGGAATTGTGAGAGGGGGGTGAGGGAGAAGTGAAAGGAAAGTGAAGAAGAAAATCAGGTTGGGGAAAGGAGAAGAGAATTTAAGGAGGCACAGGAAGAGAAGTAGGAGGTAATGGAGTGGATAGAGAGTGGTAGAGAGCTCCAGTGTAGGGGGGCAAGGAGTTGAAAGGAACGGAAACGAGAAGAGGCACAAGGGGAGGGAGGAACAGTAAGCAAGAAGAGATCAGCTGATCGGAGGGAACGGGATGGAGTGTAGAAAGAGAGGAGAGAGGAAAGATAGGGGGGAGCGAGATCATGAAGAGATTTAAAGACGAGACAAAGAAAGTGAAATTTAAATTGGGAGTGAAAGGGAAGCCAGTCAAGGTAAGACAACGAAGAGGAAATGGAGTCGTAAGGGGCAAGAAGACAGAGGGTACGGATGGCACAGTGGTAGAGGGATTTAAGGAGAGTGCAATGAGAGGCAGGGAGTGCAAAGAGGAGGGAAGAGCAATAGAAAAGTCGAGAGAAAATAAGGGAGGAAATTAAGAGTTTAGTTGCATGGAAGGTGAGGGAGGAACGGATTTTACGAATATTGAAGAGGTGGTAGCGACAGGCGCGAGAGGTAAGAGAAATATGGTGGGTGAAGGAGAGAGAGGAGTCGAAGTGGAGGACTAGATTGCGAGCGTGGGCAGAAATGGGAAGATTAGAAGGGGGAAGTAAATGAAAGGAGGGGAGAGGGAGGTGGAAGAGTGTTGGAGGGAAAGAATAGGACTTCAGTCTTATCAGAGTTGAGGGAGAGAAAGTGGGATGACATCCAGTTTTTAATAGCAGTAAGACACTCTCCCTTCGAGTGAGGAGTGGGCTGGAGCCCTCCCCTCCAACAAACTCTGCCACCAGAACCCAGCCTCGTGGGTATGCCTGGAAAGAACGAACGCAACGCGACGGCCGCTCTGTGCATTCTTTGGCACTAGGTGAGACCTCTGTCAGCAACGCACCACCCCGACACGGCTGCCAAGTAGCCACCTTCAGGAATTCGTTACCGTGTATCCTGCAGGCTCTCATGAGCTTCACCGCTTGAATTCTGCTGCCTGCTTCTAAAATGGCGGCCTCCCGCGTTGCCTAGCAACCATCGCGCATTTACAGGAAGCCGTCTAACCGGCAGGCGGAAGCCGGCCCGTTAGTGCAAAGGCCCGTGGGGTTAAGGCCCTGTTCTGCGCCTGTTTGGCGCATGGAGGCGTGGTGCGGCCCACCTACTAGGCACTATTAACGTATCCACTCTGAGCCATCACGAAGGAGCAATTATACTAAGACTAACTCATACACAGTACTTGGATGTATACCACATGATCTTTGCACCCATCAACCCCAAGGTTCGAACGTGGGACTGCACTGTAAGTACTCTATCTGCTTGACATGACTCACTACCAATATAAACCAATGTCCTGCAACAACACTCCATATTAATGCCATGCTTAACTAAATTATCCCTCTTTGCAGCATATACGTTGGATTAGGGACAGTTAACTCTAGATGGCACGTATGCATTTTAGTGTACTGTGCTTTAAAATTGTCAAATCTAGATAATAATTGCATTTAGGATGCATGTCCTAGTAATTGCATTTAGGTTGCCTGACCTAGTAATTGCATTTAGTTTGCCTGTCCTAGTAATTGCATTTAGGTGGCCAGTACTCCAAGCCAACTACAACTGCCTACTATGTATCTACCACTACTCTACACCGTTCTACTCAGAACCATCCTCTATTTGACCACCCTTCAGATCTCGATTTTATCCCAGCCACAGACCCAGCTACCTCACAGAAGTGCACCCCAGGAGCAAACCAACATGGCCACCAATCCTTGTAGCCTCCAACAGCGTAACCTAAGACTCCGCGCCAGACTCCCAAGAATTTATGACCCGCTATCTAAGGCCAAACCCATCTCCAATCACAATAGGCACACCACCAACACCCCACTACACTTAGATAACATTGGCCAACAACGACTACAACTCAACAGTCGAATCTTCAGAGATCCCATCTCCCCCCAAAATGCCAACACAAAATCCAGCCGCCTTCTATCCCAACTACCTTACCTGGATTAAAAGCCGCCCTAATAAACGCCCGCTCCATGGTAGCTCATGACACTGAAATAGCGGACATCATCCAAAATGAGAACCTAGATCTCTTGGCCATCACAGAATCCTGGCTGCATCCCGCAGCTGGTCCAGCTATCATGCTAGCCATCCCAGATAATTACACTCTTATTCGCATGGATCGCACCACGTCTAGAGGCGGTGGCCTTGCTAAAATTATCAAAAATCACCTAGCCCTAAGACCTACCTCACCCCACAATACCAACTCCTTTGAATTCCTCACAACTAAACTCACTATTGCCAACAACCAAACCATTACTATTCACATCATATACCGCCCACCAGGCCCCTTAGGTTCCTTTGAGGAAGACCTTATGAACCTATTATCTGACAATCTAAAGAATTCTACCCAATGTCTCACCTTAGGCGACTTCAACCTCGGATTCAATGACCCACGTGACCCCAATGCACTACAAATTAACAGCCCCCCCGAGGAACTAGGATTTTCCCAAAAGATTACTGATCCTACACATATCAAAGGAAGGACCCTCGATTGGATTGCCGCACATAACTGCCCAATCACCATCACTTCTATAGTGCCTTTGTCTTGGTCCGACCACCACATGGTATCTTTTACCTTAGATGCCACCACACCCACCAACAACAGTATCCTAGCCCCCACTGCGCCCACTAGAAACAAGAAAAATATTACCGCTGAAAACCTCATCCCCCTTATTCTACCCACCCTAAATTCCATCTCAGATCAGTCTGACCCTGCCTCCATGGTAGAAAAATACAACAAAGTGATGCTGGCCTCTCTGGACACCATCGCACCACTGAAAATTAGGAAGAGCAAACCTCGCCAACATTTAAACACCTGGTTCAATTCCCTACTGAAAAACATCAGACAAAAGAAACGCCAAAGTGAAAAAACCTGGAGATCAAACCCCTCCGACATCAATAAAAAGAACTTGAAGAAATTAGCCACCCTCTACAAAAAAGAAATCATCCTTGCAAAACAAACAAGCCAAATCCAATACCAAAGAATTATTCGCCATCCTAAAAGAAGTAGAATCCCCTATCCAAGCTCCCGATTCCTGCCTCAAGGATAAAGACTGGTGCACAGGCATACAGAATGCCCTTGCTAATAAGATTACTATGCTTCAGGCGAAGATTCACAACAAAAAAGCTTCTATAACCATCCCCAATACTGTCAACATAGGCACCCCCCTCAAGACCACTACAAATCCATTACCAACTCAGAAATCCACTCCTTCTCCACCTACACCTGCCACCCCGCCCTTCCATTTCTGCAAAGTGTCCACCAAAGAAGTCGAGAAAATCATCCTCACGCTCAAACCCTCCAACTGCCAAGGGGACCCATGTCCAGCCCAAATCATAAAAGACGCTGCTCGTGAACTCTCACCCTTCATCACAAAACCCATTAACGCCTCCTTCACTTCAGGTATCATACCTAGTAATCTGAAACATTCCTGGGTCCTCCCCCTCCTCAAAAAACAAACCCTGGACCCATCCATCCCCACCAATTACCTCCCCATAACCACTGTACCGTTCCTTCTGAAAATCCTGGATAAGGTAGCCTACCTACAAATTCAGCACCACTTGGAACTCAACCACCTCCTTGGAGTCCGACAGTCCGGGTTCAGACCACAGCATGGCACTGAGACTGCACTCCTAGACCTCAAGGCACAAATAGACACTCTAAGAGATAAAGGCACGACCTCACTCTTACTACTCCTCGACCTCTCTGCGGCATTTGACCTGGTGGACCACGCAATACTTTGCAACCACCTGGTCACGGCAGCCTGCTTCTCCCACGAAGCAGTCGCATGGATCCAGTCCTTCCTAGACACCAGGACAATGCGAGTTTTCTCCCCTCCAGCAGCTGCAGACCCTGCACCCATCTCATGCGGCGTACCCCAAGGATCATGTGTATCTCCTACCCTCTACATTATTTTCACAAAGCCCCTTTTCGATGATCTAGACGGTCTTGGTATCACCTACACTAACTATGCAGATGATACACAGATCCTCATCCCGCTGACGGGAGATTATGACAAGGATTTGGCCTTTGTGAACAGTCTCTACCTCATCATCCAGGCATGGATGGCCTCCCACGGTCTATGCCTGAATGATGACAAAACTGAACTCCTCATTCTAGGCACTTCTTCCAACATTAAAAAACTAGGCCCCAACTACGACGCCTTCACAATTGACAATAACATCATCTCTGTGGCCAAAGTAGTTAAAACCCTTGGCTTCTATATAGACTCTACCCTCACCTTTGGTAAACAAGTGAATGCCATGGCCTCAGCTACTTCCTACACCTGGAAGTTAATCAGAGCAGCCAAGCCTTTCCTCTCAGCTAACAACTGTGTCATTCTAGCAAGAGCACTAATCCTATCAAAACTAGATTATTGCAATGCCCTCTACATAGGCAGTAACAAATACATCACCGCCAAAATACAAACACTCCAAAACAATGCACTGAGAGCCGCCCTAAACTTCCCTAAGAGCGCCCATATATCAGATCTCAAGAGATCTACTAACTGGCACACAACTAAAGACAAAATCCTCCTCAAAACAGCTTCACCTACACACAAATGTCTCAACCACGCAGCCCCGCAATACCTCATAGATAGATTCACCAGACAAACAGCCTCTCGCCCCTTAAAAAAAATAACTCCAACCTTCTGCTAGTACCCAGATTCAAACTTACCAAATCTGGCGGGAGCAGCTTCGCTGTTAAAGCAGCTCAATTTTGGAACTCCCTTCCCCCTGCTCTAAGGGAAGATCTCCCCTACCGCCAATTCAGATACAATTTGATTAAATGGCTAAAAGATCATGATGTCTAATTCTCACCTTATTGACTTCCAGGATCTTACACATATTTTGTATACTTGTTCTGCCTTATTTATGCCATACCGGCACTATTGGCACTATTGTAAACTTACTGTATATACCTTTGTGATTCTGTAATAATACCTGTATTCTTAAACTCACTGTATATAGACCTGTGACTCTCCGACAATACATACCCACAGCAATGTAAGCACCGCTGTACCCCCATTTCTAATCTGTAACCTAAGCTGAACAACCTTCTTTTGCTTTCGCGCCTGAATACCCCTGGGTGAATGGTTCCTCCTTAGGCACCTTGTATTTGTTATCTAGAGCTTTGGAGATGTGTTGATCAGAATGAGGCTTACCCCAATGAGCTAAAACTTGCTCTAGAACAGACAATGCCATGGGAAGCAGTACTTTTGACTGCTGGGACGGCAGTTTCCCCAAAACACCTGCCATTTCCGGCTTATCCTTAGGGAAGATTTCTAGCATCTGCACGGCTTTAGTCACGACGTCATGAAACACCTTAGATGGTGACCGAGTAGTGTCGTCATCCGAATCCTCGTTGTCCACCAATACCGTGATTGGCTCAGGAGAAGGTTCAGTGGGCACTGGTCCATGAGGTAAAATGGGTGACATTAAGTCATTATGCGTTGAGCCAGAACTTCCAAGAAGGGCCCTGAAAGCATGGTCTCCAGCACTGTGTTGGTGATGTAGTTCGCCATTTGAGAAGGGTTAGGTTGGGGCTCTTCCAGTCTGAAAGGGGAAGTAGAAGAGTCAGCCCTGGTAGGTGGCTGGTTTGGATTGTACATGTTAAAAACCACTGGCCTAGGCACCTGGATATTGGTTAAAACCAGTTGTGGTCCAGATTGTGCTGGTACCTGAGTAGGTTGACCCAATTTGTCCTCAGACTGAGGAGAACATTGTGGCAAAATGTGAGGTGACTATACTCTCACATGAGTGCTGAATAATTGTTCCGGTGGAACTGTAAAAAATTTGGAAGCATCAAAGACTTCCGAGTCAGAGATTAGAGGAGAATTATCTTTCTGACTCTCTGGTACCAAGTTCCAGACAGATGCCCCAGGAGATTTTTTAGTTTGTGCTTTTTTGGAGAAGTCGATACCAGACTGGATCTCGAGTGAGAGTGTTTATGCCTCTTGTGAGTGGAGTTATGTTTTCTCATTACTGAGGAGCTTGTGGGCTCAACTGCGGTTGTAGGGGAAAGAACTTTGTCTTTGGGTACCGAAGTACCAGAAGTTTTACATTCAGAAACCGATTTGGCTTTATACGGTACAGGGGAATTGGAATGGACGAGTCAACCCTGGAGGCGAGGGTCCCTTTGCATGAACCCTTGCATGTTCAGTTTACCGAGGCAATAGAGGGTTTCCCCTGTACGGTCGTTATTTTGTGTAAATAACTCTTCCAGTACCAGATGGAACCTTTCCCACCTGGAGGTACTAACACTTTCCCACCCATAGGTACTTTCAGGTGGATACGCGCAGGGTTTCCCTCTGAACGGTCGTGTGAAGACCCCGGAACTGAGGAGGCAGTTTTCCCTTGGGTACCAAAGGCCGGTGCCGAAACTCATAACTCACCTGAAGCGAGGGTCTACCACTAACCAATGTCGGCCTCCCTCCTGTTCCGAACAAAGTCTTCCGTCGTCTTCGGTACCGGTCCCAGCTGTGGCATGGAGAGAAGATGAGTCTGCAGAGACCACGGGTGAATCCCAAAGCAAAAGACACAGGAACTCACCGGGTGATGTATAACCAAACGGCAGACGCAGGTATGATGGGGATCAGCCGCTGAGAAATGCTTCCGGGCAACGGATGCACTACTTGAATCCTGTTGCATGCAGCATATGTAGAGGGAGGCACCACAAATTGAAAAAATAAAAGGAAAGAACCAATCGCTAGAAAAAAGGGATGGACTGCAAAAAGTAACGTCTTTAAAAGGAGGGAGTCCCAGCAGCAAAATTCTGATGCGCCCAGTAGACGGCAAAACAGGAACTGGGTGTGGAACATTGGTGACGTAAGGGGTAAGGTGTGGGCCTGGTGCACGGAGGGTAGGTCCTACCCCTTCAAAAATTCTTAAAGTGACAGCTATCTTTTGCAGTCAGTGTTGTAGGAGCCAAGGACAGTACCACAGTGGCAATCGCTCCTCCCCACCTCGGCTATCGATGTAGGAGAGCCCCGGGTACCTTCGACACACAATGCCCCTATCTTCAGCTTTAATTCCCAGTCTTAAATTTCTTATTCTCGAGGGCTCATGAAAGTAGCGGTTTTCTCCCTCTGAAAAGGCCAAGGGCAATTCCCTCCTTGCAACACTCTGGTCTTGCCGTCTTTCTCCGCGTATTAAACTGCCATCTTGGAACTGCTGCTTCCTCATGCGTTTGCCTTGCTCAGAGTGTGCTTTCGTGCTCTGCCTTTTATCCATGTGGGGAAGTGTGATGAAGTCAGGTGTGTGTAATTATCAGTAATTGTCTGACCCTTGTGTTGGCCATGTCAGGTATACAGCTCGGGTGTTAGTCCATTTTCTCTCACAGCGAGCCATTTGTGAAACAGTGTTCATGTCAGGAAAGAGGGGGGTCGAGTTCCTAGGTATACTACCTGGTAGGATGGGGAAAAGGTGTTACAAGCAAGGGGATTCCACGTTTCATCCTGCGGTGTTCTACTTCCACTCCCCGAGCACCTCTCATACAGGTGATCGTCCCGCACTGGTCCACCCGCAGGAACTGGATCCAAAAGCGATGGCCGTGTCCTGGCCACCTGGATGACAGATTCCCAGGGAAACACCTTCAGGTTTCTCAGAGCACATTTGGTGCATTTCACTTTGGTAGCTTTAGCCTTTGGTACATTTCCAACAGTGGTAAAGAACTGCCACACCCATGATTCTCTCTGGGTGCTAGAGGTAGGCACTTCTTCTCCCTCATCTTCCTGGTCTTCTTGATTGTCTTTTGAAGTATTGCACTTCTTTCATTGTGTAGGTCCTCCTGCTGGTGGGGGTGGATCTTGAGGAGGAGGGATGGCAAAAGCTGATGCCATTTTTAAGATAAATTGCAGTTTTCCTAATATTCTTCCAAATATGTGCTGTGTGCTAGATTGTTTGTATTTGTATTTATTAAATTTATATAGCGCTTTACGCCAAAGCGCTTTACAGTATAACAACAAGAATACATAGCATATATAAACCAGAAGAATATTTGCAAAAATGAGACAAGCCTTTAAAAAACAGTAAGTAGAACAATTTTCCTAGGATAAAGAACGATTGAAGGAGGGTGGAGGAGAGAGGGGAAGATGAGGGGAGGAAATGGAAAGATGGAATTTCAAATGAGCAAGGGAATTGTGAGAGGGGGGTGAGGGAGAAGTGAAAGGAAAGTGAAGAAGAAAATCAGGTTGGGGAAAGGAGAAGAGAATTTAAGGAGGCACAGGAAGAGAAGTAGGAGGTAATGGAGTGGATAGAGAGTGGTAGAGAGCTCCAGTGTAGGGGGGCAAGGAGTTGAAAGGAACGGAAACGAGAAGAGGCACAAGGGGAGGGAGGAACAGTAAGCAAGAAGAGATCAGCTGATCGGAGGGAACGGGATGGAGTGTAGAAAGAGAGGAGAGAGGAAAGATAGGGGGGAGCGAGATCATGAAGAGATTTAAAGACGAGACAAAGAAAGTGAAATTTAAATTGGGAGTGAAAGGGAAGCCAGTCAAGGTAAGACAACGAAGAGGAAATGGAGTCGTAAGGGGCAAGAAGACAGAGGGTATGGATGGCATAGTGGTAGAGGGATTTAAGGAGAGTGCAATGAGAGGCAGGGAGTGCAAAGAGGAGGGAAGAGCAATAGAAAAGTCGAGAGAAAATAAGGGAGGAAATTAAGAGTTTAGTTGCATGGAAGGTGAGGGAGGAACGGATTTTACGAATATTGAAGAGGTGGTAGCGACAGGCGCGAGAGGTAAGAGAAATATGGTGGGTGAAGGAGAGAGAGGAGTCGAAGTGGAGGACTAGATTGCGAGCGTGGGCAGAAATGGGAAGATTAGAAGGGGGAAGTAAATGAAAGGAGGGGAGAGGGAGGTGGAAGAGTGTTGGAGGGAAAGAATAGGACTTCAGTCTTATCAGAGTTGAGGGAGAGAAAGTTGGATGACATCCAGTTTTTAATAGCAGTAACACACTCTCCCTTCGAGTGAGGAGTGGGCTGGAGCCCTCCCCTCCAACAAACTCTGCCACCAGAACCCAGCCTCGTGGGTATGCCTGGAAAGAACGAACGCAACGCGACGGCCGCTCTGTGCATTCTTTGGCACTAGGTGAGACCTCTGTCAGCAACGCACCACCCCGACACGGCTGCCAAGTAGCCACCTTCAGGAATTCGTTACCGTGTATCCTGCAGGCTCTCATGAGCTTCACCGCTTGAATTCTGCTGCCTGCTTCTAAAATGGCGGCCTCCCGCGTTGCCTAGCAACCATCGCGCATTTACAGGAAGCCGTCTAACCGGCAGGCGGAAGCCGGCCCGTTAGTGCAAAGGCCCGTGGGGTTAAGGCCCTGTTCTGCGCCTGTTTGGCGCATGGAGGCGTGGTGCGGCCCACCTACTAGGCACTATTAACGTATCCACTCTGAGCCATCACGAAGGAGCAATTATACTAAGACTAACTCATACACAGTACTTGGATGTATACCACATGATCTTTGCACCCATCAACTCCAAGGTTCGAACGTGGGACTGCACTGTAAGTACTCTATCTGCTTGACATGACTCACTACCAATATAAACCAATGTCCTGCAACAACACTCCATATTAATGCCATGCTTAACTAAATTATCCCTCTTTGCAGCATATACGTTGGATTAGGGACAGTTAACTCTAGATGGCACGTATGCATTTTAGTGTACTGTGCTTTAAAATTGTCAAATCTAGATAATAATTGCATTCAGGATGCATGTCCTAGTAATTGCATTTAGGTTGCCTGACCTAGTAATTGCATTTAGTTTGCCTGTCCTAGTAATTGCATTTAGGTGGCCAGTACTCCAAGCCAACTACAACTGCCTACTATGTATCTACCACTACTCTACACCGTTCTACTCAGAACCATCCTCTATTTGACCACCCTTCAGATCTCGATTTTATCCCAGCCACAGACCCAGCTACCTCACAGAAGTGCACCCCAGGAGCAAACCAACATGGCCACCAATCCTTGTAGCCTCCAACAGCGTAACCTAAGACTCCGCGCCAGACTCCCAAGAATTTATGACCCGCTATCTAAGGCCAAACCCATCTCCAATCACAATAGGCACACCACCAATACCCCACTACACTTAGATAACATTGGCCAACAACGACTACAACTCAACAGTCGAATCTTCAGAGATCCCATCTCCCCCCAAAATGCCAACACAAAATCCAGCCGCCTTCTATCCCAACTACCTTACCTGGATTAAAAGCCGCCCTAATAAACGCCCGCTCCATGGTAGCTCATGCCACTGAAATAGCGGACATCATCCAAAATGAGAACCTAGATCTCTTGGCCATCACAGAATCCTGGCTGCATCCCGCAGCTGGTCCAGCTATCATGCTAGCCATCCCAGATAATTACACTCTTATTCGCATGGATCGCACCACGTCTAGAGGCGGTGGCCTTGCTAAAATTATCAAAAATCACCTAGCCCTAAGACCTACCTCACCCCACAATACCAACTCCTTTGAATTCCTCACAACTAAACTCACTATTGCCAACAACCAAACCATTACTATTCACATCATATACCGCCCACCAGGCCCCTTAGGTTCCTTTGAGGAAGACCTTATGAACCTATTATCTGACAATCTAAAGAATTCTACCCAATGTCTCACCTTAGGCGACTTCAACCTCGGATTCAATGACCCACGTGACCCCAATGCACTACAAATTAACAGCCCCCCCGAGGAACTAGGATTTTCCCAAAAGATTACTGATCCTACACATATCAAAGGAAGGACCCTCGATTGGATTGCCGCACATAACTGCCCAATCACCATCACTTCTATAGTGCCTTTGTCTTGGTCCGACCACCACATGGTATCTTTTACCTTAGATGCCACCACACCCACCAGCAACAGTATCCTAGCCCCCACTGCGCCCACTAGAAACAAGAAAAATATTACCCCTGAAAACCTCATCCCCCTTATTCTACCCACCCTAAATTCCATCTCAGATCAGTCTGACCCTGCCTCCATGGTAGAAAAATACAACAAAGTGATGCTGGCCTCTCTGGACACCATCGCACCACTGAAAATTAGGAAGAGCAAACCTCGCCAACATTTAAACACCTGGTTCAATTCCCTACTGAAAAACATCAGACAAAAGAAACGCCAAAGTGAAAAAACCTGGAGATCAAACCCCTCCGACATCAATAAAAAGAACTTGAAGAAATTAGCCACCCTCTACAAAAAAGAAATCATCCTTGCAAAACAAACAAGCCAAATCCAATACCAAAGAATTATTCGCCATCCTAAAAGAAGTAGAATCCCCTATCCAAGCTCCCGATTCCTGCCTCAAGGATAAAGACTGGTGCACAGGCATACAGAATGCCCTTGCTAATAAGATTACTATGCTTCAGGCGAAGATTCACAACAAAAAAGCTTCTATAACCATCCCCAATACTGTCAATATAGGCACCCCCCTCAAGACCACTACAAATCCATTACCAACTCAGAAATCCACTCCTTCTCCACCTACACCTGCCACCCCGCCCTTCCATTTCCGCAAAGTGTCCACCAAAGAAGTCGAGAAAATCATCCTCACGCTCAAACCCTCCAACTGCCAAGGGGACCCATGTCCAGCCCAAATCATAAAAGACGCTGCCCGTGAACTCTCACCCTTCATCACAAAACCCATTAACGCCTCCTTCACTTCAGGTACCATACCTAGTAATCTGAAACATTCCTGGGTCCTCCCCCTCCTCAAAAAACAAACCCTGGACCCCTCCATCCCCACCAATTACCTCCCCATAACCACTGTACCGTTCCTTCTGAAAATCCTGGATAAGGTAGCCTACCTACAAATTCAGCACCACTTGGAATTCAACCACCTCCTTGGAGTCCGACAGTCCGGGTTCAGACCACAGCATGGCACTGAGACTGCACTCCTAGACCTCAAGGCACAAATAGACACTCTAAGAGATAAAGGCACGACCTCACTCTTACTACTCCTCGACCTCTCTGCGGCATTTGACCTGGTGGACCACGCAATACTTTGCAACCACCTGGTCACGGCAGCCTGCTTCTCCCACGAAGCAGTCGCATGGATCCAGTCCTTCCTAGACACCAGGACAATGCGAGTTTTCTCCCCTCTAGCAGCTGCAGACCCTGCACCCATCTCATGCGGCGTACCCCAAGGATCATGTGTATCTCCTACCCTCTACAGTATTTTCACAAAGCCCCTTTTCGATGATCTAGACGGTCTTGGTATCACCTACACTAACTATGCAGATGATACACAGATCCTCATCCCGCTGACGGGAGATTATGACAAGGATTTGGCCTTTGTGAACAGTCTCTACCTCATCATCCAGGCATGGATGGCCTCCCACGGTCTATGCCTGAATGATGACAAAACTGAACTCCTCATTCTAGGCACTTCTTCCAACATTAAAAAACTAGGCCCCAACTACGACGACTTCGCAATTGACAATAACATCATCTCTGTGGCCAAAGTAGTTAAAACCCTTAGCTTCTATATAGACTCTACCCTCACCTTTGGTAAACAAGTGAATGCCATGGCCTCAGCTACTTCCTACACCTGGAAGTTAATCAGAGCAGCCAAGCCTTTCCTCTCAGCTAACAACTGTGTCATTCTAGCAAGAGCACTAATCCTATCAAAACTAGATTATTGCAATGCCCTCTACATAGGCAGTAACAAATACATCACCGCCAAAATACAAACACTCCAAAACAATGCACTGAGAGCCGCCCTAAACTTCCCTAAGAGCGCCCATATATCAGATCTCAAGAGATCTACTAACTGGCTCACAACTGAAGACAAAATCCTCCTCAAAACAGCTTCACTGACACACAAATGTCTCAACCACGCAGCCCCGCAATACCTCATAGATAGATTCACCAGACAAACAGCCTCTCGCCCCTTAAAAAAATTAACTCCAACCTTCTGCTAGTACCCAGATTCAAACTTACCAAATCTGGCGGGAGCAGCTTCGCTGTTAAAGCAGCTCAATTTTGGAACTCCCTTCCCCCTGCTCTAAGGGAAGATCTCCCCTACCGCCAATTCAGATACAATTTGATTAAATGGCTAAAAGATCATGATGTCTAATTCTCACCTTATTGACTTCCAGGATCTTACACATATTTTGTATACTTGTTCTGGCTTATTTATGCCATACCTGCACTATTGGCACTATTGTAAACTTACTGTATATACCTTTGTGATTCTGTAATAATACCTGTATTCTTAAACTCACTGTATATAGACCTGTGACTCTCCGACAATACTTAGCCACAGCAATGTAAGCACCGCTGTACCCCCATTTCTAATCTGTAACCTAAGCTGAACAACCCTCTTTTGCCTTCGCGCCTGAATACCCCTGGGTCTGGTGCGCAATATAAATAAAATAAACAAACAAAACAAACAAGAGGAGAGATTAAGGTGGAGGACAGGAGTGAAGGAAGGAAGAGAAGGAGAGGAAAAGCTGGGTGTCATCAGTGTAGAAATGGTGAGAAATACTGAAGGAAGGGGTGATGGGGACAAGAAGGGAGGTGTAAATTGAGAATAGGAAAGGGCCGAGGACAGACCCTTGGGGAACACCATAGTCCTAGGGAAGAGTAGCGCAGATGCGACCTCCCCAAGAAACAGCGAAAGAACGATTGGAGAGATAAGAAGAAAGCCAATTCAGAACAGGGCCTTTGAAACCAAAGGAAGAAAGGGTGTTGAGGAGCAAGGTGTGATCAACGGTATCGAAGGCCGCAGAGTGGTCAAGGAGGATGAGGACAGAGGATTGTTTAGAGTAGCGAGCAGTGAGAAGGGAATTGAGAACATATGCGAGAGCAGTTTCAGTTGAGTGTTTAGGGCAGAATCCAGATTAAGAAAGAGGAAGAAGAGAGAGATTGGATACGAAAACTGAGAGTTGGGAATAGACTAAGCATTCAAGAAGCTTAGAGAGGAATGGAAGATGCGAGATAGGATAAAAATTGGATACAAGAAGGGGATTGGCAGAGTGTTTCTTCAAGATGGGGACAATGGTAGCATGTTTGAAGGCTGAGGGAAAGGTGGCAGAGGAGAGACAGATATTGAGGAAAGAGGGTAAGTAGGGAATAAGCAGAGGGTAGACCTTGGGAATAAGTGGTGTGGGAAGGGGATCAGAGGGGGCAGCAGTAGGATGAGTTTTGGACAGGAGGAGGGAGACTTACTCGTTATCCATTGTTATTGGATAATGGGTAAGAAAAGGTGTAGGAGCTGTGCAAGAGTACAACGTGAGCTTCAAAGTTCCTAATTGAGCTGAAAAATGCAGTTCCGAACTGTTCGCGAAGCACGGACCCGTTCACAAACACATCATCATGTCACGTGCGAATGCGTGGTCATGTGACATTGTCCAAAAAGACGCAAAGACATCAGATGTTTGCAAATGTCGACAAACACTAAAACGGTTGAAAAAGTTGTAAAAAGTGTATAGAAGTTTTAAAAATTATGCTAGAAGGTGGGGAATGGCAGAGTTTTAAGGTTAAACTTTCTAAATTGGAGAAAGATTTTGCTATATTGGGGTGAGTATGATATTAGTAGGTTGTAGCAAATTAGGGTCCACTGGTAAAAACCCAGGAAATTCACTGAAATAACTTTGTTAAAGGGACGTTATGGTTAAGTTGCACTAATAAAAAGCTACGAAATTCAATGAAAAACTTTGTTAAAGGTTACAAGTAAAACTGAAAACCCACAGAAATTTGCCAGTTACGGTAAACTAAGCAACCATAACTCACGCCACCACCAGAGACATCACTGATAACATCACATATTAAAATATTTTCATGAACAGTCCCTACAAGGGGTAGTGTTTATAATGTAGGGATTGAATATATATAACTTTTGACAATTTCATTGTTTGAGCTTGAGCTAGTGAGCGAAGATGGGAGCATGCCCAGCCAGATCTCCAGTACGGTCAAGGATGTTGTTCCCGGCTTTGGGCGCTTGTCTCCCATGTGGGTCGACTGTCCCAAATTCCAGCGCGGTCCAAGGGGGCTCCAAAAAGGTCCCCATTCCTTCCTTGGAGGGAAAAGCTGTAACGCATCCCAGACAGAACTCCAGGATGGTTTGGGGTGATGTCCCCGGCCTTAGGCACCCGTCTCCCATGTGGGTCGACCATACCCAACCCCAGCGACGGATGCAGGGGGGCCCCGGCCGGGTTCCAGTCCTTTGCTGGAGGGAAAAGCTGTAACGCAGGCCAGCCAGTGCTCCAGGATGGTTGGGGGTGATGTTCCCGGGCTTGGGTGTCTGTCTCCCATGCAGGTCGACCATCGCCAAGTCCAGCAGCAGTCCCATAGTGCCCCGGCAAGGTCCCCGTCCCTCCCCAGAAGGAAAAGCTGTAACGCAGCCCAGCTAGAGCTTCAGTACAGCCGAGGTGCTAGCCTCGGCCATGGGCGCCTGTCTTCTATGTGGATTGGCTGTCCCCAAGCCCAGCAGCAGTCGCAGGAAGCCCTGGCAGGGCCCCTGTCCTTTACCAGAGGGAAAAAGTTGTAAGGCAGACCAGCCAGAGATCCAGGATGGTGGGGGGTGATGTCCTCAGCCTTGGGTGGCTGTCTCCCATGTGGGTCGACCATCCCCAAGTCCAGCGTTGGTCCCAGGGAGCCCTGGCAGGATCTCCATCCTTTCCCGGCCGGAAAGGCTCCGCTAGAGGCTCCCCAGGACAGCCGTTGAGCTTGGGGGCCGTCCACCCAAATGGGAGACACGGATCAAAGGTCGGGGACATCACTATAGACCGTCCTGGATGTCTGGCTGGGCTGGGTTACAGCATTTCCCTCAGGCAGGAATGGAAAGACTGCCGGAGCTCCCGGGGACCGCCGCAAGACTTGTGGACGGTTGACTCACGTGGGAGACACGTGCCCAAGGCCGGGGACAGCACCCCCGGTCGCAGCTCTCACAATGAAACTGTTCAAAATGGTATCAATGTTTCATGATTGGCACACATTTTGTCAGGGTGTCCATTTTGAGAGAGCATACAATGCACACTTGCCATAGTGCTCACTTCCTCTGTCAGAATAGTGACCCTGACAAAATGTGTGCAAAGTATCGAACAGTTTTACTGTTTGTGCTTGGGCTGTTGTGGAAAGGTAAGAGACAGGTTGCACTGGTGTGATCCACTATTGGAGGGGGTGGAAGCTCCTGGGGCACTGTGTGAAGTGTATGGTGGTAAAGAGTGTTAAGTAGTGTGAGATGTAAAAAAAGGCAAGTGTGTCGGTTGCAGGAGAATTATGCATATTGTACAGTGCCCCAAGAAGTGCTCGCAATGGAGATTTCACTGAGGCTTAGTTCTCCTATCTGGCAGTATCTCTCTCCCATTTACCTTCCCTGATCTCTCGGTATCACGGTGTAGTACGTGCAACTCTCCTTACTACCTTGAAGTACACACAGTGTGCTGCAGGAAAAGAAACCTTCACCGGTCATGCTAGTTTTTCTTTCTGCATTTCCTAGGGAGGATGAGGGTTGTATGGATTGTGGGGGCACTCTTTCATCCGAAGGGCAGCAGCACATTTCACAGGCCCAAGCACATCTGGCTCCCAGAGAGATGGTGTGTCATTGTACTGGTTCGGTGTCGGGGGGGGGGGTGGTCTTGGGGAGGGGAACGTCCCTTCACCAGCTCAGAGGAGTCATCTGCGATGCCTTAAGCAAAAAGAGAATTTCCACCTCCATTCTTAATTGTTGTGCATCTGGGAGGTAATGACATGGTTTCTTTGAGACTGAGAGGGGTACGGGAGCTACTTATGGATCAAATGGAGTGGATTTCGCTTAGGTTCCCAAACAATGTGGTGGCTTGGTCTCAAATAATTCCAAGGAGGGATTGGAGAACTCCAGGGAAGGAAAAGGCCATCAACTCCTCAGTGAGGAAACTTAACTGCGAGCTAGCTAAATTGACTAAGGCAAATGACAAAATTCAGCAGATGGAACCTAAGTTGCTCCGCGTCCTCTTGCTTCCAAGGTGAGCACATTGCCTCTGAGCTAGCCTCCAATGGTTTCATCAAAGGTGACTTGATGTTTCATAGAGACGGAGTGCACCTATCTAAGAGAGGCATGGACGTTTTCATTGTGGACATCATGGTGTTTCCCCGGATGTTATGTTGGGGGGGAATTCCCAATAAGGGATGCAATTACTGGGTTGTTTGGCATGATAATAACATGGTGACTAAATCTGTTGACAGTGAGACCGACTTATTAGCAACTGCATTGTACTTTGTTTTGGTGGCATATCAATGTATTTAATATATCAGTGCTGCCTAGTTTCCAAAGTGTCACATTTTGTAGCCCCTTTCCACTTGCTGGGCCTAGTAGTCGCTCATGTGCTTGTGACCTTCAACCTGCACCCCACACCTTATGTGAATGAGCAGTGGGTTTTGATGAAAGGGAGCCTACAATTTTCTTGAATGGGCCCGTCATGTACTTTCACCATCTTCACTTTATGTGTCCAGTGCCTCTCTGCCTTTTCACCTCACCCAAATAGAAATACATTGCAATGTTGTTTCTCTCCTGCAATTGCCACCCACCTGCACCCAATGGGGGAGTGGAAGTTTCACTGCACAGTGGGTGTCTTTGAATTGTCAGTGTGGGTTCCATCCTCTTCCCCACACTTGTATTTGTCTAATGTACAGGTAAAGATGACATTGTGCTTAGATTGTTTTCTTTTGCTGCAGCTGTGCTGTTGCAGTCCAAACACTTGCAAATAAGCAGTGTGCTATACCTTTTGTATTTCACGGGCATGCTACCAAATTAGTATTCCTTTTTATTTGCTGTTACATTATAGAGGGCTGCTGCATTTTGTGAGCCGATTTGGGACAATTTGGCGTTAATTGTGTGGTCTTGGTCTATTTCATTCAAGACCAATTACTATACTAGTTTCCTTACTTTGAAAAGCAAAGATCATTGGTGTTTCAGTCTTAATCTGTTCTTTTGGCAGTAAACGTTTAGATCGGCTGAGTTGTCATGGCTTCACATCGGAGGTCTGGTGAGGAGGCTCTCAACTTACTGATGCAGTCTTAGTCTGAGCAAGGCACAGAACCAGATGCATAGTCCGAAACAATCTGCTTCTGATGGTGAGCATGCAGTAGATTTGGGTAATGAGTTTTCGGTTGAGGCTAGTTCTGCCTCCTCACCTGATGAGGAAGAGAACAAAGTGGTACATGCAGCTCATCTGACACTTCCCACACAATATTTACCTGCAATGTTGAGGGAACATGCAGGACATGCGAGGAACGTGCCAGTTCATGACACAGCTGATGAGTTGGACTGGGTGCCTCCCGCAGTGGCTCAGCCTGTTGTGCCACCTTTCACTGGAGTATCGGGGCGCACAGAGAATACAGATGGTTTTGAGCCTATTCTCTTCTTCAACCTTTTGTGGATGATAGGTTCATTTCAGATATGGTTGAGCAAACCAATCTGTATGCTGAACATTTCTTGAGGGCACGGGTGCCAATCTGAAAACCCATTCCAAAACACACTCTTGGGTTCCAACTACAGGTGTTGAGATGAGAAAATGTTGTGGTCTCCAATGTTCCACAAGGATCCCCATTTGTGGGTGGACAATTTCTACACAGGAATACCACTGCTCAAGGAATTGTACAATGTGAGCACCCTGGCATGCGGTACAATTTGCATTAACCGCAAAGAATTCCCCAGACAACTTGTTTGTAAGAAGCGGGACAAGGGAGCATGTATGGCATTGCGGCATGATGAACTGTTGGCACTACAATTCTGCGACAGAAATGATGTGCACATGCTGAGTACTATTCATGATGCAAATACTTCACTTACCACTGAGCAGGAGCAGGCTCAGCAAGTGTGGAACCCCAAGTGCCTTCTGGACTACAACAGGTACATGGGTAAAGTAGATAAAACAGACAAATTACTTGAGCCATACCATGCAGCACGTAAGTCTCGCATGTGGTACAAGAAGTTTGCAGTACACCTTATGCATGTAGCTATATACAATGCTTATGTTGTACATGGTGCAGCTGCTCCAGAAAACAAACTGACATTTTTGAACTTTGAAAAAGCATTTGTAAATTCGCTGACCGTTGTCCATGTACCAACTCCCTACATTGCAGAAGAGGATGTAGCCAGATTGAAAGGACAACACTGCTGATTATGTTACTGCCACACCCATGAAGACAACAATAAAGAAGATGTAAGGTGTGTACGAAATAAGGAAGGAGAAGGGATTCTCTGATGCACTTCCCCCAATGCCCTTCCGTGCCAGCCCTCTGCCTACGGTCTTGTTTTCTTTTGCATCATACAAAGAAAATGTATTGGGAGATTGAGTGATTGCCCATCATTCCTACAAAGGGACCTATAGGCTCTCAATTTGTGCATGCTTTACAAAGGAACACCACACCAGTTCTCACTTTACTTTGGCGTGCTTTGGCAAGCAATGTTACTCCAGCTCCCTCCACGAGGTCTGCCTTGGAAGGGAACGCTGTTATGGCTTCCTCCACTTGAGGCGTGCCTTAGAAAGGAATGTCACTCCAGCTCCCTCCACGAGGTGTGCCTTGGACAAGAGGGGAACACCATTCCGGTTCACTGTGCTTTGGGGTGCCTGGGCAAGCAATGCTAGTCCAGCTCCTTCCACTCGAGGCGTGCCTTGGAAGGGACTGCTGTTCCGGCTCCCTCCGCTTGAGGTTTGCCTTAGAAAGGAACGCCATTCTGGTTTCGTCCACTTGAGGCGTGCCGTGGCAAGAAATGGCAAGCAAAAAAGGGAAAAATCACCTACCTCTCACAAAACTGAGGGTAACCTTATGAAAAATCTGTGTTTTTGTTTCCACTCAACCTGTTTTTGAAAGCTTGGAAAATGGAGACTTCAGAACTGCAAACCATTTGTTCCTAGCTCTTAAAAGAAAAACACCAAAGGCTTCTTTGTGCATCATTTAATTGGCATTTTCTGAGAAAAAACAATTGGTCACTTTTTTGTTATTTTCTCACCCCCCACCCCTACAGCAAACCCTGAATACTTGGTGGCGTTATGACCACCGACATGTGGGAAGGAAAGGCTGCAAATTTGGCCGGGATATCACTTGTAACACAAAAGTTACAAGGGACTGAATGCCGACATACCAAAATATCCAAAAAAGGGGTCAGCACTGGGAGGGAAAACCCTCAGCAGTTAAGGGGTTGAACACTACTTCAAAAGAGGCTCTGTTGGTAATCCAGTAGGTACCCGACTTCCGGCTACCTGATATAGCTGAAGTTAATATTGAATATTGAACAAACCATTGAAAATGGCAAAGGATCACTCATACCCAATAAAGAAGAACTCCCATTTGGTGGTATTTATAATAAAAGAAAATACCGAAAATTCCACATTGGCATGTTCATACTCTAAACCCCATAATAACAAATCACATTAAGACCAATTACAAAAGCACCCATTTCATAATCTGTGTTCCAGCCACTCTCAGCTGTACCCAATAGAAGTGGGGATGTTTTTTAATGCTTTCAATCGAAGGACTTTTCCCTGCTTATGGGCTAGATGAAACTGGATCATAACACCCTGATGCCCGAGGGCTTGGGTGCGCTGTATAAATGCAAAAATAAATAAAAATTAATCCAATGCTGAACCATGAGGCGAGGCAAGGGTTCACTCATACCCAATAAAAGCACACATTTGGTGATGTTCATTATGAAAGAATACCACAAATTCAGTTTGCATGTTTGTACTCTAAACCCCACATAACAAATCACATGACCAATTACATGAAAAATCCAATTTCATGGTCTGTGTTCAAGCCGCTCTGGACGGTTCTATAGTCAAATCAACTTGGCTTTAATTTGTTGGGAATTTCTTTCCCTGGTTCCCTCCTCTGGGATTACTCTGTACTAATTTAAGTCCAATGAACTGAATGGCTGATTTGTCATAAAGCTGATGGCATTCCTGCTAATGTGTTGTCAACGGTAGTCTGGGATCCTCATTCCTTAGTGCACTCAAATGTTCTCTGATCTGTACACGTAGCTTTCTAATGGTTTGTCCAATATATACCAGTCCACTAAGACACACATTGCTATAGACCACATTTAGACCTACAAATGATAACGTCTCATATTTAAAATTGGCCGTCAACATTGATTTTGACTTTTTTACTTTCCCTGGCATACTGGCACATGTTACAAGTACTACATTTGTAAAAGAAAAAAAAAAGATTCTGGTGCAACCAAGTTTTCTGTATCCTCCTCAAACTTCAGACTCCTGTTTGTATTAAGACAAGATCACTACAATTCTTTCAAGCCCGATTAAACTCTCCAGTGGGAATGTTTTTGATAATACCGGCTCTATGACAGCTTGTAGTTAATAGTCATGAATTCAACTCAGTGGGTTCCTGAATGTTTTTGACATAAAAGTGGATTCTTTAACATACAAGTGTGTGTCCAAAAAATCTATTTCTGTGGGGTGTGTTGTACACGTACGTTTGATCCCAAAATCATTCTCATTAACATGTTGTACAAAATCATGTAACACATGTTCACTCCCTTGCCAAATCAAAAAAACATCATTGATAAAGCAAACCCACATCTTGATACCTGTAGTAAAAACATTGTCAGAATGCACATATACATTTTGAAAAAATCCCATAAACAGGTTGGCCAGTGAGGGCGCACTCTTAGCCCCCATGGCTACTCCCCTGGTTTATCTGTAAATGGTGTCATTAAATAAAAATATATTATTGCTCAGTGCAAATTTCAACATTTCTTTCAGCATTAACAGATGCATTAGATATGATGCCAATCTATTTGCATGCATAACATCAATGGTTTTAAGAGCCAACTCGTGCTCAATGGATATATATAATGTCTTTACATCCAATGTTACAAAGCAAAAATCATCAGACCATTCAAAATGCTCTAACAATGGTAACAGATGCATTGTATCTCTTAAGTAAGATGGTACCTTCACAACCTCAGTACGTAGGATGGCATCAATGTATTTGGAAAATGTATTCCGTAATCCATCCCACTCACAATAGGTCTCCCTTCTGGTATCTCTTCAAATAGTTTATGCACCTTGGGTAGGAAACTGATGGTAACCTGGGGTCAACTGTCGGAAAGCATTTTCCCTCATCTGTTAATTCTGTCCTTGCTCATTTAGAAACTAGATCCCTTGCTTGTATATTGATTTCTTCAGTGGGATTAGTTCTCAATCTCTCATAACATCCTGGTATATTTAGATGCGTCTCTGCCCTATTAATATAATCATGTCTACTCATAACAGTGTTACCTCCTTTGTCTACCAGTTTAATAATCTCAACTTTTCTTAAGGAATTCAACGCAGCTGTTATATTACTGTATTCCCTTATATTAGGTGGATTATCCATAATGTTATGAATATCACGAGTCACTGCCTTCTGAAATAAATCAATCACATTCCCTGATCCAAAAACAGGTGTACATTTAGATGTATTCTTCATTTCTGAATCAGTCAAATGTTTCGGGTCAATATTGAGATCCCTCAATATATCCAATTCCTGTATATTCTCTTGTTCTTCCAAGGACAGCAATAATTTGGTATTACTTGTATCTGTTTCGGTAAGCACACTTTCCAACACCCTCTCTCTCTGTGGGGCTTTCTTAAAATGTTTCTGATGAAAGTATTTCTTGAATTTCAACTTTCTAGCAAATTTGCATATATCTGTGTATTAATACAATTACTCTTAACAGTGGGGGCAAAAGACATCCCTTGATGAGAACTGCAACCTCAGAGTCCGTCAATTCCTTGATTGAGAACTACATTTACTGCCGTCGGGGCCTCTGTTGTTTCTGAGACAACATTTGCGTTATCCTTCTTGTGTCTACCTCCTCGTCTCTCACTTCTAGTTCCTCGTCTTGTTCTAAATTGGTTGTAATACTGGTCACGGGTGGCTCTTGGAATCTCACCCTCTTTGTCTGCAATTTGAAATTTCCATTTTTGAACCTCCTGATCTAAAAAAAACTTTATTTGTTGGTTCTTTGCTTAAATTGGTACTTGCTTCAGAGGTCTGCGGGTTATATCAGAGCTTCCAGGAGATGACTGGGGTGTAACTTCCTGGGATTGACCCTGGACATTGTCTTATTCACACAGAAAAGTATATACCCAAGCTTCTCGATAATCGGTCATCTCAACAAAAAAGAAAATCAGCGAATTTCTAAGCTTTACGTCATCTTGATGAGTTTTTAAAATGTCATTCATGGTTTTATAATTCTTCTCCACAGTTGCTGCGACTGCATTCATTTGCTGAATCTCTGATTTTAATGTTCCAATTACAGTGACCACTCTCCTGTGTTCTCTACTTTCATTCTCTAGTAGCAATTCAAACATTATTTTAGAGCCCGGATTCAAATGTTCTTCCCACTTGTCTGCCAAATCTGCATTATCAGGGTTCTCAAAATCTGGAAATATTAAGATTCTTAAACCTCTTGGTATTCGCTGTTCTAAATATTGTTACATCATAGTCATCTCCCAGAATGTACTCTTTTCTTTTTTCAGCTGCCTCAATGATTTCACACATTTCTGTCTAAGTGTTTCTGAAGTGTTGCTGAGGCTTCTAAAGTTATTTGATGTTCTACCCATAGGGGAAAATAAAGCTCTAATATCCTCATATCTTCTAGTGATATACTCTGCTATGGTCAGTGGTATACTGAAATCTCAACTCAGGTAAATATACACAATTAATAACCGATGGCTAGTACCACGTTGAGCTATCAACCAAGATATGTAATTTAAGCTATCTTATTTATGAACGACTTTGCTGCTAATGTAGGTCAGCAAGCATTGGACAGATTGATAATGCAACCATAGCCTGGGGTCACAAGACAGTAAATATATTCAGCAGTCTGACCACTTGCGTCCCACCTCACCAAGCCTGATAGATAACTCAAATCCCATTAAATTAGTATGCAAACAATCGCACATGTAATCTCTAAATTGTCACATGTATTTGTTGGACTTATATGTTTGCACAATGCATGGTATTACAGCCCTAAGGAAGACCGTTACATGGGTGAAACATGTGCTGGCTGATTGTTTGCATACTAACTAAATGGGATTGGAGTTATTATCCATCAAGTTTGGTGAGGTGTGGCTCAAGTTGTCAGACTGCTGAATTCATTTTGTTTTAGATATGTGGCTAGATCTTCAAGCTAGGATTAGTCTGAGACCAACTCTTCTGGGACATTAGGAGTCCCAAAACAAATAATTCCCAAAGGCTATGAAGTCATCTTCCCCATCATCTTCTTTGAAGATGGCCCCAAAGGATCCAAAGAAAACCGATATCGATTTGGGTTTGAAACTCAAAGTTGTCTCTGAGGTCGACGAAGGGCCATTTCACTTCGACTTCTTTGAAGAAGTCATCACGGGAGCTTTTTGCTTCAATGAAGTGTCTGTGGAAAACACTATGCGAGATGACATCCCTTAGTTCTTCAGACTCAGGCTCTTGGGTGCACAGGTCAACGTCTTGCTGGATTCCCTGCCACTCTTGGAAGATATGGTGGGTTCAACAAACTTTCTTCGGCTCTTGAGAGGGATCTGCAGGGGCTGCCTTTGAAAAGACCTTCATCTTTTCTCTGAACATTTCCCATTCAGGGCAGAAGCAGTTCAATCGGGAAAATGTACTGGCTGCTTGTTGGCAAGGAATCAGAGGATGAAGAATGATGGCTCATTTCTTCGACTTCTTTTGTGATGACAAAGAAGAGTGATGAGAATCACTCCTGGATGTAGAACGTTTGGAATGCAGAGATCGTTTGAGCCCTTCTGGAGACATCTCTGGCGGAGCTTCTACCTTTGGAAGACTTCCTCTTCGAAGGTGTGCAAGAAGGACTTGGAGACCGAATGACCTAGGGTGGGCTTCGATCTTCTCTCCTTCAAGGCCTTGCTTTTTCTCGATTAGCAGGAGCTGCACTTGATGACCTCATGTTCTTTGCAGAGGCACCAGAAACAAATCCTGTGTAGATCACTGATCGACATTTTGAATCGCAGATCGCACATCTCTTGAAGGCTGTCCTCGGCATAGACAGTGAGATTTTACTGAAAACAAGTTAGTCGAGAGATTCGCTGAGGAGAGCCGAACCATTAGGAGAGCAACAGGTGCAATGTGTGCAATTTATACTATCATTGACATGAAGTCCGGATGCGGGAATGGTAAGCCTTGAAGGACATTGATTCAATGGCGCACAGCGCTCTCTGCTGTCGACAAAATTCTGAGACTGAAAAGCAGGATTTGGATGCATCCAAGATGGGGAATCCGTGGGAGGAAAGAATCCATTAGAAATTTAGGGTTCAGTGGTGGAGAGAGGAAAGAAAAGGCGATTGGGAATAGAGCATAGAGAGACATCAAGGACGGAAGGAAGAGAGGGATTGAGGAGAAGAGAAGCTCAGAAACTAGGTTAGTGGAAGTAAGCAGGAGGAGCGGGTGCCACAGAAGGGACAAACCAAATGTGTATTGATGCACAGATAGGCAATCACTGGGGAGAGGCACTTGGTGAAACCTCTGGGTGATGACACAAGCCTAAATGGGAGCATTCAGCATTGGTATTGGACTCCTCCAACCAAAATCTGCAGGAACAGTGACAGCATGGTGGATGGGGAATATAAACGTAGGTGTCTTGTACGTCCACTGTGACAGTCATCTTTCTGGATTCACAGGATGATATGCTTTAAAGTTGTCATCAGAGGGTCACAATCAGTTTGTAGTTTTTATTTTGTATGAGGAAGTACGTGAAGTGGAATAATTAACCCCATAGCAAGAAGGAAGAATTTTGAATGTTTTCTTTGCAAGCTGGGCATAAACTCCCTGTAGCAGGTTTATTTTGAGCAGTAGATTCAAGAGCAGAGAAGGAGAAG
Organism: Ambystoma mexicanum; assembly: GCF_040938575.1. NCBI lineage: Eukaryota > Metazoa > Chordata > Amphibia > Caudata > Ambystomatidae > Ambystoma > Ambystoma mexicanum. The sequence goes on from NC_090929.1 coordinate 1,487,580,183, forward strand.
CAATTTCCAGAAATGTAAGTGTATGACTGTTGGATAATCTGAAGCATCCACTGGTCTGATGTAATATGCTTCTAGGAAGAGGAATACAGGGATATTCTCCTAAACAAAAGGATGCAAAATGTGGGAAGTGGATGCTATATTGAGTCACAAATGCTCTACAGACTTAGACTGGGATTGGTTGGACCTGTTCTTGTGGCAACTGGAATAGTGCCACTTCTAGCCATTAAGCTCCTTAACCTCCAGGTTATTTAACCTGACCCACAACAAATGATGAAAAAGTCCAATTATACCTTTATAACAAATCACTAGAGCACCGTCGGCCAATTTCTTTGACGACAACTCTCGTCTATCAATTGGCATTATGATGATCAACACCTGAAATGCCATCCTGAAGTTCTCAGCATTCACCCATACTTCTCTACACATATCCAAGCAAACTTCCCCTCCCGTTTGATGGTTTTTGGCTTTAGCCTTTTGTCTAGAGGCTGGTGTTTCACAAGCACCAATATCCAATGGCACCCTCTGGTCAGGGGAACCATGGCCAACACCTTCCTACCTACACTCTCCAGCTTCTTGCCTTCTTTGCTCAGTAGTATTAGGGTGGGACAGGGAGGGGAATTTGCAAGACTGATTCAAGTCTTGGGTGTCCTCAAAGTAAAGGAGCATTGTGTGGCTCTGGAATTTCTTCCCGATGTCCTGTTTCATGTATAGCGGTATGAGAATGGATCTAGGCACCAGTCTCCCAGTTCGAATCCAACATTTTAATGATGGTGATAGTCTTGCACTGTTCTTCATGCCATTCATCACAAAAAGAATTCTGCTCCACTGCACCCGCATCTAAAGTGTCTAAAGCTCAGAAAGTAGAAGCTTGAGCCATCATTTGAGGTAATTATTGTTAGTTAGGAGGCGAGTCCTGTGCAGCTGTGGAGACTGCTTGGTCTGTCCTCCTTTGGGAACAATGAGATGCTTCCCTTCGGCTTCATCCTTTCTGACAGCAGGGAATTCTCCATAGTCTGGTTCTTTTGGCTCTACACACCCATCCACTGTAGGAGTAGGGGGTCCTCAGATTCTCTGTCCTCCCAAGTACAATCCTTCATTTTATGGATCTGTGGGAAGTATTTGTGGTGTTGGCAAAGGTTTCTGCCTAGGTTTCGCCCTGCTGGTGGTAGCCACAACAGGCTAAATAGTGTGAGCTATAGGCAGCAGATGTCAATAATGTTGTGGACTCTGTCAAAACCTTTTGCTACATTTCTCCACAGTTGGGGGCACTATGTGTCTAGCAAGGTGCAGTGGCGTCAGAAACAACAGAAGCTGGTGACGATCTCTTGCTTTGGCACCGCTCAAACTCTGAGGATTTGCTGAAGGGATTGCATGAGGCCTGGCTGAAATGGGTGGTCTTCATTCGCTGACATTGTTGGCCTTTTTTCTTGAGGTACCTTGAAAGGTCTCCTTCCAATGGGCATGCTGCTGAGCAAGGCAACGCTTGGACTGTCCTCATTTGATAGGGGATGAGCTTCTATAGCTCTCTAAGAAGGCACCATCAGTGTGGCAAGCACATTGAGCTCCTCAACTCGTGACAGAGGAGCTATCAAGTTCATAGCTCCCTGTTGTGTGGTAGTTAGAAGTAGTAACATTGACAAACTATGGACGAAAGTTGTATGCCACCTATGTATGGCCCTTCCCCCATCGACAGGGTGGTCTCAGTTGACCTGGCCATCACTTCCCTTGACAGCTGATCAGTCTTTGATGAAGTGGCCATTGACAGGGATTGAAGATTATGAAATCACAATGAATGAGAAGATGGCAATACCAACCAGGAAGCCTTCCCTGAGGATTGCAACTGGCTGGGTGTCTGTCAAAGATTCACATTCTTCCCCATTGTCGCTTGTATGAACAAATTCACTAACATGTTGCCTTATCCACCTCATTTTGGCACTTGTGTCTCGGGGGTGAGTTGGAATAGGGTGAGGTGAAAATGAACAGTTACTCACCGTAGTGACTAACGTACTTAGCCCATAGTCCCCTTTCCTCCATACTGTATGGGCGCATCTCGCGAGAGACGGAACCTTTTTCACCAGAAAAAATCTTCTTCCCCTTTAAATTTAGAGGCTCGCGGGTGCGCAGCCCTGGGTGCATGCGCTCGCCTGACTCCGCCCACCGGTGCCACTTCTCAGTCCCCATTGACGTGTCGACAATGATAGACATTGCCTAATGACACCAGTATTATTAGGGGGGAGGATGGTGGGACGTATGGAGGAAAGGGGATTATGGACTAAGAGTACGTTAGTCACTACGGTGAGTAACTGTTAATTACCCTTACCTCCCGTCCCCCTTCCTCCATACTGTATGGGCGATTACAAATTCATGTAGCCCCAGGGTGGAGAGGAGCCCCTCCTTAAGAAAACAGGGTTCTCCGAACCACCTGCCCGAATGCCGCGTCTGACCTAGAGGCGCAGTCCAAAAAGTAGTGTTTACAGGAAGCCGCCCTGCTGATGACCTGCCACGGCACATGCCGTTTGAACGCAATGGCCGTGGCCCTGGCTCTAACCGCATGGGCATGTAAGTTAGCTGGCACTGGTTTGTGCTGTCCGTCATAGGCCTCCTTGATGGCCGCAATCATCCCCTTGCTATGGAGGCCTTGGAGATCTGATAACCGGGCCTTGACCCACTTAAAGTGACAAACAAAGCGTCCGACTTGCATAAATCCTTGGTTCTGTCCAGGTAGTATTCCAGTGTGTGTCTGACCGCCATTTGTTGCAAGACCCTTGGAGGCTCGTCCTTGCGGTCGGCGAAAAAAGTCGATAAGACTATTTCCTCGTTGACAGAGCCGAGGACCACAAGCAGAGCTTTCTTTATGGTGACCAGCCTGCTGTCCGCGGACGCCATAGGCTGAAAAGGTTTGTGCGCTGAGGCGCCCAACACAACATTAAGGTCCCACATTGGGTGTGGCTTTTTTATAGGCGTGTAAAGCCTGTGGAGGCCCGCCAAGTTTTCGCTTGACCATTTACTCTTATATTGGCTCCTAACAGCCTTGCTTCTAGTGCCCTGGAAGATCTCTAGGTTAGCCTGAGATAGGCTTAAGTGTTTCAGCATGACCTGCTCAGGAGTCCCGCTGCGAGGGCTAGCTTGTGAGGAGCAGGGCTGAGTACCCTGCCCCCCCTGCTGGGCCAGGAGAGGAGCTGGGCACAGCAGTAGGTGAATGGGTGGTCTGTCCGAAGGGCTGAGGAGCTTGGAGAACCATGGTCTGGCTGGCCACCAGGCAGCTATCAAAATGATGCTGAGGTGCCTGGATTCCTTTATCTTGCAGATCACCCTGTGGACTAGGGGTGTGGGCGGGAAGGCATATGCCGTCATGCTGTTCCATTGGATCTGGAATGCGTAGCCCAGGGAGCCGGAGCCCATGACCCTACCAGGAGGCGAACTGTTAGCATTTCCTGTTGTTCCAGGAGGCAAAAAGATCCACCTGGGGATGCCGCCACCTGAGGAAGATCTTCAGTACCAGGTCGTTTAATTGCCACTCGTAATTGTCTGCCCCCAGTCTGCTCAGCCTGTCCGCTTCTAGGTTGGGTTCCCTGGGAGGTGGACAGCCGTGAGGTAACTGTCATTCTCCAGCGACCATTCCCACATGCCGACTGCTATGTTGCACAGAAGAGGGGATCTAGTGCCCCCCTGCTTGTAGACATAATACATGCTAGTGGAGTGGTCTGTCTGGATAAGAACCATCATGCCTTTGATAAGAGGGAGAAAGGCCTTGAGAGTCAACCATATGGCCTTCAAATCCATAGTAATTGTGACATGAGGGGCCGGCTGGCAGAAGGGCTTGCCCTGCCTCAGGTTGAAGTCTGCGGACCACCCGTGGAGGTCCGAGAGGAGCATGTTGACTCGCTCCTCTTGGGAGCCCTTCTCCCGATTCCATGAGGCTGCGAAGTGCAGCTGTAATCTCTGCCTCCTAAGTCTTGTGTGGGTCATGGCCAAAAGGACCGCTGCCATAAACCCCAGTAGGTGTTGGTACAACCATGCTGAGGTCACAGGCCTGGAGAGGAAGTGAGCTGTAGCTCTCTTGACGGCCGCAATCCTGTCCTCCGAGGGAAAGACTCTCACAGAGCTTGTGTCCCAGATGAGGCCCAAGAAGGTCAGACTCTGCTTGGGCTGCAGCTGAGACTTCTTGAGATTGATAGTGAACCCGGGTCATGGAGTGTGTCCATCAGTGCGGAGGCAGTATGCTGAACCGCTTCCGACGAGCGACCGGATCTCCGCCAGCAGAATTGCTGTGCTAATCTATGGGAGAGGAGGGGAGGAGAGGAAGGTACCGGTAGGCAGTACCCCGTGGAGACTACAGAGGATCCAGGTGTCCAAAAAATTCTGGTGCCAAAATTGCACGTGAAAGGCAAGCCTGCCCCCCACCAGAGACACGTGGACCCGAAGGGGCGTGTCATGCCTTTTTTTCCCCCTGAGGCTGTTGCGGAGGAGGGGGATTGGAAAACCCCCTGCCCTCCTTTTGTTGTTTCCTCCGATGCAGACTCTGAGAATGGTCCGGTTGTCTGGACCTCCGTTCTTGGAAGCCTCAGAACCCACGAAATGCCCACCCCTTGTTGGAACGTTGCTGCGACTGGGTGTAGGCCTTGGGCATGGCCTTTGTAAGAATAGATAAAAACTTTGTGGTTTGCAAGACGTTCTTTTTATCTAATTCCTCATCCATGGGTGGAGTGGAAGAAGCCACTGCCCTCGAAGGGAAGGTCTAATATGCGTTCCTGGAAACTTAGTAGCCCGGGGCCAGGCCGTCCTTCTCATGTCCGTGGCCATGCAGATGGCACGGGCACAGGTATTAATGTGGGCCATGGTGGACTCCATAATGTCCTGCGCTACCAGCCTGGATTCTCCTAGTCCCGCCTTGAAGCGCGCTTGGCTCTGTGCCGGACGTCTGGGAGGAAGTCCGCAATTTCCCACCAGAGCCCTTTGGTTAGTGGCTGCCAACATGGCATCTGCGTTGGCCTGCCGCAGGTGCAAGGAGGCGTTGGAGTACAGCTTTTTCCCATACGCCTCCAAGATGTTCTCCTCCTTGCCTAGCAGTATCGAGGACGAGGCGGCCCAGGATGATGGAGGCTTGGAATATAATGACACCGCAGCTATCACAGAAGAGTGCGGTTGAGGATGCACTGAAAGCAATAGTGCGTCTCCCTCCAACTGCTTGTACTTGGCGTCGAGGTGCTGATTGAGATGCTGGGCCGAGTGCATCTTGAGCCACCCCTTCTTTGCCAGGGTAACTACGTCTTTCTGCATCGGGATCCCCGTTTTGGTAGGGGGTCTTAGGGCGAGGACCTCTGCTAAGACCCTCTCCTCGGGCAGCTCTACCTCGGGCTGAGGAAGGCCCAACTACTCTGCCACACCCGCAAGGCGTTAGTAGAAGGCCATGGCTGAAGATGGCGTGTCAGGGTCCTCCTCCTCGTCCGTGTCCGCCAGGCTCGGGGGGTCTGGAGCTGGCAGAGGAGTGCTGGGCCCCGTGGGCTCTGGAGTGGAGAACGAAGCTGGTGGCTGCTGCGGAGGCTGCTGTGGAACCGCCTGTACTGTGAGTGGCAGGGAAGCCGGAACTGGAGGAGCCATTGGGGCAACGGCCTCTGCACTGGGGCCTGTGGCACCAGAGCCATCAGAGGAATGACTATGGGTGCCGGTGGGGTGACCTGAGGGAGCATGTCCCTGATGGCATCCCGGAGGATGGCCCCCATCTCGGGGGTTCGCATCAGCCTTAGGAACCTTTCGAAGAACCTGTCTTCGGAGGCTGAAGAGGTGGCATGTGATATTGACGCAGTGCCCAAGGGCAGCTGGGGTCGGAGCGCACACTGCCTGGGGTGCAGGGAAAACCTGCCCTGCAATGCTGATGGATAAACCGTAGGCCATGCACCTGGCTGACACAAGTCCCACCTTGTGAATCTTTTCCCCAGCAGCACAGCAAGAGGGGGTATCGGATGAGCTGCCATCTTGTCTGGCGCAGCAGCCATTTTGTCAAGCTGCGTGCCACATGCCGAAGTCATGGTGCCTGGCTCGCTAGAACCAGCCCTGTCCAAGACAATTGGTGTTGGAACAAAAGGCCTATCCCGCACCTCAGGCCGTGACCTGGAAGGCGTATTGCCCTCGGCAGAGCTGCCGGTAGTACTGCGTGAAGGCGCCCCCTCAGACATGCTGCTGGTACTAGCGCGTTGCCCCTCGGGAGTAACCCCAGTAAAAGAACCTTGCGGTCCCTCAGCACTGACACCAGAAGGATCTGGAGACCCCCTCGGCCGTGCGGCCCGTAGCTGGACTAGCCTCGGTACGTGTGCCGGTACTAGGGCGTTGCCCCTTGGGAGTAATCCCGGTATTTCAGGCCGAGACCTGGTAGGAGTTTCACCCTGGGTGGTTCTGCGTATAGGTTCCCCCTAGGACATGTTGCCGGTACTAGGGCATGGCCACTCAGGTGAAGACCCAGTAAAAGAACCTTCCAGTCCCTCAGCAATGTCACCAGGAGGGTCCACTGACCCCTTGGCCTGCCAATCCAGTAGCTGACTTAGCCTTGGTACTCGTGCTGGTATGAGAACCTGAGCGATTCCTCCCACGCGGGTGAGTCTTGGAAGGAGTCTCCCTTGCGGGGTGCGCTGGAAAAAAGGGCCCCTAACGAGGGCCTGGATCGATGATTGACAAAGTCCTTCAGGTCTTCTGGAGGCGATCTCTGGAAGAGCTCCCTCCACCTGGCTTGTCTGTTCTTCGGAGACCTCGAGGAAAGCACGCTGCACGCGATACAGGCTTGCCAGCGTGGTCTGGGCCAAGGCAAAGTAGGCAGATGGCGTGGGGGTCTGAAGTTGGAAAGAGCCCGACGCAGGATGGACACCTGCTGTACTCTGTAAAAGTCGACATGCGCCGGGGAGGAGCAGGACACCTGAGGACCGAGTACCTGAATGATAAAAAGACAAAAAGACAGAAGAGAAGAAGTATCCGCGTGTGGAATTACATGGCCAGAGCCAAACCCACGAGCGCTGGTGAATTCGGCCGTACCGTCGATGCGGAAAAGGGGACTGAGGAGTGCCGCAGGTGGGCAGAGTCAGGCGAGTGCATGCTCCCAGGGTAGCACCCCCACGTGCCTCTAAATTTAAAGGGGGAAGATTTTTTTCTGGTGAAAAAGGTTACGTCTCCCATCCCTCACGAGGGACCCCCATACATTATGGAGGAAAGAGGACAGGACATAAGAGTATGAGCGGTTAAGGCTCCAGAGGTGGGTCACCAGAGGATTCACAGTATTTTGTTTGCATGGGGATGATTTTACCATTCTCTATGCAGTTTGCTTTTCCTTACTTGCATTGAGGCAAATCAGCAATTATCTTTTGCTGCCGCACATATTCATGCTCTCTAAAGGTTTGGCTATTGTTTTCTCCAGAAGCCAGTGTGGGAAAGGGTGCTGTTACGATGTTGGAAGTGCTTGTGTTCGTGGGAAGAGACCCAAAACAGCAAGAATTGCTGCAACACAAACTTTGCAGCGGCCGGCGGGAAGCGGGTGAGTGAGTCATCAAGCACCACCTGTCTAGACCTGCAGCTGCTGCTGTGTTGCTTTGTATTTGTGCAAGAAAAAAGTAATTCAGCATGTGGCAGTGTGTGGTTGTGCTGCTGAAAGCGTGTAACAACTAAGTGGAGTACGGACATGATATTGACTTGTGAGCGGCAGCGTGGTACAACATGTGCGAACAGGCACAGAGTAAACCTGGATTTAATGTAACCAAGCTGGATGTAGCTTTCTGTGGCACCTAGTGGATTGCGTTGGACCGCGGTAGACTGTAAAGACACGGAAGGCAGTAGTATTTTGAGAACGATATTACATCGTGCACGGACGGGTAAAGAGATGAGTTGATCTCTAGTAGCCCTCTGACACTGTTGGATGCGACTCAGATTTTGTATTATTTTACTGACTTCTTGCATCATGTTGGTTTTTACCTTTTTTTGCACAAGGATTTGCACAAAGATTGTTAAAGGCTGATTATGGATTAAGGACTAGTAAAGTGCCGCCAACAAGAACCAAGGGATATAGTAGATGTCTTAATTTGAATATTCTTCCTCCCCTCGGTACAAGTGACTTATTCTATTAAATGGGTACTCAAAAGGTCACTTACAACATTTTTAATATGTCTAAGTAGAAAGCTACCCTTTTCATTTTCATCAGAACTCAGCAGAGGAACATTTCTAAAAATATTTGGCCCCCTTCAACGATCACTGAGATTAGGGATCTAATACAGGACATGGACTTCCTTGATTCTAGTGGTACGAAGGGGACCAAAGATATAGGTTTGGAGAGCACCACTCTTAAATCCTGCCTCGAATTGTGCTGTAGACGGAGAGAATGGTGAAATTAGTGCATGTCCTGAGCAGGGGAAGGAGGTTGTGGAGGTGGGTTCTTGTAACAGGGGTTTGCATGGAAGAGGAGTAGTTAGTGACCCAACTAAGCTATTTGAAGTTGATACTTCTTTCTCCCTGCTATGGTAGTAGGGGGGGGGGGCAGGTGGGGGAATGCATCATGTGGTATAAGTCTTAGTTACTTACCTGTAACTGTATTTCTCCAGCATTGTTATGTATCTTTAATAGATTCACATGCTTGAATATTCCCCATCAGACTGGGAATCCTCGGTGATCAATAATTATTTAATTTAAAAAAAAATATATACATACATTGCTACATAGAAATGCATGTATGTAGACCATTATGGCCTAAAAGCCATTCCATTGTATAGTCCCTCCACCTCACTTTGGTCCTTTATGGCCCCAACCAATGAGGTTGGGGCCATACGCTCCACCCCAGTCAGCCATCTTCAGATTTTGAACCGTAGGAACTACAGTATGATGGGTGCTGAGCGCAGGAGCAGCCTCTCAGGGGAGGCAGGTGGGCGCATGTGAATCTATGAAAGATACCAATGCTGGAGAAATACAGTTACAGGTAAGTAACTAAGACTTCTACAGCATTGGATCCTTCATAGATTCAGATGCTTGAATAGAATACCAAGCAGTTAAAAACATGCCACCATCATATACATGTATGCATAAATACAGAAAACATATCTCTGATCAAACTTTACCATGCAGCAACCCAACGGTTACATACTCAGGGAAAGGTGGGAAAGGGAGGCTGGTCCTACCTTATGCAAAGAGGAGGCAGAGCACTGCCTGTCCAACTGTAGTTTGTTGGTATCTTCAGCCAGGCAATAGTGTTTAGCGAACGTGTGCAGAGTGCTCCATGTGGCGGCTCTGCATAGGTCCTTCAAGGCCACCCTTGCGTGGAACGCTGTTGATGCCACTCTCCCTCTGGTTGAGTGTGCTGAGGGTGGTTTGGGAAGTGGGGTTGCCTTTCGTTTGTGGGTGATGCAAGAAGAACCCCAGTGCGCCAGACCTTGTTTGGAAATATGCTGGCCCTTTGTGTGCCCCGAGAAAGCGGTGAACAGTTTATTCGAAGAACGGAACTCCTTAGTTCTTTGCAAATTAAACTTCAATACTCTAGCTATGTCCAGAGAATGCAATGTTCGTTCTGCTTTCGAAGAGGGTTGGTAGGCCAATGCGTTCTGTGAGCGTTTCCGGTACTACCTTCGGAAAAAGCTTAGGGTGTGGTATTAAAATGACACGGTCCTTGTGTAACAAGGTGAAGGGAGGTTCAGAAGATAAAGCTTGTAACTCACTGATCCTCCTGGCCGAAGTAATGGCTATCAAGAAAGTGATAGCTCTGGTCGAATGGGCTCTCGGACAGCCAGGCACCGGTCGGTTTGCCGAACAATGACAGTGCATGATGCAGCCGGAGAGCCATCTGGAAATGGAAGCCTTCGAGAGAGCCTTCCCTTGGTTCACAGGTCCAAAGTTCACAAATAGCTGTGATGTCTTCCGAAAACTCTTTGTGCGGTCCACGTAGAACTTCAGCGTTCTAGCCACATCTAGCGAGTGCAAAGTCCTCTCGGCCGGTGACAAAGGCGACGGGAAGAAAACAGGTAACACCAAGGGCTCGTTGTGGTGGAAGTCTGACGGCACCTTGGGCATAAAGGAGGGGTGCGTCCTCAGCACCACCCTCGTGTCGTGAAAAGTCTAGTATGGAGGCATGCAGGATAGGGCCTGGATCTCTCCCACTCGTCGAGCGGAGGTGATGGCCACAAGAAACGCAGTCTTCCACGACAGGAACTTCAACGGTGCCAAATTCAGGGGCTCGAATGGCGCCCCCATGAGCCTGGTCAGCACCACGTTGAGCTCACACGCCGGGGCAGGGGCCTTCACTGGCGGGAACGATCGGAACAGTCCCTTCATAAATTCCTTCACCAGGCGATGGGACCACAAGGACGCCCGTCCTGTGGTTCTGGTGTATCGGGATATCGCAGCCAGATGTATCTTGATGGAGGCGTGAGCCAGTCCAGCTTGGCCAGCGACAGTAGGTACGGTAGCACTTGAGGGGCCGTAATCCGTAGAGGGGCTATCTTATGTGCACGACACCAGAGAACCTCTTCCACTTATGTCCGTAGCACTTGAGAGTTGAGGACGCCCTGGCCTTTGCAAGGACCTCTCTGCAGTCAGCCGGGATATCGTACCCTCCAAACTCTAGTGCTGCAGGAGCCAGGCCTGCAAGTTCAGAGACTCCGGGTTGTGATGAAGTATGGCACCTCCTTCTCTGGAGAGTAGATCCGTGTCCGTCGGCAGCTTGACTGGTGGGGATGCTGACAAGTCCAGAAGGTCCGGGAACCAGATCTGCCTCGGCCACGCCAGTGCGACAAGGATCATCCTGCACCGGGACCTCTTGAGCTGGTTGACGAGTCGGAGCAGCAACGGCAACGGAGGGAACGCATATAGGAACCGGCCGTCCCAAGGGAACGAGAAGGCATCGCCCATGCTCCTCAGCTGGGGGAACCTGCTGGCGAACCTCTGGCACTTGGAGTTTGTCGCTGTCGCAAACAGGTCGATCTGCGGTTTTCCCCATCGTCGGAAGAGTCGATACACTTGATCCTGACGTAGTTCCCACTCGTGGCACGAGCGCAGCTCCTTGCCGAGTGAGTCGGCAATGGTGTTCTTTATCCCTGCCAGATGAAAGGGCACTAGAAACATCCCTAGGGCGATGGCCCAATGCCACAGATCCTGGGCTCCCTAGGAGAGGGCTGGGGATCTGGTTCCTCCCTGCTTCCGGATTTAGAACATCGTGGTGGTGTTGTCGGTGAAGATTCTCACCACCTTGCCCTTGAGGGACGGGAGAAAGGACCTGAGGGCCCAGAACACTGCACAGAGCTCCAGGATGGTGATGTGAAGCGGTTTCCCCTCCGGGAGCCAAAGGCCTCTCGCGTGAAGTTCTCCGGTGTGCGCTCCCCACCCTTCCAGGGAGGCATCGGTCGTCACCGTTATCTGGTGGGATGGGGTCTGAAAGTCCGTGCCCGCCGTCAGATGAGCGTGGGTGCCCCACCACCGGATCGCTCGTCGGAAGGTCTCGTTGAGCGGGATCCTGTCCTCGAAGCTGCTCGTCGCTTGGATCCAGCGGGCGTCGAGGAACTCTTGCAGAGGGCGCATCCGAAGCCTGCACAGGCGCACGAGATATATGCAGGAGGACATCATCCCGAGGAGGGACTTGATGGACCTCACCCTGGCCACGTCCGTGGCCAGCAGACGCTGCACCTTGCCCAGGATGGCCTTTGTCCTTTCCTCTGATGGCGAGGCCAGACGTGCCACTGTGTTGAGCTTGGCTCCCAGAAACAGTGCGACTTGCGACGGGACCAGGTGGGATTTGGGAAAGTTGATGGAGAATCCCAGGTCCGTGAGCAGCTGGACGGTCTTCGCTGTGTGATCTACGGTGAGCTCCCTTGTCCTTGCTCGGATGAGCCAGTCGTCCAGGTAGGGGTAGACGTGGATCCCTTGCAGGCGCAGCCGCGCCACCACCGGTGCGAGGCACTTGGTGAACACCCTGGGTGCCGACTTCAATCCGAATGGGAGGGCCTTGAACTGGTAGTGCCGTCCTTGGACCAGGCACCGGAGGAACTTTGGGTGTCCTGTTAGAATGGGGATGTGGAAGTACGCATCCTCCAAATCCAACGACGACAGGAAATCGCCCTCCTCAAGCTGTCCCAGCACATGGTGGAGAGTGACCATCCGGAACTTCGGTGCCTTGATGTACTTGTTCAGTCGTCGCAGGTCCAGGATGGGGCGCCATCCTCCGGTCTTCTTTTTCACGAGGAAGTACCTTGAGTATACTCCGGAGCCCCGGAGCCTCTTCGGGACGAGCTCGATGGCACCTTTTTTGAGCATCGCCCTTACCTCCAAAGCAGTTGAGGGACGTGATTTTCTTTCCTGGCCACAGGTGGAATGCGGGGGCACTTTTTTAGAAATTCGAGGGCGTGCCCCTGGGCCACGGCATCCAGCACCCAACGGTTGGTGGAGATTGACTCCCACACGCTGACGAACTTCGCCAGCCGGCCTCCCACCGGGGTGCTTCGGTGGGGGCCCGACAACGCTGTCGGTTCAATCTTGCTTGGAGGACGCCTTGCCACCTTGGCCTCCCTGGCGACGACGGCGAGGTCCACCCGACTTGACTCGTCCTCTATAGGCTTCCTGAGATGAGGAGCAGGCCGCTTGGTGGTACGTAGAGGAGCCACTGCCGAATCTCTTGGAGGCACCCCGATTGCCTCCGGTGCTCCGAAAGGATGGCCTTCGTTGCCAGAGAATGCCTGGGGCCTTAGCTGTCTCCGTGTCCGCCTTGATGGCTTGGAGGGACTTAACCACTGTTTTCCCAAACAGATTGTTCCTGTCGAACGGCATGTCCAAAACCTTGGCTTGTACGTCCTGGCAGAAATCCGTCGCCTTGAGCCACCCTCGTCTAAGGCAAACGCCGTTGCCTAGCTGGCAGAAACCGGTGTCGGCAATGTCCGTTGCCACCGTAATGGCGTGATCTGACGCCACTTCGCCTTCTTGCAAGATCTCCAGGGCCTCGGCCCTCTTGTCATCCAGTAGGAAGTCCAACATGGGGGCGATCTTGTACCATGACTCCGTCATAGCGGGCCATGACGGCGTTGGCCGACTTAATCGTTGTTGCCGCCGACGAGATAACTTGTCATCCCATTGCGTCCAGCTTCGTTCCTTCACCTTCCGGCGGGGAAGTTGACGTTGAGGCCGTTGCCCCCCCCCCTGCTTTCTTCTTGGCTGCCGCTGAGACGACCGAGTCAGGGGTCGGTTGTGCCCTAAGGTACAAAGGGGCCGCGTCGGGGACCTGGTACTTCTTCTCATACCGATCCCTCTTGGCAGGCGTCGTAGACGGGTTCTTGAGAAGGGTCAGACCCTCGTCCCAGATGTCATCCAGCAGAGGCACGGAGAGAACTGTCTTCCTTTTGGCCTTGCGCAGTTGGTAAAGGAAACCTTCCTTCTTCTCTTCGGGGCAGAGCTGAAAAAGCTTGGATGCCCTGGCGATCATTACATGTAAAGATCCGATCTCGTCGGGTGGGGAGGCCCGGGCTGGGGGCGATGGGAGCTCCGTCCCGCCGTCACCGCCATCATCGTCGGTACCCGTCGTGCCCGTGTCCGTTCCCGTGTCATCCCCAGGGACGTGGGATGCGGGTAAAGGCTGAGCAGGCCACGAGGACTGAAAAGGCGGGGCTGGATGGATCCGTCTTCTCTTGTTCGGAGGGCTGCCCACCGGGCCTGGTTCTGGCTCCTCCGTCGAGCCTGGTTCCGGATCCTCCGTCAGTGGTAAGGGCAATCTCGTCCTTATCTCCGAACATAAGGATTGTATCGCCAACAAAATGGCCGCCGAGTTATCCTGTGGCTCTGGAAGCGACGGGTGATCAGGACCCTCGCCGGTGCCGCCGTCACCTTTGTCGGGATCCCTCCCGTGGGGACGGGCCTCTTCGACGCCCTCGTCGAGGCCCTCCAAGACTTCTACCAGCTCCTCCTCAGATGCTGTGTCCGTGCCCACAATGGCCACCGGCCCCCCACTCTTTTTCCACTGGGGTCTTCACGGGGGTCTTTTCGATGGGTTTGAAAGAGGCTTCCCTCCGCGGAGGCAGGGAGACTCTGGGCCCTGAGGTCTCCTCCACTGGTATAGCCTCCGCAGGCTGTGCCAGAGCAGTCGCGACTTCCTCGATAGAGGCCTTGGCCGGGTGAATCAAGGTCTTTACCACCTTGTGTGCCTTGGGGGGAGGGTCACCGCCTCGCTCCCCCTCGGCCAGATCCTTCGAGCTCGACCGGGGCCTCTCCAGAAGCTTCGCTGGGTTCTCTGCCTTTCTCTTCCCTGAGCCAGAGCGTTGGCTCGTGGTTGATGGCGCTGGAGAGGGTGCGCCCTGCCTGGCAGCCGAGGAGCCCAACCGGTGCTTTGCCTTCTGTTGGGCCCCCGTCGCCGGGGCGCCCTCACAGGACTTAGAAGACCGCTCGGACTTCTTCTTCTTCTCACCGGACGGGCTCTTTCCTTCCAGCCAGTTAGAGAGACGAAGGTGTCGTTCCCTGATGGTCCGTTTCGACATGTTCCCGCAAAACGCACAGTCCTTCTCCACGTGCGTTTTGTCCTCATGAAGGCAGTAGAGACATTTTGAGTGCTCGTCCTCCTTGAACACGTTCTGCAGCTGGAATCCAGGGCAAACCCTGAACAGCTTTCCGGGCGTCGAGCTTCCTTTCTCCTGGGCCATGTTCGGGTAGGCCGCAGAAACTTCTGGACTCCTCCAAGAAGCGTAACTTGACGGAATCTTCACCCTTGAGGGGCGTAGAAAAATCCGACACGGATCCCTGTTACTCGGATGTAGAGACGGTGGAGCTTGAGGCTCTATTTGGCCGAAAAATTAGAAATTCTCCTTGAAAAAGCAGCAAAAGCTCGAGAGCTAAACACGAGGACTCCCAACACTTGAGCGTGCGGTAAAAATCTGAAGATAGCTGCCAGAGGCGGGGCTTAGGGAGAGGGCAGTCATTGGCTGGGGGCAGTATGACCCCAGAGACCAGTGATTGGTTACTACTGAGAAAGACAGATCAGAAACGAAACTGATACTGATTTTTTCTTTACCGAGGATTCCCAGCCTGACAACGGGGAATATTCATGAGCATGTGAATCCATGCCAGACCCCATGCTGGAGAAGGAAGTACTTGCTCAACCGAAGCAGTGAGAGGATCAATAACATAGGTTTCACACTACTTGGAAAAACAAGTCCATTTCCTAGTGTAGGTGATGCATGTAGAAGGAGGCCTTGATGCTCTGATTATATCCCAGCACTGAGATTCATCAGCTTATGCTGCTCGGGAACCATGCCTTGAGAGACAGGCTCGGCGGGTTGTGGTGGAGGACCTTGCGGTTCTGTTACGTCAATAGATACTGATGCACTTTGAGGCGAATTGGGGGCCATGGGGGATAGGTGCTGTAGGGTCGAGTACCAGACCTGCCGTACCCAGTCCGGTGCAATTAGGATCATTGAACACTTCTGCTCTTTCAGCCTGCGTAGTATTCTGGAAATGAGGGGAAAGGGAGGAAAGGAATATAGGAATCTCCCCGTCCAATCGACTGAGAAAGCGTCTCCTACTGACAAACTCTCTGGGTACCTGGAGGCAAACATTCTGCATTTCGTGTTGGCAAAAAAGATCGAGATGTGGATGGCCCCATAAGGCGAAGATCCATTGGGCTTCCTCTTCGTCCAGTTCCCACTCATGAGACGACGTGTAGTCCCTGCTCAGTTTGTCTGCTAGGACATTGTCCACCCCCGGAAGGTGTTCTGCCTTGATTTGGACTCCATGATGAAAGGCCCATGCCCATAGTAGTTGGGCTTCTTGAGACAAGATCTGACCTCGTGCCTCCTTGCTGGTTTGTGTAGTGCATGGAGGGCGTGTTGTCTGTCTGGACAGTGAGTACCTGCCCCGCTACTACAGGGAGGAAAGCTTTCAGTGCCCACCGTATGGCCCTGAGTTCCAATACATTGATGTGGAGTTGGGACTCCTGGGTTGACCAAGAGCCCTTGGTCTGTAGGTCTGCAAGATGAGCGTCCCAGACCGAAAGAGATGAGTCCGTCTTCAAGAGAAGGGTCGGCGTTGGTGCCTGAAACGGCATCCCCTGTAAAAGGTTCTGCGTGGCGTTCCACCATCGAAGAGCTTTGTGCAGCGTCGTTGGAATCTGGACAATGTCCTCCCAAGAGCCGAGAGATTGTTTCCATTGGTGGTCCAGTGCCTCCTGGACAGATCTCATACGAAGCCTGCAATTTGGTATGAGGAATATACATGTGGACATCATGCCCAGGAGGGATTTGTAAGAGCACACTGATGTTGTCTTTCTCCCTAAGAACCACGAGGTCAAGCGGAGAATTGTTGCTGCTCTTTCTGCCGACGGTCTGACCCTGGGAATGTTGGTATCGAGTTTGGCTCCCAAGAAGCAAACTGTCTCGCTGGGAACTGGGCAGGATTTCACACTGTTTATGGAGAGGGGCGTTCTGGGCCCTATTTCTTCTGTCGGTAAAGAAGCTTGCGGTGCCGTCGATGGAGCCGTGGTCGGCGGGGGTTCCGTAGATGGTAGCTTGCCCTTATCCGTCGACGAGTGCTTTGTGGACAAATGTCTCGAGGACGAGTGCTTCGTTAACGAGTGATGAGCTTCCTTCGTAGACGATTGCTTCGTGGATGATAAACTCGCCGATGTGGTTTGCTGCATGGTGGTCGATGAGGGTTTCGTCGACGGCTTGGTGGACGACGGGCCTCTATCTTTACTGCTGCTCGTAGAGGCTTCTCTGTGGGCGACTGCCCCGCCCCCCTGGTTTTTTGCAAACTTCTCCTTACCTTTGGAGGTAGTTTTTGCCGTAGAAAGCTTCATTTTATGGCTTGTAGCGTCCAGGGGAGGTAGGAAAGGTATAATTTCCAGCTTCCTCTTACTCTGGGGAGTAGGAGAGGAACTCCTTTCCACTGAAGAGGCCCTTCTTTTAGAAGTTTGCCTCTCAGATGTTTTGCTGGAGTGAACAGGGGCCATCTTCGCAGATTCCTCGTCAGAAGAAAGCCCCTTGGCTTCCAAATGCATAAGAAGTCTTCTGTCTTGGTGGAAAAAGACTTGCAAATATGACATTTCTGGATGTCACGAGGATATAGACAGCATATGCAGTGATCATGGGGGGTCATGTAAACCACCTTTCTCCTGCAGCTCGTGCAATCCCTGAACAGGGAAGGCTTCTTGGTAGTGACAAAAGGATACTTCTGTCTTCTGTCACAGCCTTGTTATCCGCTCTATTAATAATCATTGTCCATACCACAGTAACCTTTAGGGTTTGGTTGTTACCAACTGGACCTCTCTTGGGTCCTTTGTCGGCTGCTAATAGCGTATAACACAGATGTGTGCTGCCTACTTCTGTTGTGTGAACATTATCTACTAAGGGCAATACCCTGTTAATCTTGTAGAATTTGCCCCATTGTTTGGTTATGGGGCCATAAAGGACCAAAGTGAGGTGGAGGGACTGCACAATGGAATGGCTCTTAGACCATAATGGTCTATGTACATGCATTTCTATGTAGCAATGTATGTATATATATATATATATATATATATATATATATATTAAAAAAAAAAATGTTTAATAATTATTTATCACTGAGGATTCCCAGTCTGACGACGGGGAAGATTCAAGCATTTGCTGGAGAATTGAAATGTACCGAGAGGAGGCATTAGATCAATTGGAAGAAATGTCTGGACGCTCTGACCTGATTGACTTTATTCCCCAGGATATGTATCCACAAGCTGATGTTAATGCAACATCTTTAGACCAAGTGGGTAGCTATAAAAACATGAAAGCTACTGTTTATTAATCCTGCCATTCTTCTGCATAATATGCGGTATTGCGTCAACAGACCCAGAGACCTGCTTTTTATGCAGTTTTCCCCCATTCATACAGCCCGGCTGTCAATCACACAGCAGGGTGGGTGGCTGGCCTGGCAAGGCCAGTCCCCTTAGCCAATCAGACAAGAGTGCGACTTGGGTTGCTAAGGCAACCCATGGCAGGGGTCTGAAAATCCCTCCCTCACATCCAGCCCCTCTAGACCATCAGGCGCCTTAAGGAGGGCTTTTGTGCAGAAGCCCGCGAAAAGACAGCGAACAAAGGAATCATCTCGGGTTTGGCGTGTAGAGTAAAACACGAGAAAGACTTTAACAAAAAGAAATGGCGAATAAACCCAGCCGGAACCAAAATAAAGTGTATTTGGTCAAGTGGGTTTATGTTCGAGGTTACTATAATAGCCTAAAACAAAACCACGTTTATATAATATAATCGCGGTAGAAAAGTTCAGGTAGATACCACTGCCACCAGCCAAGTCTTAAAGTTAAGGGAGCAAAACAAGGCTCCAAGAGACACAGACAAAAAGGGATAGGAGTTAACCCTTTCCAGTACTCCATGTAAGATGGGGTGTACTGGGTCTGCATTTTTAAAGTGACTATATAAAGTTAATGGCAACTTTACCTGTTTCTGGGGGACAGTAGTCAGCCCCAGAAAAATGGAGTCAGCAGGAAGTCTCAAAGACAACCCAGTGTCACTGCACTGAAGGTGCTGTGTAACACACAAAAGAAGTGGTGCACTTGGAGTAGGTGAGGCTCCAGTGCCCAAGATCACACAAAAAGTGAAAACACACACCAAAATACATGCAAGAGCGGAGTAAAGGCTCACACTCTTACCAGATGAGAAAATAAACCCTAGAAATCCAGCAAAGCTGCTGAGGGACTCATTAGGTAAGGGGAATGGGCCATTTATTGAGAATTCTCCCTAACATCATGTAAGGTTTAAGTTACCCATCTGTAACTTTTTTTTCAGCATGGATTCACATGCTTTTGAATATTCCTGCCAAGCTGGGAATCCTCAGTAAAAAGAAAAAACTTTCAATTTAGCTTCAAAACTCCATGCAATCACTGTTCTTTGGGCCATACTGCCTCCATCCAACGACAGTCCTCTCCCTAAGATGCACCCCTGGTGGCCATCTTCATATTTGGTAAGCACGTAAAGTGGCAGTATGAACCAAGAAGAGCCACTGCGGGGAAGGAAGGAGGGTTCGCATGTGAATCCATGCCAGACCCATGCTGGAGAACAAGAGTTACAGGTATGTAGCTTAAACCTTCTCCAACATGGGGTCTGGCATGGATTCACAGAAGTAACACTTAGCCCTGGAACAGACTCACTCAAGTGAACAGGTTGCTTGGCGACCTCCATGTAGCAGCCCTGCAGATGTCGAACAGGGGCGCACCAGAGAGAAATGCTGTAGCTGCTGCAATGGCTCTGGTGGAACGGGCTCTGGTGTTTCTCCGGCTGCATAATGAAGCCGGAGAAACACCTGGAGATGGAAGCCTTCAACAAGGCCTTTCCATGATTCACAATCCAAAACAGAAGTCTTCCGAAAACTCTTTGTGCATGCCACATAAAACTGCAAGGCACAAGCAACGTCCAGCGAATGCAACGCCCACTCTGCCGGCGACAACAGATTCGGGATGAAGACGGGCAACACCAAAGGTTTGTTGAGGTGGAACTCCGACAGCACCTTCGGCATAAAGGTGGGTTGTGTACACAGTAACACCCTTGCAGTGTGGAAGGATAACTATGGCTGTCTGCAGGACAGCGCCTGGATCTCCGTGACACGCCTGGCCGAGGTGATTGCAACAAGGAACGCAGTCTTCCACGAGAGAATCTTTTTTTTTTAAAGTTATTTTTATTGATTTACAACAAGAAACATTCAAACTCCACCCCACTTCCCTCCCCCCTGCTCCCTCTCCCACCGGGATGCATCTTCCTGCTTCTCTGTACTCCGAGAGTCTTTGCTTCGGTTTAACTAAACATGTCCAGTATCTTTATTTTGTGTGGGCACCACTGCTCCATATAGTCACTTTGTAAGTACTCCAAGGTCACTGCCCAATCCTCCCTAAATTTCAAATGGTTCCCTTGAAGGTTGTAAGTTATGTGTTCCATCGTTACATGGGACCATACTCTTCTAATCCAGTCTAGTGCCATTGGTGGATGTTTCTGCTTCCATTTTTGGGCTATTTCCAGCCAGACTCCAATTAGTAGGCCCATAAAGTTACTTTTCTGGGTTTTGGTGAGGGTTCTGTCGTTCGGGTCCCAAATCCCACATAGCCACACCTCCTCTCCTGGATCCCCCATGTCAGGGAACATTAACTTCATGTGCGCCTTAACGTCACTTCAATATAGTTGTAAGTTGGGGCAGTCCCACCATATATGGCGCCAATTGCCCCCCACAGTCCCTCCAACATGCATTGGAGACTCCCCTGAACATGGTGTGTAATCTATCTGGCGTGTAGTGCCATTGGAGGATAATTTTCATCCACATTTCTTCTGAATGTATTGCTTTTGTTCATTTGGGTATTAGCTCCCACATATATTCCCACCATTCCCTGGGTATCGTTTTCCTTAAAGACTTTTCCCATCTCTTAATGTATGGCCATTTTATTTTCTCCTCGGGCGAATTTATAAATTTGTGTATGTTTGAGACCAGCTTCCTAGAACCATCGTTTGTCATAATGTATTTTTCAAATGGGGTTAATTCTCTCGCAGCCGCTTCTCTTATTTTGGGCGAGTCTAGCCAGTGATATAGTTGGTCGTATCTGTATCTGTCTGTGGGTTTAAGTTTCAGTAAGGTGGTACAGTCTTCAAATGTTCTTATCTGTCCTCCCTGGAATATATCCCCCACCATTTTGCAGCCCGCTTCCTCCCATTTTAGGTATGTGTTCTTCTCTAGCCCGGGTGGGAATTTGGGGTTGCTGAATAGGGGCATAAAGGGTGCTGGGTCTTTAGTGTTCCGCGCTTTGTGGCTTTGTCCCATATTTCTAGTGCAGTCTGCATAATTTCACTAATTCGTAAATTGGGATGTCTACGTTTCCTCCCCGCCCATAGCAGATGCCTCGTGGGAGTGGTTGCTACTGCCCTATCCTGGGCTGCCCAAAGCTTTTGGGAGTTTTCTGGTATCAATTCCTTCAATATCCAGAGTTGGGCTGCCTCATAGTATTTTCTAAAGTGTGGTAGTGCACATCCCCCATCCTTTCTAGATGCTGTGAGGACTGTATTAGATGCTCTCAGTGTTTTCCCCTGCCAAATATATTCCGTGACCGCTTTCGTTAGGGATTTAAAGAATTTCGGGGGAGGTGTTATTGGTAGGGCCTGAAATAGGTACATGAGTTTGGGAAAGTGGTCATCTTGATTACCGTCATCCGTCCCCACCATGTTATTGCTAATGGGTTCCATTTCTCCAAGTCCCTTTTTATTTGTCTTGGCATCGAAGGGTAGTTTTGGGCGTATAGATGTTGTATTTTGTGTGATAGGGTAATACCTAGGTATTTGTCTCCCTGTTGTGCAATTTTTAAATTGAGCTCCTCTGCGATTACTTGAGTCTGCTCGGAGTCTCCCGCCAGAATCAATGTTTCTTATTTCTGCCTGTTAATCTTAAGGCCTGACAGTGTGCCAAATGTTTCTATTTCCTGCATGAGACCAGGGAGGGAGATCCTTGGGTCCCCAAGCATCACTAGCATATGATCTGCGTATGCAGCTATTTTATGTACAGTGCCTCCCATGCCTATGCCCTTTATGTCCTTATTGCGTCTAATCCTCGACAGTAGGGGCTCCAGAAAAAGCGCGTACAGCAGGGGGGACAGGGGGCAACCTTGTTTCGTCCCCCTCTCCATTTGAATTTTCTCGGAGAGGGCTCCATTCACTGCAACCCTGATGGTGGGTGATTTGTAATTGGCTTCGATCATTTTAATGAAGGGCTCCCCCATCCCCATTTTCCTCAATGTATGGAAAAGGAAAGACCACTACTCGGTCGAATGCCTTTTCCGCGTCCAAGGCCAATATTATCGCTGGGGTTTGCGTTATACCTATTTTTTCCACAATGTGTAGGACCCGCCTAATATTGTAATGCGTCTGTCTACCGGGGACAAAACCCGCCTGGTCCTGATGGACCAACCTCGGGAGTATTTGCACGAGTCTCGTGGCTCTGATTTTAGTGTACAACTTCGCATCCAAGTTTATCAGTGCTATCGGGCGATAAGATGTTGGAAGTTCTGGGTTTTTTCCCTGTTTGTGTATCACCAGCATTTTTGCCTCATTCATCGATGGGGTGATATCATTTTTGTCTTTAAATGAGTTAAAGAGATCCATTAAGACCGGGGCCATTATATCACTATATGTTTTATAAAATAGAGCAGTGTAGCTGTCCGGGCACGGAGCCTTATTCCTGGGTAGATCTACAATTGCTTTGATGACTTCCTCATGGGATATTTCCTTATCTAACGTCTGTCTCTCTAGTTCCGTAAGTGTCGGGAGTGTTACCCCATCTACATATGTCTTCTGGAGGGTGTCATCTGGATGATCCGACGAGTATAATTACCGATAAAAGTGCTCAAATATGGACCCGATATCTGATGTTTGTGTTTTCCTGATCCCTGTCTCGTCCTGCAGTGCCTTAACTGTCCTATCTTGATTTTTCCCCTTCAGCTGTCTAACCAGGAGCTTGTCCGCTCTGTTGGCCGTTATATAATACCAATGTTTCAATCTTATTAGATGTCTTTCTGCTTTCTTTGTGCGGATGGAATCTAGTTGGCTTTGTTTGTGTCTCAGTGTTCTTTGGAGCTTCATTGTTGGATTCTTCATTATTTCTGCGTGGATTTTGCTAATATCTGCCTCCAAATCCCTCTCCCAGCGGAGGTTAAGCCTCGCCCTTTGGGCTTTTAGTGCGATTATATGACCCCTAGTGACCGCTTTCAGGGCTTCCCATTGAGTTCCTATCGATATGTCTGGGAGGTTGTTATTTTTAATGTATTCGTTGATTTGTTCTCGAATGGTGTATCCCATTACCGGGTCTCAGACTATCTCCTCTGGGAGTCGCCATTTTCACAAGCCGGAGCATCGTGGGGTAAGCATTAGTTCCATCGATAGGGGGGTGTGATCAGAAGTGATATAGCGCCAATTTCTACTTTCTGTGTTCTCCCCAGAATGCCTGGCGTGGCACATAAGTCGTCTATCCTCGACATAGTTTGGTGTACATGTGAGTAATAGGTGAAGCCTTGTTGAACAGTGTTTATATGCCTCCATGTATCTGCAAGTGCTAGGTTGGACATTTTCTGTTTCAGGGTTTTCGAGGGGGAGCTTTGCCCCTGCTGTCTGGGGGCCGATCTGTCAAGATTAGGGTCCCACGCTATATTCAGATCTCCTCCCAGCACTATTTCCCCTGTGGCAAATCCTTCTAATTTTCCCAGTGTGTCTTTAAGGAAACCCTCCTGACCCGTAATGGTTGCATATAGACAGGCAAGCGTTAGGGGGTTCCCTTCAATTTTCGTATTCACTAACAAATATCTCCCCTGTTTGTCTTCCTCTGTTTGGAGGATCTGTACCTGTAAGGAATCTTTGATGGCTATTAAGACTCCTGCCTTTTTGTCTTGTGCGTTTGCCTGTAGTATCTGGTTATACCCCTTCAATCGGACCTTTGTCTTCTCGTGTGATTTTATGTGTGTTTCTTGGAGCATGATAATGTCATATCTATCTTGTTTTAGGAACTGCTCCACTTTTCTCCGTTTGACTGGAGGGTTAAGGCCCCGAATGTTATATGTTAAGATTTTAGTCCCCATCCCATTCTTGGATGTTAGTCCTTGGACGTATATCTCGGAGCGTTCCTTTCGTATAGCGCTGATTCCCGGTGTACCCCTCCTCCCCCTATGAGGCACCCCCAACTTGCCCCGTTCCCCCCTTCCTCCCCAAAACTGCCCTGAGATGGCTCTGGTTCCTAAGGTCGCTCAGGCGTTGCGCCATACGCGCCATGCCCAACTGTTCTCAGGGATAACTTGTAGGGTATACTAAAACCCTTCGGATTCCAAGTGATGTTCCAAGTGCCCTCCTCCGCATATGTTCGAATTTTTGGAAATCTCTCCTCCTGGTTCTCTAGCGTTGTCGAGTTGGGTTACTTGAACCTTCCCATGTGGTTTTGATAGATCCTTCTGTTGCCTTCGTAGTGGTTACCTGTCTCTTGGCTGAGAACCTTTCCCTTTTCTTTCAGTTGTTTTCCAGTACGACTCCGCTCTATTCCGGATCTGGTTATCTCTCTCCTTCTTTGGGGTTCTTCCTCTTGTTCGTGTATGCCCAATATTTGTCTCCCCTCTTCACAAGTTTTTATCCTCATTTGTTTGTCCGCCCATGTGAAGAGCAGCCCAAACGGAAATGTCCATTTATATCTTATTTGCTTTGACATTAGATGTCTTACTACTGGGCCCATGTCTCTGCGCTTCTGCAATGTGATCTGTGCCAAGTCCTGATATAGCTGTACCTCCTCCCCATTCATTCTAATGTGGTCCATTGTCCTCGCTTTCCTCAGAATCTGTTCTTTTTGGGGATAAGAGGAGAGGGCTACCAATACATCTCTAGGCCTTGCGCCCGGTTCCTCCGCTCTTTTTGGGCCCATTCGATGTACCCTGTCTATGGATACTTCTTCCTGTGCGTCTAGGATCTCCTTCAAGACCTGTTGGACTGCGTCTTTCAGGTCTCTTTCCTCTATTGATTCCACCATATTTTTAATTCTTATGTTTGACCTTCGTGATCGGTTTTCAAGGTCCTCGCACTGTATTTCAAGGTTATGAGTCCGTCTCAGCAGTTGTTCCTGGACCTCTGCATATTGTTGGGCCTCCTCGTCTAGGTTTGGGGTGATTTCCTCCAGAGTATCCGTCCTCTCCCCCAAATTTGTAATCTCTGTCCTTAATTCCTGTACCGCCTGTTTCATGTTTTTCATGGATTCAAATTGCGTCTCCATTTTAGCCATAAACTGTGTTTGAAATTCCCCAAACCACATTTTCATGTCCTCCTTAGTTGCCATTTCGGGGTTTGCTATTCTTGTGGAGTCCTTCTGGAGTTTTTCTTCTTGAGTTTTTTTTCCTTGTGGAGCTTGAGGGAGTTGTTTGTTCCAATCCCCACAATTGTGGGAGGCTCTGATCCCGTTTCCTCTGGGGGTTTTGATAATTTGATTGCGCCGACATCCCCCTAGATTTTGACATAGGTGCTGATGTCTATATTCAGCTTGTAGGTGCGTCGTTTGCCGCCCAGCTCGCTACTGCAATGAAGCGTTATGGATCTGAGGGGGGGGGCGTGCATTCTGCTCGGATTTCCCTTGTTAGGGTTCCCGTAGGGGTTGTCCCGCTGCTTCGCCTGTGTTTTTGGGCTCCTTGAGATCCTTTTCAGCACCGGTGGGGGGCCCCCATATGGTCAGGGGGTTGCGTTTCCCTGGGGGAGTGGAGGGGTACTCCCGCCTTGTTAGCAGGGGGGGTGTCCGGGTTTAGGATGTGTTTATAGAGGCCTTCCGCTGCCCCCTGGCTGCCGCCGCTATGCTGGCACGGATGGGATCTCCCCCTGTAGCCTGCTAAGCCTTAATTGTTGCCCCCCCTGCTCTTGTGGGCTCTGATGCTAGTTAGTGCTATGCCACAGGAACGCTCGCTGGGATATGTGTTGCAGCCCAGGGGAGGGATCCGTTCTCTCTCTGGGCAAGGTCCAGGGAAGCGTGGATAAGTCCAGCGGCGTGTGCCTTCTCCCCCCGGGTCGCGTACCCTTTTTAAATATGCTGGTGGGGCCGATCCCTCCGCGGGTCCCGCTTGTCCCACCGCCTCGCTGCTTGCAGGCTCCGGCGTCCTCACTTGTTCCCCTTCACTGCTGCCCTTCGTTTCGCTCTCCTCCGCCGGCACTATTGAGAGGCGGGGCTGCTCCCGCTGCTGGGCTCACCGCGGCTGCCCACCTGGGCCCTCCTCCGCTTCACTTCTCCACTCGGATCCAGACCCCAACGTACCACGGTCTCCTCCGGAGTCACGCTGGGGGGGGGAGCAGGCCCACAAGTCGCTTCATGCCACGCACCACAGGGGCGGCTTCGGGGCCCGTTCTCCGGGTCCCCCGGGCTCTCCTGACGGCGATGGTGACTCTCTCCCCCTGGGTCGTCTCCGGTGCAGGATCAGCTCTGCACTTCCGTCATCTTCTCAGGACAACCTCCTCCCGTATTTCTCCAGCTCTGGTTGACGTTGTGGGAGTTTTCCGCTTTGTTGATGGGCTGTTTAGCGGTGTGGCCTGGATGGGGGACGGAGCGACGCTCAGACACGTCGTCCTTCCAGCGCCGCCATCTTGGAATTCCCCCGAGAGAATCTTGAGTGGGGCTTGATGCATCGGCTCAAAGGGCACCCACATGAGCTTAGTCAAGATTACATGAAGTTCCCAAGCTGGGGCAGGAGCCTTAACTGTCAGAAAAGTCATGAATAGGCCCTTGAGGAACTCCTTGGCGAGCCTGTACTACCACAGGGAAGGACTACCCTGTGTTATGCTGTAATGGGATTTGGCACCCAGGTGTACCTTGATAATAGGCGTGAGCCAGTCCAGCCTTGGGCAAGGAAAGCAGGTATGGTAGGAGCTGCGGGGCTGTGACACGCAGAGGAGTAATCTTCTGAGCTCGGCACCATGCAGAGAAACACTTGGATTTATGGCCGTAGCACGTCAATATATATGAGGCTCTGGCTTTCGCCAGGATGTCCTTACATTCTGCTGGTAAAGAATAATGTCCAATTTCTAGGGCTGCAGGAGCCGGGCCCTGAGGTTCAGCGACAATGGATCGTGGTGTAGAATTACTTCTCCATCTCTGGTGATAAGATCGGGAAGTAGTGGCAGCCTGATGGACGGAGCCGCTGACAGATGTAGCAGGTCTGGATACCTAATTTGTTGCGGCCATACCGGAACAACGAGTATCATCCTGCAGTGGCACTGTCAGAATGTTTATCACTCGTAGCAGGAGTGGGAACGGAGGAAAGGCATATAGGAAAAGTCCCTCCCACGGCAACGAGAAGGCATTTCCCACACTCCTCGGCTGCGGGAACCTGCTGGCGAAACTGACACTTGGAGTTCATCGCCGTCTGCATGACCCCATTTGTGCAATAGAGGATCCACTTGTTGCTGGCAAAGATCCCACTCGTGACAAGAATGTAGCTCCCTGCTGAGCGAGTCTGTAATGGTGTTCTTGGTGCCCGCCAGGTGAAAGGGAACGCAAAACATATCCTGACGGATGGCCCAGTGCCACAGATGGAACAAGTTACTTACCTGTAACTGTTGTTCTCCAGCATGGGTCTGGCATGGATTCACATGCTCATGAATATTCCCCGTCGTCAGGCTGGGAATCCTCGGTAAAGAAAAAACCAGTATCAGTTTCGTTTCTGATCTGTCTTTCGTAGTAATAACCAATCACTGGTCTCTGCGTCATACTGACCACAGCCAATGACTGCCCTCTACCTAAGCACCGCCTCTGGCAGCCATCTTCAGATTTGGAAGCACGTGAAGTGGCAGTATGACCAAGTGAAGAGCCGCAGAGGGGTAGGCGGGAGGGTTCGCATGTGAATCCATGCCAGACCCATGCTGGAGAACAACAGTTACAGGTAAGTAACTTGTTCCTTCTCCAGCATGGGGTCTGGCATGGATTCACATGCTCATGAATAAAGAATACATAGCAGTACACACATGCACAACCACGGGAGGTGGCAAAGGCTCAACATTAAGCATCACATCAACTCAACATTAAGCATCTTACCTCCTCACCAGGCTCACCTCAGGCGAACAGGTTGCGCAGCACTGCTTGGCCGACCCTGGACTCCTCCCTGGAATCCCGGTCGACGCAGTAGAATTTCGTGAAGGTGTGCGTCGACCTCCACGTAGCAGCCCTGCATATGTCCAGCAGGGGCACACCAGATAGGAACGCCGTGGTAGCTGCGATCGCTCTGGTGGAATGGGCTCTCGGACGGCCAGGCAGCGGTCGGTTTGCCAACCGGTGACAGTACATGATACAGCCGGAGAGCCATCTGGAGATGGAAGCCTTCGAGAGAGCCTTCCCCTGATTGACAGGTCCAAAGTTCACAAAGAGTTGTGACGTCTTCCGAAACCCCTTCGTGCGGTCCACGTAGAACTTCAGCGCTCTAGCTACATCCAGCGAGTGCAAAGTCCTTTCAGCCGGCAACGAAGGCGACGGGAAGAACACAGGTAACACCAAGGGTTCGTTGAGATGGAAGTCCGACGGTACCTTGGGCATGAAGGAGGGGTGCGTCCTGAGCACTACCCTCGTGTCGTGGAAAGTCAAGTACGGGGCCTTGCAGGAAAGGGCCTGGATCTCTCCCACTCGTCGTGCGGAGGTGATGGCCACAAGAAAAGCTGTTTTCCACGATAGAAACTTCAACGGGGCCGAGTGCAGAGGCTCGAACGGAGGTCCCATGAGCTTGGTCAGCACCACGTTGAGCTCCCACGCCGGGGCCGGAGCCTTCACCGGCGGGAACGATCTGAACAGTCCCTTCATGAACTCTTTCACCAGACGATGAGACCACAAGGACGTCCGCCCCGTGGTTCTGGTGTATCGGGAGATCGCAGCAAGATGAATCTTGATGGACGCGTGTGCCAAACCAGCTTTGGCCAGCGTCCGCAGGTACGGCAGTACTTGGGGAGCCGTAATCCGTAGAGGGTTAATCTTCTGTGCGTGGCACCAGACAGAGAACCTCTTCCATTTGTGTCCGTAGCATTTAAGAGTCGAGGACGCCCTGGCCTTTGCAAGAACCTCTCTGCAATCGGCCGGTATGTCGTATCCTCCAAACTCTAGCGCTGCAGGAGCCAGGCCTGCAAGTTCAGCGACTTCGGGTCGTGGTGGAGGATGGCGCCTCCTTCCCTGGAGAGTAGATCCGCGTCCGCCGGCAGCTTGATCGGCGGGGACGCTGACAAGTCCAGAAGGTCCGGGAACCATATCTGCCTCGGCCACGCAGGTGCGACGAGGATCATCCTGCACCGTGACCTCTTGAGCTGGTTGACGAGCCGGATTAGCAGAGGCAAGGGAGGGAACGCGTAGAGGAACAGGCCCTCCCAGGGGAACGAGAAAGCATCGCCCATGCTCCTCGTCTGGGGAAACCTGCTGGCGAACCTCCGGCACTTGGCGTTCGTCGCCGTCGCGAACAGGTCGATCTGGGGTGTGCCCCACCGTCGGAAGAGGCGATCCACCAGATCCTGCCGTAGTTCCCACTCGTGGCACGAGCGCAGCTCCCTGCTGAGTGAGTCGGCGATGGTGTTTTTTATCCCTGCCAGATGAAACGGCACCAGAAAAATCCCTTGGGCGACGGCCCAATGCCACAGGTCCTGCGCCTCCTTGGACAGCGCTGGGGACCTGGTTCCGCCCTGTTTCCTGATGTAAAACATGGTGGTGGTGTTGTCGGTGAAGATCCTCACCACCTTGCCCTTGAGGGACGGAAGGAAGGACCTGAGGGCCCAAAACACTGCACGGAGCTCCAGGACGTTGATATGCAGGGACTTCTCCGTCGGGAGCCAGAGTCCCCTCGCGTGCAGATTTTCGGTGTGCGCTCCCCACCCTTCCAGGGAGGCATCCGTGGTCACAGTCTCCTGGTGGGCTGGGGTCTGGAAGTCCATGCCCGCCGTCAGATGCGCGCGGGTGCCCCACCACCGTATAGCTCGTCGGAAACTCTCGTCGAGCTTGATCCTTTCCTCGAAGCTGCCCGTCGTCTGGACCCAGCGCGCATCCAGGAATTCTTGCAACGGGCGCATCCGGAGCCTGCACATGGGAATGAGGTAGATGCAGGAAGACATCATCCCGAGGAGGGACTTGATGGATCTCACTTTGGCCGCGTCGGCCACCAACATCCGTTGCACCTTGCCCAAGATGGTCCTGGTCCTCTCCTCCGACGGGGAGGCCAGAAGGGACACTGTGTCGAGCCTCGCTCCCAGAAACAGTGCGACTTGCGTGGGCACCAGGTGGGATTTGGCGTAGTTCACGGAGAATACCAGGTCCGTGAGGAGTTGGACGGTCCTTGCCGTGTGGACCACGGCGAGCTCCTTCGTCTTGGCGCAGATGAGCCAGTCGTCCAGGTAGGGGTAGACGTGAATCCCCTCGCGGCGCAGCTGCGCCGCCACCGGTGCGAGGCACTTGGTGAATACCCTGGGTGCCGACCGTAGTCCGAAGGGAAGGGCTTTGAACTGGTAATGACGCCCTTGGACCACGAACCTGAGGAATTTCCGGTGCCCCTTTAGGATGGGAATGTGGAAGTAGGCATCCTCCAAATCCAACGACGATAGGAAGTCTCCTTCCTCCAGTTGACCCAGGACGTGCTGGAGGGTGACCATCCGGAACTTCTGCGCCTTGATGAACTTGTTCAGCCGTCGCAGGTCCAGGATGGGGCGCCATCCTCCCGTCTTCTTCTTCACGAGGAAGTATCGCGAGTAGACTCCGGAGCCCCGAAGCCTCTTTGGGACGAGTTCGATGGCGCCCTTTCTGAGCATCGCCTTTACCTCCAGGAGAAGTTGAGGGACGTGAAGTTCTTTCCTGGCCACGGGGGGGACGCGCGGGCACCTTCTTTGAAACTCGAGCGCGTGGCCCCGGGCCAGGGCGTCCAGCACCCAACGGTCGGTGGAGATGGACTCCCACACGCTGACGAAGCCCGCCAGCCGGCCTCCCACCGGGGTGCTTCGGTGGGGGCCCGACCCCACGGCCGGTTCAATCCTGCTTGGACGCGGCCTTGCCGCCTTGACCTCCTTGGCGACGACGGCGGGGTCCGCTAGACTTGCCTCGTCCTCTATAGGCCTCTTGCGACGACGAGCGGGCCGCTTGACGGTAGGAAGCGAAACCGCCGCCGGAACCTTTGGAGGCGCCCTTGCCTCCGCCGCTCCGAAAGGGCGTCCGTCGTTGCTGCAGGACTCCAAGGGCCCGGGCCGTCTCAGTATCCGCCTTGATGGCCTGAAGGGAATCGTCCACTGTCTTCCCAAACAGGTTGTTCCCGTCGAAGGGCATGTCCAGGACTCTGGTCTGGACGTCCTGCCGAAAGTCCGTAGCTTTGAGCCATCCACGACGTCGAAGGCAAACGCCGTTGCCCAGCTGGCGGAACCCAGTGTCGGCGATGTCCGTCGCCACGGTGATGGCGTGGTCCGAAGCCACTTCACCTTCCTGGAGGATCTCAAGGGCCTCCGCCCTCTTGTCGTCCGGCAGAAAATCCAGCAGGGGAGCTATCTTGTACCAGAGCTCCCTTTCGTAGCGGGCCACGATAGCCAAGGCGTTGGCCGCTTTAATCGTCGTCGCTGCCGACGAGATGACTCTACGTCCCATAGCGTCCAATTTCTTTCCCTCGCCGTCCGGCGGGGAAGTCGATGTGGAGGCCGCACCCCCCCCCGCTTTCTTCCTGGCTGCCGCGGAGACGACGGAGTCCGGGGTAGGCTGCGCCCGGAGGCATAGGGGGGCCGTGTCCGGGACCCGGTACTTTTTCTCGTACCGGTCTCTTCTAGCTGGCGTAGTGGAAGGGTTCTTGAGGAGGGAAAGGCCCTCATCCCAAATGTCGTCCAACAGAGGCACTGCGAGGACCGTCTTCCTCTTGGCCTCGCGCCGCTGATAAAGGAAGCCTTCCTTTTTCTTCTCCTCAGGGCAGAGTTGGAAAAGCTCGGAAGCCCTGGAGATCATGGAGTGGAAAGATCCGATCTCGTCGGGCGGAGAAGCCCTGGTGGGGGGCGACGACGGAAAATCCTCGTCGTATGTCTCGTCGTCCGTACCCGTCGCTGCCGTGTCAGTCCCCGTATCATCCCCTCGGGTGGACGGGGAGGAGGGCTGGACGGGGCGCGACGGTTGAAAAGGAGGTGGAGGATGGATCCTTCTTTTCTTGGTAGGGGGAACACCAGAAGGTCCCGGTTCTGGATCCCCCGACGGGAGAGGTTCCTCCGTCGGTAACGGTAGCCTCGTCCTTATCTCAGTGCATAAGGACTGTATGGCCAACAAAATGGCCGCCGAGTTGTCTCGCGGCGCTGGCAGAGGGGAATCCGACGGGCGAGCAGGGGCCCCGTCGGTATCCTCGACGATGTCGTCGTCGTCACCCGCGTCGGGGTCCATTCCGACGGGCTGGCCTTGTTCCACGCCTAGGCCGTGGCTTAAGACCTCGATCAGCTCCTCTTCTGAGGTAGAGGCCGAATCTACGACGACGCCCTGCCCCCCCTTCTTCCCCACGGAGGGTTTCACGGGGGTCCTATCGATGGGCACAAAAGAAGACTCCCTCCGAGGAGGCAGGGAGATTCTGGGCCCTGAGGTCGCCACCACTGGCGCAGCCTCCACAGGCTGAGCCAGGGCCGCCGCGACCGTTTCGATAGAGGGCTTGGTCGGATGGATCAAGGCCTTCACCACCTTAGGTGCGCTCACCGCCTTATCCTTGAGGGAGGGGGCACTGCCACGCTCCTCCTCTGCCTTAGAGCTCGACCGGGGCCTCTCCAGGAGCTTCGCCGGGTGCTCGGCCTTCCTCTTACCCGACCCAGAGCGTTGGCTCGTGGTTGATGGTGCCGGGGAGGGTGCGCCCTGCCTGGTGCCCGTAGAGCCCGACCGTTCAGCGCTCCCGGTGCCAGCGGACTCGCGGTGCTTGGCCTTATGTTGGGCCCCCGTCGCCGGGGCGCCCTCAAAGGTCTTAGAAGACCGCTCGGATTTCTTCTTCTTCTCGCCAGACGGGCTCTTACCCTCCAGCCAGTTGGCGAGACGTTGATGACGGTCCTTCATGGTCCGTTCCGACATGTTGCCGCAAAACGCACAGTCCTTCTCCACGTGCGTTTTGTCCTCATGAAGGCAGTAAAGGCAGAAAGAGTGTTCGTCTTCCTTAAAGACGTTCTGCAGCTGGCATCCAGGGCAGACCCTGAACAGCTTTCCGGGCGTCGAGCTTCCCTTCTCCTGGGCCATCTCCGAGACCGGGCCTGAGAAGCTTCTGGAGTCCTCCGAAGTGTAGCTCGACGAAATCTTCACCCTTGAGGGGCACAGACGAATCCGACACGGGTCCCCGTTGATCGGATGTAGGATCGGTGGAGCTGGAGGCTCTTTTGACCGAAAGAATTGAAGTTTTTTGTGAAAAAGCGCGAAAAATAGCACTAACGCTCGAGAGCAATAGCACGAGGATCCCAACACATGAACGTGCGGTAAAAATCTGAAGATGGCTGCCAGAGGCGGTGCTTAGGTAGAGGGCAGTCATTGGCTGTGGTCAGTATGACGCAGAGACCAGTGATTGGTTATTACTACGAAAGACAGATCAGAAACGAAACTGATACTGGTTTTTTCTTTACCGAGGATTCCCAGCCTGACGACGGGGAATATTCATGAGCATGTGAATCCATGCCAGACCCCATGCTGGAGAAACTGGGCTTCCCTGGAGAGAGCGTCCCGCCCGGCTTACGGATATATAACATGGTGTTGCATGTGAAGATCCTCACCACCTTGCCCCTCAACTATGGCAGGAAGGACTTCAGGGCCCAGAGTATGGCCCGAAGCGCCAGGACATTGTTGAGAAGGGTCTTTTCTTCTGGCAGCCAGAGGTCTCTGTCGTGCAACTGTCCGGTGTGGGCTCCCCAACCGTCCAGAGATGCATACATGGTGACTGTCTTGTGTTGGAGTCGCCTCATAGTATGCACCAAAATAATAAAAGTGGACAAAAAGGCGTATGCACTGGTGCAAGAAGTAACACAATTTTACTCAGGGCCCCAGACGCAGCTGGGACAGCAAATTTAAACAGAATGCGGAACACAACTGCATGAAAAGGCGCTGTCAAAGAAAGGCCCTTGAAGTGAAAACATTTATAGACTCAAGAATTTGCATTTAAGATTGTACGACATATAACAAATCTCCCCCACACAAATTATTGGTTCTTGCACTTTGGACACATATAGAACCCTATACATTATGCTGGATCATTGGGTCCATGAACCTTTCCACACTGCCCTCAATTACAATACTGTGACGTCACAATCCACTCCCAATTCCCACAACACAACATGTTCTGATTGAAACATTTGAGACGACCAGCAGAACTTTATTATTCTGCCCTGGTCGTCTCTTCCTGTCCCCCATGGGAACGGCAACCCACCACAACATCATCATAGCCTTGACCCACTGACATACTTTAAAATGATTGCTGCATATTGAGAACATTCTAACACTCTTCCCAGGGAAAATGGTCTGCGGGTGATTTGAAACTGCTGTAGGTCTTGAATTTGAATTATAAAATGGCTATATTCCTCTATCACTGGCAGACCTTGGGCGCTTTACTCAGTAGACCTTGAATGAAAACCTCTGTGTGCATCTCTGTACACTTGGCCAGTGATCGCATGCTCTGTGCTAATGAACCGTCTGCAGTGGCCTTTTTCCCCAACAAAATGCTCTCACACTATTAAAACAAAACAGGCTTTTGGGGCCTATTTTCTACGCTTTATTCTACCACTAAGTTGGATTATACTTACTTGTGGCCCAGGATTTATGTATTAGTTTTATTAAGCTTTTAATTTCACAGATATGAGAAAGGGCCCGCTCCCCTTTTAGAGTGCTACTCAGCTGAGAAGTGCGTTCCTTCATACCGCGCTGTACTTTCATTTTTATTACAGTCTCCTAGTAAGGAGGGACTTGGAACTGAGCCCCTTAAGTGTGATGCGGGTGCACACCGCACCAATGTATCGCCCGTCAGAACTCCTCGTGGAGGGTGATGTTGTCCATCCAGGATTCTGAGACATGCAGCAACCTCGCATCCACAAACTCCTGAAGAGGCCTCATCTGTAGTGTGCAAAGGGGGACAAGGTTGATGCAGGAGGGCATCAGTCCAAGCAGCGACTTGATGGCTGGCACCGTAGCCGACCGTGCCGATGACAGGCATTGCACCTTCCCCAGGATGGCTACCACCCTCTTTTCCGAGGGAGATGCCAGACAAGCTACTGTGTTGAGTTGGGTTACCAGAAACAGAGCGTTCTGGATCCAAGCACGACTTTGGATGATTTATGGAAAATCCCAGGTCCGTCACCAGACGCACGGTCCTCCTCGAGTGCTGACTTGCCAGAGCGGGATCGGACAAGTCAGATAAGGGTATACGTGGATGCTCTCGAGACGAAGATGCGCCACCACCGAAGCCAAGCACTTCGTAAAGACCCTTGGGGCAGATTTCAGGCAGAAGGGCAGCGCCTTGAACTGATAGTGTCGTCCTGGACCACGAACCACAGGAACTTGCAGTGCTTCCAGTGGATGGGGACGTGGAAGTAGGCATCCTCCAGATCCGGCAACGCCAGGAAGTCACCATCCTACAGTTGGCAGAGCATGTGCTGCAATGTGACAATCCTGAATTTCTGGGACTTCCAAGTACTTGTTGAGGCGTATCAGGTCAAGGATCGGCCTCCACCCTCATGACTTCTTTCAGACCAGAAAGTCTTTTGAGTACACTCAGAGCCCCCGAGGCGCTGGGGGACAGGCTTCATCGCCCCCTTTAATAACATGGCGTGGACCCCCACAGCAGCTGCGCCATGTGTTGTTCTTGTCAAGCCACTGGGGGGATACAAGGACACTTGTATTGGAACCCCAAGTCCACGGCTGGTTAAGGCCTGTTTCGTGGTCGGTGCCCTGTGGGTGGCGCTGATGCTGTCCCCCGCTGTTGTATGCCTGTGAGCGACCTCTGTAGGCCGTGGGGGAAGCCTGCAAATAAGGGGTGGTATATCCCTTTGGAGGAACGAAATGACAACCAACGTTGCTTTAGGGTACCAAGTGAGCGAGTCGTCTCTGTGTCCGTCGATGGTCTTGCAGAAGAGGTTCTCTCCATCAAATGGCATGTCTAATACTTTGGAATGAACGTCTGGTCTAAAGTAGGTGGCTTTGAGCTATCCCGGTAGACGAAGAGACACTCTGTTGCCCATTTGACAGAACCCTGTGTCTGCGATGTCCACCGCCACTGTAATGGCGGGGTCAAAGGACACGTCCCCTTCCTGGACCAGCACCAGAGCTTCCAACTTTATGTCCTCATGTAAGAAGTCCAAAATAGGGCCCAACTTACACCATAGTTCCCGATCGTAGCGGGACAAAACGGGACAGGGTGTTAGCAGCCTTAATGGTGCTGGCACCAGTATAGATTGTCCTTTTCCCCATCGCATCCAGCTACTTCCCCTCCTGGTCCGGGGACACCATGGACAAGGATGACTGGTTTAGCAAGTGTTTCCTGGATGCAGCTGAGACCACAGTCAGGTGAAGGCTGGGACCTCGGGCACTTGGGGGCCGAGCCTGGGACTCATCTTCATCAGGGCCAAGCCCTAACCCAAGATATCGTCCAGCAAGGGAACGGACATGATGGTCTTCCCTCTGGACTTGCATAGTTTGTAAAGGAAACCTTCTTTTTTAGTCAAGTCAGTTGAGAGTTCTGACGCTCTGCACTTCATAGCGTGAAAAGAGCCGACCTCATTTGGTGGAGAGGCCCTGTGTGGTTATCCAAACCCACCGGCTCCCTAGCAGCTGGTACAAAGTCATCAGCTTTGTTGGTGTCCGGCACCCTAGTCGTCACATCCGTGCCTGTTGCCGGATCCCCAGTCAAAATCAAATCCCTAGGTGGAGGTGTCAGATGATGCCTTGGACCAGCAGGGTCCTCTGACCTGCGCTTGCGCCAGGGCAGACTCACGGGGGGTGGCCTTGTAGGACTCTCAAACGCAAACGGAGAGGACCCGGTGTGGGAGGCAGTCTTTGTTGAATTTCCGATACAAGCGTGTGCAGCATAGTCAGAATGTCCAAAGACCTGTCCCTCGGCTGAGGCGTAAAAGGAATAGGTGGTAGAGGTGCCAGACTGAGCTGCCTCCTCTGGCAAGGTGGGGGACCGGGCCCACCTCGTGGGGACCCACCTACAGACATGGGTCCCTGACCCCCTTTGTGGTCCGAATAATAATCTTCGGGCCGCTCGTGGTTTTGTATCCTTTTTAGGGTCAGTTGGAGCTTTACCCTTTCCCCTCTCTGGAGGCTTTTAGGGCAGAGCTGTTAGCGGAGCTGTCCCCATTCCAGGGGGTCTTTGCCGGCATGCAGCAGCTGCTTCACACCACGGTGGTAGGGACACCGTAGGGGCAGCTGCCGCCGTGACCGTGGACACCGCCTTTGTGGCCAGCCCCACCTTTGACAATGGCGTTGACGGGGTGGCATCTGGAACCTTCATTGACTTGGTCGTAATCGTTGATAATGAAGTTGGTTTAACCAGCTGAGCTGTCTATGCCGATGGTGTCGCCGAGGGGGGCACTGAAGGGCCACTTTTAGATCTCTCCTTTGCCATCTTGTCGGCCAATGGCAAGCAGAATTTTGAAGGAGTCAAGGACTTTCGATTATATGGAGCACTCCTCACAGGTAGGGTCCCCATAGAGGTAGTCGATGATGCCGACCTTGTCCTGCCGGACTGGGACCCGCAGCGAACCCAGTGGTATCAACGTCATGTAGCATGCCCTTCTTTCGTACCCCTTAAAGGATCTCAACCTCTTTGCTCGTGGGACCAGCTAGTCCGGGGGGGAAGCATGACATGCCCGGGAGCAGCGTCAGAGGCTTTGCCCTATTTGAGCCACGCTGCCAGCCTGCTATACCAAAATTCTATGTCTTCTTCAAATATCCAAGGCAGACCTTGCATCCCTCCTCATCATTGTGCGGATACAGGCAATACAGACATTTATGGTGTCAATCTGCTACGTACACATTCCTCAATAGACATTTAGTGCAGTGTTTGAAAAAGCACCTCTTCTCATTGGTCATGGTGGAAAGGCATGAAGAAGGCCCAATCACGGGCCTTCTTGAAACTCGATGGAAGATCTGCGATGTAGTCTCATGTTTGCCAACAGCGGGTGCCCGCTGCCGGTAATCGACCTCTGGTCGAACGAGGAGACAAAAATCGGTCAAAAACATCCTCAAACTTTGATGAAAAACTGAAAATATGAAAGAAATAGCTTGGAGAGCAAGAAGAGTACTCCCAACACTGAAGCGTGCGGTGCGGTAAAATAATCTGAAGATGGTCAACAGGGGTGGAGTTTAGGGAGAGGACTGTCATTGGATGGGGGCAGTATGACCCAAATGATAGTTATTGGTTTAGAGGAGAAATAAAGTTTTCAAGCTAAAGTGAAACTGTTTTTCTTTTTACTTCGGATTCCCAGCCTGACGACAGGGAATATTCATAAGCATGTGAATCCATGCTGAAGAATGCCATTTCCCTTGTGATCAACCGGCTGCTAAGACCTATGAGGGGCCCTTTTGGCTCTTCGATTGATTACATTCGGTCTAAGATCGCCAAGTTTAACGTTTTAAAAGTGTTTTACAGTGACCACTGACAGCAATGTTTAAATCAGATTGGCTAACTGATAGTGGCTATACAGAAAAGGACATAAATGAACCAGTGGTAATACAGGGCCATGGACTTAAGTGCCAAATGGTCTAAATCGAGTCAGAGTTACTTTAGGCCACAACTATATGACACAATCCTTCTGCTCTTACAGAAGGTACGTTTACATGAAACAAATGGAATTGAGGTCAGATTCCTTTGAGAAGGTGGACAAAGTTATGTTCCCTTTTGTTACTCAAACTTGTGGGCAAATAAGATCCAAGGCAGTGCGAAGATCTGAATGGTATGATGCAGAGTGCAAATTAGCTAAACAAGAGCCAACAGATGTATTAAAACATGTGTTACGTTTAAAACGTCACAGGTGTAAGCTGATTATCAAACAGAAGAAGGAATCTTTCCTTAAGTTTAAATGGTAATCCCTGGGAATCCCTTAATGCTAAGGACTATGTAGCTTTTGGAAGTTGCTTTTGGGCATAGAGGTAAGGGGAGACCGAGATCCACCATTACATAACGGCAGGGCAATGGCAATATCATTTGTATGCTCTATATGATGGAGGGGGACAGTCACTCTGGGAGAAACTGATGTCCATGCCAGTGGAAATGAGGAGGGCTGCCTGTTTAGCACTGGAGATGTAGAAAATCTAATTGCCTCACAAAAGTAAGGGAACGCTGCCGGCCCTGATAAAGTGCCCAGAGACATTTTTAAAGAAGTCTATTTGGGCGCCAACTTTATGGAAACTGTTTATGGCCTGCATTACCACCAACACCGTGCCGGAATCCTGGCTATTGGCAGAAGTTGTGCCAATTTAGAAAAAAGGATGGGAATCAGAAGCCGGGAAACTACTGCCCAATATCAATGCTGGATAGTTCTGGCAGGCTATTTGCGAAGGTGGTTTTGGAATATATTCAGACCTGGGTAAAAGAACACAGGGTGATAAGTACACTATAGGTAGGCTTACAATGTGGAAAGGGCACAGTTGACCAGAGCTTCCGCCTCTTTAATATTATTCAAAAATATACCGGCATTTCATAGTGTGCCAAGGGACCTTCCCTCGCAGGTTTTGCAAAGGAAAAAGATGCCTTGTGGACTAATATCTATGGTACAGATGTTGCACAGGGAAAACGAGGCCACTGTTAGAGTAGGTTTGGGTGGAGAGGTAACAGAACAGTTTAATGTTAAAAATGGAGTCAGACAAGGATGTGTCTTGGCCCCACTCTTGTTTTGCATTTTTGTAGAGGAAGTCATCGACTCATTGCTTGTTGAGGGCAAAGATTCTCTAAATTTGGCCCAGACAAGGTACCCTGGGACCTTCTTTGATGATGATGATATCTTGTCTAGCTCCCCACAGGGTTTGGGATCAACGTTATTGTAATTTATGAATAAATGTGAACAAATGGGTTTGTCTTTGAATACAAACAAAACTAAAAGACTGGTTTTCAAGCCCTGATTTCAGAAACAGTGCAATTTGAAAGTTGTTGTTGGGGGCTTACCCTTAAACCAAGTAAAGTGGTACGATTACCCGGAATATGGTTCTCTGAGAGTGGGTCCTGTGCTAACCAACTCGTTAAGGCTGCAGCTTCTTTGGAAAAATATGGTGGTGGAATATGCACCCTTTTCAATAAGCATGGGAGAGGTGCGATCTCGCCTGCTCTGGATCTCTATAGAGCACAGACCACATCTGCTGCTCTCTATGGAGCAGATATATTGGGGTTTGCAGACTTAAATGCTTGAGTGTTGTGGAGAATACATTTGTTAAGGATATTTTATGGATGGGTAACCAGGGTTATGCCACATGTTCCTCTACATATTGAGCTAGATGTATGCCCAATCGATCTGCTGGCAGCATCAAAGCCTCTAAGGTATTGGCTTTGATTATGGCAGACCCCGGAAATGGGGACTTTTAGGGAGGATGTGGCTTATCTATTAAAGCTTCAGGGGGCCTCGAATTTGCTTTGGGTAAGCCCATGTTAGGAAAGGGTTTTAGGACCTGAAGGAACAGGATGTTTGGCTGCATCCCTCATTGATTAACAAGTTAAAAGTCTAATAGCATTAAGAGGAAATTACAAGAAGAGTACTACAAAGAGAAAATGGTGACTGCCTGTGGAGTGCTAAAGCTGGCTCCAGAATATGTGAGAATTAAGCTCAATTTTGGATTTGAGAAGTATTTGGACTTAATTGATCCGCTGCTTGCCCGAACTTTGGTTATGAACTTTAGGGTTGGCACACTGAAGATGGCAAGGCTCACCATGTCACTGTCCATTATGTAATCACCCTGAGGAATCTGTGACCCACTATATTCATTTGTCCTGCAACCTGAGAACATAGAATTTTATATCTGAAGCCCCTATTAAGATCTTCAGAACAAACAGTAATTCAGAGCCCTTGAATTTCAGAACGGTACAAATCAGCACAGGCAGGTTAAGTGCATAAAATAAAATTAACAGTGTAGATAACGGCAAACAGGTCTGGCGAAGATTCTGCACATTTTCCAAGTGCATTGAGGTTCCACCATGCAAGGAGGGGAGACAGGGAAGATAAACGATCTTCAGGCATGGTATGTTCAGATCGTGCAAGTGCACAGACTGTGCAGGAGAGGGTGGGGGGGGGGGGGAACATTTTAGGATGTAACCATTTTAGCTTATTTTACTATATCTGTTGAAGGGGGCTGCGAGTAACTAGCCTCCCACTTCTCTCCCCCTGCTCTTAATGAAATGCCTGTTAGAATGATCTTTTAATGCATTTTATGCGTCTCTTGTCGCCCTTCTAATATGATATGGCATTTGTAACGTGTATACACAGGTGTTTCAAGGTGCAACGAGGCAAGGAAGGGGGAAGAGAGCGAGGACAGAGACAATGATCTTACTAGGCCAAGTGACATTGAGATTGCGCAAGTGCAGGGGAGGGGAAAAGTACCCTGGGAATGGGGAGGGGGCAGTGCTGTATATTGGATCAAAACAATAACAAGTGTGGCCAGCAGGTGGCAGTTGCAAGGGTAAGTGCAGACAGCAGGTGTCCAAAAGTGCAGGTAGGGCAACTGTAGGGCTACAGATACAGACCAAAGCCCAAGGGGTGCCGGGTGGCAGCGCAGCTTTGCAACTGGGCGGGCAGAGACCTGGGCCCGAATCAGAGGGTAGCCAGGTGACCAGTGCAGTATCAGACAGGAAATCAGCAGGGGAGAGGAAGAGATAAGGCAGAAGCAAAGAGGAAGGTCTTGAGGTGCTTCCCGAACCGGAGGTGGTACTCCTCAAGTTTCAGAGAGGCAGGGATGGTGTTCTAGAGGGAGGCCACAGCCATAGAAAGAGATCTACAACCAACTCTTTGCTTGGAAAAGCGACTGACCATGAGGGAGTTGGAGGTGGAGAGCAGAGCTTGAGTAGGAAGGTATTTACAAAGAGAGTTGGAGGTATTGAGGACCCAGGCTCCAGAAGGCCTTGCGGACCATGCAGAGGATCTTGAACCCAATCCTTGCAGCCACTGGGAGACAATGCAGAGATTTCAGTGCTGGAGAGATACGATCCCTGGGCTTGAGGCCAAGGACAAGTCTTGCAGTCCTGTTCTGGATGATTTGCAGAGGGCGGAGAGTAGAAGCAGGCAGATTTAGAAAGAGGCTGTTGCAGTAGTCCAACCTAGAGAGAACCAGAGCTATAGAGACAGTGAGCTTCTGGGGGAAGGAGAGGCAAGGAAGAATACCTCTGAGGAGGTGCAGTTGGTAGTGTGACTTCTTAGAGACGTCAGAGATGTGAGGAGAAAAGGAGAGTGTGGAGTCCAAGATGACCCTGAGGTTCTTACCCTCACAGGTGGGAGCAGGAAGAAGGCCAATGGAGGCCGGCCAGAGTGACAGGAAAGAAGGGTGCAGGTGTGCCGATGACGAGAATCTATGTCTTACTGGCATTGAGGCAGAGATCGTTGGCGGTAGACCACTCCTGGATAGCAGACAGTCAGACATAAGAGGAGGAGAAGAGGTGGCAGAGGGTAGCCTGAAAATGAGCCGAGTGTCATCTGCACAGCAGCAAAGGTTGGAGCAGAGCAGCAATGCGGTGGGCGAGAGGTACCAGGTATAGGTTGAACATCCAGGGAGAGAGGTTAGACCGCTGGGGAAAGACAGAGGTAAGTAAGGACCCAAGTTGAACCTGGGAGAGTCGATCAGAGAGGAATGAGGTCAGCCAGGCCAGGGCCTGATCGGTGATACCCAGATTATCAAGGAGACGATTCAGTAGGATGGCATGGTTGACCGTGTCAAAGGCAGAAGAGAGATCGAGTAAGATGAGGACAGAGGGGAGATTAGAATCAATGTTAGAGAGCAGGTCTTCATGGATGTTCAAGACATCAGTTTCAGTGCTTCCGGTGGCTCTGAAGCCAGACTGATGGTCATGGAGACAACCAACAGATTCAGTGTGAAGATTTAACTGGGAGATGGGCAGCTTTTCCAAGAGTTTGCCCAGGAAAGGAGTGATGGAAAACAGGCGATAGTTAGCCGGGAAGGAGAGGTCGGCTGAGGTTTTCTTGAGAAGAGGGTGCACACTAGAGTGCTTCAGGGGGGAAGGGAAGGCTCCAGTGGCGAAGGAGTGGTTGCAGAAGTCACCCAGGGCAGGAGCAAGGGTGACAATGTAGTCCATGGTGGTTTTGGAAGAACAGAGAAGAACCTGTTTTGACAAGACTTTCATAGATCAGACTTGTCTAACCTCGTCAGGGGAGAACTGTCACATGTTGAGGGCTGTGGAGTGGAACCACCGACCCGGAGGACAGATCACTCAGGGGGTGTCTGGATCACTGATGATAAAAATACTTTTTTATTCCAAAATGGTGGCCACGGCGAGGAGAAAGGAGTAGAGATCTCTCCCGCCAGGACGCAACATAAGCACACAATAGAAGCAGTTTTGGGACCCGGAAGTGCACTCCGGACCAGCGGCCAGGGCACCACAGAGGCCAGAAGTGCTGAGGAGAGCGCATTAATACCTGAAACTCCATAACGTGTAAGCGGAATTTCAGCACTGCGCCACGGCCGGGGGACCCCGCCATATTTGCCCCCATCAGCCTGGCCTGTCCAGTGAGGTACTGAGGCGCTGCCCGGTGGGGGTGGAGGATCGCTGCCCACGAAGGAGAGTTGCAGCGCCGTGTGCCCAGCGGGGACGAGGCCACCAAAGACCGAGCGAGGAGAAGCAGCAGTGCGAACGCGCGGGAGCACCACCAGCAGAAGGAGAGGCTCCGGAGGAGCGGCACCCAGGCCGAGAACGTGCAGGAAGGAAGAGGCGGCCCTTCACTTGAGTGGGACTTGAAGTCAGCGATGCGGCAGAAGGCGGGGAGACAGAACTCCGGTAGCCAAGCGGGAAGATCCCGACATAGCGGAGGGGCTGGAGGGTGAGACCCGTGAGGCCTGGGATTGCGGCCCGGACATCTCGTGGTTGCAGGTGAGGAGGCTGCCCCCCCCCTCCTCTCCACTAGGGAAGCGTGGGTACACGGGCAGTAGGAGGCCCGGCAACAGCAGCTACTGGGGAGCTGTGTGAGGACTCTCTAACCCCCCATGGGGGGGACACAGCAAGGAGTGAGGCGTTGCAGTGTCCCACCAGGAGGTGAGCGATCCCCAGGTTGGTCAGGTCCCGATTGGGCCCTAACTCAGAGGGAAAGGACAGAGGCAGAGGAGTTCAAAAGGAGGCCCTGGTAGGCTTTGGTGCCATTGCCAACTGGAAAAGCACTTTAAAGAAAAGGAGTGGGGGCCTCCCATGTTGGCTCCTGGTGGGCGGCGGACACGGACAGTGCAGGCTCATTCTGCGGGGACCCAGGGCTGTCGCAGTGGGACTGTTTCGCAATTAGAGGGAACCGCTGGGACTTACCGGCAACCCCCATTGAGGGCGGTTGAAAAGAAGAGCTACCAGACAGGATGGCGAAGGGGAAGGGGGGAGGGAACAGTGGCCACTCCAGCCCAGACTACCAGGCACGACACAAGTTTGACTCAAATGTGGGCAACAGACAACTCGGCACATACAAGAGGGAAGCCACCCGCGGAAGGACTGAGTGCAGTCCCCCTCACAAGAGATACAGGCCACAGACATGCACTCATGGTTTAGGGAACTGCAAGATAAGTTCATGTCCATGGTGCAGGAGCAATTTACAATGCTGCGGCAGGACATTAAACAGGTGGTGCAGGACTTGCGAACGGATGTCACGAAACTGGAAGAACCTTCCGACACCCTTGAGAAGATCACCCAGAATGTGGAGGAGGAAACGCAGGAGCACTTGATGCGGCTCACCCACAAGTTAGAGCTGCAGTGCGAGGACCTTGAAAATAGGTTGCGCAGGGAAAACATTCATATCAAAAACATGGCAGAATCGGGGGAGGATAAGGACCTTAAATTGGCGGTGCAGGAAGTCTTCAGGGACATCATAGCGGCGGAGGATATTAAAATTGACAGAGTGCATCGGGTGGGCCCCAAGAGAACGGGAGAGCCGGGGGAGAGGCCGAGAGATGTTTTAGTGGCAATGACATTGTACCCACAGAAAGAGGAGATCCTGAGGAAAGCGAGAGGTCTGGATCACATTAGGATGAACGACAGGCAAATCCAACTATTTCAGGACTTGGCCCAGGTCACGCTGCAGAAGAGAACGGAAATAGGCCCGGTGGTTAAAGAACTTGTTTCCAGGAAAATTGGATATCGGTGGACATTTCCGTTACATGGGAGAGGAGACAAAGAAGGGTGACGACGTGTGACAAGGGCCTTCAAGTGCTGGCCTGCAAGAGGAGGTCCAGGATTCTGGTGCTAGTCGCTTAAGGGAGGAATCCAATAGGAAACCATGGGAGTGGAAACCGGTCCAGAGGAAGAGGAAGAGGAAGCAGTCTGGCGGCAGGAAATG
Source organism: Ambystoma mexicanum (assembly GCF_040938575.1). Taxonomy (NCBI): domain Eukaryota; kingdom Metazoa; phylum Chordata; class Amphibia; order Caudata; family Ambystomatidae; genus Ambystoma; species Ambystoma mexicanum. The sequence continues at coordinate 1,487,625,137 of NC_090929.1, forward strand.
GTGACGGGTTGGACGCACCCATGGATGGTGTTGAGTGAGCTTGTTGCTGTGGCCGTGTGGGGAGGGACAGTTGCTGGGCGGGGAGGGCTTTTGCTGTTATACCAGAGTTATCTGAGGGTCAGGAGCGATGGCCCGGGTGCCCTAGCATCCCTAGGTACCTGGGCCTCCTTGGGTTTGTTGTTGGGGGGAGAGGGATAGAAGGGGAGGGGAGTAGAGGGGTGTTGGAGGGTAGGCTCAGGATTTCTAGCTGGGAGGGGGAAGGTATTGTGGGATATCGGGGCTAATGGGAAAGCTGAGAATCCTCATTTAATCTAAGGGGACTAAATTCCCTGGTGAAAAGGAGGAAAATTGAGGGTATACCCCTGCTTTCTTGTCTGCGGCATTGGAATGCTCAATGACCTTATAGCCCCTTAAACGCATCTTTGCCCTGTCCCGCTGTCTGATGTGAGTTTCTTGCAGCAAAAGAACATCCCCTTTTTCCCCGCTTAGCATACCCTCAATTTTTTTGGTAGCCATCAAAGATCCAACTAGTACTCTCCCGGAGGCTATATGGGAAATGGAGGGCTTTGGGGTGATTTTAGGGTTGAAGATGAATAGGATTAAGTCAGAAATTCTTCGGTTGGCGGGGGAGAGAGAGGAAATTAAGAGAAGGGCAGACTCCCTCAGGTTAAAGGTGGCGCAGGAGGGGATCAGATACCTGGGCATTACCCTTACGAGCAGGGTAGACTAGTTATATGGGGGGGAATTACCCGGCTCTCATGGGGGAAATCAAGAGGGAACTGGAGAGGTGGAGCCCGTTGGTGATCTCTTGGTGGGGAAGAATTTCTGGTGAAGATGACCATACTCCCTAAACTATTGTATCTGTTTCGGGCTCTTCCGATTAGGGTCCCTATATCCTTCTTCAGGCCCTATCTAAGGTAATATCATTTGTCTGGAGGGGGAAGGCCCCAAGGGTAGCGGGGGCAGTATTATCAGCGCCAACCCAAGAAGGAGGTATGGCATTGCCGCACTTTCTAAGGTATTACCAAGCAGCGCAATTGTAGGCACCCCGACCAATCACAGTGAAGTTATGAGGGCCCTGTTCACTCTAATTTTTGGGAACCCCAAATTCCCTCCGGGACAGGAAAGAGGGGCGTATGGGAGCGGGGAAAAGGCGGGGTGTATGAAAATCGGGGAAATGTATGAGGAGCAAGAAGTTAGGTCGTTCGAGGCATGTAAACGTAGCTTAAACCTGAAGGAGTCCGATAGATGTAAGTATGAACAACTGAGGCATTGGCTTACCATCCCGCATATCAAGCAGGCAGCAACAAGGACCCTCACCCCATTCGAAAAGTTTGCCATCTCCAACCCGGGAACCAAGAAATTGGTGTTGTCACTATATAAGTTCATTAACGTGCAAAGGGAATCAGTCAGGTGGAGCTACATGGTTAAGTGGGAGCACACGTTGGGGGAGCCTATTAGTAAACAACAGTGGGAGGAACTCTGCGGAGGTATCCCAAGATTGTCTCGCTCAGCCCAAATGAGGGAAATGTGGGTAAAGGTGATGATCCAGTGGCACCTGACTCCGGCAAGGTTGAACACAATGTTTCCAAATACGCCCAAATACTGTTGGAGGGACTGTGGCGATGAGGGAACAGAGGCATATTTGGTGGGATTGCAAGGGAATTCAGAGCTTTTGGGCGGAGGTAAAAAACACAAATGCAGGGGATGTTCCCAAACATCCCGCAGATGGGGGAGAAGGTGTGGATGTGCGGGCTCAGGGACTCGGCTGTAAAGAAGCTCACTAGCGCACAGTGGAGAAGCTTTATGGGACTGCTAATAGCGGCTTGGGCGGCGATAGCCCAGAGTTGGAAGCAACGGGATCCCCCTCTCATTTGGTTGGCTACAGAAGGTTTGGTCACTGATAACGATGGAAAAACTATCTCACAACTTGCGAGGCAAGGGGGGATCCTTTATGAAAGAATGGGGGAAGGTGCTAGAATACCTACAATCGGACTATATGGTGCAGTGGTGCCCACACAAAATCAGAATCTTGGACATCTTTGCGTCATGAACTCAGTTTGTCAAGAGCCTATTCCTCGGGAGGGTGGGGGTTAAGGAGGATGGCAGGGGGGTTCAAGTTGGGGGGGAGGTGAATACTTGTTATGGTTGTATTTGAAAGCAACAAAATTTACCAACAAAAAAAAAAGAAAAAATAGAACCCCCCCCCCCCCCAAGAACATAGCCTGCAGAGTAATAGAATGCCCGACAGGCTAGGGGCTTGCGTGAAAAGGCTGGAGCAGCAACAGAGCTAGGGAAAAGAAGATGCAATGAATTCAGTAAGTACCAGTAGCAAACAAGAGGCCAGTACCCAGCCGCCCCACCCTCAGTAACCCCACTCTTACCTGTGAATTTGTGTTGGTAAGCCGGAAACCTACTTGTTGCCAGAGGTAGAGTTCACCACAGTTGAAGGAGTCTAACACCAGGAAGAACCAAGTCCCAAGAGGAGTGTCTGTTACAGTGTACACTGACCCGAACGGCACGAGGGCGCAAGCTAGAAAAATCTTGAAAACCCTGAAGGGAATGTACATGCAGTAGGAAGGCAGCAGAGCGTTCTCAAAAAAGGTCCGGCAACTAATCCAAAGTAGTAGCCTATGTTCAATTACCGCAGAGCGTCAAACCGGCCACTAGAGTGAAAATCAACAGAGCGTCCCATAAAGAAAACAGTGTCCAGAACAGTTGATGCTGTGATGGAAGAACCTGTGATAATAAGCAGCAGAGCGTCTGTAGAGAAGACCAGTGGTTTGTGGGGAGAAAGGCAGAAATGTCCTCATGAGACGGAAGGCAGATGTAGTTGTCGGAGCAGTGCCTTGAGTTGGAAGGTAACTCCTGCACCGGAGCAGAAATGAAAGCAGAGGTGCGGGGAACTGGGGTTGCGGTGTTGGAAATGAAGGATCATACAGGAGAATAACCGAGAGACAATGCCAAGGGTTTGGGTAACCAGGGAGGCAGTTTGAGGGAACCAAACGTCGGAAGCCAATAAGGATAAGCCTGGAAGCAGAGTCCGTGAAGACAATCCTGAGTTCGGCAGCCACAAAAACCAAGGAAACAAGAAAAAACATGAGACACAACTTTCCGAGGCTGAAACAGCAATGGTTTAGGAGCGCCGAGCCATGGTTGTTAGCAGTGTAAATAGCAACAGCACTGGAAGGTGCGGAGGATACGTCGAGGATGCAACACGTGACTAGGCGGTCCTGAGCCTGCTGGGACCTGTAGTCTGTCTATGCCCGCGGCCAGGTGGATGCTGGGAAAGGCGCAAGGACAGCCTCCAAGAAATGCAGGATGGCCCTGGTAGCCACGTTGGGGAACCCGGGGCATGACAAGAACAGAGGAAAGGAAGGGAAAGAGGGAGGAGGGGTGGCCACAGGGTAGTCAGAGGTAGAGGAGAGAGTAGAGGGAGGGGGAGGAGAGGACGAGAGGGTGGCCAGGATGTCCTGGGTTTTAAAGATGAAATTAGATGCCAGGGCCGTGCAGAAGGCCTGGGAGGGGACAGGAGAGGTAGAGACTGCAGCAGGATTGGCTAACTCCTTGCAGATTTTAAAGAGTTTGGTCGAGTTGTTAGATGTCGCAGGGACGCGGGCTTGGATGTGGGATCTCTTCTTAGTGCAGCAGAGAGCCGGAATTGCCTTTGGAGCAGGCGGCAGGCCAGTTTGTCAGAGGATGCGCAAGAAGCTAGCCATTTCCTCTCAGCTACCCTGCACTTGCGTTAAAGGGTGATGAGGTCAGAGTCATACCAGGAGTTGCACTTGGCTTTGGGCTTCAAGCGGATCGTCATGACAGGTGCAAGAACATCAAGAGTATCAGAGATAGAAGAGTGGAGCATGGAAAGAGCTGTGTCATGAAGTGAGTTAGCCAGAGGAGGAGAGGGAGAGAAAGTGGCGGCGAAAGCCTCAGCTGACACACGCTTCATGGGTCAGATGATCGAGAAGGTAGGTGGCACTGCTGCAGTTGGCTTGGCCTGAGGGGTAGAGAGGGAGCGATGGGAGGAAAGGAGAAAGTGATCACGCCCTTGATAGATTTCTTTACATTTTATGAATTTTAATATGTTCTTTGGTGAACACATTCATTTTTAACTGCTTGTATTATATTTATGTAGCCTGTGCATCGTTTTAAAATGTATCATGATGATCTCCTTTTATGGCTTTGTGCCGAATAAAGGCTATTATTGATTTTCTCCGTTTTCCAACAGAAGAGTTTGATATCAAGCCTTCATACTACAATGCTACAAGTCTGAGGGTATATCTGGGGGGATCCAGACCAAGACCTTGCCATTTGTTTAAGAAATGGGCTCTTAAAGGACCCGCACAGGGACTTTTTCTGTTGCCTTTACCCACACATAAAACTGAGGCATATACAATGTGAGTGCTCCTCACAGAGGACTCTCCTGGACAAGAGCATGTGCCATTTGATATTTTTCTCTAAAAGCAGTGTCCATGCTTTAGGGGCAGCAGCCGCTAACACAGCTCCAGCCATCCCATGCCGGGGTACAGGTAAGGAGAAGCGTACTCCTTCAAAGAGAAGAGCTCGTTTGGAGAACAGAGGTCCAGATAAAAAAAAATGTAAGGGTGAAAGGGAAGACCCAAGCATTCCACATACCTGCCAGAATGCTAGGATTATTGCTTCCACCTCAGAGACTATTTGGCACCCTATGCTTCAAAATCTAGGCTCCTCGAAGAAAGCCTAAATAATCTGTGTTGACTTCACAGTTAATGAAGGACTAGTTGATGGGATTTCCCACATGGATGCTGGTGTCAGTAGAGAACTACAGATACAGGCAAGTAAATAATTGTTCCCCAGAGCGGATGCACACCTTTCTAATTATTTTCTCCCTCAAATCACTTGTGGATAAATATTTTTCTTGCAACAATTAACTTCCCTGAAAAGCCTATGTCATGATGCTGTAGGTTTAAGCCATGACTTTTGTGCTACAGGCAGTTTGCTGCCACTGGCTTTGAGGGTTGCTGTGTTACTTAATTGTAACACCCTCTTGTGGCAGGTCTACCTGCAACAATTCCTGGAGTGTGTCAACTTCTTACAGCAGGGTCCGGTCTGTTTGCACCTTTGTAACCCCATCCACAAGACAGAAACCCATGGGGAAACATGTCTTTATTTGTGTACCTGCCCAGAAAAGCATAAGCAGTTTGGGGCTGCATGATCTAGCTTTTAAACAGCTGCTGGAAAAGGTTTAAGCTCCCCCAGCAGCATTTAGTATGAATAAAAAATGTTAGGCATAGAGAATAGTCGGGTCACAGGACTTACAAAACATTAAAGTCAAGTTACTTGTGAAATTTACTTCCACTGATCAATAAACTTCAAATATGCTTTTGGATGCAAAATATCATTAAATCTAAAATCATCCGTTTTGCTAATATCCTAAAAACGTGCTCCTTATAATTGTATATTTATAAGGAACAAAACTGTTCGAAGATCTGGCATACCTGATTTATGTTTTAACATCTCTTTCCAATATAGACTTTCATATTCAGAAACTAAAAACCAGAATAAAGGCTTTTTTTAGTCCGGATGAAAAAGATAAATTCCACCTATGATCGTTTCTCCTTATTACCACTTAGTAAATTTTACAAAGGAAATAAGACATCAATTATTAGATATGGTCTTGACACCTTGCCATGGGATATGTGGAAAAGCCTTGAGTGACTGGAGGCTATGTTGTGGAAGAATGCTCTTGGGCTCCCGCCTTGCATCTGTGCTGCAGTTTTTATTAGGCCTAACATCTTTACAAGCTATTGTCAATTGGAATTGGTTATTAATGTACTTTAAGATTGTGGACCTGCCTATGAACTCTCCATTTGTTGATCTTTGTCAGATCTGCAGAGCAAATTCTGCAAATGTTTTGCAAAGACATTTTAAGAGATAATGGTGCGTCAGAAATGGAGGTTGGTAATAATCCCATTTTAATTCAGAAGAAGCTATGCAATGCAGACTGGTGTTTTATGAGGAAAACGATTCAGAGCTATAAACTGTACAGAGATCTGACTTTTGAGGTGAAAACACCAGGCTACCTTCATAAGATTTCCAAATGCCAATTGGTGCAGTACATTTCTAAGAGAGTCAGTCTAATGTATTACCCACAAATTGGAGAGAAAAATATTTGTCATAGGGGTGGATCATCTATGCAGATTGTGTGTAGAGGCAAAAGTGTGCGAGACATCGGAACATCTATGTACAAATTGTCCAACCTACAAAAGGAACATTCTCTATTTTTTGAAGATTCGCCCATAATGAAGCTCCATTGAATTCCAAAGAATTTACGGTTCAGATGTGTAAGACCAGGCTCACTAACTTTGACAGTGATATGATTTCTTAACTATATATTGTTTAAGTAGTTGCTGAGAACTGAATTGAAGCAGGACTGCCTCTTATGATATGCTTGTCTCTCTCTTACCATACATTACTCCTTTCATTCTTTTTATGTTATTTTTATTAAAATTTTATAAGCAATTAGTTTAAGCTTTCACATGTAAACCAATTCAAAATAAAACAAAATTATAACATTATAGATCAATAGAAGTCACATGGGGAGTCTAAGTAAAACATAGTAAAGAAAAAACAGAGAATACATGCATTATGGGGCGATTTGTAAAAGATTATACATGCCTGAATGGCTAGGAATGTAGTCTGGATCTGTATAATAACTAAAGATCAAATAGGTGGCACAAACAAAAGAAATTAAACATTTATTGAACTAAGCAGCTTAAATAGAAGAGTGGCATACGTAATATGCTCATCTCAGAGTAAAAGGAAATAAACTTAATTTTAAAAAAAAGTATCTTCACCTTAAATGTGCTATTCTATGCCAGCAAACATAAAAGAGTTAGTAGATGGCCATCACTTTTGGATCCAGTTCCTGGGAGTGGACCAGTGCGGGAGGATCACCTGGTTGAGGGGTCTTCAGGGCTTGGGACACCGGATGGCGAGACGTGGTATACCCCACCCCTGCAACACTTTTTCCCCATCCTACCAGTTAGTATATTTGGGGACTTTACCCACCCCCCCCCCTTTCCCTACACGAACACTTTCACACGGACAGCCCGCTCTGGGGAAAAACAAACTCACACCCGAGCAGTGTACCTCACATGTCCCTCCACTATGGTCAGGCAATTACTGGTAACGACTCACACCTGACTTCCATTAAACTTCACCACACGGATAAAAGGCGAAGTATGACAGCACACTCTGAGCGAGGCAAAGCACATGAAGGAACAGCTGTTTTGAGACGACAGCTGAACGAGGGGAGAAAGACAGCAAACCAAGAAGGGTTCCCAAGGAGGGAAATACCCTTGACCTTTCTGACAAGAAACCGTTACTTTCAAGAAGCGTTCAGATTAGAAAGCGTAAGGCCAGGAAACAAGGCTTCCTCCTGCATGACTGACCCGTGGTACTGTCCTTGGCTCCATGATCAAAGCAGCGCCAGAGAGATCAACACAGCCGGTGAGTTGGGGAGACCGATGCAAGACCGGGCTGTGTTGAAGTCAAGGTTGCAAGCAGCAACATTGTATAACGAGCGCAGGAACTAACATTGGTAATGCATGTGATGAGACGCAAGTAAAGCTAAATTGCTGACGAATGTTTGAAGTTTAACCCAGAAAAGATACAATACCGTTAACGGAGTGGACCGGCACCGTGAGCGTGCTCAAACAAAGGTCTCTGTGAGGTATCCAGCCAAGAAGGGATAAAAAGCAAGTTAAAAAGCAATTGATGAATATTGTGAATCGAAGTGGTCCTGGAACGGTTTGAGCCAAATCCATTGCACAATCGAAAGTCTTTGATATCTGACCCAAAGGAGAAAGTATGGAAAGTGAGATTGCATGGTCCAAGCCCGATCGAGGGAGATTAATTGTGGATATTGTGTTCAAGCGACCTGAGCCCGACAGAGGGAGACCCGGGTGAACAGTAAATCACCTGAGAACTTGTGAAGGTGGAGAAGAAAGGAGCTTTGATACCGGTTATCTGTAAGAAGAGACTTTGAATGATAGAGACTTTGGCGCAGAAGGTCCTGATACTTATGTTTTTGAACTGCATCCTCGTGGCAGAGAAGCCAGAGTGTGTGTGAATGTCGATTTTGCCACCTTGTCCCGTGTTGAAAACGTGGGGAAGGGAAGCCACCTGCTCAACTACACCGACATATCATTTCTTGAACACCTCTTTTTGCATAACATTGTTTCTCACACCATTTGTATTTAGAAGTAAGGATTGGCAATAGGTTTATTAGTATAGGCTCTTTTATTTTGACAGACTCCACTAGGACTGTGTTATTATTTGATGGTCGTAGCTGGCTCCCATCTTTAGATTTATGATTGTTTAGGAGTTTAACCAACCCATTTAAAATTCAATAAACACCCTTGAACTGTGAACACTTATCTGTCTTCACGGTTTGATACCATGCCTTCCTTACAGTAGTCAATGCAGAGACTAAAAGAGCATATCCTGAATTAGACTAAAGATTCAAAGTTGGGTCATGTTCACGTTTCAAATGTTCTCAATAAAACAAATACTAAAACAAAATAGAAACTGGTTTTAATTTGCTCCAAAATTATATAAAAAGACATAGCCTGGGGTTTTGTATTCAAACTTCTATTAAACAGAAGATTTTAGTTTTGTTTCAACTTCAATACAAAACAGTTCAAAGTAGAAAACCTGGATTGTACAAAAACAATCTAACCTCTGTTCACCATGGTAAGAAAATATATGCACTTTACAATTACAGCAACTAAAAAAACAGTACATTTTTTATTTGCAGCATTTTACATTGTCAGTAAAAATAAAAACATTTAAGATCAAAAATGCTACTTTCGCTACAGTCAATCATCCACTAGTCCAGTTCTTTTAAGCTCATTCCAGTCATCAAAAACAGCCTTTGGATTACTGAAGAATCGATTGAAGCATCAACTACCTACCAATTTTCATCGTTACTCAAATTTATTTTTCTACCACTGTACTGGAATGAAACAAAAAGAAAGTGGAAATGCGATCATTGGCAAATTTTAAAGACTATGACCTAATTTGAAATTATTTAACCAACTCTACTCTCAAGACAAACATCCTTTGAGAAGATGGCCACACGTTTAACTATCAAACTTACTGCTTATTTTTTTTTCCTTTTTTTACACATCATGCTTTTGATACTTTCAGTAGCCAGTTTATCAATCTTGTTAGCGTTAAAAACATTGTTAGGAAGCAAAGACATTTGCCATTGCACAGCCCTAAAATATTCAGAAATCACATTAGCCATTGTCGGCCAATGGTCCCAAGTCACGCAGATACACATAACTTTAACAACAACATTTAAACACAAAACCACCACCAACTAACTGGATTTCCTTCCCATGCCCCTTCTTCTTGACTGACCACTCAACTGTTCTGTGGCACCAATTGCATTGTATCACACTGATACCGTGTGTCACAGTTCATATTGGGGGAATTGTTCTTTATTCTCTAAAAGAAAGGTGGCTACGGACAAATCTTCCATATGCCAAAATACCTAATTAAATTAAGCAACATGATATGCAAGTCAAGATGACTATATATTAATTTCTTACATTAAATTAAAAAAAATAACAATTTCAACCAATATTGAAAGCGTGAACGGTAGAACATGTACTACGCAGCCCACATGTTATCTAACTGACAGAAAATAGAACATTATTAATGAGTTGTCTGATGTATCCACTTAAACACCAAAAAAAAGAGTAACCCAATTAAATGGTGGTTAACGGGACAGGTAACAAAGGTGGTTTCCCCTATATTGCTGTGGGATAAGTGAGCAACCCAGACCAGTAATAAAAAATTACAAATCGTAAGCATTTAGTGTACTTTAAATAAATTACAAGAGTGCTTGGCGCCAACATCTTGGAACAAAGATCAGCTATGATGACGGCACCATAGTAGATCTTCAGCGATTAACACAGGTGGCCTGCATAACCAAATGTCTCCCTAAAACGGAAGATTTGGAGGTGTTGCAATGAAAAGCAGAATTACCTGCATGACCTCCCCGCCCCCTTACTAAGGTAAACACATGTGTTTTGTTCCATACCTTTCTTCCCAAAAAACTACTAGAATTAAGTTGTATACACTGGTTTATGTTCAGAGGGGCTCTGTAAGTACCTCCACTTTTTCTTAAAAGGTGGATGCCAGCACACCTTAGCAGGGTGAAATCTGGTCAATGGGATGGCACCTCTAACTCACTAGGAAACGGATGCTACTTACAGAAAAGGTATCTTATATAGATCAGTAAAGGTTATCTATGGTACATATCTCTCCTTCCACAGCAGATATTTTGAGCACCCACATTCTTTTAAATATGGTTACTGTGGGGCTACACGTTTGTGAATCCCTCTCCTTCCATATGCAATAGTAGAAAACATTTCTGTCACACATAGAACATGTGAGAAAAGACTCTCACAGACAACCCCTTCAGTGCACTTCAGTACATTGCCTGTCAATAGTCCAACACTCTTCTCCAAGTGCTTCATTTGGGATGGATCCTGAGTTCCACCAAGTTTACCATGGGAGTAAACAATGTTGTCCCCATTCCTGACTATATACATTAAAAAAAACATTAAACATTGCATCAAATGAAAGTGAGCTGATGAACCCAGAATCAATAATCTACATTGACACAGGGTCCTCATTATGAGTCCGGTGGGTTGCCGTTGTACCCGTGACACTTTTCCAGCGCCTGATATCCTGGTGCCACTGGGACATTACAAGTCCCAGTGGATCTGGAAGTCAGGCGCTGGAAAATGTTGTTCCCCATTCCCATGGAGTCTTATAGGATTCCGTGGGAGTGGGGAGACGAGGCAACGTTGCTAACGGTGCCTCTGTGACAAGTCTGCCTACCGAGAGCATTGTGCCCAGCAGGTCAGTTGTGCCAGGCGCAACAGCCCCTGCAGGCAGACTTGTAGTGTGACGATCCGGAAAGGGTTGCTACCGGCACCCTTATTTACGGACCCCCACACTTGTAATGAGGCCCAGTAACTTCTTTCGATCTTATTCTGTGCAACGAGGCTTTGCGGTCAAAACACATCAAGAACATACATTTACAATTATATAAAACAAATCATGAGTAGATTAATGAATGAAACCAGGCAATTAAAGTGACAAGGCAGAATAATATCATGGTGTAAATCACACTCAATAAAATTGTGTTTGTCCATTATTTAAGGAACTGGATGGTTTAACTGAGCTCAGAGCATAGTTAGAAATCTTTAAAATAGCAAGACAGACATCTTGTTGAGCCAACACATAATTCTTGATCTTGTGCTCCTTCCTCTCCTAGACGGATTTTGTATCTCCTCTCCTAGAAGGATTTAGTATCTTGAATAATTTCTTCCATTTCAGCCTTTATTGGGAAATTTCTAGTTTCATTTGCAATTTGTCCAACATATTTGCTGGTTGGGGACTGGCTTTCAGAAACAGGCTCCCAGTAATCATGTAGCTTTCCCTAAGAACAAAAAGACATTGTTATACAGCACAATAATACATTCAAAGTGATTCATGTTTTTTTTTTTTTAACTTTCTTTTTGAACATTGTACCCCATAGGGAGGTCCAATATGTAACATGTGGGTATGCAGTGATTATATGGAAAAGAAAAGAAAAAAAAACGAAAAAAACAAAAAAACGAATGAAATACAGAAGAAACAATGAAAAATTAATATATGGGGCCTTGGGGGGGAAAGGGGTTATAAAGTGTGGGGGTGGTTCAGGATGGGGTTAAAAGCATGGGTAAACATAGGGTTTGGGGTGACAAACCCCCACAATTAATAAAAGAAAATATTTATATTATTTCATTGACTATCTTTTGATTTGTTGAAATCACAACCAACATTTGGATTGCAAGAGCATGCAGCAAATAGCATAAGCATTGAACAATCTATAAATTCCATATTAGTGATATCAGTACCATTATAAAAATGAAAGGTTACTCACTGTAGGCCTAGTTCATAGTCCACTTTCCGTCTATGAAGATAACACAGAGAAATGCCACGCTACATAAGGAATGCCCCGTTACATAGTCACCATCCGAGGCATATTAAGGATAATCTTCCATTCGGGCATTTTCTACACCTTAGGGGGAATAGCAGTTCGAAACAGGTATATGAAGATGAAGAAAATAGACTTATTTGGAAGTTACAAAACAAGATGCTATGGCAGAAAACAACTAAGGAAAGTGGCTAAAAGAGCCTGGAATAATAAAAGAATCTGTATTGGAGATGAATAGAAATCGGCCATCACTTCAGAGCAAAGGACAGTGTGTGTGACTACATATACCAACCTTTTTTATAAGATTAAAAATGGTATTAAGCGGAATTGGAAGATCTTGAATAGCGGTACCTCTTGCTTTGATGAACAATCTTTGCCTTTAAGAAAAACATGTGCATCTGAGATCTTATTATTCAGAATGATCTAAGAGAACCAATAGTTCAAAAACCCACTTTAAGTGAACTTCGGGGTTTAGGAGCATTATGTGGTCATTATCCATGTGGTAATTGTATTTTGAGCCCACAAACAGCTGCCACTAAAGAGGTAGAATAGGCCTAGCTCACGTGTCAATTCTGAAGAGATAAATCAATTGTGATAGAAAAATGGTGATCTACATGATCAGTTGTCCATGTGGTTTGAAGTAGATCGGTAAAACCGAAAGATGTGTTAAAACAAGAATGTTTGAACACATGAGCTGTGTTAGGATATGCATCCTCACTGCACCGAGGATCAAGTTCAAGACCCTCTGCGTCCTCCACAAGGCTTTCTGGAGTTGTGGTCCTCACTTTATCCAAATCGGTCTTCCTAAATACATTCCTTCTAGAGCCCTCCGCTCAGCTACTTCCAACTCTGTGCAGGTCAGATGCTTTTCCAAGCAGAGAGTGGAGGGTAGATCTCTGCAGGTGCCTCCCTCAGACTTGAGCCAGACCACCTGAATTTCGGAAAGCTGCTCAAGACCTTCCTTTTCTCCTCTTCCTTCTATCTCCCTCTACCATGCTAATCTGTCCGTCTGCTCTGCTCACCTAGACTGGTTGCATAGTGCCCTCTGAGTCCCACAGGGTACTAGGTCACATATGCCCGACCAGTCACCCTGCACTGCCTCCTGGCCTACCCAGCACTCCTTGTCTGGGACTGCACCCGCGTAGTCCTTTGCTGTCCCTGCGCTCACTCAGAGCCCTGCTGCTCTGACTGCACTTCCCCTGCACCCTCTCCCCTGCACTTCGCATTTGCACGATCTGAATGTTACAAGGCCTAGTAAGATTGTTTGTCTGGTCATTCCTCTGTTCCTCTCCAGTCTTGTAGCACCTAGAAACACTTGTGTATAGGCACGATATAAATACCAAATCATATCATACTATCAGTGAAGCCTTTTGAGGAACTACAACATCACCTTGATGAATTTACATGGGTTGTCTTACAACATGTGACTTTCCATACAGTAGAGAAAAGTAAGAAGATGCTAACGGAATTGGAACTTAAGTTTATTTTTAGACTTTAGAGTTAATATCACTGGTCTGAATGAGAGGGTCGAATGGCAGAAACTTATTAGAAAGTGATTCCTTCCCCTGTATCCCTCTATGAAAGGTGCAGAACAGTGGAACTATTCAGGATAATTCTTTGGTCTGCCACAATGTAGGAATCTTTGGCTGTATTGCACAAGGAGAATCTGAGTATAAGAAAGTAGGGACCAAATGCACATTTGATGTGATAGGCAACGTTACACCTATGTGTATGTGCCTAGAGATATATAATACATTACTCACCGTAACCGTATTTCTGATGCTTGTATCTGCTTAGATTCACATGCTGTGCATAGGCCGACATCTAGTGGAAGCTGTGGAGTATTACAGTTCGTTTTTCGAAAGTCGAAAATGGGCGTCGACACAGGGTGTGCTAGTAATACTATCCCTAGTGTGACGTCCACTGTACCCATGATCCCTCACGCGTCTAGGAGCTTCAGATTGTATTTTTTTCTGACATGAGGTAGCATGAGGAGTAGCGCGAGTACAGATTATCCAAGCAGATAGATAGAAAGATAAGACTACAAGCAGACATGAGCCTTCTCTCAGAGGGAAGGAAGGGCGGGTCGCATGTGAATCTAAGCAGATACAAGCATCAGAAATACGATTACGGTGAGTAATGTATCCCTTGTGAGGCTTGTGGAATCTGCTTAGATCACATGCTGTGCATAGATTAGCGAGCAGTGTTAGAAGAAGGAGGTGGGATGTGGGAAGGGTCATGGGCAAATAAATGTCTTAGAACCGCTTGTCCCACTTGAGTATCTGTCTTGGAATGGGTGTCAAGGCAGTAATGCTGAGTAAAAGTGTGAATAGAGCTCCAGGTAGCTGCTTTGCAAATGGTGTCAAGGGATACATTTGCAATAAAAGCCAGAGTGGCACCAATGCCTCTTGTAGAGTGGGCTCTTGGCGTGAAAGGCAGAGTTTTTTCAGAAAGGGAGTAACACAGCTGGATACAGTTTATAATCCACTTAGAGATGGCACCTTTAGAGACGCAATCTCCCTCTTTGCCTGTAGCTACGGAGACAAACAGTTGGTCTGATTTCCACAGCGGTCTGGTTTTGTTTACATAGTATAGGACCACCCTACGTACATCTAGGGTGTGTAGTTTCACCTCAGCCGAGCTTTGTGGGTCTTGGAAGAAAGCTGGAAGCTTGATGGACTGGTTCATGTGGAATTTGGAAATAAACTTAGGTGAGAACCTAGGGTGTGTTCGTAAAACCAGTTTATCTTTTTGGACAGTAAAGAAAGGGTCCTGCACTGACAGAGCCTGAATTTCACTGAACCTTCTTATAGACGTAATGGCTACCAAGAAGGCAGTTTTATATGTCAGGTGTTTGAGACTGCTCTTATGCATATGCTCGAAAGGAGGGCCCATGAGTTTACCAAGCACTACATTAAGGTCCCACCGTGGTGGTGGGTTAGAAATTGGAGGGTGAAGTCTCTTTACTCCTTCCATGAAGGCTTTAACCACTGGTACTTTCCACCACAATACTTTGTTTTGCAAGGTGGTGTACGCTAACAGAGCTGCCAGGTGTACCTTCAGTGAATTAAATACCAACCCTGCGTCCAGCAGGTGGAGCATGTAGGTGACTATAGTGGAAGGAGAGCAATCAACTGGGTTGATTTGCTTATTCTGGCACCAGATAACAAATCTCTTCCATTTGTCAAAGTAGCAATACCTCGTGTTTGGCTTCCTGGGTTCTTTTAGGATGTCCATACATCTCCGAGGTAAATTGAGATGTCCAAACTCTATGACCTCAGGAGCCATGCTGCCAGGTCATTGAGTTGGGTTGAGGATGTACTGTCCGACCTTGGTGCTGGGACAGTAGGTTGTACCAGCACGGGAACTTGATGGGTTCGCACACCGCTAGTCTGCGTAAGTGTGGGAACCACGGTTGCCTCGCCCACATGGGAGCAACTAGGACGAGCGTCATCGATTCCCTGTGCATCTTGTTGACCACCTTCCTGATGAGGGGGGTTGGTGGAAAAGCGTACGCAAAAATCCCTGACAAGTTCATCCACAGGGCGTTCCCCTGAGAGTCTGGTTGGGGGAACCTGGATGCGAATCCAGTGCACTGTCTGTTTTTGCTTGTGGCGAATATGTCTATAGTGGGGAAACCCCAGTGAGAGAAGAGATCTTCTACGATTTCTCTGTGTAGACACCATTCGTGTTCTTGTGGGAGGGGATCCCTGCTCAAAGCGTCCGCCAGAGAATTGAGATCCCCTGGAACATGTTGAGATGACAGGTAGATGTTCCGTCTGAGTGCCCATATCCAAATTTTCTGGGCAAGCTTGAACAGATTTGGCGAACGAGTCCCTCCTTGCTTGTTCAGGTAAACAGTGCTGTTTGTCAGGATCTGCACTGACAGGTTTAACAGGTAGGGCTCGAACGCTTGAAGAGCTCTGAATACTGCCAGAAGTTCTAGCAGTTTGATATGATTCTTGGCCACTGAGTGAGACCAGAGACCCTGAGCTGTGTGGTGGAGAAGGTGTGCTCCCCACCCGACAGGGATGCGTCTGTTATGACTACAGCCTGTATCTCGGGATCATAAAAGGGTTTCCCCTTTGACAGGTTTTCCCTTGTCCACCAGTGAAGACTTTGTATAAGTGTTGGCGAAACGACCACTAGATTGTCCCACTGACCACTTGCCTGAGACCATTGTTTCGCCAACCATTCTTGCATAGGACGCGTGGGGGACCAGGTAAATACATGGCGCCATCATGCCCAGCAAACGCATCGCTTTGCGCACCGTTATCTGGCGACCGGCCTGATATAGCAGAATTTGCAGAATTAGATTCTGAATTCTTTCCTCTGATGGAAAGGCCAACCCTTCTTGTGTGTTTAGGACAGCTCCTAGGAACTGTTTGGAGGTGCTTGGCACCAGACTTGACTTTTTCTTGTTTATGGAGAAACCCAATTCGAAGAGGAGGTTGATAGTTCTTTGAATATTTGATCTGCAAGTTACTGGGGTCACCCCCGTGATGAGCCAGTCGTCCAGGTAAGGGTATACTGGGATTGCCTCCCTTCGTAGGTGTGCCGCTGCCATCGCCAGTACCTTGGTGAATACCCTTGGCTATACCGAAGGGCAGTACCTTGAACTGGTAGTGCCGACTGTCCACCTTGAAGCGCAAGAATCTTCTGTGCGCTGGGAACATGGAAATATGAAAATAGGCATCTTTCATGTCCAATGTTGTCATGTAATCTCCCTTTTTTAGGAGGGGGATTACCTCTTGGAGAGTATTCATGCGAAACTTTTGGGGCTTGACATACTTGTTTGCAGGCCGTAAGTCCAATACTGGGCGCATTGTCAAATCTTTTTTTGGTACAAGGAAGTAAGTTGAATAAATACCCTTGTTTACCTTGTGTCCCGGGACAAGTTCTATCGCGTCCTTTACTAGAAGATTGGCGATCTCTTCGAGGAGGATCTTCTGGTGGTCTAATGAATGTACTTTTTGACGTGGAGGGTGGTTTCGGGGACGCTCTAACAGTTCTATGTAGTATCCTGCGGACACTGTGGACAGCACCCACCTGTCTGATGTGATCCCTTCCCAAGCTTGGGTGAAGTTGGTAATGCGTCCCCCTACTGGGGATGCGTGAGAAGGGACCCTGAACGGAACGTCACTGTTTTGCTGGAGGCGTGCCGCCGCCTCTATTGGGGCTGCCTCTACCCTTACCAGGTCCCCTCTTGTTACCCCTGCCATAACCTTGGGTAGACAGCTGGTTGTTGTTATTCCATGGTGTTGCCTGCCCCTGGGAATAGTTGGAGCCTCTTTGTGAGTTTTGGCCGCGTGGGCGACGAAAATTGCCATTCCCTCTTTGATTGGGGGGTTTGTTAGTTAACTGGCCCAGGGATTTGAGAGTCTCTTATTTATCTTTGGCATTTTTTAAGGCGTCCTCTACCGCCTTACCAAACAGTAGATCGTGCTCCACCGGTTTGTCTATTAGAGATGCTTGTGTCTCGGGTTTAAACCCAGATTGTCGTGACCAAGCAGGTCTTCTGATAACAGTACTCTCTGCCATCAGTCTGCCGCCGTTATCCTTGGCATCAAAGGTTGCCTTAAGGATGCAACCGGACACGGTTCTTCCCTCCAACTGGCTTTTTAAAGGTTCCGGGGCGGAGTCAATGAGTGCCGCAACTTCTTCCCACTGATGGCAGTTGTAACTCGCCAGTAGGGTGGTGGAGTTGGCAATACTTGCCTGGTAGGCGAAAGTGGAGGCTACCTTCCTTCCCAAACCATAGATCTTCTTGCTCTCCTTATCGGGGGGAGCTTCAGAAGATAAGGGTGTTCCCGCCCTCTTCCGGGTATTAGTCACTACCAGGGAGTCCGGCTTCAGTTGCTCCCTTATGTAGAGTGGGTCTGATTAGGCTGCCTTGAACAGTTTTTTAATCCTGGGGTTTACTGCCCGATTGGGATTGAGAAGGGAAGGGTCTATTCTCCTTTGTATTGACATGAGAATAGGGATGGCCTGGGCACAGGTCTCTTCTCTCCCACTAGTTCCTCGGCAAAGTCCCTCTCCTCCTGTGCTCCCTGCGTATCTATGCGGAAGTGTTCAGCCGCTCTAAATAAAACCTCATTTAAGAGAGGTTAGTTGTCGACAGGAGAGTCGGTAACCGGAGGTTCCTTGTCTACTGGGGAGTCTACTCTGTAGACTTCTGCGCCATCTTCGTCTTCCTCTTGTGCGTCGTCATCCCATAGTAATCCATTCCAGTATGGACGTCCAACGTGGGCAATTCTGGATACTCGTTAAATGATGGATCCTCACCATATAGAATGTGACGCTCACCTGAATCTCCGCAGGAGCGATGGATTCCTTAGACCTCTGCTCTGCTATCCCCTCACCCGGAAACCAGCTTTTTCTTCCTTCATCGGGGTTCTATATGTGAGACAAAGAATGGGTTTAGAATAGTGCCCAGACCCAGAGACCCTCCCTTGAGACTCCCCGTTGGTTCAAGTGCAGTGTCAAATGGGGGTGGTGGGGGGCTCACCTCTTGTTTTAGGAAGGTGGGCTCTCCGTCCTGGCTCTGCAGGGGCGCTATGGTTGCCGTGCTGGCTAGAAGCTGTTCTCCTTGCTTGTTCTGGTGATGCTGCTGAGAAGAATGGCACAGCCGTTCCCCTTATGAGTGACTGGAAAGCGTTCAAAAGTCCCGAATAAAGTTCCAGGGCCAGTTACCTCACTGACCCTTAGTGCATATAATGTCCAATGTCCTCGGATTTCCCAGTTGCTTCACTGGGTTCGAAAGGAAGATGTGCAGGTTTGTATTGTCTTTGTGGATCTTGCTCACCGAGTGTCTATAAAGACTGACCTGTCTTTCTCTTGTGTTTTCTTTTCCTTGCATATTGCCAAAAGAAGGTCGAACGGGCGGTGAAGATCAGAAGACCCGTAACTCTGACGAGCGGTGATGATCAGAAGGACCGTGAGTGAAGAATGAAGCTGCAGACGCCGTCGGAAAGCCGCAGAAAGGTGAGTAGAGACTGGCGCTGTACTAATGCTTCTGTTTCTTTCTCTTTCAGTTGCGGAGCTCGTAGTAGCGAAGATGGAGGCCCAGTGGGCGCCGGAACTGCGGGTAGCTGTAGAAGACTCCAGGGATTGGGATCAGGTAAGCGCGTGCTCGATGCAACAGAGGAATACACAAAGCAAGTCTTGTTCTTTGGGCGGGGCTTTTATAAGGAGCCTCACCCAAAGACTAGAGCGTTGCATTAGTTCTGTATTGGCCAAAAAGGGGTCCATGCTAGTGGAACAGGAAGACTCATTTTATTCTATGGCCGCAGGGGTTTTCATTGGCTGACATGGATATTAACCCTGTTTTTGCTCTCCATGCTTTCACCCACAATGCACCTGCCTGTCTTCCCTTCTGTCTACCATGAACTGGATATGAGGGCGACTTGATAATGTCCCCTAGTCTGGTGCCCATGACACAGAGTATAGCTGAACGTGATAAGGGTCAGAAAACCTACTTTGCGTTGGTGCCTCAACTCAAGGTTTTTTACCAAGGGGTTGCGGGTCCTTAGACCCTGAGGGGGTTGCCCCGTCAGGGGTATAGGCAAGGATGTGTTGTGGATTCTTGGCATAGAAGTCTGCTAGGGATGACATTCTAGACATGACTGTCTATATCCTCACTTGACCATTCCTTAGAACTGGGGATTACCCTCTCCTGGGAGTGTTTCCCTTCCTGACTGGACCTATGTTCTTGTGCAGGGGTCTTGGCTATCTTTTCAGAAGGTTGTGACTTGTCCTTATGTGTCTGTGGTGCAGATGAAGGCTGAATGCTTTTTCTGCTGTTTTCCCCCCTCCCCGTGACTGGAAGAGTGCTTCCCCGGTGTCTTCACCTTTTCGGAGCTCTTCGACGTCTGGCGTCAAGATACGGGGGTTGTGTCCCTTTCCTTAGCGAGTGGAGGTCGGGGCACGGGAGCAGCCGTCCCGCGGTCAGCTGACGGCGACTCCTGGAGTGCAGCCTGGGGATGGAGGTCGTCTTCGTCTCCCGACAATCGAACCTCCTTTGGATGGTTGCCTGGTGTCATGCAGCGATCTTGATCGAGAACGCCCAGAGGACACCGATTCGGTGGCCCGTTCTCTGCGTGCCTCTTTCCGAGAACTCGACGCGTGCGCCGAATCTCGGTTGGACCTCGAGTGCTTAGTGGATGTGTCGTGGGTAGCGCGTGTGTCGCCGGGGGGTTCCCCATAGCTGCCCTGCCGGACAACATTCTGAGGTCGGGGACTTGCGCTTGGCTGTCTCTCGACGCCACGTTGCCCTCGCCGTCCGATAGGATGGCGTCGCTGCCATCAATGAAGGCGCCCTCCGTTTCCATGGCCTCTCGTTGCCGGGCGTGGTGGGCCCAACATTTAATCGAACGGTCCTTTAGAGTGTTCGTTTTAAACAGACTACACGCTCTGCAATTTGCCTCGGGGTGGTCCCTTGGCAAGCAGAGGTTACAGGTAGCGTGTCTGTCGACCCAAGGGTACTTGCGGTTGCACTTAAGGCAAAACCGGAAAGGGGTACCCTCCATACGCACCCTTTGGCAGCGGGATAGTGTGTGTAGTTATATATATATATATATATATATATATATATGTACCACCCCCCACTCTCCCTACTTGTAGGGGCCAGGCCAGAGGCCTTCCTAGGCCCACGTCTGTTGTGCAGCTCTCGACAGTTGTTTTCTTCTCCAGTCGGCTTCGAGTGTCGAACTTTGGTGACTCAACGTTGGGATGTAGAAAACGGGGAAATATTATGTATTTTTGCAAAATTATGGCTAAGGCCAGGGAACTCCGCGGGATGCTTCCTACCAGTATGGCGGAAAAAAACAATCTGAGGCTCCTAGACGCGTGAGGGATCATGGGTACAGTGGACGTCACACTAGGGATAGTATTACTGGCACGCCCTGTGTCGACGCCCATTTTTGAGTTTTGAAAAAACAAACTAATACTCTGCAGCTTCCACTAGATGTCGGCCTATGCACAGCATGTGATCTAAGCAGATTCGACTAGCCTCACAAATCTATATATAAAACTTTCTTAGTGTTGTGAAAACATGACCAAACGATCCAACCAGAAGGCTGTCAGGACTATACTGCACTGATGATCCCAAATAAGGGTGAAACCAGGCATGTGGTTGTCCTGACAGCCTTGCAAAATTTCCGTCTTGGGTTGATTAAGCTATGTATTAAATAGCACTGCTCTCGTAGACCAAGACAATTTCCTGGAGAAAAAGTATGCATTTGAGTTAATTTGCATAACCACAATGCCTTGCTGTTGTGGCTCAGAACTGGAGGTGAACTTCCAGCGATGGCTACTAGGTGGCATTGTGGAATGTGTGACTTGGCTCAAATGAAGATATATGGGATACATTACACACCGTAATCTTATTTCTGATGCTTTTATCTGCTTAGATTCACATGCTATGCATAGGCCAACATCTAGTGGAAGCTGCAGAGTATTACAGTTGTTTTTGTTGTTTTCAAAACTCGTAAAGGGACGTCGACAGGGCGTGCCAGTAATACTATCCCTAGTGTGGCGTCCACTGTACCCATGGACCTTCACGCGTCGAGGTCCCTCAGATTGTTCTGTTTCTGACATGAGGTAGCATGAAGTGCAGCGCGAGTACAGGTATGTTAAAGAAGATATATATCAAATAAAGCTCAGATAAACATCTATGCGCCTTCTTTCCAAGGGGAGGAAGGATGGGGGCATGTGAAAATAAGCAGATACAAGCATCAGAAGAACAAGTTACTTCTTACCTTGTAACGTTCCTTCGACGGGATGTTCCTCCGACGTATTCCTTATCTTTGTTAATATGTTTCCAGCTTGCTGGCCTCGGACATTTTTTCTGTAGAGGGCGCTGCGCGTCGATGTCCGCCGAGTCGATGACCTTCGACGGCCACCGTATCGGCGCCAACGTCACCATGCCCATAAAAAGCCACGCGCTGCGTCCGTTGCTCAGTTCTGTTTTGTAGCATAAGAAAAGTCATGCCTGAATTGGTTAGTGACCTTAAAGGAGCGTAAACCGCACCACAAGGGAAGTATTACTGCGGGGATGGATGGGAGGGGCGATAAGGAATACATCGGAGGAACACCCCGTCGAAAGAACGTTACAAGGTAAGAAGTAACTTGTTCTTCGAAGGGATTGTGTCCTCTGACGTATTCCTTATCTTTGATAGACTCCCATAGCAGTGGCATGTAATTGGAGGTGGGAGTAAGAATGTTATGTATCCCTTTAGGGATGGACCGAACGTAATACGGCCTTGCCAAATCTGGTCTCTTGATTAGTGGAGGAATCCAGGTTGTAAAATTTTGTGAATGTATGTGCGGACGACCACGTGGCAGCCGCACATATGTCTCGGACCGGTACCCCTCTTTGGAGAGCCGTAGAGGCTGCGATACCCCTGGTTGAATGAGCCCTAAGATTTTGGGGTGGCTCTTTCCCTGCCAGTTTGTAACATTCCAGAATGGCCAAAATAATCCACCTGGAAATGGTTTGTTTTGTTATGGGTAGTCCCAACTTGTGACCTGAGTATCCTACAACAGTTGGTCTGCTTGCCTGATCCTAGCCATTCTGCTGATGTAAAAGCTGAGAGCTCGCCTTGGGTCCAGCCTATGTAGCATAAGGTAATTTTCTGAGTAATATGAAATTCAGAAACCACCTTTGGGAGGAAATTAGGCTTCACCTGTAGGACAACTTTGTCCTTGTGGAAAATTGTATGTGGGGGTTTACAGGAGAGAGCTTGTAGCTCGCTCACCCTCCTAGCAGATGTTAGTGCTACCAATGGGACAGTTTTAAGCGTGAGAAATCTCAGCGAACAAGAGTGAAGTGGTTCAAATGGAGTGCCCATTAGGAAGTTTAAGACTAAATTTAAGTCCCATAAGGGAACCTGGAATGGTTTTGGAGGATAAACATCAGTTAATCCCTTGAGAAATTGTATTACTAGAGGTAGTTTGAAATACGATGGTTCCTCCGCAGTGCACTTGAAGATAGAAAGTGCTGCGAGATAGCCTTTTACAGTGCCAACTTGAAGGCCTGAGTTTGCCAAGTAGAGTAGAAACGATAACACCGTTGGTGTACTACATGAAAAAGGGTCGATATTCTCTTCCCTACACCAGCTGCAAAATTTGTTCCAACGCAGCGGTATAAATACTTTGTTGCTGGCCTTCTGGCCGAAAGCAACACCTCCATGACGTCATCAGGGAGATCCCAATCCTTGTACCTCACCCTTTCAGAAGCCAGGCGTGAAGGTTGAGGGTTCTGGTGTCTGGATGGAGAACCTGACCTCCCTTCTGCGAGAGAAGATTCTCTTTGCGTGGAAGAAGGATTGGAGGGCAGATGGACATATCTAGAAGGTCCGGGTACCACGTTCTCCTGGCCCAGTATGGGGCAATTAGGATCATGGTTTTCTGGAATCTTCTCAACCTCCTGATCATTTGAGGAATAACAGGGACTGGTGGGAACGCGTAAAGGAGTGGAAACTCCCCGTCCACTACGAACGCGTCTCCTAGAGCTCCTCTCGGGGGAAATTCCCTTGAACAGAACAGATCACACTTCCTGTTGGTGCTTGTGGCGAACAGATCCACCTGAGGGGTTCCCCAAAGGGCGAAGATCTCTTGAAGGACTTCCTGAGCTAGCTCCCACTCGTGGGAGACTGTGCTCTGCCTGCTCAGAGCGTCCGCTGTCAAGTTCTTCTCTCCAGCTAGGTGGACTGCCGATAGAGAGATTCCTTCCCGAATTTCCCAAAACAAGAGCTGCATTGCCTCTCTGCACAGTGGCAGTGATCCTACGCCTCCTCTTTTGTTGAGGTAGTGCATGGCCACCGTGTTGTCCGTCATTATCAGGACATTTCTCCCCTGTACTGATGGCAGGAAAGCTTTCAGCGCTAGTCTGATCGCTCTCAGCTCCAATAGGTTGATGTGTAGTCTGGACTCCGATGGAGACCAACGACCGCTGATGGTCAAGTCGTTGGCATGGGCTCCCCACCCCGTGAGTGAGGCGTCTGTGACTACTGTTATCTCCGGCCATGGTTGCCAAAACAGTTCTCCTTTCAAGATGTTCTCTGGATAGGCTCTCCTTGAGAATTGTGTCCACTGAGTTCTCAGTGCCCACTGAAGAGATCTCATTCTCAGGCGAGCCTCTGGCACAAGGAAGATGCAGGATGCCATGAGGCCTAGCAACCTCAAAAAGTCGAAAGCTGGGAGACGTTGGGCATTTTGAAACTTGTTGACCATCTGCAGAATATCTTGAGCCCTCACCTCTGGTGGCGAGGCTTTTCCCAGGGAAGTGTCCAGGACCGCTCCAATGAACTGGAGTCTCTGTGATGGTATCATCTGTGACTTCTTTAAATTGAGGGAGAAGCCCAGTTTGTGAAGGAAGTGGCAGACATAATCTAGCTGGACCTGGGCCTGTTTCGAAGATACAGCCTTAATCAGCAAATCGTCCAGGTAGGGGTAGATGTGGATCCCTTTCCTCCTTAGACTCGCCGCCACTACTGACATTAGCTTGGTGAAGACCCTCAGGGCGGAGGTCAGCCCAAATGGCAGAACTCGAAATTGATAATGAGAGTCGCCAATTGCGAACCTCAGGTATTTCCTGTGTTTGAGATGGATTGGCACATGGAAATAAGCATCCTGAAGGTCCAGAGATACCAGCCAGTGCTGGAGCTGGAGGGCCTGAAGGATCTGAGAGAGAGTTACCATCTTGAACTTGTCCTTCCTGAGGAACTTGTTAAATTCTCGTAAGTCCAGGATGGGTCTCAGTCCTCCGTCCTTCTTTGGTATGAGAAAGTAAGAGGGGGGAGGGGGAATACCAGCCCTTGTTCCTGTCCGCTACAGGTACCGGTTCTATGGCACCTTTCTCTAGCAGGTCTATAATTTCCTGCAAGAGGAGCGGATCGGGAACTTTTAGAGAGCTGTTCCCCGGTGGATGACTGAGGAATGCGTACAAAGGGTAGGCAGTAACCCTGGGCAACTGTCTCCAATGCCAAAGCATCTGACATTATAGCCTGCCATTCCATCAGATGGTGAGTTAACCTGCCTCCTACAGGTGTTTTGTGTGGAAAGACCTCAGAGTGGTTTGGAGGCGGCTGATTTCAGATGCCGAGGGTAAAGAGGCACCTGCTGCTGCTGCTGCGGCCTTAGTACCTTTGACCCGTCCACCTCGGGTGGATCTCCTTTGGCCTCTTTGAGCCGGCTGTCCTCTGCCTTTCCCAAATGCAGAATAATAGTGAAAGGACTTTCCTCTTGCAGAGGTTCCTGAGGGGCGAAAAGGAGTTTGGCGGAGAGCAGCTCCTAAAGATTTTGCTGCTGCTTTAGAAGTTTGCATCTTTTCCAGACTGTCATCAGCCTTTTTTCCGAATAATGAAGAGCCGTCAAAGGGCATATTCAAAAGTCTGGCCTGTACATCTGGAGCAAAGCCAGACTTTCGCAACCACGCATGCCTGCGGATTGTTGTACTTGGCGCCATGGCCCTGCTGATACTGTCAGCGGAATCAATGCCAGTTTGAAGTGATTCGCACATGGCATCTTTGCCATCTTTAATAATGTTAAGAAAGGCTTCCTTTTCCTCTCCTTCGGGTATGCACTTAGCCGCTGATGAAGCACACTCCCACAGTGTGTGACTGAACCTGGCGAGCGTACAGGTTGCATTGATGGACTTCAACGCCATACTACAAGCAGAGAAGACTTTCTTCGCCATAGAATCGTACCTCTTGTCATCTCTATCCTGTGGGACAGTAGGGTAAGCGGTCCTACTGTTAGATGAAGTTGCCGCTAGGACCACCAGGCTTCTCTGGAGTCGGGTGTTTTGATAAGTATTCAGGGTCAGCAGCCGCTACCCTATACTTGGATGACAATCTTTTATTGACCGCAGGGATAACTTCAGGAGTTTCCCAATTAGATGTAATTTTCCTTTGTAAGGCTGCATGGAAGGGGACCACAGGGTCCTCCTGTGGACCTTTGTCTAATATGTCTGTCAGGTCATCCTGTTGAAAAACAGGCGAAGGCGCAGACCAACCCATAAATTCAATAATTCTTCGGCATGTTCCCCTGGGTCTGGCTTAACAAATTCCACTTCTGGGGAAGTGTCCAGCCCACTTGCCTCATGTAGTGAATCCTGTAGGTCCTTCAACCTTCTTTCCTCAGAGGTGAAATCCTCTGAAATAGGCAGTGTGGTCCTCTGCAACCCAAATGTTTCCTGGTCAGAATCTTCCCCCTCTTCATAAATTGAGGATAGTCCAGGGTACTCTGACCTCTAAAATGGTGTAAAACCCATCTCTAAGGCAGAAGGAGCCAAACTCTTCATTATTGTGCGAGAAAAATGTCAATGTCGTCGACGCCGATGTGACAGGCTTCAAAGGAACCGAGAACGGCGTCGAGAAAACTGGAAGAGGTCTCGAAGAACTCGAGAGGATCGGGATCCTACTCGAGGACATAGACGACGGTCTCGGCGTCGTGCCGGAGGCCCTTGGAATCACCGTTGGCTGTGGAGTAGCCTTGGTCTTCTCTTTCATCAGCGTCGATGTCGGCATCGAGTCGATCGGCCGATGCGTCGAAGAACCCTTGTACAACGGCGTCCATGGCGCTGATCCATGCGTCTTAGGAATCTTCGACGACGGCGAAGATGGTGCCTTCTTACCCGATGGCTCGTGGCGCTCTCGGGTGGAATGTTTCGCTAGGCGCAGCGACTCGCAGCATTTTCATTTTTTGGGTTTTTCACCCGGGGTATCACCCTCAGCTGTCTTCGAGGGGGTCGAGGCCGCTTTCTCGAAGACGCTTAACATTTTCTTTCTGAATTCCTCCCACTCAGCCTGAGAGCTGAGTTTTGTGGGATAGGAGACCCTTTCTGGGGAAACAGAAGACGACGAGGAAGGGGATCTTCAACGTCTCCGAGTGTCTTGATCTCGACAAATGGTGGGAGCTACTTCGAGATCTAGAATGGGAATGTTTTCGACGGCGAGGAGACGAATGCCTCGACTCAGTCGAAGAAACCTTTGAGGAGGTTTTGACTGACTTACCTCTCTCGAGCTTCCCCTTGTGCTCCTTCAAGGTTTTCGCCATCATGGACATGCAGTCCTCACACTCCGAACAATGGTGCTCGGCTCCCAAGCACCACAAGCAGATCCTGTGTGGATCCGTTATCGAAATTCTTTTTACCGCAGTCTCGACATTTCTTGAAGCCGGATCGCGGCGTCATCGGTTCCGATGAAGAGGCCATCGAGAACGAGTTGGTATTTATTCGAGTAGATATAGAGGGTTATCTTGACTGAACTGAGCAAGCGCGGAAAAACGGAACTGAGCAACGGACGCAGCGCGTGGCTTTTTATGGGCATGGTGACGCCGGCGCCGATACGGTGGCCGTCGAGGGTCATCGACTCGGCGGATTTCGACGCGCAGCGCCCTCTACAGAAAAAATTTCCGAGGCCAGCAAGCTGGAAACATATTATCAATGATAAGGAATACGTCGGAGGACACAATCCCTTCGAAATATGATTACGTTGAGTAATGTATCCCTTCTGAGGCTTGTGGAATCTGCTTAGATCACACGCTATGCATAGATTAGCGAGCAGTGTTGGGAGAAGGTGGTGGGATGCGAGAAGGTCCAGCGGCAACTAAATGTTTTAGAACCGCTTGTCCCACCTGTGTATCTGCTTTAGAATGAGTGTCAATACAGTAGTGCTGAGTAAAATTGTGTACTGGGCTCCATGTAGCTGCTTTGCAAATGGTGTTCAGCGGGACGTTTGCGATAAAGGCCAATGTAGCTCCCGTACCCCTTGGAAGTGAGCTCTTGGTGTGCAAGGCAGTGTTTTGCTTGTATGCATCAGACTATCCATCTGGCGATGGCATTCTTGGAAATGCAGTCCCCTTCTCTGCTTGGTGCTATGGAGACAAACAGTTGGTGTGTTTTTCTGAGCGGTCTGGTCTTGTTTACATAGTAAAGGACTGCCCTCCTTACATCTACTGTATGGAGTTCTCTCCGCTGAGCTTGTTGAGTTCTGAAAGAAGGGTGGTAGCTCAATGGATTGGTTTACGTGAAATATGGAAAATAATTTAGGTGAAAACCTAGGGTGTGTCCGTAAAACCAGTTTGTCCTTGTGGATGACAAAGAATGGGTCTTGCAGTGACAATGCTTGAAGTTCACTAATTCTTCTTATGGATTTAATAGACACCAAGAAGGCAGTCTTATATGTGAGTTGTTTAAGACTTGACTTATTCATAGGCTCAAAAGGAGGTCCCATGAGCTTTCCAAGTACTACATTGAGATCCCAGCCTAGCGGTGGGTCTGAAATAGGAGGGTGGAGTCCCTTTACTCCCTTCATAAATGCCTTAATGACGGGAATCTTCCACCATGATACCCTTTTTGTGAGAGGTGGTGTAAACTGATAAAGCCGCCACGTGAACTTTTATAGAGTTAAATACTAACCCTGGGTCTAGCAAGTGGAGCATATACCGAAGAATGTGGGTTGGAGTACATTCTATGAGGTTGATTTGTTTAGACTAGCACCAAATTACAAATCTCTCCCACTTGTCGAAATAACAGTGCCGGGTGTTTAGTTTACGTGCCTCCTTGAGGGTATCCATACACCTTTGTGGTAGATTTAGATGTCCAAACTCTGACCTCAGGAGCCACCCTGCCAAGTTAATTGAGTGAGGTTGAGGGTGTAATGTTATTCCCCCATGCTGGGTCAGCAAATTAGTCTGGCATGGGAGTTTGATAGATCGCACATCGCCAGTTTGCACAGATGTAGATACCATGGTTGTCTTGCCCACATGGGAGCAACTAGGACCAGCGTCATCTGTTCTCTGTGAATTTTGTTCACCACCCTGTTCATTAGAGGAGTTGGGGGAAAAGTGTAAGCACATTTCCCTGACCAACTCCTCCATAGGGTGTTCCCCTTGGAGTCTGGTTGGGGAAAACTGGACGCGAAGTCTGGGCATTGCTTGTTTTCTTTTGTAGCAAAAAAGTCTAGCGTTGGGTAGCCCCACTGTGAGAAGATGTGATCTACGACGCTTGTGTTGAGTCGTCATTCGCGTTCTTCTGGTAGGGGATCTCTGCTTAGCGAGTCTGCTAGGATGTTGAGTTCCCCTAGAACATGTTGGGAAGTTAAGAACATACCCCGTTTGAGTGCCCATTTCCATATTTTCTGTGCTAGCTTGGGCAGATTTGGAGAATGTGTGCCCCCCTGCCTGTTGATGTAGAATATTGCAGGAGTGCTGTCGGTTAGGATCTGTACCAACTGATTTGTCATCTGTGCTGTGAATGCTTGAAGTGCCTTGAATACCGCTAGAGGTTCCAGCAGGTTGATATGGTTCTGTGCATTTATGTGAGTCCACAGACCATGTGCTGTGAGATGAAGCTGATGTTTCCCCCCCCAGAGAGTGACGCGTCTGTTGTAACTACCGCTTGCATGACCGGATCGTGGAAGGGTTTTCCCTTTAACAGATTCTCCTTTGTCCATCAGCAAAGGGCTTGTACTAGTGCTGGCGAAACGACCACTAGATCGTCACACTGACCGCTTGCCTGAGACCACTGTTTGGACAACTACTCCTGCATCTGGCGCAAACATGCGTGTGGTAGCAGGTAAATGCAAGATGCCATCATGCCGAGCAAACGCATAACTTTGCGTACGCTTATCTGGTGACCGGCTTCATACAGAGGTATTTGCAGTAGCACGTTTTGGATTCTTTCCTTTGATGGAAACACTGGCACTTCTTCTGTGTTTATGACAGGTCCTAGAAACTGTTTGGTCTTGTTTGGTACAAGGCTTGATTTTTTCGCGTTTATTGAGAAACCCAATTGGAAAAGGTTTATTGTTCTTTGCGTATTTTGCCTGCAAATTTGGGGAGACTCCCCTGTAATCAGCCAATCGTCCTGGTAGGGGTAACACTGGGAGTGCCTCCCTGCGCAGGTGCGCTGCCACCATCGCCAGTACCTTGGTGAAGACCCTTGGAGCAGATGCTATTCCGAAAGGTAGCACCTTGAAATGGTAGTGTTGGTTTGCTATCTTGAAACGCAAGAATCTTCTGTGTGATGGAAACATTGAAATATGAAAATAGGCATCTTGCATACCCAAGGTTGCTATGTAGTCCCCCGCTTCAGCAGTGGGATTTCTTCTTGTAGCGTTGTCATGCAGAAAAGTTGTGTGGCTTGACATAGGTGTTTGCAGGGCGCAGGTCTAATACTGGGTGAATTGTTAGATCTTGTTTTGGCACAAGGAAGGAGGTTGAATAGATACCCTTGTTTACCTGGTTTGATGGGACGATTTCGATGGCGTCCTTGAGCAGCAGCGTTGCAACCTCTTCTAGAAGGATGCGTTGCTCCTCTTTCGTGGTGGATTTTTGACACAGGGGTGGTTTGAGGGTCTCTGTAGTAACTCCATGCAAAAACCGCCCGCCGCGGTTGATAGCACCCAGTTGTCCGAGGCAATTCCCTCCCATGTGTGGGCGAAGTGTGTTATATGCCCTCCTACTGGAGAGGCATGGGAGGGGACCTGAAGCGGGTGGTCATTGTTTCGGAGGTGTTGCTCCACCTCTGGAAGTGGATGACCTCCCCCGGCCGCGAGATCTACACTGGCCCTTTTGGAAGCCTTCAGAGGCTTGGGCCTTGATTTGAACCCCAGGTTAAGCCCTGATTTTGGCCATATCCTGAACCCTTCTGCAAGTTCTGTCCTCGAAAGCGACGAAAATTGTTTCCACCTCTTTGGCCTGGTGGTTTATTAGTGAGCTGGCCTAATGATTTAAGAGTGCTATACTCTTCCTTTGCAGAGATTAACACATCCTCAACCGCTTTACCAAATAGGACATGTTGAGGGGTGTTGCCCGCGTTTCCAATTTAAATCCTGATTGGCGAAGCCATGCATGGCGTTTTATGAGTGTTCCTTCTGCAATGATTCTTCCCGCATTATCTGCGGCATCAAAGTTATTTTTTAGGAAGCAGTTCGACACTGCCTTTCCTTCCACAACTGTGAGGAACAGTTGCGACTTTAGAGGTTCTGGGTCTGAGGCCATTAAAGTTGCAATCTCTTCCCACTTGTGGCTGTTGCAACTGGCCAGCTGCGTAGTATTGTGGGCAATTCTAGTTTGAAAAGCCGCTGAGGTGGCCACTTTCCTCCCGAGAGTGTAAAGCTTCTTGCTCTCCTTGTCGGGGAGTGCTTCCGATGAAGCTAGTGGTGTTCCTGCCTTTTTCCGTGTAGTGGTCACTACTAGTGAATCTAGTTTCAATTGGCCCCTGAAGTACAGTGGGTCTTTGGGGTGAAGGGTGGAACATTTTCTCAATACGTGGGTAACACAGCCCGCGTTTGACTTGAGGGCTGGATTCTCCTTTGTATGGACTGTAGTAGGGGTATAAACTGGATAACAGTTTCTTTTGTCCCCCAATATGTCCTCTATGCAATCTTTGTCCAATTGTGTTTTCCTGGGTTTGAATATGGAAATGCTCTGCTGCTTTAATGAGCATAGCATTAGCCTGAAGTTGGTTGTCCATCGCTGAGTCTGCTACCGGTGGGTCTATGTGATCGGGAGAGGGTAAGATGTAAACGTCCTCTTCATCCTCATCATAGTAATGATCTACCCCCCCAGGTGTATCCTGCTCCTCAGAGTCTGTATTGGGAACATAGAGATCATATTGGACTGGGTTTTGCTGAGGGGCAATTAAAAGGGTGTCTGGACGCGGCCTCTTTTCTGGGGGTTGTGAAGACGTAGCACCACTAGTTGGTGGCGTGTTCTGTAAGCTTTACATAGCCTGGGGATTTTTCTCAAAAAGTCTGCCATGAAAGTTTCATCACCCTATCAATGTCTTCAGAGTACCATTGAGAGGAACTTGGTATGGTTTTAGGAGAGTGAGGTATTTCTGGGGTAGGCTGCCCTTTGTTCTTTAGAGCTGCTGCTATAGAACCCTCCCCTTGGGAAACACTTTCTTTCTCTTTGTGTGATGCACTCACTTTCTCCCTATGGGAATGGTGACTCTCTTTTTGAAGGGTGTTTTTTTGACGTTTTCCCTTTAAGGAGAGTCTCTGGGACATGTTTTTGCACCAGATGGGCTATTTTTGAACTCTTGGTGCTTTTTTGCCGATTTCGACG
Organism: Ambystoma mexicanum; assembly: GCF_040938575.1. Classification (NCBI taxonomy): domain Eukaryota; kingdom Metazoa; phylum Chordata; class Amphibia; order Caudata; family Ambystomatidae; genus Ambystoma; species Ambystoma mexicanum. Next base: position 1,487,657,259 of record NC_090929.1, read on the forward strand.
TTAATGTAGACTGTCGAGTTTCGGCGGATGGGAGGTCTGAAACTGCCTCTTCTGACCCTCGGCTTTCGGACGATGTATTGGACCACGGGGTCCATGTCACCTTTGTCTCGCGACTTTGAGAGCCTGTCGTGCGGCGATCGTGATCTTGAGTGCCCAGAAGACGGGGAGCTAGCAGACCTACCCCTCGACGCTGTGTGTGGCCGTGTAGATGATGGGGTCGTCGACTTTTGGCCTTGGGGTATGTGCTTTGTGTGGGCTGTCTTGTGTGTGCTACCCACCGGCTGTCATCCCTGTAACAGCACCGCCGGCCTGTCTGATGGGGTTGGGGACTGGCACATGGGAAGCGGTTGCTTCCCTATCGCCTTCGTCATCCGAAAAGACACTGATGCTGCCATCGCTGGATGCACCCTCCACGTTCATGGCGGCCTGGGCCTGCATGGCGTGTTGGACACAACATATGGTCTTTCGGACCTTTAGGGTCTTTGGTTTGACGAGCAGACAAGCTCTACAGTGGCACTCATCGTGGTCCCTTGCAAGACAGAGATTGCATACCCGGTGCTCGTCTTTCCAGGGGAACTTCTTGTTGCAACGACATTTTAATGATGTGTTTTCCATATTTGGACGGAATGGCAGCTAGGCGAAAATAGAGAGGGGAAAGGGGCATATGCATTCTCTAAGTGGCCTAAGAAATGTCCACCCCCACCCTTCCTACTGTCTGGGCTGAGGCCTGGTGCAGCCTTCCAAGGCCAAAGGGGTGTCGTCGAGTCAAGTTCTTTGTTCTACAACGTTTGTCCTTATTACCGCCAAAGATGTTCGTCGAAGGTCGGTAATATAAAGGATAGAAAGAGAACTAGCTCTAATAACGTTATTTATTAATGGTGTTAGCCAAAACGGAACTCCGCGTTATATCGTCAGACGATGATGGCGGGAAAAAAAATCTGAGGGACTCCACACATGAAGGACCATGGGTACAGTGGACATCACACTAGGGATAGTATTACTGGCACACCCTGTCGACGTCCCTTTTCGATTTTCGAAACCACAACTGTAATACTCTGCAGCTTCCACTAGATGTCGGCCTATGCTTAGCATGTGATCTAAGCAGATTCCCCAAGCCTCAGGAATTTATATATTCATTGAAAAAAACATTGTTAAAGGGACGTTATGGTTAAACTGCAGTAATAAAAACCTATCAAAACCAGTGGAAAAAGTGTGTTAAAGGGATATTATGGTTGCAAATAAAATCGAAAACCCCCAGAAATTTGCCAGTTATGGTCAGCCAAGCAACTATAACTTGCACCACCACTGTGCAAGGTTTAGAGAAAAAGCAGGCAACACATAATGGAAAATTCTTGTTATCGTTGCAAAAACTGCTATGTCAAACTTCACTATATTACCAAAACATGCATGCTTGCCCATATCACCTATTCTAATGTGCAAACTGTTATTTTCTTCTTTCGTTCTGTCACTTTTACAACCACTTCTCCCACTAAAACACATGCTGTAAAATGCCCAGAATGCACACAGAAAATGAAAATTGCACGTGTTAACGCATGGCAAGTACATAGATTGCAAAATTAACAAAATGCACTGCGCATACAACTACTCATTTCAGCACCATTTGAAGGAAACCAAATAAATGCATGTGTACATTTGCAACAGTGCTATCTGTACATTTTAATAAATAAATTAAAGGAACAGGAAAGGATAGCTGCAACATACTGCAATGACACTCATGTAGCAAGCATCTATGAGCGGGAAAGTTAATAAAAGTGCACACACTAACATTCTTTCTAATCTGTACATCTTTCTGGGCTTCTGCCTTTTCTCAGCCTACTAGGACTTGAACTACTCAATTTCCAATGTAAATAGTGCAACAACTCACACACTTGCAAAACTATAGCCCGGTAGGGCATACTTATCACAGCACCACCGGCCCCCATACCAACAATGCTGATGCTCCTAAGTCCCCGTTCCTATACAGTGCTGTACAATTGCACACAAATACAGACTAACATTTTCCAACACCTGACTTTCTAGGCCAACGTGGCCTGTAATATCCTAGTGCTGGGAAGCTTGCTGCCAAACAAGGCATTAGGAATGTTCAAAACATTTACTTGAACGGCGTAGACCATTTGTGTTTGCAAATACTCAACCTTCATAGAAATTCAACAAACAATCCCGACACCACTTACAGTGCCTCGGGAATAAGGCAGGAATTGGACTACTGTGCGGGAATGGTGAGATTCACCATAAACACACAAGAAGATCCGCAAGAATTTCTAATGTACTTACTGCAAGTGCTAGAAAGCAAAAATATACCTACAAATGAAATATTCCAGATTTCATATATGTGGAAACATATATGCACTTTCTGCAACCGTTGGTGCAGGATCAAGTCCCTAATGAGCACTTTGTGTATGTATGTATCTATACCTAATTGTGAATCCATTCCATTTCAGCAGGGGCGCAAAATGAAAATCATGGCATATTGTGTACGGTTTGCAATTCGGACAATCGTTCCACCTTACACATAAACTCACATAGCCAATATGTAATAGTAATGCTTTTAAGATACAACGCAGATGGTACCAAAAAACAACTGCAAGCTTCACACACGGGCAAGTATTGCTTGGCAAGAAAACCTTCACAACAGTAGGCATAATCTACCACACGGCTGCCACAACCAGTGAGGTCACTATACCGCATACATTAAAAAGAAATGTGGGTGGTTTGAATGCAATGATACTTCCGTTACTCTGAAACAGAGATTTCCAGAAAATTAAACAATTGCCTACTTAATATTCCTGAAACCTAAATGTACTCGCTGACCTGTAAAAGTAGCATAACCTACTGCCCGATAGACACTAACAGGTATGTAAGTGCAAAAGAAAAATACCCTTGTGCCCGGTGAAACTGTAAGAACTTAGCATACACCAACTGGTGCATGAGTACATCCTTCATTGCGCTACAATGCGGTTTCTGAAATGGAAAATAGTTTCATTATGGCAACAGATGTGCATGTTGTTCATTTTTCATAATGCTATACAAATGTTTTCCCCAATGATTTTAGACACAAACAGTGAAAAACACGCACTAATATTGTTTCACCCATAGTACTTATAAAGTACTGAGTATGAGGGTCTCTAAACTGTACTCACTAACCTGTAAAACGACCAACTATTAGAATATGCCAACTGCTGTCTAACTGTACCCATACAACTGCAATGAATTCGCCAACTGGCATCTAACTGCACCCATAATACCGCAATGTCACTTGCCAATAGGGAAAAACCTGAAATCCACCAACAGGAATGAAAGTGCTTCAAAACATACCCTGCAAAACTATGAATAGTTAGAATACAGCAACAGGTATCTAACTGCACCCATAATACAGCAATATTATTTTCCATTAATGTAAAAGTTAAAGTCTACCAGCACAAATAAAATTTCTTCTGAAGATGCCCTTCAAGACTCGTAATGTATTAACAGTCAGAATACGCCAACTGGTATCTAAGAACACCCATAGTACTACAATATTACTTCCAGTGGTGAAACTGCTCAAATCCACCTTCAAGAATCAAACTGCTTCAAAACATCCCATCGAGAACTTTGAAACTAGCAACAGTTACAATACAACAACAGGTATCTAACTGCCCCCACAATACTGCAATATTAGTTTTCAATAGTACAGTACTTGGAATATACCAACAGGACTCAAACTGCATGAACAGATAGTGTTACAAAGTGAAAAAGGATAAACAGTTAGAATACGCCAACTGGTATCTAACTGCAACCATACCACCACCACTTCCCGTAACACAAAACACAACCACCATTTCAATTCCAATTCCTCCTGCTGCAACAGTGCTTTTAACACCAAAACCACGTTAATGTGCATCTTAAACATTCCTGTAAGTACTGCACACTTCAATGAAACATAGTGCGACACTTATCAAATAAATGTACTAGCATTTTTTTTATCCTGCATGGATTTTGTTTCCCCACAGACCCAATGATTATGCAACCGAACACAGGAACTGTGCACATTGCACAGTAACGTTGTTTGAAGCATAGTACTTGTAATGTACTAATTATGACGATCTGCAAAGTACATGAATATGTGAAATTGTGTAGAATAAATTATGAAGTACCTAACATATTATGCTGCGTTTTTTTTCCACAGAGAAAGAACCAAAGATTTCTCCTGCATTGCCACGTGCAAGAAAAAGAATGTGTGCCCGCAATGGTACATTAATCAAAAGTGCTATTTCCACTAACTTGGTATTCTGTCACTGTGTTCCAAAAAGTATACAGTGCCTGGAGAGTATGTACAAGGAGTATACGCATATTAGTGTCATGCTTCTTTTTAATCGGAATGGGCAAATTGCATTTCTATACACATATTTGGGCAATGCTAATGCCAATGGGCACATTCTTGGATGCATGGCTGTATTATGCTGTGGTGGTTGTGGCAAGCTCCGAGACTCTTGGGTGCATGGGGTACCGGCCTACCGGCCATGCATCCAAGAGTCTAGGGGCTGGCCACAACCACCAAAGCATAAAACGGCCACACACCCAAGAATCTGGCCAGTGGCCACAACCCCCACACAATTAACCCCCATTTCCCAATTTGAACACCATCTGCACATATTGAAGTAGAATGCCAACCCTATGTTTCCCCAATGCCAATATCACCATATCATCCATACTCCACTCAACTACTGTAAGAAGCCCTCATGCAGTCAGCAAATTACCTCAAACATGTTTCTGCAACTGCCCTCCAAACACTAGCTACTGCAATAGTTGTGGGTAAAGTCTTGGTTGCATGGCCGTATGATAGTGCAGTCGTTCTGCCAGTGCCTACATTCTTGGACGTATGGGCAATTTTTAAACTAAGCAAACAACCTCTTATCATCTACATTCCACTCCCCTAACCTAATAAAGCCTGCCTGCAGTCCCCACAAAGGCCTGGTCTATGCACTACTGTACACATTATTGCAATGGATTTTTCCAATAGCCAAATTCCACTTCTGTACACACATTATTAGAGTACTTGCAGCCAGTGGCCAGACTCTTGGGTGCATGGGCTTATTATGCTGAGGTGGTTGTGGGCAGACCCTAGACTCTTGGGTGCATGGCCTATGGCCTCCGGCCACGCACCCAAGAGTCTGGGGTCTGCCTACAACCACCACAGCATAATACGCCCATGCACCCAAGACTCTGACCACTGACCACAACTAACACACAACACTTTGCCCTTTTTTACCAACACCAATATCAGCATATCATCTAGATTGCACTCCCCTAGTCCAACAGGCCGGCATGCAGTCACCAAACAAACCCAAACATGTTCCTCCAAGTGCCCACCAAACACTACCTACTGCAATAGCTGTAGGCAAATTCTTAGTTGCATGGCCGTATGATACTGCAGTAGTTGTACTAGAGCCTAGATTCTTGTGTGCATGGCCTATTTTTAACCTACACAAACATCCTCAGATCATCTACATTCCACTCCCCTACCATAATGAAGCTTGTCTGCATCCACCACATAAGCCTGCAGTGTTCGCGGACTGCCGCACTCTGCACGGTCTTCTTCCACCTAAACAAATACATCATATCAACCATCTTTCACTCCCCCACCCTTCCCTGCCCCTCTTTCCAACACCAACTGCCCCAAAACATGTTTCCCAGCCCTGTTCCCCACCGCACTATTCGCAGACAGCAGCAGCCTTCCGCGGATAGAACATGGCAGGTGTTTCGGTGAAAATCCATCCAGCGGTTCGGGCTGTAGGCATGAGCAAATAATATTTTTCATTGCCCCTATGGGAGAAAAAAAATGTAGGTACCCCTATAACTTTGCCCCCCCCTTACGAAACCTCGCCAAACTGGCCATAAAGATTCAGAGCGGGCCATATACTATTTTTGCAAGGTTTGGTAAGGCTTCGTCCAGGGGGAGCAAAGGTATAAGCTGTCCAAAAAGTGCTCTTCCTAGGAGTTGAGCAACTTAACCATAAATACATGGCCAGCAACGGAGTCCGTGAAATATACATACCAACATATTTGGGACATTACTCACCGCAATCGTATTTCTGATGCTTGCATCTGCTTAGATTCACATGCTATGCATAGGCCAACATCTAGTGGTACTCGCGGAATATTACATGTTATGGTTTCAAAAATCAAAAGGGACGTCAAAAGGGCGTGCCAGTAATACTATCCCTAGTGTGACGTTCGCTGTACCCATGTCCTTCATGTGTCGAGGCCTCTCAGAATTTGTTTCTGACACGAGGTAGCATGAAGTGTAGCGCGAGTACAGATGTAATAAAGCAGATAAGAGTAGATAAAGCCAGAAAACATCTATGCACCTTCTACTCAACAGGGGAGAAGGTGGGTGCATGTGAATTTAAGCAGATACAAGCATCCGAAATACAATTAAGGTGAGTAATGTATCCCTTGTGAGGCTTGTAGATCTGCTTAGATCACATATGCTATGCATAGACTGCTTGTCCCACCTGTGAATCTGCTTTAGAACGGGTGTCAATGCAGTAGTGCCGAGTAAAAGTATGTATAGAGCTCCATGTAGCTGCTTTGCAAATGGCGTCCAGCGGGATGTTTGCAATAAAGGCCAAAGTAGCTCCTGTACACCTGGTAGAGTGAGCTCCTGGTGTGAAAGGCAGAGCTTTGTTTGATAGGGAGTAGCAGAGCTGTATGCATTTCACTATCCATCTGGAAAAGGCGTTTTTTTTAAAAAAAGGTGATCACCTTCTCTGCCAGGTGCTATGGAGACAAACAGTTGGTCTGTTTTTCGTAGCGGTTTTGTTTTGTTTACATAGTAAAGAACCACCCTTCTTAAATCTAGTGTATGTAGGTTTTTCTCAGCTGAGCTTGAAGGGTTTTGAAAGAAAGCGGGTAGTTCAATGGACTGGTTGACATGGAACTTGGATATGAACTTAGGTGAGAACCTACGGTGTGTTCTTAGTACCAACTTGTCTTTGTGGGTAACAAAGAAAGGGTCTTGCACTGAAAGCTTGTAGTTCACCGACTCTTCTTATGGAGGTGATGGCCACCAGAAAAGCTGTTTTATATGTTCGGTGTTTAAGGCTGGATTTGTGACTAGGCTAAGGGAGGGGGGGGGGGGGCTATGAGGTTTGCGACTACCATATTTAGATCACACCCTGGAGGTGGGTTAGAAATGGGAGTGGGGGGTGTTTAAGCCTTTTTACTCCTTCCAAGAATGCCTTAATGACTGGGACTTTCCACCAGGACACCTTGCTTTGAGAAGTGGTGTATGAAGATAGAGCCGCTAGGTGAACCTTGCTGGAGTTGAATACTAGACAGGAGTCTAGTAAGTGGAGCATGTAATGAAGAATGTGTGATGGAGTACATTTGATCAGGTTTACATTTTTTGACTGACACCATATCACAAATCATTTCCATTTGTTAAAGTAACAGTGTTTGGTGACTGGTTTGCCTGCCTCCTTGAGGATTTCCATACACCTCTGAGGTAGTTTTAAATGGCCAAACTCTATGAAGTCAGGAGCCAAGTTGCCAAGCTTATAAATTGAGGATACGGTTGTAACGTTGTCACCACGTGTTGGGTGAGCATGTTGAAGGGGCATGGGAGTTTGATTGGATCGCACATTGCCAGTTTGCGTGGAATGCGGAAACCAAGGTTATCTCGTCCACACAGGAGCAACCAGGATTAGAGTCACTTGTTCCTGGTGCAATTTGTTCACTATCCTGCTCAGTAGCGGTGTTGGGGAGGAAAAGCATAGGCACATTTCCCGACCAGCTCATCCACAGGGTGTTCCCCAGGATCGGGGTTGGGAAACCTGGATGTGAAGTCTGGGCACTGTGTTTTGGCTTGTGGCGAACAAGTCTAATGGAGGATAGCCCCATAGGGAAAAGATAATGTCTGAAATTATTCTGCTGAGCTGCCACTCGTGCTCATCAGGTAGAGGTTCTCTGCTTAAGCTAGAGAATGGAGTTCCCCTGGAACATACTGCGACACTAGGAACATGTTCTGCCCGAGTGCCCACTTCCAAAATGTTTTGTGCTAGCCTGGACAGACTTGGAGACTGCATGCCTCCCTGCTTGTTCATGTAAAACATGGCAGTGGTGCTCTCTGTATGGATTTATACTTGTTGGCGTGATAGATGCACTTGAAAGGCTTGCAGGGCTTGGACCACTGCTAGTAGCGCTGAAATGATTTTGGGCTCTGGTATGGGTCCACAGGCCATGCTCTGTGTGGTGAAGGTGGGCTCCCCACCCGGTGAGAGATGTGTTTGCTGCGACAATCACTTGCACTGTAGGGTTGCGGAAAGGTTTTCCCTTCAACAGATTTCTCAGCGTAGCGCTTGAACTAGGGTTAGCGAAACAACCACTAGATCGTCTCACTAACTGCTCGCCTGAGACCACTGTTTCGCTAACCACTCTTCCATTTGGCGCATGTGCAACAGTGCGTGGAGAACCAGGTAAATGCATGAAGCCATCATCCTGAGCAAGCGCATTGCTTTGCGTACGGGTATTTGGCGACCGGCTAGATACCGAGGTATTTGCAGCAGTATGTTTTGCACTCTTTCGTTAGACGGGAAGACTAGCCAACAGTCTCAAAGGGTCAAACAGAGCACCCATCAGGAATTTCAAGACCAAATTCAGATCCCAGACCGGCACCTGAAACGGGGACAGCAGGAACACATTAGTGAGTCCTTTTAGAAATTGGGAAATCAAAGGAATCTTAAAATAAGAACATTCTTCAGACGAGCGCTTGAAGATAAACAGCGCCACCAGGTAACCTTTAATGGTACCTATTTGAAGACACCTGCGGGCCAAAGAAAGCAAGCAAGCTAGAACCATGGGAATGGAACACTGAAAAGGATCGACATTGTATCCTCTGCACCAGTCGCAAAACTTGCGCCAACCGTACAGGGTTTTGGTTGCCGGCCGCCTGGCCGAAAGCAACACCTCCATCACGTCATCCGGGAGGTCCCAATCCTTATATCTCAACCTTTCAGAAACCAAGTGTGAAGGTTGAGAGTCTTGACCTCTGGATGGAGAACCCAACCCCCCCCCCCTCACGAGAGATCTTCTCAGTAGGGAAGACGGCGTGGAGGGCAGATTGACATTTCTAGAAGGACCAGGTATCACGCTCTCCTGGCCCAATTCGGAGCAATGAGGATCATGTGGGATTGGAACCTCTGCAACCTCCTTAGCACCTGAGGAATGACAGGCACCGGAGGAAACGCGTACAGAAGTGGGAATGACCAATCCACGACCAACGCATCCCCTAAGGCTCCTCTCGGAGGAAATTCCCTTGAGCAGAATCTCTCGCACTTCCGGTTGGCACTGGTCGCAAACAGATACACTTGTGGGGTTCCCCAAAGGGCGAAGCTCTGCAGAAGGACTTCCTGAGCCAACTCCCACTCGTGAGAGATCATGCTCTGCCTGCTCAGAGCGTCCACCGCAGCCTTTTCCTCTCCGGCCAGATGAAATGCCGAGAGTGTTCACAACAGGAGTGACCCTACCCCCCCCTTTTTTGTTGAGGTAATGCATGGCCACTGTGTTGTCCGTCATGATCAGGACACTCTTCCCCCGCTAAGACGGCACAAAAGCCTTCAGGGCCATCCTGATGGCTCTCAGCTCCAACAGGTTGATGTGAAGTTTGGACTCCGATGGAGACCAATGACCACTGGCAGTCAGATCGTCGGCATGAGCCCGCCATCCTCTGAGGGAGGCGTCTGTCACCACAGTCACCTGCGGCCAAGGTTGCCAAAATGGCTCCTCCTTCATCAGATTCCCTTCGCTGGCCCACCACAGAAAATCCTGCGAGACAGAGTGGAATCTGAATGGGATACGACATCTTGCCTGAGAATTGGGACCACTGCATCTTGAGAACCCATTGCAGGGATCTCATCCGGAGTCTGGCCTCTGGCACCAGAAAAATGCAGGATGCCATGAGGCTGAGCAACCTTAAGAATACAAAAGCCGGAAGAATCTGGGCATGTTGAAATTTGTCCATCTGCACAATGTGATGAGCTCTCACCTTGGGAGGCGAGCACTTTCCCCAAGGACGTGTCCAACACAGCCCCGACGTACTGGAGCTGTTGAGAAGGTGTCATTTGGGACTTCTTGAAATTGAGGGAGAAGCCCAGCTTGTGGAGGGAGCGGCAGGTGAGGCTGAGAGGATTCAGAGCTTGCTCGGGAGAACGTGCTTGGATCAGCCAGTCGTCCAGGTAGGGGTAAAAGTGAATCACCCCTTGCATGAGATACGCTGCCTCCACCACCATTAGCTTGTTGAAGACCCTCGGGCGGAGGTCAATCCGAATGGCAGGACCCGAAACTAAAGTGCGAGCTGCCAGCTGCAAACCTCAGGTACTTTCTGTGCTTTGGATGAATCTGTCACACTTTGCCTTGAATCTCACCTGTTTATCCTTTGAAGACGTGTTGTTCGGAGGTCTTTCCTTCTTTCTGGTGGTTCGGGACTTGTACAGATAGGGGCAAGTGTCCTCTGTCGCAAGTGTGCAGGTACCAGTCTCGTAGAGATCCAGGCGTTCAGTATTCCTGGGAGGATCAGGTAAGTATAGATCTGAATCCGGGAAGGGTTTGGGAATCGGGAAGCTCGCACCGTGTCGAAGGCAGAATACGAGTGCAGTACGGATCCGAGCTAAGGGTCCGAGGAGAAGGCAGTAAGAACAATTCCACAAGCGGTAAGCGTGGCAGGACGGAATACTACCAGGAAGGAACTGGGAACCACTAAACAAGGGGGTAGCACGGGGGTAGAGGGAAGTTAGACACACACTTGCCAGAACTTTGGAAAGGTAGCGTTGAGACGCGCAGAGCCGCGGGGCGTGTCTGTTTTCTAGGAAGTGGCATGTCAGTTGAAACACCAGACAGGGAACTTCGTAATGGTGTCAGCCATGTTGGGAGTATACTAGAAAGGATGTTGCGGTGTTTGATGGACCATGTAGTCCAGATGGGGCGGAAACGGTGAATCATGACAGAATCGCACATTAAAGTAAGCATCCTGTAGGTCCAGAGACACCAACCAATCTTGAAGTCGAAGGGCCTGAAGGACCTGAGAAAGAGTGACCATCTTGAACTTGACCTTCCTGAGGAACTTGTTCATCCAACGCAAGTCCAAGATGGGTCTCAGTCCCCCCGTCTTTCTTTGGAATAAAAAAATATGGGGAATACCATCCCTTGTTCCTCTCTGCTACAGGCACTAGTTCTATAGCGCCTTTCTCCAAGGAGCCGATCTGGAAGCTTCAAAGAGAGACTCCCTGGTGGATTGTCGTGAGGCTGCTTTAGGAAGGGAAGGCAGTAGCCGTGGGCTATGGTATCCAGAACCCACGCATCCGAAGTAATAGCTCGCCATTGTTCGGGATGCTGGGACAGTCTGCCCCCAACCGGCGAACAATGAACATGGCCTCATAGCTGTTTTGGAGCGTCTGCTGCAGCGCCTGAAGGCAAAGAGGCAGCTGCTTGAGCGGCTTTGGCACCTCTATTTCCCCGAACACCACAGGTACTTTTTCGTTGACCCCTTTGATTGGCGGCTCCTCTCGTCCTACCAAAAGAGTAGTAACGAAAGGAACCCCCCCTCCACTGTTGTCCCCTAGGACAAAAAGGCAGAGGGTGACGCACTGCTGCTCTCAAAGATTTAGCAGCAGCTTTTGAGGTCTGCAACCTCTCAAGGCTCACGTCAGCCTTGCTGCCAAACAAATGAGAGCCATGAAAGGGCAGGTTCAGAAGACTGGCATGTACATAAACCTGACTACCGCAACCACGCAAACCTGCGTATAACAGTGCTCGCAGCCATGGACTGTTGGCCGTGTCCAACCCAGACTGAAGGGATTCACATATGGCATACTTGCCACCCTGCACAAGAGTAAGGAACCCATCCCTTTCTTCCCCCTCGGGAATATGCTCAGCTGCTAGAGAGTGTGTGAGAAAATCTTGCTAAAGCACAAGTGGAGTTGGCTGACTCCAGCACCATACTCCCAGCAGAAAACACCTTGCGTGCCCAACCATCGAAGCACTTGTCGTCCCTATCAGGAGAGATGGTAGGGTACGCCGTCTGCCTCGAGGTGGCCGTAGCCGCCTGGACCACCAAACTCTCGGGAGTGGGGTGAGTGGAAAGGTAGCTGGGGTCGCTACTGGAAGGGTGATATTTTTTAGTTAACGTGTTAACCGCCGAAGAGACTCCGGGGTCTGCCAAGTAGCCGCCACCCTTTTTTGCAAAGTTAAATGAAAAGGCAACACTGGGTCAGAGGACGGACCTTGATCCAAAATATCAGACAAGTCATCCTGAACAAATGCCTCTGGAGGACTAGACCAACCAAGATACTCAGTAACCCTAGCCATCAGTCTCCTATAAGAGGATTCCGCATGAGCCCCAGAATAAGGCCTGCCAAACGGCACCTCCGGAGATGTGTCTAAGCCACTGGCATCATGCAATGACTGACTCATCCAACTGACTGCCCCCGGAAAAGACAGGAGCCACATCCGGCTCAACAGGGCCAAACTCGAAATCAGACCTCTCCTCATCCTCAGATATCATCCAGAGGAAGAAAGCAATCCTGCTTAGGAACAGAAGTGGGTCTGGAGTCCCCAACAGGCTTTACTGGCTTGGATTTAGCCTTCCTTGGAGGATCCACAGTACCAAGGATCTCCATCAGCAAATTCCGGCCAAATGACCCCGAAGGCATCGACCGCACCGAGGGCTGGAGTGAAGGCAAAGCACCAACCTCCGTATCAGATGAACACGGCGCCGATTGAGTCAACGTCGACCCCTTACCAGACTTCTGCGGTTTCGACTGGGGACGAAGACCGAGACCTGGTCTCTGGCGATCAACCTGAACCTTGTCGGAACGGTATCTCGACGGTTCCTGATGTTTATCGCGCCAAGGACCCAGGACGGAGACCCATCCCTGCTGGCTTCTTCCGAAGGCACGGACGGACCTGTGCCATGGGATTGAAAAATCACCAGCATTTTCTCCCAGAAGGCCTCCCATTCCTCAGGAGTCGAGGATTTAGTTGGACAAGCCACTTTCCTCGCGGCGCCATCCTCCGACGGGATGGCGACCAGAGATGCTGGTTCCGGGAGAGCCGAGTGGCAGGACCCACTCCGGGATCGAGATCCCCGGGATTCCTTCTGATGAGGAGAGTTAGCCCTCGAATCGCAAATCATCGGTGGACATCCCTTTCGCAACTTACTGGGTTTAGTAGCCCAACCTACCTGTAACTTCCCCTTACACTCCCGCAAGGCCTAAGCAGTCTGCGACTGGCATTTCGAACAGTCGTCGGTGTCATGACTCTCACCAAGACACTGCAAACATATGTCGATTACGGACCTGCACCGCATCTTAGACTTACAGTCTCGGCAAGTCTTAAAGCCAGACCGCGGAGTCGGAGGGGTAGATGAAGACGACATATTCAGGAAGAATACACGAGGCTACGGGCGCCGTGCGTCCTATTTATAACATCCGGTGACGTCACCCTCGATGGAGGCCTTCGAGGGACATCGACACAACGCCATTGACGCAGGACGCCCTCTGCCGAAAAATTTCCAAAGTAGCACAGCTGTGGACATTACATGTCAAAGATGTGTAATACGTTGGAGGACACAATCCATTCGAAAAAGCCCTTACTCCCCCTCCACCCCCTTTTTGTTGCCGGTTCCGAGACAGCGAGCGGTCCGGCTGCCTGGATCTCCGTTCCTGGAAGCCGCGGAATCCTCCATACGTACGCCCCCTGTCAGAGCGCTGCTGTGACTGGGTTTACGACTGGGGTGTGGTCTTTGTCAAGATGGATAAAGACTTTGTCGTTTGTGAGCTGTTTTTCTTCATGTCCAGCTCTTCGTTTGTGGTGGAGTGGAAGAGGGCCCCCCCCCCCTCAAACGGTTGATCTAATATGCATTCCTGTACGTCTGGGTTGAATTGCGTCGCCTGAAGCCAGGCTGTCCTTCTCATGTCTGTGGTGATACAGATGGCACAGCCAGGGGTGTCAATATGGGCCATGGTGGATTCCATGAGGTCCTGCGCCACCAGCTTGGCCTCAGCCAGCCGCGCCTTAAATCGTGATTGGCTCTGTGTAGGGAGTTCCGGGAGGAAAGCCGCAATTTTCCGCTATAACCTTTGGTTAGCGGCAGCCAGCATGGCATCGGCGATGGCCTGACGAGGATGCAAGGACTCGTTGGAATGGAGTTTCTACCAATACACTTCCAAGATCTTATCCTCCTTGCCTAGCAGCGCTGCAGAGGAGGCGGCGGCTGAGGACGACTGAGTATGAGCCGAGAGTATCCCGCTCAGTCTGCCTATACTTGGAAACAGGCGTCGATTGACCGGCTGGACCAAGTGGAGCTTGAACCAACCCTACATTGGTTTGTAGTGGAATCACCGGCTGCCCAACCTCGGGTTGGGGTAGGCCCAGGTACTCCGCCAGCCCAGGAAGACGTTCGGGGAAGGCCCTGGCTGAGGATGGCGTGTCCGGATCCTCCTCCTCATCCGTATCCTGCAGATCAGGAGGGTCCTGCGGAGGTGGAGGAGTAGCCGGAGCAGGAGACTGGGGTACAGTGACCGCGGCCGGAGGCTGAGGAGGAGGCTGGTACGGAACTGCCTGAGGAATCGGCTGGGACTTCCCTGGTGGCGTCCTTGAGGATAGCCCCCATCCGAGGTGACTTCATGTGCCCAAGAAACCTCTGGAAGAACTCCTCTTGAGTGGCCAGAGAGGTGGTATGGGGTACTGATGGGGTAGCCGGGAGCTGCTGGAGCCACTACATACCCTGCCCGTATGGACGCATGGAGAAGCTGCCCTGTGCATAAGGAGTATAGGCTGTAGGCCACGTACCTGGTTGAGGCCAGTCCCACCTTGACACTCGTTCTTCACCAAACTCCTGGAATGGCGTTGGACGGGTGCCTTTGTCTGGTGCAGCGGCCATCTTGTCGAGCTGCCTGCCACTTGCCTGCGACGTGTTGCTCGGCTCGCTGGGCCCAGCCTCATCCAAGATTCTTGCGTGTGGATCACAAGGCCTACCCTGCTCCTCGGGCCTAGGCCTGGTAGGTGTGACACCCTCGACCCGGGGGTCAGTAGAGCTGCGTTTAGGCGCCCCCTTAGACGTATTGCCGGTACTAGGGTGTAGCCCCTCGATGGCGGAGGCCCTCGGATGATAATCCGGTACAAGAACCTTCCGGTTCCTCAACACTGCCACTGGGGGGATCCAAGGACCCATCGGCCGGTAGCTGCAGCAGCCTCGGTGCACATGTTGGTACAAGGACCTGAACAGTCCTTCCTGCGCGGGAGAGTCCTTGGGAAGGAGTCTCCATTGAGGGGTGCGATGGAAAATAGTAGCCCTACCTTGGGTCTGGCTCGTTGCTTCACGAAGTTCTTGAGGACCTCTGAAGGCGACTTCTGGAAGAGCTCCCTCCACCTAGCTAGTCTGTTGTTCAGCGATTTCGATAACAGCGAGCCACACGCTGTACAAGCTTGCCAACCGTGGTCTGGGCCAAGGCAACGTAGGCAGAGGGCTTGGGGGTCTGAAGTTGGGAAGAGCCTGTTGCAGGATGGACACCTGCTGAACCCTGTGGAAGTCGACATGCGCCGGGGAGGAGCATGACGCCTGAGGACCGAGTACCTGAATGATAAAAAGACAAAAAAAGACAAAGAAGTAACCACGCGTGGAAATATATGGCTGAAGCCAAACCCAGGAGCGCAGCTGAATTCGGCCTGTTCCCATCGACGCGGAAAAGGGGACTGAGGTGTTGCGCCAGAGGGCGGAATCAGGGCAGCGCATGCTCCCTGGGACGCACCCCCGCTCACCTCGAAATTTAACGGGGAAGAAGGTTTTTTCTGGTGAAAAAGGTTCAGTCACCCGTCCCTGGACGCCCATGCAGTATGGAGGAAAGGGGACAGGACGTTAGAGTAATACATGAGAATGCTGCACAGTTAACTGTCGAAAATAAAGAAGAACAAAATAATAGCAATAACGGTATGACAGTTTTGTAATATCAAGATTTAAGTAGCAAAACAAAACATCACCTGACTAACAAAGTGTGTAGGAGCTAAACACAAGTCACAACCAGCATATTACTCACTTTACCTTGTTCGGTCTTGAGTTGTGAAGTAACTCTTGCCATTTCCCATATATTCTAGCAACTAAATCTTTAACCTAAAAGGTTCAGAAATAAAACGTCAGTTGTTTTTGGTGGTACAGTAACTACTGCTAATTTACTTACACAAGAAAAAAGCCTAAAGCAATCAAACTGTACATAACATATCATTACAAAGCCGAAACTGTGACTTTGGTTTACACAAACTTTAAACTAGGATGGGCATAGTCAATCTCTAATAAATTATAAATGAATATATTTCATTTTAATCAACAGGGTCTTTCATGCCAAGTTGAAGAAAACATGTACTTTATTGATTTGAATACTACTTGTTTGGTTAGAAAAGATGCCATTTTACTTCACTCACTTTAGTTCGGTAAAACAGCCTTGCATCTTCCCGGATATCACACTTAACGTGCTTCTCGAGCGCACTGCAGAGCTTCAGAATATAGGTCTGTGTAAAAAACACAAATAAAGCAATGTATTATTTAACCATTTCATTATATTTTTATTAGCACATCATAGACACTGACAAATGGTTATCGGCAACAGACTATGTCTTGCAACTACTGTGTCTTAATTTTGCTTCACATGTTTAGCTACTTTCTTGCACGCTAATTTGAATCTGTACTATTAAACAGACTGATCATTGTAAACCAACCATTCTTTGAAAACAAAATTAATGGCAGAACCCATAAGCAAAAAACCATTTGGAAAAAAGGAAAGGTAATGACTGATGTCAACCACACCAGGGGCTGCACATACATAATGCGCAACGGGGTGTCGACCCGCCACTCATGAAGGCTAGCCAAGCCTCCCAGTGAAAGATAATAGCATTTCTGATGATTGCATCTGCTTAGATTCACATGCTGTGCATATAGTCCGACATCCAGTAATAACCGCAGAGTATTGCATCTTGTCTTTCGAGAATCTGAAAGAGGATGTCGTCATGGGCATGCCTGTAACACTATCCCTAAAGTGACCTGTAGTGTACCCAAAATGCCTCATGCGTCGAGGTCCCTCCGATTGTATTTGTTCTGCCATGAGGGAGCCCAATGACTATCGTTAATGATTACATAAAGAGAGAAAGTAGTAAGACGCCTATGTTCTTTCCACCCGAGAGGGGAGGAAGTGTGGGCGTATGTGAATCTAAGCAGATACAATCATCAGAAATGCTATTACGGTGAGTAGTGCAGGTCTTCTGATGCGTGTTAATCTGTTTAGGATTACATCCTGGGCATAGACTAGCGAGCAGCACGCAGAGTTGGAAGTGGGTTGTGAGAAGGAACAGTAGTGAAAAGATGTCTTAGTACTGCTTGTCCCACCTGAGAATCAGACCTAGAATGAGTGTCTAGGCAATAGTGTTTTGTAAAGGTGTGTACAGAATTCCAGGTTGCTGCTTTGCAAATGGACTCTAGGGGAACATGTGCAATGAAAGCTATGGAAGCCCCAGTGCCTTGTGTAGAATGTGCTCTAGGGAAGTTCGCTCTTAGCAAGAGTCTAACAGGGTGTGATGCATTTGACAATCCACCTTGAAATGGCTGATTTAGAGACAGGGTCCACTTCTCTACCTGTTGCCACAGAAACGATAAATTGATTTGTTTTACTCAGTGGTCTAGTTCTTTCCAGGTAAAACAGGTCTGCCCTGTGCAGATCTAACGTGTGTAGGCTTCTTTCGGCCAGGTTAGTGGGTTTCTGGAAGAAAGTAAGCAGTAATATTGATTGGTTCACATGAAACTTGGAAATAAATGTAGGCGCAAATCGAGGGTGAGTGCGCAGAACCACCTTATCTCTGAACTGTAACGAAAGGATCTAGAACAGAGAGGGCTTGTAGTTCACCAACTCTCCTTATAGAAGTGATAGCCACTAGGAAGGCTGTTTTATAGGTAAGATCTTTGAGACTTGCCTTATGCATAGGCTCAAAAGGAGACCACATAAGTCTTGTCAAAACCACATTTAGGTCCCATCCGGGAGACGGGTTAAAAATGGGGGGATGGATCCTTTTAACCCCTTCCATGAAAGTCTTAATAACTTACTTTCCACCACAACACCTTCTGTTGTGATGTAGTGTAGGATGAGGGCGCAGCTATGTGAACTTTTAGGGAATTAAAAACCAGGCCTGAGTCTAGTAGGCGAGTAAGGTACAAAACAATGTCAGTAGGAGAGCAGCCAATAGGATTGACACCCTTGGACTTGCACCAGATAACAAATCGTTTCCATTTACTGCCGTAGCAGTCTCTGGTGTTAGGTTTTCTAGCCTCCCCGAGTATGTCCATGCATCTCTGGGGGGAGTTGTAGGTGCCCAAACTCTATGACCTCATGGGCCAAGCAGCTAAATTCAGGGTTTGCGGGCCTGGGTTAAGAGTTTCCCCCTTGTCTTGAGACATGTTGTATGGGCAAAGGAGTTTCATTGGAGGAGATAGGGACATCTCCATCAGATGGGAGAACCAGGGTTGGCGGGCCCACATGGGGGCCACCAATACCATGGGGACTGCTTGTGCATCTTGTGCACTATCTTGATGAGTAGGGGAGTCTGGGGTGGTTGGGGGGGAAGAACAAGTTACTCTCTTACCTTGTAACGTTCTTTCGATGGGATGGTCCGACGACGTATTCCATATCTATGACAGGTAATCACCACAGCTGTGCTGCTTCGGAAACTTTTTTCGGCGTCTGCGTCCTGCGTCGATGCACCGTCGTCGAAGACCTCCTCCGACGTCATCCGATGTGATAAGTAGGACGCACGACACCCATAGCCTCAGTTGTAGTTTTTTCCTCAGAACGTGTGACACCAGTCTTTAGCCAGTCAGACACAGAAGGCCTTGCGGTAACGTAAGCTGCAATCGCATAAGAAATTCTGCAGCAGGGAAGGTCGGGAGGGAGCGATATGGAATACGTCGTCGGACCATCCCATCGAAAGAACGTTACAAG
Source organism: Ambystoma mexicanum (assembly GCF_040938575.1). Classification (NCBI taxonomy): domain Eukaryota; kingdom Metazoa; phylum Chordata; class Amphibia; order Caudata; family Ambystomatidae; genus Ambystoma; species Ambystoma mexicanum. The sequence continues at coordinate 1,487,676,293 of NC_090929.1, forward strand.
GTAAGGGAGTAACTTGTTCTTCGAGGGGATTGGGTCCTCCGACGTATTCCATATCTATGACAGACTCCCAAAGCAGTACCAGAGCAAGGAGGAGGGAAAGAATTTAGAATCAAAATTTAGAATTGCCAATCAAATAGAGCAAAGGACCGCCTTGCCAAAGGCCAGATCCTGTCTTCGGATGGAATCGAGGGAATAGTGACATACAAATGTATGTACTGAAGCCCAGGTGGCTGCATCACAGATGCTGCGAATAGGAACACCCCTCTGCAGGGCAGTAGATGCAGCCATACCCCTGGTAGAATGGGCCCGCAAGCCAGCCGGTGGGTCCTTACCCGCCAAGCGGTAACACTCCGAGATCGCCAAAATAATCCAGCGAGACAAAGTCTGTTTTGTCACAGCTTGTCCCAAACGCTTTCCAGCGTAACCAATAAAGAGTTGATCGTCCACTCTGACCCGGGACATGCGTGAAACATAAAAGCTTAAAGCTCTCCTAGGATCAAGCCTATGGAGCCTCTCGTCTTCCCTACCAGGATGTGGAGGAGGATAGAATGCCGGAAGAACAACCTTCTGGGCCAAATGAAATTCTGTCACTACCTTCGGAAGAAAAGAAGGCCGGACTCTAAGGACAACCCTGTCCTTGTGAAATACAGTGAAGGGTGGCCTAACTGAAAGTGCCTGTTACTCAGTCACTCTGCGAGCGGAAGTAACCGCAACCAAAAACACAGTTTTCAGAGTTAACAGCCTCAAAGGACAAGAATGCAAAGGCTCAAACGGAGCACCCATAAGAAACTTAAGAACAAGGTTTAAATCCCAACCGGGCACCAGGAAAGGTGACGGAGGGAACACATTAGTGAGTCCTTTCAGAAACTGTGAAATTAAAGGGATTTTAAAGTAGGAACACTCTTCAGATGAGCGCTTAAAGATGGACAGCGCCGCCAGGTAACCTTTAATGGTACCCACTTGCAAGCCCCTGTGGGCCAAAGAAAGTAAAAAGGACAGAACCATGGGGATGTCACATGCAAAAGGATCCACATTCTGAACTCTGCACCAGTCGCAGAGTTTACGCCAACGGCAACGGTACAGAGACTTTGTTGCTGGCCGTCGGGCCGAGAGCAACACCTCCATCACGTCTTCAGGGAGGTCCCAATCCTTATACCTCAACCTTTCAGAAGCCAAGCGTGAAGGCTGAGGGATCTGACCTCTGGATGGAGAACCTGACCCCCCTCCCGTGAGAGCAGATCGTCTCGGTAGGGCAGACGACGTGGAGGGCAGATGGAAAAGTCGAGAAGGTCCGGGTACCATGTCCTCCGAGCCCACGCCGGAGCAATGAGGATCATCCGGGAACCGAATTTCCGTAACCTCCGCAGCACTTGCGGGATGACGGGGACTGGAGGAAACGCATACAGCAGCGGGAATGACCACTCCACCACGAACGCGTGTCCTAAGGCTCCTTTTGGAGGAAATTCCCGCGAGCAGAACCTCTCGCACTTCCGGTTCACACTGGAGGCGAAGAGATCCACTTGAGGGGTCCCCCAAAGGGCGAAGATCTCCAGGAGAATTTCCTGAGCCAACTCCCACTAGTGAGAGATCGTGCTCTGCCTGCTCAGAGCGTCCGCCGTCACGTTTTCGTCTCCGGCCAGATGAACTGCCGAGATCGAAACTTCCTGCTGGATGGCCCAGAACTCGAGCTGCATCGCCTCCCTGCACAGAGGAAGTGACCCTGCCCCCCCCTTTTTGTTGAGGTAGTGCATGGCCACTGTGTTGGCCGTCAGGATCAGGACATTATTTCCTCGCACAGTTGGCAGAAAAGCCTTCAGGGCTAGCCTGACGGCCCTCAGCTCCAACAGATTGATATGGAGTCTGGACTTTGACGGAGACCAACGACCGCTGACTGTCAGCTCGTTGGCATGAGCTCCCCATCCCGTGAGGGATGCATCTGTCACGATCGTCACCTCCGGCCAGGGAAGCCAAAACAGAGCCCCCTTCATCAAGTTGCCTTCGACGGCCCACCACAGAAGGTCCTGGGTGACCGAGGGAGGCTCCTGAACCGGGTCCAACATCCTGCCGGAGGACTGCGACTATTGCATCTCGAGTGCCCACTGCAAAGATCTCATCCGCAGGCGAGCCTCTGGCACCAGAAGAATGCAGGATGCCATGAGGCCGAGCAACCTCAAGAACTCGAACGCTGGGAGCATCTGGGCAAGTTAAAACTTATGCACCATCTGCTGAATGTGAAGAGCCCTCACCTGGGGAGGAAAACACTGCTCCAGGGATATGTCGAGCACTGCTCCGATGTACTGGAGCCGCAGTGTTGGCGTCAAATGGGACTTCTTTAAATTGAGGGAGAAGCCCAGCCTGTGGAGGGAGTGGCAGGTGACTGACAGGTGATCCAGGGCTTGCTCGGGAGAACGCGCCCTGATCAGCCAATCGTCCAGGTAGGGGTAGACGTGAATCACCCCTTTCCTGAGATACGCTGGCACCACCACCATGAGCTTGGTGAAAACCCTCGGGCGGAGGTCAATCCGAACGGCAGGACCCGAAACTGAAAGTGCGAGTCGCCAACCGCGAACCTCAGGTACTTCTTGTGCTTGGGATGGATCGGCACATGGAAGTAAGTATCCTTGAGGTCGAGAGACACCAACCAGTCCTGGAGTTGAAGGGCCTGGAGCACTTGGGAGTAACCATCTTGAACTTGTCCTTCCTGAGAAGTTTGTTCAAACCGCGCAAGTCCATGATGGGTCTCAATCCTCCGTCTTTCTTCGAAAGCAAAAAATAAGGGGAGTACCATCCCTTGCTCCTCTCCGCTACAGGCACCAGTTCTATGGCGCCTTTCTCCAGCAGGGATTGAATTTCCTGCGCAAGGAGCGGATCTGGACTCTTCAAAGAGAGGCTCCCTGGTGGATTGTCGTGAGGCCTCTGCTGAAAGGGAAGACAGTAGCCGTGGGTTATGATCTCCAGAACCCACACATCTGAAGTAATGGCGCGCCACTCTACAAGATGCTGCGCCAGCCTTCCCCCAACCGGCGAACCATGGGACATGGCCTCATGACTGAATGGTAGCGGCTGCGGCGTTGCCTGAGGGTAAAGAGGCAACTGCCCGAGCGGCTTTGGCACCTCGAGTGCTTTGCTTTCCACCTCTGGCACTCCTACGGTTGCCCCTTTGACTGCCAGCTCCTCTTGTTCTACTGAAGGACGAGTAATAATGAAAGGAACCACCCCTCCATTGCTGTCCCCTAGAACGAAAAGGCGGAGGTTGCCTAACTGCCGCGCCCAACGATTTCGCAGCAGCCTTTGAGGACTGCAACCTCTCAAGGCTCTCGTCAGCCTTGCTGCCAAAAAGGTGTTCTCCGTCAAAGGGCATGTTGAGGAGCCGGGACTGCACATCAGCAGCAAATCCCGACTTCCGCAACCACGCAAAACCTGCGTATTACGGTGCTCGCCGCCATGGACCGGCTGATGCAATCTGCCATGTCCAGACCCGACTGAACGGACTCACACATGGCGTCCTTGCCATCCTGGACCATAGCAAGGAAACCATCCCGTTCTTCCCCTTCGGGAATATGTTCAGCCGCTAATGCAACACAGTTCCACAGAGTGTGTGTGAAACGAGACAAGGCACAAACTGAGTTGGCAGCCTGAAGCGCCATACCCCCTGCCGAAAACACTTTCTTTGCCCAGCCATCGAAACGTTTGTCGTCCCTATCCGGAGGGATGGTAGGATACGACGCCTGTTTTGTCGGGGCCGTAGCCGTCTGCACCACCAAACTTTCCGCAGTGGGGTGCCTGGACAAATAGCCAGGGTCGCTACTGGCTGGACGGTATTTCCGCGACACAGACTTGCCCACAGCCGGAAGACTCTCCGGGGCAGTCCAAGTAACCGCCACCCTTCTCTGTAGGGCCATGTGAAATGGCAGTACCGGGTCAGTGGGAGGACCGATATCCAGGATGTCAGTCATATCATCCTGCACAAATTCCCCTGGGGGAGCAGACCAGCCCATGTACTCGGTGACCCGAGACATAAGGCGCTGATACGAAGAGTCAGCATGTGTGCCGGGCTCAGGCCTACAAAACTCCACCTTCGGAGAGGTGTCCAGTCCACTGGCATCATGCAGTGACTGCCTTAGGTCATCAAATTGGCTATGGCCCGAGAGGAGCACATCCGGCACCGAAACCGGCACCATGTCCACATCCGAACCCTCCTCCACCTCTGAAATATAATCCAGGCAATGAGAGGCAGGAGTCCGCGGGACCAAGCCATGCCTGACCTTGGCCAGAGCCTTCTGAGGGACATCCCCCATACCACGGGATCCCTCCGACGCCACCGCCTCGAAAGGCGTCGAGGAACCAAGCGGCGTCGATGAAAGCCGCAGCTCTGATAGTATCGGCGGCGTTGACACAGTCCTCGACGCCGGAGCGCCGAGCGTGTCTCGACGACCTAGGTGCCGACGTCTTCCTCGAAGACGGCACAGGATCACGCGGTCTCGAGCGCGTCGAGGACCGGGACCTGGCATGGGCATGGCGAGAACGGCTACCGAGCGGGACCTTTCCCGCGAGCCGTGCCGACCACTCGAGCCCGAGGGCGAGCGAGTGGTGTCTCTCGACCGGTGCCGACCGACCCCACTCGGAGGCGCGGACGGACAGGTGCCCTGCGATTCTAAGATCGCCAGCATTTTCTTCCCAAAGGGAGCCCATTCCTCCGGTGTCGCTTGGAGGCAGGGGTTAGCGACCCGCCGACGGGCGGAGTCCTCGGAAGAGGACGGGGAAGGCGACCGAGGCCGACGCTTCCGGGAATGCCTCGAAGAGGCAGAGGAGTGGCGATACCGACTCCTGGAAGGAGACCCACGGAACTCCCGACGACGACACGGAGAGTCGTTCGTAGAAAGCCCCGCAGACCTCGACTTCCGGGGCTTGGACACCCTATCTACCGACAGCTTCTTCTTGCGTTCCCGCAAGGCCTTGGCCGTGAGCGACTGACAGTCGACACAGTCGTCCGTGTCGTGGGCCTCCCCGAGGCACCAGAGGCAGGCGTTGTGCGAATCGTTGACCGACATCTTCGAACCACAGTCGCCGCACTTCTTAAAGCCCGGACGTAGGGAAGACGAGGTAGACATCGTATTCAAAAAGAAACCAAGAACAAACAGAACTCCAAAGAGTCGAGGCGTACCGAGATTCATGAAGCGAACACGTTCGCGGAAAAAACGGAACTGAGGCTACGGGCGTCATGCGTCCTACTTATCACATTGGATGACGACGGATGTCGGAGGAGGTCGACGACGGCGCATCGACGCAGCTGTGGTGATTACCTGTCATAGATATGGAATATGGAATATGTCGGAGGACCCAATCCCCTCGAAATGCCTAAACAAATTTCCCTGACCATGTTATCCAGAGATCATTCCCCTTGGATCGGTTATGGGGGTACCTGGAGATGTAATCTTGGCATTAAGCGTTCTCCAGAGTTGCAAACAGGTCGATCTCTGGGGAACCCTATAGTATGAACGCGTTGTAGACAATGTCTTCGTGTAGTCGCCATTCGTACTCTACAGGCAGTGGGAAGTCTCGGCTGAGCATGTTCGCTAGAAGATCGAGTTCCCATGGAATGTGTTGAGACATCCTGTGTTTGAGAGCCCGTATTCAAATGTTTTGGGACAGCTTGGATAACCCTGAAGAGCGAGTGGCCCCTTGCTTGTTCAAGTAATACATGGCCGTGGTGCTGTCTGTGAGGACCAGGACAGTCTTTCCCTGTAGCTGTGTCTGAAAGGCTTTCAGTGCTTTGAAAATGGCTAACAGCTCCAACAGATTTATGTGGTTGGATGCTACATCCGGGGACCACACACCTCGCCGTCTGCTGAAGCAGGTGAGCACCCCATCCCATGAGAGGAGAGTGTCGTGAGAGTGGCTTCTACTGCAGGGGGTAGGGGGGATTGAGGGGGTAAAGGTCTTTCCCTCCAAGAGATTTTCCCTCGACCACCACTAGAGAGAGAGAACGAGGGCTGGCGAGAACCACCAGATCTTCCCATTGTCCGCTGGCCTGACACCACTGGCTGTTGAGCCACTCTTGCATGGGACGCATGCACAGACACGCGTGTGGAACTCAATAAATGAAACAGCATGTTTCAAACCCTCTCGTTGGAGGGGAAGACAATGCTGTCCTCTATCTGAATTAGAGCCCCTAGGAACTGTTTGACTTGACTGGGTCTAGGCTGGACTTCTGGAATCCCAGGCTGAATAGGAAGTCTATTGTCCTCTGGGTATTCAACAGACATGTTCTGTAGGAATCCCCTGTTATGAGTCAGTTGCCGAGGTAAGGGTAAACCAGAACGGATTATCTGCGCAGGTGCACTGCTGCCACTGCCAGTACCTTCAGAAACACCCTTGGCGCTGAGGCAATGCCGAAGGGTAGTACTTTGAACTGATAGTGCTTGTCCTCTATCATGAACCGTAGGTATTTTCTGTGTGCCGGGTACATTGAAATATGAAACTATGCATCTTTCATATCCAGTGCTGCCATGTAATCCCCCTGTTTCAGGAGAGGGATTACTTCCTGTAATGTGACCATATGAAACTTTTGAGGTTTGACAAATTTGTTCGCTTGGCGCCAGTCTAGCACAGGGCGCATGGTGAGATTTTTTGGGTACAAGGAAGTACACTGAATAAATACCCTTGTTCACCTGTAGAAGAGGGTTGACTTCTATGGCGCCCTTTTCCTGCAGAATCTCGACTTCTTGTATCAGGTTGAGTAGGTGTTCTGGCATCAGGCGTCTTGATTTTGGTGGTTGGCAAAATTCTATGCAGTACCCGTGGCCGACTGTCTTGAGCACTCACTGGTCTGTTATCCCTTCCCATGCAGGCAGGAATGATGTTAAGCGTCCCCCGACCGGGGAGGCATGGGAGGGGACCCATATCGGAGGGTCATTTCTGACTTGAGGCCGGGAAGCCTCTGGGAGTGGAATACCGGCCTCTACCCTTTCCTCGGCGTTGTCCTCTAGGTGGATACGTGGAGGTGGTGTTGGATCCTTGTCCTGAAGACCAGTTGTTTCCTGAACTAAACTGGTTCAGAGGGGAGTGAGATTGCCCACGAAAGTAGCGATGAGAGCCTCCCCCTCTTTGTTGAAAAGGTCTCTGGGTAATCTGGTTTAAGGTCTTAAGAGTCTCATGCTCCTTCTTAGTCGTCTCAAGCGCCTCGTCCATGGCCTTGCTAAACAAGTTGGTCTCCTCAATCGGCTTGTTTATTAGGGCTGCTTGGGTATCAGGCTTAAAACCAGAGTTTCTTAACCAGACGTGCCGTATAAGCAGTGTACCCTGGGCAAGGTCCTTCCCGCTGTTTCAGCAGCGTCCAGAGTGTTCTTTAGAATGTTGTGGTTAATTTATTTGCCTTCCGATACAATTGCGAGCAATTTAGTCCGCATTGGTTCTGGAACTTCTTGAAGGCCTTCTTGCAACAAATTCCTCTGCACATTTGAGTAGCTAGCCAACAGAGTGGTGTTGTTGGCTATTTGGGTGGAGAATGCAGCAGCAGTTGTGACCCTCTTACCCAGTCCATACAACTTCTTGCCTTCTTTATCAGGTGGCGCCTCCCCTGTAGACAGAGGGACACCTGTCCTCTTTCTCGTACTGGTGACTACTAGGGAGTCTGGAGTGGCATGCCCTTTAATATAAAGCGGGTCAGTAGGAGAAGGACGAAACAACTTCTCTACTCTGGGATTAACCGCACTGGTTTGGACTGGAGTCAGCAAAGTAGGCGCTAGACGTCTCCTAATTGAGTTCAGTAAGGGAATAGCCTGACTGGCAGGAGGCTTTTCATTCAGTATGTCCTCTACAAATTCTGAATCCTGCACAGCCTCCTGTGTGGCAATTTGAAAATGTTCAGCCGCCTGCTTTAAGATGGCGTTGAACGCCATTTGATCATCCAGAGGTGAAGCCTGATGGGCTGCGGTGGTAGGTGGGGAATCCATATACAGGGTCCGGGGTAGGAGATGGGATTGCCAAGGTTGATTATCAACTGGATAGCTGTCATCCCAATTGTCTGTGGATCAGCAGGATCATCCATAGGGTCTCCAAAGGTATCATGCTGTACATAGGTACTGATAGGCACCTCCTCTTCTGTAAGGTAAAAAACATCATGTTCAAGAGGATCCTCAAAGGTCCTCTGAAACTTAGCCATAGGCGTAAAGGGAAGTTCCTCCCGAGGCCTCTTGGGAGCAAACCTCTCAGAGCATTCAACAAACTTCACCAGTCTGTTCATGCACCCCTCATGCACCCCTCAAACTTCTCCCTGGTCCATGTTGATGAGCCAGAGGAGTCCAGGGGAGGAAAAGGATCTCCTTGATGAATGTCTTCTTCTGAACATCGAGATTTTCCTTCCAAAGTCTTGGATAAAGACATAGGGCTTTCAGAATACCCTTCTTGAGGTTCCAAGCTCTGTGACGTGTCTTTGCTGATGCGTGGGGTCTTAAGGAGGTGTGTCGGTTGAGCCGGTGGCTGCGTGGTAGATTTCAACGCCACCGAGGCCTTCTGGGGCATCAGAGTCTTCTTCTGAAGCGTCTCGACAGCTGCGTGTGATTTGGTGCTAGCGCCCTTGTTCTTATGTTGCCTGGACGCATGGCACTGACACGGTTGCAGGGAGAGCTGTCAATCATGAGAATCAGCGGGCAACGCTGGAGTATCTGATGTGCCCGTTGGCACTTTGAAAGCTTTGACTTACCCGCTGAAGCAGAACCGCGAGTTGTGTGCTTAGTGTGGGAAACGGGTGCATCCTTGTCGCCGGGATGTGATCTCCCCATAGCAGGATACACGTCATGCCTATCGGGGCCCGGGACGGATGCTGGGGAACGAGAACTTTCCACGGTAAGGTCAATGGCATTCGAAGTGGAGCCTTGGTCATCGCTAATCCCTTCATCACACTCGGTGGCTGTAGCGGTGGGGGAATTACTTTCGGCCTGCGACATACCGCAGGCCGCCCACTGCTTCAAACGTCTTAGTACGTAGGAGTTTGCAGGCCATACAGTCCGCCTCGTGGTCGAGAGGAAGACAATTGTTGCACCAACTGTGCTTGTCCTTCCACAGATATTTCACCTTACCATAAGGGCAAAATCTAAATGGAGTCCTGTCCATAGCGCAGGATATTGCTAGCAACGACAAACCCAAGGGAACATAAGGGAGGGGAAAAGGAAAGGCATTCTTGAAAAGAATATGACCACCCCGACCCAACTCTCCCTATTGTAAATGCCGGCCAGAAGGCCCGGCCATGTGGTCGGCAGCACCGATCAGATCAACAGCCATTGAAATTCTGTCGCCAGCAGTCTTTCGGCGGTGGCACAGGAATAATCAGCGGCTGAAGGAAGTTACAATGAGAATAAACAACCAAAGGTCGAGAGAAATAACAATAACGCAATATTTATGAAGAGCTCTGCATTAGGGCGACCAGATAGCTAGGCGGAAAAAAAAACAATCTGAGGGTCCTCGACGCGTGAGGTATTTTGGGTACACTACACGTCACGTTAGGCATAGTGTTACAGGCACGCCCATGTCGACGTCCCCTTTTGATTCTCGAAAGACAAGATGCAATACTCTGCGTTTACCACTGGATGTCGGACTATATGCACAGCATGTGATTCTAAGCAGATTAACAAGCATCAGAAACATTGTTTCACTTTGACAGTGCAGTAGTACCCCAATGCACATGGCCAAGGAGAAATGCAAGGTTGAGGGTGGTGTTTTGCTTCCACAGCCTTGCATCGCCCATTGTGGATGTAAACTGGGGTACTGCAGGGCTGAACGTGAGAGGGTGAACTTTTGCACCTCTCGCACATCCAGGGCCAAGAGGGTGTTTGATGGAGGCTCTCCTGCTCCACCATGCATATGCAGGATAGAGGAAGCATGCTGCTTCCTTGTTCCTGTTGCATGATTGAGAGGCAGAGGGCCTTCATTGCAGCAGGCAGTGTGAGGCAAAGTCGACTGGATTCAGGAACAGGGCTGCAGCAAAAGCAAATCAAAATCATGTTTGTATGCGAGTGCATGCATGCAAGGGTTTGTGTTAATAAGTGCGTTCTTTAATGGAAGTGTGTTAGGAAAAATGTATTTTCTTTTTGCACATTTTCCCTTCATAGAGTCCTATGGGCTCCCAGTTTTTTGCATAATTCTTAACGCTGTCTTGACTTCTGGAGGTCAGTAAAGCCTTCTGCTTTACTTCCCTTGACTGTTTTGCTCATTCTTATGGGGAAACAGACTAGTCCCTATGTATTTCAGGCCCAAAAAAGGCCTGGCTAGTAAGGGCTGCATGCTGTTCCACTGAGGAAAAACCTAGAAAGAAAGGCATGTACACAAGGGTTGAATGAAGTATTTAATTATGCATAGTGTGTGTTTTTTCCCTCTAGTTACTCCAGACTAGTTCACTTTATCAGTCAGTCAATAAGCTTTTATGCGATAAAGCCTTCAAGTCAACACATACAGCACACAGTAAAAAAGGGCATACAAATTTAACACAGTTTAAAAAATGTCAACATAAAATGGTCAAATCTAAATCATTAGACATTTCTCATTTCAAAAAAGTGACCCATTTGGCAGTATACAATTTATCTCTAATGATCAGGCTACATTTAGGATCATAGCTCAGAGGAGAGCTCAGCTCGCAGACTCTGACTCTATTTTTAACTAACCAATTTCCATAACGGTATGGTTTATCAGCTTCTTTCTTAGCAGTCACGATCTGTGGGTTTATCTAGAAGCCGCAAAAACCACATGTGATGAAGAACATTGCTGCAAAGGCAGCATTGCTGTTCTGGTGTCTCTTATCCCCGAGTATCAGCCTTAAATATAAATGCCTCAACTGTTTGGTTGTTCCACATAGCAGCAAACAATGCGTCATTGATTCAGCAGCCTCCCCGCAGATCTGGCATTTAAATGTATTTGTCGCTTTCCAGGTGTACGTAAAAGCGGCCACTGGCAGGGTCCCCAATCTCACTCATGTATAGGGATTGTTCATGCTAAGGGGAGATAAAATCTTGATATGATTTTCTGCCTGGGATCCTAACTTCAAGATAGGCAGGGCCCAGTTTGAGCTTCAAGGCATCTGCGACCAAACAGTCCATCGCTCTTGTGCTGCCCGACCCTTTGGGCTTTTCTAACCCCAACAGCTGATTTTGAGGGTTTTCCCATAGATTACTGACCAAATGTTTTTTTTTGTTTAAGTAGTGCACCCAATCTACTGACTTCCCTCCATTTAATGACGTTAAATGATTTAAATGATCTCTATGTTTCTCTAGCCCTTCCTGGTTCCACAGTTTTAGCCAGAAAAAGGGCAGGGCTAATAAACGCTATAGTTGCCACTGGGGTTACTTCTAAATCAAAAAGTAACAGTGCAGATGGAGTGCTCTTTGGCAATGAAATTAGATTCTTTAAAAATATTAGTGTGATGGAGGAGAGTTTTCTCAGGTTGGCACAGCCTCACAGTTCTGCCCCATATAATGCTGCTGGAATGGCCTGCTTTGCATATAGGTCTAGTGCTGCCAAAACTGCCTCTTGGCCATGACTTGCATGAAACGCCTTCATGGAACCCTCATTTTTCTAATGTAGAGACAGACCGTTTTACCGGGGCTACCCACTCCTCTGATTTTTGGTGTATTACCCCAAGGTAATTCAAGTTTTTGACTTGCACTAGTTGCTTTCCATTCACTTTTAGTACCAAGGGTATAGATTTAGAAAATCAGGGCTTAAACACCACCACTTTCCAATATTTAGATTCAGATCCAACTTTTTACATTTGGACATTAATATTGCCACAGAGTTTTCCAAACCTTGCAGGATTGTTGCCAACAAAACAGTGTCATCTGCGTAAAATAATGGGGTGCTTGTCTGTGGCCAATTTAGGGCAATCCTGGCAATCTTAATAGTTTATCTATTATTTCTTGAATATAAAGATTGAACAGGAGGGGGGCCAGTGAACAACCCTGACTCATCCCCTTTACTACTACAAAGGCTGTGGTGTTCTTGCCGCCTAAGCCATAGCGAACTGAGGCGCTGTTTCCGAAATAGAAGATCCTAATCAAATGTGCTGGCACTTCACGTGTGGTTAATACCTTCCATAAAATTTCCCTAGATACCAAATGAAATGCTGTCCTCAGATCGAGGCAGCGTATAGTTTCATTTGTTTCAATACTGTGTATTTCTGGATCAACATGAGAAGTAAAAAACAATGATCTATGGATCTTCTATTCCTTCTCAAGCCACCTTGTAGCTCGCTTATAATGTTATTGCTGTCAATCCACTCTTGTAAGTAACTTATGATGGTCTTTCCAAAAAACATTATCTGTGCTATCAAGGAGAGATATCTGGCGGTAATTAGCCGGGATATTCCTCCCCCTCCTTTTTCTCCAAGGGTATCATCGTCGCCTTGTGCCAAGATACAGGGATTTCACCATCTCTTATCACTGCATTAAATACCCTGCACAAAACCAGGGACCAGATAGCCACCTCGCCCTTAACCAAATCCGCCGAGATGAGATCAGGCCCAGCTGTCTTACCACCCTTTTGAGAGGCAATCGCTTTTCTCACATCTCCCATAGTTATACACAGCCCAACACTGGTCTTGAGGGAAGCCTCATCAAAAGCTGGACCTGTAGATGTGCTGTCTTACATTTTCGGAAGATAAACAATTGGGTACTCCCCTATTTTTGTTAACGGGGGTTCAAATCTGTACTATTGGGAGAGTCATACGGTGCAAACACTGTGAAACAACAGATTGACTACCCCTCTCTAGAGGTCACTTTAGTACAACTGGCAGGAGGATCGGAAACTACTGGGTTATTGGGCAGATTAAACAACCATTAAACACGCAAGAAGGGCCGAAACATGTGGACCAACTAGGGAACCTAAAATGTCTTTTCCCTATCTTTTTTGCATAACTAAATGACTGTTGTGTTATCTAAGAAAAGCAAAACGAAGTTACCCCACGAGTGAAGTTAAATTGTTCTATGAAAGTGGTGAATGTTGAATATTTAGTAAATGATATGTTTTTTACATTGTTTTAAAAAAAGGAAAATAAAGAGAATTATTTAAAGAAATGTTTTTGATATAGAGACGTCAAAGCGGCAATGGGTGTTTAATCTAGCAACTAACCCAGTAGATTCTGATCCTCCTGCCAGTTGTACTAAAGGGAACTTGAGAGAAGGGTAGTCGATCTGTCGTTCCATTTTCGTATACAAACTTTTGAAATTGAGCCGCCACTCTTCTGTTTCTATACACCTGTCTAATACCTGGTCGCCTTTCAGATCCTTTTCAGTTACGAGTTGCCAAAAGAGTACATTGTTCTTATTTTGTAGAGCCTCAGCCATACGTTCCCATTTGTCCTTCACAAAGTCATTTTTCTTAGAGGTTACTATTCTTTTGTTTGTGAACGAGTCGACCGTAACCTGTTTTTACTCAATACAAGCTAGGATTTTCTTTTTCGCCTCCACACACTCGTCATCAGTCCACTCGTTCTTACGCAAGGTTTTCTTTTTGATTATGCCCTTCGGAACTGAGATGTTTGGGAGAAAACTTTCTTTTAAACCCTTGGCTTTCAATACATACGTATCACTAGACTATGTTGCAAATTCATTGTGCGTTTGGGATAATTGAACAAAGTGTTGGCTTACCCTTCTGATCCAACACTTTCCCCCACTTACCCGTTTTGCGCGCATGGCTGCCAATAGTTATAATTTGGTCAGTTAATACACCCCTGGGTCTAACACTCCTTGGCCCTAGACCTCTGAACCGTACACTGAAGCGATAGTGATGGCCCTCAGATCTTGTCCCGAGAACTTGCAACCAGGCAACACCAGAGACAGTCAATGGGGGAAGATCTATTATAGCCCTTAAAGGTTTCTATAGCGGGCTGGTCTTTGGGGAAACGCCCATGACACACTCTTAAGTTCAAATTATATAGCATGCAAGCTGCCATGTTGCCAAGCTGCCAATCGATGTAATCTCGCTGGAGGTGGAACAATTACATCAGGGATATCCCATGCTATATCTTGGTCCTCCCAAAAGCCTTCTAATAATCCCACTGGTTCCAGTTGAAGATTAAAGTCTCCTACTACTAATATCATACTACTCTCCCTTTTTCCCACTTGAATGGAGCGCAGTGTATTTTTCAATCTATACAGGGTCTCTATTCCGATTTTAGACGATGGCCTATTATAAACATTATATCATCAGGCCCTACATACATTAGGGGACAGCCCTCAGTCATCTGACCACCAAGAACAGCATCAAAGGTACTGTGAAGGGGGTGACGGACTGCAGCAGTGACACCATTTGAGCAATAAATTAGAGATTACTCACTGTAGTGACTAACGTACTCTTAGTCCATAGTCCCCTTTCCTCCATACTGTATGGGCGTCCCTCCTAGGGACGGGAGACAAAACCATTTTCACCTGAAAAAATCTTCTTCCCCTTTAAATTTAGAGGCATGCGGGGGTGCAGCCCTGCAAGCATGCGCTCCCCTGACTCTGCCCACCGGCAATACTCCTCAATCCCCATAGACGCGTTGACAATATTAACATTGCCTAATGACACTAGTTTTATTAGGGGGGGGGGGGAGGCTGGTGGGATGTATGGAGGAAAGGGGAATATGGACTAAGAGTACATTAGTCACTACAGTAACTTATAATTACTTTTAGGTCCCTCCCCTTTACTCCATACTATATGTGCGATTAAAACTCAATGTAGTCCCAGGGTGGAGAGGTGACCCTCTTTAAGAAAACAAGTTCCTTAATACTGCCTGCCGGAATGCCGCGTCCGACCAGGAGCCGGCATCCAAACAGTAGTGCTTACAAAAGGCAGAGGGAGTAGCCCATGTGGCCGTCCTGCTGATGACCTTCCACGGTACGTGTCTCTGGAATGCGACCGCCGTGGCCTTGGCTCCGATAGCATGGGCATGCATGTTTGCCGGAAGCGGCTTGTGCTGCTCCTCGTAGGCCTCCTTAATGGCTGCCACTATACATCTTGCTATGGAGGCCTTGGAAGCCTGATATCTGGGCGTTCACCCACCGAAAGTGATAAATAGAGCCTCAGATTTGCGGAGGCTCTTGGTCCTGTCCAGATAGAACTTTAGAGGTTTCCTCCTAACATCTAAACCGTGCAGAACCCTCTGAGCATCGCCCTTGGGGTCTGCAAAGAAAGTAGAGAGTACTATCTCCTCTTTTAGGTGGAACGCTGAGACTACCTTAGGAAGGAACGCAGGATGCATTCTGAGGACCACCTTTTCCCTGTGAAAGGTAGTGTATGGCTACGAAGCCATTAGAGCTTGGATCTTGCTGACATGACGTGCAGACGTAAAACCCACCAAAACGGCTGTCTTCATGGTGGCAAGTCTGATGTCCGCAGACACAATAGGCTCAAAAGGTTTATGCACCAAGGCGCCCAACACTATATTGAGGTCCCACATGGGGTGTGGCTTCTTGATGGGCAGGTAGAGCCTAGTGAGTCCCATCAAATGCCTTTTAACCACCAGATTAGGGGACTAGAAAACCTCCTCCTCCGAATTAAGGTGGGCTCCAATGGCCGCCAGATAGGTGCGGCATGCGTCTATCTGCACCCCAGAGTGTGCTAGGTGTGCAGAGAAAGAGATCACATTGTCCAGTGAGCAAGTGAGAGGATCTACTTCCTTGGACTCAGCCGAGTGGCAAAACCTAGTCCACTTGCTTTTGTACGGACTACTAGAGCCATAGCTCCTAGTACCCTGAATGATGTCTGGATTTGCCTGTGAGAGGCGCAGATGCTTCAGTGTGATCTGCTCAGGAACCACATTTCAAGGGCTAACTTCTGCGGGGCAGCGTGTATGACCGTGCCCCCCTGCTGTGACAGTAGATACACTGGGCCCAGCGGAAGGTGCATCCGGGATTCTCTTATCTTGCATATCACCCTGTTTACAAGTGGAGCCGGAGGGAAGACATAGGCGTTCACACTGTTCCACTGAATCTGTAACGCATTGCCCAGTGAGCCTAGACTCTGTCCCTGCCAGGATGCGAACAGAGGGCACTTCCTGTTGAACCAGGTGGCAAAAGAGGTCCACCTGAGGATGATTCCATCTGTTGAATATCTGCTGAAGGGCCTGGTCTTTCGACTGCCGTTCGTAATTGTCCGCCCCCAGCTTGTTGAACCTGTCCGCCTCCGGTTCAACTCGCACGGGAGGTGGATCACCCTCAGGTGAATGTCGTTCACTAGGGCCCCATTCCCAAATGCTGACCGCGAGGGTCCGTAGG
This sequence comes from Ambystoma mexicanum, assembly GCF_040938575.1. Lineage (NCBI taxonomy): Eukaryota > Metazoa > Chordata > Amphibia > Caudata > Ambystomatidae > Ambystoma > Ambystoma mexicanum. The sequence goes on from NC_090929.1 coordinate 1,487,692,537, forward strand.
GGAGGGGAACTGGTGCCACCCTGCTTGTTGAGGTAATACATACTGGTGGAGTTGTCCGTCTGAATGAGGATCACCTTGCCACTGATGAGTGGTAGGAATGCCTTGAGAGACAGCCAGATGGCCTTCAGCTCTAGCCAATTGATATGTGCTTCCTGTTCCTGCCGGGACCAAACTAAGTGGACGCTGTGGTTGTCCAGGGTAGTTCCCCAGCCCTCCAGGGACGAATCTGTGGTGATGGTAACCTGCGGTGCTGGTTGACAGAAGGGTCTACCTATCCTCAGATTGCAGGCCGTTTTCCGCCAGGCTAGGTCCTGGTCTAGGAAGGGAGGAATGCTGATGAGTTCCGACTGAACCCTGCTCCCGATTCCATGAGGCTGCGAAGTGCAGCTGTAATTTCCTCATCTTGAGTCTAGTGTAAGGTACTGCCAAAAGACAAGCCGCCATGATGCCCAGGAGGCGGTGGTACCACCATGCTGATGTCACCTCTCTGCTGAGACAGTGACCCGTGGCCATCTTGATGGCTGCAATCTTGTCCTCCAAGGGAAAAACTCTCATGGATCTGGTTTCCCAGATGAGGCCGAGGAACATTATACTTTGCGTCGGCTCCAATTGAGACTTTTTGAGATTGATGAAGAATCCCAATTCGTGTAATGTGTTCATGAGGGCAGAGGAGGTATGCTGGACCGCCCCAGGACAACTCGCCCTGACAAGTCAGTTGTCTAGGTATGGGAAGACATGGTGACCTTGGGCCCTGAGAAGGGCTGCTATTGCATTCATAAGCCTGGTAGAGACCCTCAGGGCTGAATTGAGGCCCAAGGGCCTTGTACTGGAAATGGAAGCCCATGATCCTGAACCGAAAGAAGGACCGATGGGGCTGCCAAATCAGGACGCATAAGCATCCTTCAGATCCAGGGAGCACATCCAGTCTCCCCTGCACAGGGTCTCCGCAATAAGCGCTGAGGTAACCATCTTGAACCTTTGAAGTGGGAGGGAAAGGTTCAGGGTGGAAAGGTACAACACAACTCTCAGGCCCGCCTGGTTCTTCTTGTGTATGGTGAAAATCCTGAAATAGAAGCCCATACCCCGCTGGGAGGCTGGGACGTCTTCCACTGCCTGGCTCTCTACGAGCGATCACATTTTTCGCCGACAGACTTGCTGTCCCAATCTGTGGGTGTGGAGGGGAGGAGAGGTACTGGTAGGCCATAACCCCGTGGACTCCACCCCCCACCCACTGGAGACACGTGGACCAGCAGGGGAGTGTCATGCCTTCTTTCCCTCTGAGGCTGACGAGGGGGACTGAAAGAAACCCTTGTTCCCCGCCTTGTGCTGTTTGCGGCGCTTCCGGCTTGGAGATCGGTCCGGCTGCCTGGACTGTCGTTCTTGGAATCCCCGGAACCCGAGGAAGGCCCGAGCCTTGTCGGAACATGGGTGCGTTTGACTGTGGGCCTTGGGCGTGGATTTTGTGAGGATGGATAAAGACTTCACAGTCTGGGAACTGTTCTTCTTATCCAATTCCTCATCGGTGGTGGAATGGAAGAGGTCGCTACCCTCGAATGGAAGGTCCAATATGCATTACTGGACGTCCGGGTTAAACTTTGTGGCGTGGAGCCAGGCTCTCCTCATGTCCGTGGCCATGCAGATGGCCCGGCTTGAGGTGTCAATATGCGCCACTGTGGACTCCATGATATCTTGAGCCACCATCTTCGCTTCTGCCAGCCCCACCTTAAAACGTGCCTGACTGTGCACTGGAAGGAAGTCGGCTATTTCCTGCCAAAGCCTCTGGTTAACGGCTGCGAGCATAGCATCCACATTAGACTGACAAAGGTGCAGAGGTGTGTTGGAATAGACCTTCTTCCCATACGCCTCCAAGATCTTCTTTTCCTTGCCTAGCAGAGCCGAGGTGGCTGATGACGACAGGCTTCGAGCATATGGAAGCCGCTGCAATCACAGAGGAGTGTGGAAGAGGGAGTGCCAACAAGAGTGTATCCCCTTCGAACTGCCTGTACTTGGCGTTGAGGTGCCTGTCAGTGCATGTGTATTTATGGGTATATATTTGAGTACGTAATATATGTAAAGTATATATGTTAAGTAGGGGAAAAAGTAGAGTGGGGGATTATTTAGAGGGAACATTAAGTAGGACTGTTAACTAGGTGTAGCATGACATGCATCACTTACATAAACTTATTTGTGATGCTTTTATCTGCTTAGATTCATAAGCTTTGCATAGGCCGACCTCTAGTGGTACGTGCACAGTATTGCATGATTTGTTTTGAAATTCGAAAAGGGACGTCCACTGGGCGCGTTTGTAATACTATTGTCACAATTTATAACACGGCACACCCCGGTCAGGGATTCCTTCCCCGACAATGAATGTGGCGTACAATAAAGCGCTTTTTATCTTTAATACACTACGGATTCTTTTTGAGTAGGCCTCCAACCAGTCCCGCACCCAACCTCCACAAACACCCCGTGTCACAATGGACCAGGAACCGGGCCGGTGTGTATCAATAAGATATGTATTAATTATTTAATGAAAAAGGAAAATAATCAACAAACAGCAGCCACCAATATGAGGCAATACAAATGCAATGATCTCTACAGAAAAATTAGGTTCAGATATCCTATCACAGTTCACACAGACCTTTAATGGCAAAACAAGAACAGTTTTTATCAAGTGATAGCACCAACGGTTTAGCACCCCCCCCTGCAACACTCACTCCCAAACATCAGCTAAACTTGATTCCTTGGAATGGAAGGCAGTGGCAAGGAGTAGGAATGGAGAGTAAAGCCAGCCACCGCAAGATGGGTAGCTAGCGAAGAAAGTGAAAACCCATTTTTGGAGCAAAATGAAAGAATGGGATTTGGTTATTTCTCCCAACTGCTAGTGGACAGAATGAAAAGAAGTTTGTATTGCTTACACTTTAGGAGATAGGGAACATTTATAGAATACTAATCAGCACACCACGGCAAAGTAGAAATGAAGTGGGAAAATCAGTTTTAGGAGAAAGAAAAGGCAAAAGGCAAAATACAGTGGCAAATGGAAATTCGTTACACTGGGTTTACAGTGACAGGCAGCTCAAGGAAGGGGTTTAACAAGAAATAGGAGAACAAGTTACTTTCTTACCTGGTAAGACATTCGATGGAATGTTCCGACGACGTATTCCATATCTATGACAGTAATCACCACAGCTGTGCTGCTTCGGAAAATGTTTCTGCATCCTGCGTCGATGACGTCGATATGCTGTCCTTGAGAGCATCTGTCGAGTCGACGTCACCGGATGTTATAAGTAGGACTCAGCTGTAGTTTTTTCCCAGAACGTGTGGCACCAATCTTCTGCCAGAATGACTACAGAAAGCCTTGCCGAAACGAAAGCTGCAATCGCATAAGAAATTCTGTAGAGGGGCAGGTAGGGAGGGAGCGATGTGGAATACGTCGTTGGAACACCCCATCGAAAGAACGTTACCAGGTAAGAAAGTAACTTGCTCTTCGAAGGGATTGGTTCCTCCGACGTATTCCACATCTATGACAGACTCACAAAACAGTACCAACATAAGGAGGTGGGAAAGAACTTAGAATTATAGAATGCCCAATTAAATTGCAGAATAGAGGACCGCCTTGCCAAAGGCCAGATCTTGCCCATGGATAGAATCCAAGGAGTAGTGCTTGACAAAAGTATGGACAGAGGCCGATGTGGCTGCTTCACAATTGTTACGATGGGAACACCCCTCTGCAGGGCAGTAGAGGCAGCCACACCGCTAATAGAATGGGCCCGTAAGCCTATCGGAGGGTCCTTACCCGCCAAGCGGTAACATTCAGAAATTGTCAAGATAATCCATCTAGACAAAGTCTGTTTAGTAACAGCATGTCCCAAAAGCCTTCCAGCGTATCCTATAAAGACCCGATCGTCCACTCTGATCCAGGACATGCGTGAGATGTAGAACCTTAAAGCTCTCCTAGGATCCAACCTATGGAGCCTCTCCTCTTCCTTACCAGGATGCTGAGGAGGATAGAACACCAGAAGAATAACCTTCTGGCTTAAATGAAATTCCGACACAACTTTCGGAAGAAAAGAAGGACGAACCCTAAGAACAACCCTGTCCTTATGGAACACCGTGAAGGGGCTTAACGGAGAGTGCCTGCAACTCACTCTGCGAGCGGAAGTGACCGCAACTAAAAATACAGTTTTCAAGGTCAGCAGTTTTTTTGAAAAAAATGTTATTTAAAATTGTATTTAGTTTTACAAGAGAAAACTTTTACAACATTTTGAGTCTCATGACCAAAGAGAAAGAAAACACAAAAATGTATGAATACAATCATTATTAGAAAATTCATTTTTGCTTTTCTCTTTTTCTTGAGTTTCTTAAAAACAATTTGATAGATTGTTAAAGTGAATTCATCAGCCAACAATTTTAGTGAGTCGATTTTTCTTTTCTAAATTAATGCTTTAGGATCAGACCGAACTCATAGGTGGAAATTTTGTAAAATACAATAATTACATTCATTTTGTGTGAATATTAAACAGTGTTTCAGCCTCCAGTGTATAATGATTCATTTTCAATTAATAGTGCATTTTCGATTTTCCCCAAGATACTTACTAATGATATTAAGAGAGCCATGCTCCCACCATACATACATCTTTCCCAAAAGGAAGATTTCGAGATGTCTATCTTTCGGAGCATAAATCCCCAAGTACTTATTTCTGTCGTTTTAAAAAAAGAACAATCAACCACAAGATGTTTCAGGATTTCAGCTGTTCCACAATCACAAAAACCACAGTTCAAATTAGTAAGCGCACAATCATTGTTACTCCAATGATGGATTCTCTCAAGCGTGTGACACTGGTTCAATTTAAACCTCATGTATACTTGACGTATCTTTCTTGATGGACATTGAGAAAGGTAAGGCGATCTAAGCTCTTTCTTCCTCGGTCTTTTCGCATATTCCAGACATGACATATAAGTATTATTACAATACAGAGTTGCAGACCAATCACAATCGTAAAAATTTCGCTTGACTTTTGGGAGATGCATAACAAGATCAGAGATAGTGCAGTCAGAATCATCTAAAATGGTTTTCATTTCAGTATCATATTTATTCAGGGATTTAAGTTTGTGAGAATCAAGTAACCCATTTAGATCAAAGTAGAGGGAATTTTGATAGGGAGCCTTGATATCTGCATATCTTGAAAGTTTCCGCCATGACCATCTAGTCGCTAGAGATAAGCCAATTTTGTGTCTAAAGATTGAATTTGGGACGGATGAGGATAGTCCTAAGGTGCTTTTCCATAGGTTGCCCTGTATTTGGTTTAGGATTCCACCTATGTCCAAAAGACACATATCCAATCCATATAGAAGGATTGGTTCCACTTTCAGCAAGTAGAACTCAATTAGCAGTATCAAGGAGAACTCACAAGTTGTTCGAATTAACACCTTCATCATTGATACCAAAGAACGCACCTTCATCTTTAAGTATAAATGCCAACATTTTTTGGAGTATTGGTCGTTTAAAGGGTAACCAAGATAGCGAGTTGAACTTGCGCATTCTATTTCGTTTCCATTCAATTGCCAAGTGTATGATTTGATTTTTTTTGTGATTGTGAAAGATGACAATTTGTGATTTGGAAGAATTAGGTAACAGGTTATGTGATGCGGCACATTTTGAGAATTGATTCAGTTTTAAATGTATCCCACTGGGGGTACAATCAATCAATACGATGTCCTCAGCAAAACATAGCCATGATATTTTTAAATCCCCTAGTTTTACAGGATACATGCCAGTTACATTCCATAGCCTATCCATATCGCAAAGATATAAATTAAACAATGTGGCAGCCAAATTGCATCCTTGTTTGACGCCAGTTTCGGTGTCAATAGGAATTGTAAGAACACCATCATTGGTGATCCTTATTTGAAAGGTTGTGCGATTATGTAGCAATGCAATCAATTGAACCATCCTTTTAGGAAACAGTTTTAAAAGTTTGATCCATAGTACTTCTCTTATGACTGTGTCAAAAGCACTACTTAAGTCTAGTGTCGCCATATAGACAGCCCCAATATCAGGTATTTTAGTTTGTGCAAAAATGTGAGAGATAAGTGCATTTAGCGAACTGCCCATATACTTGCAGAAACCAGTTTGGAATTGAGAATAAATGTTCTTTGATTCTATAAAATTTTGTAGACACTAATAGAATGATGGAAAAATCTTTTTCTGAAGCATCCATAAGTGCAATTGGTCTAAAATTGGAAGGTAATTCTGGGTTCCCTTTCTTATATATTGGAATAATGATTGCATTTAGCCATGACCTCGGGATTATATTGGTCGCCAAGATGTATGAGAATTTGGTGTAGAAAATGGCACCCCAAAAGTAAGGGTCATCTTTTAAGATACAAGCGGGCAATCCATCAGGCCCGGCCACCTTTGAAGGGTTGAGTGATTTGATTGCATCAACAATTTCCTTCATAGAGAAAAGTATACATTTGTTACATTTGTAATGAATTATTCCAGAATCAAAGTGTTGAAATTGTAGAGGTAGACTGTACTTGTTTTTGATATAATCTAGCCATATAGATGCTGCAATCGGAGACCCTAAATTGTGCGCCGCGACCCCTTTTTGTTATTCAATATTGCCCAAATATTTCTTGTATTATTTGTGATAATGTACTTAATCTTTTTTTGATTAACAAGAAGTTTTACATTTATTTTTGTAATTTTTAGCATGCGACTGTATTTCAGTTTTATCACATTTTTAGCTTCGTAGTAATTGGCATTATTTAATAGTCATCGACTTAATGCTCTTAACAGTCGATTTTTTTCTCTATTAATTTTGGCAATTTCCAGATTATATCCCTTAGAGACAGTTGACTTGTAGAGTGCCGCTCTTTGCGGAAGGTATTCTATATGCTCTTTTATAACATGCGTAATCCATTCTTCTCTCATATGAGCATTAATGGACAAGTCTTGAGTGTGAATCACCCGAATTGCGTCTCTTTGTACCAAATAGGTTAGTTCTCTACACATTTTCAGATGCCAACCAACCAAGGTCTGCACACGATGAAGGGTCACCAATCCCAGTGTGGCATCTTTGTTTAAGATTGCCAAGTCACATCTTATTCTAATGCTCATTGGATTGTGATCACTTTTTTTTTGTTTGGACACTGCACCCATATTCAATATCAGAGTTTGTTCTTTCTCCGAGCCCTTTACAGTGGTTCTCTTTTCAATAAGTGGATAAAAGGTCAATAGGCGACCTTGTGTCGAGGTTCCTGTATTCACTTGATCGCCCTCACCTGACCATCTCAGGATCGCATCTTGTTGTTGCCCTTTTTATTTGTTTCATATTGTGTACCAGTAGGTGGTACCACATTTAATACAGCCTTGGATTCGTCATTTAGTTGGGTCAAGTCGATCCTTGGCTCACTTGAGGATCCCATGGATGAATTAGGTGAAGGACCTTTTTCTCAATATTTTGATTATTTTTTAAAACTTTTTTTATTGTTTTAATTAGTAAGTTTTTTGTTGTCCAAGATTACTTGTGTGCTACTGTTCTTTTTTAAATTTTATTTTCTCTTTTTAAGGCCCTGACATGTGCGCGCTTCATTTTTCGAGACAGATAAATTGTCTGATTACCTCCTGAGTCATTTTCCTCACACTCACCGTTTGCTGCTTCATCTTTTTCTCTCAATTTGGCCAAGTTAGCAGCGATTAGAGAATCACATCTTATTTGTTCTGTTTCGGCTTCGTTAATAACATTGACTAGTGGAGAAGGACTATTTGGTGGTACCTCCTTTGGAATTGTCATCGAGCCGATTGCATCGACAATCACTTAGTCTCCCCCCACCATATTTAAGTTCCAATTGCTGTCTTGTTAGAAAACAAAATAGATTGTCCAGTTTCTGTGAATTTTCCTTGACTTCACTCATTAGGTTAGTTGTTGCTAAAGGCTCTTTTGGAGTACAAGCCTCCTATGAACCTTCTGCAACAGCTCTGGCATAAGTACGTGAGTCAGAAGTCGTTGCTTGAGCAGGATCAATTGTTTGAGTAGATTGACTCTTGCGCATCTGTTCAGTGGAAGTAAGTGTTTTTAATAGACATGCATCAACAAGACCCTGTCTTTCTGATTGTGCATTTGTTTGCGTCAACAAGATGCCCTCAATTTTCGAGAACTTGTTAGATAAGGCCATCATCACTTCCTTTAAGGAATTGATGTGCATATGGGTTAGATCGTGGCCCTTATCCAATAAATTTAATAAAGATGAAATCACTGGATAATTTGATAAATCTTCATCGTCTTTTTGACCCAAGAACTTGGGTTCTGCAGTTTTATCTGAGTAAGAGCCAACCCTTTACTCACGACGGGTGTCTTCGTCAAAATTTTTTTTCATAAATTGGTTAGGTTCAGAATTTGGCCCTTTGCCAATTTTCCCTTTGTCGGTTATGGGGGAACTACACAAGAGTCTCATTGATCTTTCACGATGATAATTATCAGATCCACCAAAAGAATGCAAAGAATGACCCTCTTGTATGTTATGCAGACATATTTTTTCCACTTCAGATGGTAAGAATACAACCGGTGAGTGAGGGGTAAGAGAAATTCTGCAACGTTTTTCCCATTCGCTAACAAGTGCAGGTGCCATAAAGGATATGTCCGAAATGATGTTTGGTAACACAGATTGAGTGTCAGTGTGATTTAAAGCTTTCTGGATGCTATGTGTCTCTATTTGTATTGTTGCAGTGTTAGGTTTATTTTTGTCAATAAAAATGTTTTCATTCACGTCATCAACAGAGTCATTTGGCATACAAAAGGGGGTTGCTCCATTGTGGCATCATTGGGTTCAATAGCCAGTGATTGCATGCCACCTTATGCCTGTCTTTTTTTAATATAATGGTTTTGTAGCTGGGATATTGTTTGTGTCGGTGATACGATCATCATACACCGATACTTGTAATGCAATGAGGTTCGATTCTACACCGGAGTCGTGTAATAACACAGGGTTTGTTGCATTTAACCCCGTTTGTGTGTTCCCTTCGGCAAGACTTTTGCCGCTACGTAAACTACCCACCATTTTGCTTTGTAATTACGTGAAGTGGTGAGTTATTAGTTGTTTGGTACTCCAGTGACCCCCAACTTTTTTAAAAGGTTGTATCTAAGATGCCCAAATTAAGAGAACCTAATGCAAGAATATACAAACCAATCAGTGTGATTTAGACGTTCAAATACAAAAACCAATTTGTTACACAGAATGACGAGACAAATTGGTACAGATACAATTTCATAGATTTAACATAATGTACCAAATGCTCCCATAGAAAACGCTTAGAGCTTAATGCTTCACCCGACATCCTGCCGAACAGCCAAACATCCTAGCACACTTAGACACACTTCGGTGCGCATGCTTGTGTGTTTTGAAGCAAGTTAGTTCCAATCGGTGCAGGCAGTGGGCGGGGCTTGCAGGGGGTCGTGGCCAGGGGCTGAAACCAGAAGAAGGAAGTCAGGAACCCATAAAGCAGTGAGGAGGGAGACAGTAGCTGCCGTGCACGAAGTGCATGGCACAATAACTCTCACTCGGTGAGTTTGCTGTTGCCAGAAAGTACCTGGTGTCCAATAGGAATACAGTGGTCCAGTGAATAAATCAGCAGTAAGTTTAGCAATGTCCAAGCGCGATACGGCTTTCTGCAACTTTCTCCTTGCCAACTGCTTGTTCAAGAAGAGTTGGAAGAGTGTTCTGACTTGAGTGTCGTGTAGACCGATGAGACCTCCGTCCCCAAGTGACGCACAGGGGAACTAAATATAAACCCGCTGTACGACCCTTGAGGCCACAGGTGAGAGATGTCTTCCTCGGATCCACGGAGCCTCTTGGAACACCGATGCTGCTGTCAAGAGGGAATGAGGTTAAGTACCAGGCAAGCACAATACAATGAATAAGACAAGTAACTAAAGTGTCTTACCTATCTGGTGTAAGGGAGACCCAGGTGACCTAGTATGGAGGTTCGAGGCTCATTAGATGCGGCGATCCTTGGAGTGGTAGAACCGCAGGTTCAGCGTGGATGAAGAGTAGCCACCTGTGGGAGTTAGGGCTTGACTTGAATCCCCAGTGGGGAAAAAGGCGTAGAAGATCAGCAAGGTACCAAGGGATGATCCAAAGACAAGTCGAGGTGCAGTCCAACAATCCGGCAACAGGTAAACAGTTCCAAGCAAAAGTACCAAGGGGTGTCCGAGGGAGTCCGAGATAGAGTTCCGTGATCAAGGTAACAAGGAGCAAGTTGTAACGCCAAACAGTGTCCGAAGCCAGCTGAGAAGCAATGAGCGTTCTGTCTCTCAGACCTTTATACTTATCGCCCCTGGGTCATGTGACTTCTCTGGATCATGTGACGTCCACCAAGATCACATGGGGAACGCCGTAGTGTATCACGTGACTGGCGGGAAGACGTAAGGCCGCCCTTACTGCTATACGTTCTCCAAGGCAGTTGCCAATGCAGAAAGGGTTGCAATCGAGCCCGTACACAGGTACGGAGCTTTCGGTTCTGTGGGTTCACCGAATCACTTGAGCCTCGAAGCTTGGGAGGAGATGTTGGGGGAATGTGGGCAGTGTTCTGATGTGTCGTGGCCTGGTGTGCAGAGGATCGCCTAACATAGCCCCCCCCCCAACGGCCCACGACCCCGTGGGCAGGACGGATGATCCCTATGGAAGCGAGCTACCAACCGCGGGGCGTTCACATCAGATGCGGAAACCCACGAACGCTCCTCCGGGCCGTAACCCGTCCAATCCACCAGATACTGGAGCCTACCCCTAAACCACCTGGAACCCAAAATGGCCGACACCTCAAAAACATCAGGAGAGGTCAAGGACACCGGCGCAACAGGGGTACGAAGACGGATTGAGTCAGGACAGGGTTTGAGGAGGGAGACATGAAACACAGGATGGATACGCCAAGAGCTGGGGAGAACTAGACGGAAAGCCACCGGATTAACAACCTGCGAGATCACATACGGCCCGACAAAGCGAGGCAGCAATTTCCGGCAACCCACCAGGCGAAGATGTCGGGAAGATAACCAGACCCTAGAACCCACCACCAGGGGGGGAGCAGCACGACGCTTGCCATCCACACGGGCCTTCATAGAGGCCTTTGCTTCAGTGAGATGAACCACTGTACTCGCATGAATAGCAGAAAGATCCCTAAGACACGTCGTGGCCGCAGGATTCAAAGAACCAGAGGCATCAGGGACCGGCAAAACCTTGGGATGTTGACCATAGAGGGCGTAAAAAGGAGAGTAACCAGTAGCTGAATGAGCCGCGTTGTTATACGCGAACTCCGCAAGCCGCAAAACGGCCAACCAAGAGGACTGATGTTGTAATATGAGGCAACGAAGGTATTGTTCCATCGATTGATTCGTCCTTTCGGTCTGACCATCGGTCTCCGGATGATAGGCCGAAGAATACCTCGTATCAATGCCCAATAGTTTCGTCAAGGCCCTCCAAAACCGAGAGGTGAACTGTGAACCTCGATCGGAAACTATGACCGAAGGGAGGCCGAATAGCATAAACACATGTTCAAAAAACAAGTCCGCCAAGACAGGGGCCGAAGGGATACCCCTACAAGGAACAAAACGGGCCATTTTAGTGAACGTGTCCACCACTACCCAGACGGTGTCAAAGCCTTTTGACTTGGGGAGATCGGTAACGAAATCCATTGTTAACGTATGCCAGGGCCTGGGAGGTACCGGAAGTGGAAGCAACAATCCAACCGGTCGACCCCTTTGATGTTTAGCCTGAGCACATACCGCACAAGATCTGACATAACACTCCACATCGCGCTTCATAGAAGGCCACCAACACCAACGCTTGAGTAGATCTAAAGTGCGCTCTTGTCCGGGATGGGCATTGAAAGGAGCGTCATGAGACCACTCAAGGGCTAGATTACGTGTATCAGGTGTAGGAAGAAACAGGCGTTCATGTACGAAGGGTAAACCATCAGAATATACAGGATCCCATTCTCGCAACTGGTCAGAATGATTGCTAGTCCAGGACCGGACCGAATCCAATAGTGACAATGAGGGTGTACAGAGACAAATCACATGGCTCTTACCGAGAACAGTGTCGGGAAATGTAGGCAACTGGACCCCTCCCGGAGAACGTGACAAGGCATCCGCCTTCCCATGTGAAGTGCCAGGACGGTGCATGATATGGAAATCAAAGGCGGAAAAGAACAGATGCCATCGGACCTGTCTGCTATTAATGCATTTCAAAGAAGCCAGATCCTGTAGGTTCCGATGATCGGAGTAAACCGCGATGGGATGCCTAGCCCCCAGAAGATGATGACGCCAGACACGGAAAGCATCCATGACAGCCAAGAGTTCCTTCTCCGTAACGGTATAATGAGACTCAGTACTGGAAAACTTACGGGAATGATATGCAACTGGATGTAATTTGCCTGTATTTGGACATGTTTGTGATAATACCGCACCGAGGGCAAAGGAAGAGGCATCCGCCTCTACTATGAACGGAAGATCAGGATTTGGATGTTGGAGTACCGGTGCGGTAGTAAAGGCGGTTTTCAAAGCCTCAAAAGCCTCCTGCTGTTCTCTCTGCCATTGATAAGATACCTGAGGACTAGTCAGGGCCGTAAGCGGGGCTACAATTGTGGAGAAGGAAGAAATGAAACGTCTGTAAAAGTTGGCGAACCCTAAAAAAGCCTGCAAGGATTTGAGTGTTCGAGGTACTGGCCAATCTAATACTGCTTTGACCTTAGATTCATTCATAGATAACGCCCCAGGGGTGATGTGAAAACCCAGAAACTCAACAGTTGTCTTATGGAACTGACATTTCTCAGGTTTGGCAAACAAGGAGTGTTCTCTCAAACGGGTCAATATTTCTCGGACATGGTTCACGTGTTCGTCAAGATCACGAGAAAAGATCAAGATATCGTCCAAGTACACAACCATATATACATCCAGTATATCCCTGAATATGTCGTTCATGAATCGTTGGAAAGTGGCCGGGGCGTTACATAGGCCAAAGGGCATGACCAGATATTCGTACAGGCCATACCGAGTGCAGAAGGCGGTCTTCCACTCGTCTCCCTCGCGGACGCGTACTAAGTTGTAAGCGCCGCGTAGGTCGAGCTTAGTGAAAATGGAAGCGTGTGTTAAATGGTCTAGAAGTGGAGTGATTAACGGGATGGGATACCTATCCTTTTTTGTGATAGCGTTAAGACGCCGATAATCTACACAAGGGCGTAAATCCCCCTCCTTCTTGGGTACAAAGAAGATAGGACTTGCCGCGGGTGAAGTGGAGGGGCGGATGTGTCCTAGTCGTAGGGCGTTCTGTACATATTCTTTCAGCGCCAGTTCCTCCGAAGGGGACAAGGAATAGATCCTGCCCGAAGGAATATTGGAATCGGGAAGCAGTTCGATTGGGCAGTCATATGGTCTGTGTGGAGGGAGTACCTCAGACGAGCCCTGGTCGAACACTGATTCGAATTCTCTGTATTCTGGCGGAATCCCAGATACCAACCCCCCAACAGTATGTGTATGCACAAGCTCTGGATCGTCGACAGTCAGTGTGAGTTGGGCTAAGGCCCCCAAGGCCCGAGAAGGTGTGTCAGGGGCTTGATGGACCGGAAGACAATAATTCTGACAGATATCAGACTCAAAGACTACAGTACCTGACTGCCAATTGATCAATGGATTATGTTCATGTAACCATGGAATCCCTAGTATGATGCCGAATTGGGGTGTGGTGATCAAATCAAAACTCAGGGTTTCGGTGTGTACTTCTTGTATGGTTAACAGGAGGGGTGCGGTTTGATGTCTGACAGGACCAGAAACCAGTGCAGAGCCGTCTACGGCTTGGACATGTTCCGGTCGTGTTTTCACCACTAAAGGTAGGTTGAGGGAATGGGCCAAATCAATATCTATGTAATTACCAGTGGCACCTGAATCAATAATGATATTGACTGCATGAAGAAGGCCTGTAGAGGGACATAGGGTAGCCTTTACAGAAATGGGTTGAACACGAGTAAAGGCAAGGGAGGTACCCGGAGAAGATGACGGAACACTCGACCTGTTCTCCGGTTCTAGGGTCGAGCCGTCCGAAAAACCTGACTCTTCCTGGGCCGTCGAGGACACTCTTTCACGAAATGTCCAGTGGTACCACAATAAAAGCATGCATTATCCACCCTTCTACGTTCTCTCTCAGATGTTGTAATGGGACTACGTAACCCTCCCACTTGCATAGGTTCTTCGGTACTGGAAGCAGGTGTGCCAACAAGAGTGGGAGAGGAAGAGGCCCCTATTTCAGCTCTACGCTCCGATCGTCGTGCATCTACCTGCAAGACCAGATCAACCAATTCCTGATACTGAGTAGGCATAGAAGGGATCACTGCTAATGCATCTTTCATGGTGTTACTCAACCCCCTATAGAAAACCACCGCCCTCTTGTTTTCTGGCCATGATGTTTCCGCAACTAGCTGATTGAATCGGGTGATGTAATCTATCAGAGACCTTTTACCCTGAGTCAATTCCAACAACTCCAAATCCCTAGACTGTACCTTATGTCGGGTATCGAATACTCGGGCCATTTCTAGGACCAACAAATCAAAATCATAAAGAACTGGGCTATTGTTCTCTAACAGGGGATTAGCCCAAGCAGCTGCTGTTCCGGCCAAATGGGAAAGGGCGAAGGCAGCTTTAGCAGTGGTGGTGGGAAAAGCCAAAGGTCTGCATAGGAAATGTAACTTGCACTGATTAATAAAGGTTCTGAACTTCTTGGGATCCCCTTGATAGCGTTCAGGGGCAGCTAAGGGGGAAGGGGTTGGGAGTATCATCGGAGTCGGGACTACAGGAGCAGTAACGGGAGAGGGCGTAGTGGAAGAGCCGGTATCGCCAAACTCAGGGTCTGCAGGAAGGGAATGTTGAACACTTTGTATGGAATCCAACCTTTGATGGATCACAGTGTTTGCGGCGGCCATATCTGCCCTTAATATTGTAATTGCCTGAACTAAAGCAGCTATGGGTTCATCCGTGGATCCCTGCATCGTCTAACACGACTATACGGCTTCTCAGTCTGTTCTGACTTGAGTGTCGTGTAGACCGATGAGACCTCCGTCCCCAAGTGACGCACAGGGGAACTAAATATAAACCCGCTGTACGACCCTTGAGGCCACAGGTGAGAGATGTCTTCCTCGGATCCACGGAGCCTCTTGGAACACCGATGCTGCTGTCAAGAGGGAATGAGGTTAAGTACCAGGCAAGCACAATACAATGAATAAGACAAGTAACTAAAGTGTCTTACCTATCTGGTGTAAGGGAGACCCAGGTGACCTAGTATGGAGGTTCGAGGCTCATTAGATGCGGCGATCCTTGGAGTGGTAGAACCGCAGGTTCAGCGTGGATGAAGAGTAGCCACCTGTGGGAGTTAAGGCTTGACTTGAATCCCCAGTGGGGAAAAAGGCGTAGAAGATCAGCAAGGTACCAAGGGATGATCCAAAGACAAGTCGAGGTGCAGTCCAACAATCCGGCAACAGGTAAACAGTTCCAAGCAAAAGTACCAAGGGGTGTCCGAGGGAGTCCGAGATAGAGTTCCGTGATCAAGGTAACAAGGAGCAAGTTGTAACGCCAAACAGTGTCCGAAGCCAGCTGAGAAGCAATGAGCGTTCTGTCTCTCAGACCTTTATACTGATCGCCCCTGGGTCATGTGACTTCTCTGGATCATGTGACGTCCACCAAGATCACATGGGGAACGCCGTAGTGTATCACGTGACTGGCGGGAAGACGTAAGGCCGCCCTTACTGCTATACGTTCTCCAAGGCAGTTGCCAATGCAGAAAGGGTTGCAATCGAGCCCGTACACAGGTACGGAGCTTTCGGTTCTGTGGGTTCACCGAATCACTTGAGCCTCGAAGCTTGGGAGGAGATGTTGGGGGAATGTGGGCAGTGTTCTGATGTGTCGTGGCCTGGTGTGCAGAGGATCGCCTAACAAAGAGCGAGTACAGCCAAACAGCCCAGCACACTTAGACACACTTCGGTGTGGTCAGAAGTCTCAAATGGCAAGAATGTAAAGGCTCAAACGGAGCTCGAAGGAGGAATTTTAGAACCAGGTTCAAATCCCAACCGGGCACCTGGAAAGGCGACGGTGCGAACACATTAGTGAGCCCCTTGAGAAACTGGGAAATCAAAGGAATCTTAAAATAAGAACACTCCTCAGACGAGCGCTTAAATATGGACAGCGCCGCCTGGTATCCTTTAATGGTACCCAATTGCAGACCCTTGTGGGCTAATGAAGGCAAAAAAGACAGAACCTCAGGAATGGCACATGAAAAAGGATCCACATTCTTAACCCTACACCAGTCGCAGAACTTTCTCCAAAAGGCAAAGGTACAGGGACTTTGTTGCGGGCCTTCTGGCCGAAAGCAACACCTCCATCACGTCTTCAGGAAGGTCCCAATCCTTATACCTCAACCTTTCAAAAGCCAAGCATGAAGGTTGAGGGACTTGACCTCTGGAAGGAGAACCTGACCCCCCCTCCCGTGAGAGCAGATAGTCTCGGTAGGGAAGACGGCGTGGAGGGCAGATGGATATGTCGAGAAGGTTCTGGTACCACGTTCTCCTGGCCCATGCCAGAGCAATGAGGATAATTCGGGAACCGAACCTCCGTAACCTCCGCAGCACTTGCGGAATGACGGGGACTGGAGGAAACGTGTACAGCATTGGGAAGGACCACTTCACTACAAACTCGTCCCCTAAGGCTCCTCTTGGAGGAAATTCCCGCAAGCAGAATCTTTCGCACTTCCGGTCGGCACTGGTGGCGAAGAGATCCACTTATAGGATCCCCCAAAGGGCGAAGATCTCCAGGAGAATCTTCTGAGCCAGCTCCCACTCATGAGAGACCGTGCTCTGCCTACTCAGAGCGTCCGTCGCCGCGTTTTCATCTCCGGCAAGATGAACTGCCGAGATCGAAATTTCCTGCTGGATGGCCCAGAACCAGAGCTGCATCGCCTCTCTGCACAGAGGGAGAGACCCTGCCCCCCCCTTTTTGTTGAGGTAGTGCATGGCCACTGTGTTGTCCATCAGAATCAGAACATTCTTCCCGCACAGACGGCAGAAAAGCCTTCAGGGCTAGCCTGATGGCAATCAGCTCCAACAGATTGGTATGGAGTCTGGACTCCGACGGAGACCAACGACCGCTGTCAACTTGTTGGCATGAGCTCCACATCCCGTGAGGGACGCGTCCGTCACGATCGTTACCTCCGGCCAGGGTAGCCAAAATGGAGCCCTCTTCATCAGATTGTCTTCGACGGACCACCACAGAAGATCCTGGGTGACTAAGGGCGGCACCTGAACGGGGTCTGACATCCTGCCAGAGGACTGCGACCACTGGAGCTTGAGAGCCCATTGCAGAGATCTCATCCGCAACCTGGCCTCTGGCACCAGAAGAATGCAGGATGCCATGAGGCCGAGCAACCTCAAGAACTCGAACACCGGGAGACTCTGGGCATGTTGAAACTTGTGCACCATCTGCAGAATGTGATGAGCCCTCACCTGGGGAGGGAAACACAGCCCCAGGGATGTGTCGAGCACTGCTCCGATGTACTGAGCCGCTGGGTAGGTTTCAAGTGGGACTTCTTTAAGTTGAGGTAGAAGCCCAGCCTGTGAAGGGAGTGGCAGGTGACGGACAGATGATCCAGGACTTGCTCAGAACAGCACGCCCTGATCAACCAATCGTCCAGGTAGGGGTAGTTTATAGTTTATTATTTGATAATGCGCTCCAAACCCAGGGGTAGCCGGGCGCAGCAGTCACAAGAATACTTAAGCTTAGGTTACATACATAGGATACATACAGAAAATGCAGTGCATGTATTATTGATAAAATACGATACAGGAATACAGACTGTACAAACTGTGAATACAAGATACAAAGTACGGGTCCCTTACATGAGCGAGTCTGTTGTCATGTTTCAAGGGTATCAAGGTTAAGTGTGATAATCGATGCAGGCCTAGCACAGAGGCGCCGATTGTGGGTCATCATTCGTCCAGAGCCAACTTTTCACATTGCATCTAAATCTAGTGTAAAGTAGGTTGGCTCTCAGTGCGGTGGGTAGTGCGTTCCAAGCACGGGCGGCTCTAACAGGGAAGCTTGCTCCACCCGCTTTAGATAGTCTGAATCTGGGTATTTCAAATAGGAGGTGGTTGGAAGCTCTAGTGTGGTGGGTAGAGGATTTCCTAGTCAGTCTGGCCGAGATGTATGGAGGTGCAGTATTGTTCAGGCCTTTATAGGTGAGGGATAGCGTCTTGAGGAGGACTCTGTCGTTAATTTTTAACCAGTGATGGTCTTTCCTGATGTTTGAAATGTGGACTCTGCTGGGTATGTCCAGAGCTGCTCTGAGAGCGTTATTCTGCAATATTTGCATTTTATTTATAATAGTTTTACTGGCGCCTGCATAGAGGGCATTACAGTAGTCCAATTTAGACATTACTAACACATTGGCTAATGTAATGCAATTAGTTTTGGAGAGGTATGGTCTGCAGGCCCTTATTAATTTGCAGGTGTAGGCTGTAGAGGAAGCTAGGGAATTAGCTTGTTTTTTGAGAGATAATGTGGAGTCGAGGTAAAAACCTAGTGTTTTTACCTCAGTTGCCACTTTAATTATGTTGCCGTCTATGTTGAAGGCACGATAATTGGGACTAAGTTTTTTGAGGTTAGAGTCGGAACCCAGGATCAGTATCTCTGTTTTGTCATCATTCAGGCAGAGGCTGTGGGAGGCCATCCATGCCTGAATGATAAGGTAAATCTTATTTACTAGAGCTGCGTCTTCGACAAAGTTGCCAAATAGCGGAATGAGGATCTGCGTGTCATCCACGTAATTAGTATAGGTTACCCCCAGTCTGTCCAGTACGTCAAAGAGTGGCTTAGTGAAGATATTGTACATAGTAGGGGAGACACATAGACCTTGTGGGACGCCACAGGTGATTTGTATTGGGTCCGCTGAGGCTAAAGGGAAAACACTCATCGTACGGTTGGCTAGGAAGGATTGTACCCAGGCTATAGCTTCGCTTGAGAAGTGGGCGGCAGACGCTAGGTGGTTGCATAACACTGCATGGTCCACCAGGTCACAGGCCGCCGATAAGTCAAGGAGGAGGAGCATAGCTGTTTTACCTTTATCCTTCAGCTCGTCGATTTGTGTCTTAAGATCGATAAGGGCCGTTTCAGTGCCATGTAGTGGTCTGAATCTCGATTGGGTGATCCTAGTAATTGGTTCATCTCCAGATAGTTTTGGATCTGGAGGTAGGCTACTCTATCGATGATTTTAAGGAGAAATGGGACTGTGGTGATAGGCCTGTTATTGGTGGGGATAGCTGGGTCAAGAGTCTGTTTTTTAAGGAGGGGCAGTACCCAGGATTCTTTAAGGTTGGTGGCTACAGTGCTCGATCTGAAGGAAGCGTTTAGTTTCGAGATAAAAGGTGCTAAATCTCTTGCTGCATCCTTAATGACTTGTGCTGGGCAATTGTCACCTTGGCAGTTAGAAGGCTTCAGTGATGAGATCACCTTTTCAGTTTCCAGAATGGAAATCTTAGTAAATCTGAAAGGTTTGCGGTTGCTTTGGGTGTCTGTTTTAGGTGTGTCAGTCAAGTGGGCGGTATGGGTTCTTGTAGGGCTCAGGGAGGCTTTCCTCTTAGCGATTTTTATTTGTAGGGATGCAATTTTGTTAGCTAAGGCATTTTGGATGCTAGTGCACCATTGTTCGTCCTTGGGGGCGTTGTCTGTGGGGGCAATATGGTTTTCCATTTCCCGGAGGATGGAGAAGAGTTCCTTAGAATCAGAGTTAGCTTTGCTAATTCTCTCATTAAATGTGTCTTTTTTAGTTTGGATTATTTCCTTCTTATATTTTTTAGCAAAGTTGTCAAGGCGAGTTTTATTCTCCACCGAAGGTGTATGCCTCCAGATAGCTTGGCGTTTACGTTTTTGGTTTCGTAATTCTTTGAGGTGCGGGGTGAACCAAGAATTAAGATGTGATTCTCGTTTACTTTTGCGTAGTTTGATGGGGGCAATTATGTCCAAGGCTTTAGACATAGCATTGTTAAATGTCTCAACTAACGTATTGGGGTCAGGGCTAGTATCGCTGACGGTGAGGGCTGGTAGGAGGAGTGGGAGCAATTTTCAGACGTGATATATTTTTTGCTTCTGGTTGGCATGGGTGGTGTTATATCCCGATTATTTGGTTTGGGCGGCTCTATAGTTAATGAGAAGCAGATGAGGTGGTGGTCAGTCCAGGTTTGTGGTAGAATGTTGGAAATGGTAGTGATACAGTTTCGGTTGGCTATACAGTCTAATGTCCGTCCTTTTATGTGCGTAGGGGCTAGAACTTTCTGGGTGAGGCCATGATCAGCTAGAATTGATTGAATGGAATGGGCTTGGTTGTCCTCATTATCATTGAAGCCCAGATTGAAGTCACCTAGTATAAGGAGCTGGGTAGAGCCTTTGATGTTGTTGGTAAGGAGGCTGGATAAATCTTCCTCAAAGTTGCCTAGAGGGCCTGGTGGCCTATACACCAGGAGGACAGTTAGCGTGCTATTATTAGATATAGGTATTTTGACCGAGAGCAGTTCGCAAAATGTTATTTCTGGGTGTGGAGTGAGTCTTACATCTATCTTAGTTTTGGCAATGGTGGCCAGGCCACCTCCTCTAGAATTAGGTCGATCGACTCTTAGTATGTTGTACTCATCAGGGACAGCAATCATAAGAGCAGGACCTGCAGCATCGTGGAGCCAGGTCTCAGTGATAGCGAGGAAATCTAAGTGGTCCATGGCAAGTATGTCGGCAATCTCCGTATTGTGAGCTATAAGGGACCTCGCATTGATGAGGGCTCCTGATAAGGTGGAAGTTGTAGTTTTTTCTTGGGTGAGTCTAGGATTGGGGGTGTTAGGTCTCTTCTGGTTATAGAGTAGGTCTGTTTGTGTTTTATGGCGCCTTTGTGCCATAGGGGCAAGAGGGATCGGGTCGGATGCAGTTGGGGTTGAAGTCGGACCTGATGGTCTAGTTCTTTTATTTTTGAGGTCATAAAGGCGTGGCAGTCTCGCTCTAAGTCTAGAGTTTCTCTCTTGCAGGTTGCAAGGTGTGGAGTTAGTGCAGGCCATTGTTATGGTGAAGGTGAGAAGAGTCCAGAGTAGGGTAAAGAATATGTATATGAGGCAGGTTTTAGTAGTGTGCATGTTGGGAGACAGGTAGCAAGGGGGTGTCCAACAATGACTGGGATGCAAACAATAGGGTAAACCTGACTTTGGCAATCTCACCAGTGACTAAAGTACATACATCAGAGGGCACCTAGATATGGTAATTCCCATCATCAACTAAAATGCATACAGAGGGAGGCACTAGATTTAGAAATCGCAATTTGGCTAGGTTTACCTGTGGTGGGGTCAGCAGGCTGTTAGGCAGAAACCTGTGCAGTTACCTTAGGGACCACTGCAAAAGATTTAAAGGATAGTTCCGGGACTTTTTTTTTATTGTCCCTACGGGTCGGCCATGTGTTTGTAAGCATAAATCGGTAGATCGTAGGAAACTTTCCTATGGACCTTACCCGACTTTTCGCCCATTATCGCACTCGAAATCAGCCTCCATTTTGTGATAATCCTATCATTCCGCCGCATCGACCTGGCTCACCTGCCTTTGCGGCACTAAATCAAATCCCCCGCCCCTGAAACAGACTTTATCAAAACATTCATATTCCCCGCCTCTATCCGTGACGTGACTGTGCTGCGTAGGCAAACGCGCCCAGGCGTCTTCTACGCGACTCCACACAGACCCCGGAAATCAACACAGATCAGCTCACAATACAGCGCACCACAATTCGGAATATGAAACTGTACTTTGAAATCAAACCGCAAGATTGTAAATGTGGTAAAGTACATTTATTTGACATCAAATGTTTAGAGAATATTCAGCGATTTGCATTTTTATTTGCTCATGTTCCAAAAAGTTCGTATTGAGGAACGCGATGGTCCTTTGCTGTACACAGGGTCTTAGAGCATCTCACAATACAGCACCACAATTCGGAATGTGAAACCGTGGTTTAAAAGCAAACGGCAAGATTGTACATTTGGCAAAGTACGTTTATTGGACATCAAATGTTTAGAGAATATTCAGCGATTTGCATTTTTATTTGCTCTCGATCCAAATTAGTTCGTCTTGAGGGAAGCGATGTTCGTGTGCAGTACACAGGGTGTTGGTTTACGATAAAAATAAGCTCTTCTGTCGCACTGATAATCGCATGGCTGTTCCAACAACGAGGCACTAGGCCACCACAACGGTAGGTATGTTGCATCTAACCGTTAGTACCGCGTAAGGGCATACTTGTACTTGGCGATCGTCCCATAAAATGGTCAGGGTGGTAACGTTGTTCACGCGGAGAAGCAACTGGCGGCTGTAGAAGCCGTCCGCCGGTGTCTGGTACTCGTGACACAGACAGTAGTGAATGATGTACCTAAAAACATAAAAAATGAAATTAGTCTCACCATCAGATCCTTATTAAAATTATTCATTTCATAGCGAGGACAGCGCTACTGGGTGTACACAAGTGTTTAAAGGCGTGGCGAGGCATGGAGGGGGGGGAGTGGAGTACAAGGTAAGTAGCATAAAATAATAAATAAATAGGGCCAGCTGGTGGCAAGTGCAAGGTAAGTGCAGAACAAGTGCTGGGAAGGGGGGGCTGTAGGATACTGAGACAGTCCCCCAGTGCAGGGGTTGACAGGGAGGCAGTGCAGGTGGAGAGTGGAAGGGCCCAGGACCGAGGTCGCAGACAGTGGACCAGTTGTAGCAGGGGAGAGGGAGAGAGAAAGCAGAAGCAAAGAGGAAGGTTTTGAGGTGCTTCAGTAAAAGAAGATGGTTCTCCTCCAGATAGTGCGCGGTAGAAAACACTATGCCACATAGAACGAACAAGTACAACTGAACCCGTCTTTAAAGCCACTGTATAGTAATGAAATTGCGGTATAAACTCATCAAAAGTTACTTACATTATATTTGCATTTTCCATTGTGTCTCTGTGTAGGGCAGACCCGAAACACCACTCCTTCTTTGCCGACGTTACTTCTTCTAATGAACGTGGCTCATCGTTTCGTTTCTGAAATTTTATTCATTATCTTTTCTTAGTCTTTCAGGATGGTCCCGGCCTGTCAAGGTCAAATCACAATAGAACCTTATATTGGGTCGTGGGCCGTTCCGCCACCCGAGCAAAACATCAAAGCAGCTGACCTTCACTTTGAGCGAGCACACATTTCTAGTTAGCTCCAGTTAGTGTAAGGGCATCTTGTCTGCGTGCCTTTTTTTTTATTGTCCCTATGGGTCGGCCATGTGTTTGTAATACGGAAACATTCTATAATTTTTGTAAAAATGATTTATATTACTGTTTGGTTTAATTGCAATGGGCCTGCAACATGAGGAGACTCGAGAGAACAGACAATCGAATTACAATCATTTAAACCGTGATGTGTATTTCTCAATGAGCTCTGCTTTAGGTGGACATGGAACAGAGGCAATGTTGGGTGGCAATGCAGTTGTCCCCTGCATAGGTTCGTTCACCACTCCATGTATGTGCCTATCGAGGACATCTACGATAAGTCTCTCAATAAACTCATATTGCATATCCTCAAACACTGGTTTGATCACCCATTGTTTACTTCTTTTAGTGAAGGCCTTATTGTAGCGAAGCGTCCCTAAAGTTCCGGTCGTCCTACTTTGTTGACGGCCAACATTATGGTTATGTGCCAAGACCGCTAGAAGAGTCCGATTTATCATGCCTTCCATGCCAAAATGCAATCTTTTGGGCCTGTACTTTAGGCACATATTGTGGAACACCTCCAAATCTCCTGTGTGGCAGAATTCCGTGAGTCCCCTCAAATCTCTTGTTATAGTTTTATCAAATACAATCTTTTCAATGGCCTTGTGAGTGGGTGATGAAGGAATCAACCACTTCTTCTTCCGTGCCTCCTCTGTGGACAAATGGCCATGTTCACATTTGTGGAAATGCTCATTTGTCGACCATTGATGTACGTTGCTACAGTGCAACATTACTGACCGCCATTTTTCCAGTAGAATTTCCAACGACCCTTCACATGTTTTTGAGCTCCACCAAAGATGGTTGCTGATTGACTTGGACCACTGTGAAATACCTTGCATATCTTTTTTTTTTCCTGCAGCCGACAATTTTTTATTGATTGTTTTTGCAAGATGCCATACGTCAAATTGGTGATTTATATTTTTGTACTGTTCTCTCATTGTCTTGGCAATTGAAACGTGTCTGTCCGTGGCTATCAGGTCGATCACCATTCCCCGCGATTGTAGTTCTTGCAATGATGCTACAAAGCCAACTTTCTCCATGGCCACTGAGGATGTACTTTGTGACACCTGCACGACCACCGAACTCACAATTTTCTTACTTTCCATGTCCTGAAAGTGGTAGGTGCAGTACTTGGCTGAAAATCCTGGACTGTCGCATTGTCCATCACCGGCTAGCCTGAAGCGTTTGCCCGCGAATGTACTTTCCATTGACATTTTTTCCATTCTCCAAGCTTCGCTGATGGCTGGAAATAGATAATCGGTTTGGTATTTGTAGAACTGACTTTTCGCAATGAAATGGATTCCCACAAACTGAAAGAAATACTGTAACTTTTTAAAACTTGAACCACTAAAAAGTGCGGCCGCTGCACAAAGTAGATTGCCTGCTGGCAGTTGCCCCAGCATGGGTTGTGCAGACCATGCGAACGGATGATATTGTGTACAGGTGGCATGTATTTTAAGGTTAGTGCCTCGAATTGCACGAGTCACATTAATCAATGGCTCCCCACATACTTCCCCACCAACCCAATGCCCACATTTCATCATCATAATAATATCCATCAAACAGCTATCGAATACAATGAATTTGGCCTCTTTCCTTATACTGTCACTCTGCATCCCAGCTGGTTCGGCCTGTAACGTTGAGGACATGTCACTCGCATGAAAGGTACAATCTCTGATATCGTCTTCCGCTATGCTGAGTGATATTGATGGTGTTTCATTGTCGTCCACTTCATTCTCTTCCATTGCAACATCTGTTCCTTGTCCGGAGATGGGAGAAAAAAACAATGTCTTCAACTTTCGCGTGCTCTTATTTTTTGCGGGTGTGGATTCTGTGAATTGATCTACGACTGCATCCAAACTACCAGGAGGACATTCACTATCAATGGCTGGTGGTGGTATAGCTCCGTTGTCAATCACTTCATATTCTTCCCATTGGCACGATGCATCTCCAGTCTCAAGTCCCTGCCAAAAGGTTTGACAAGCAACATCTCTCGTTCGCTTCACTGTCTGTGTAGATCTAGTTCTTACACCCACTCGCAACTAGAGGACAGATTAGAAAAGGGATGTTCAGTTTAAACACAACTTACAGTATTGAACTATTGACAGTGAAAGACAACATAATATAGTGAACAGGACACTAACCTTCTTTTGCTTTCTTTTCTTTGAAACTTTCTTTCCTCGAACTTCAACATCTGGACGCTGTTGCTCCGACTCGTGTGTGCATGTCTCCACTTCCTCTCGCGCTGCAACGACTATACTTTCATGATAAGCACATCCATCACTCACTGAGGCTCCATCGACTCGCTGAAACATAGAACTTTCATTAGTATGTATAATAATATTGAAAACACAAAATGTACTTGGGGACCAATACCCATACGTACATCTCAATAGCAAAACACGAATGAACGCATTGTGTAGAACATTCAAACGACAATAGTTCACGCATTGTTGATCTAGTTAGATTGAACTGTCAAGATCCATACCTCGGGCTCCGCATAGACTTCCATTGATGATATTATTGAAGATGACGCTTCAGCAACTCCCTGAAACACAGTAATTGCATTAGTATGGTTTTCTATTTTGTTTAAAAGAACATAAACTTTCTGCAGGCGTCAACGGCTCATCTAAATAGACCTGCACAAATGATCAGTTGTCTAAAATAAATAATGGATATCTAAATATGATTCGATTTGCTCCATCGTTGGAAGTGTCACCACCCAGAGATCTGCATCAACTACTAGGGGTGATGTTCTTGTTGAAGAAGCTCCGTCAGCTCCCTGAAACATAGTACTTGCGTTAATAAAGAAGGAAGTATAGCGGATGTAATCACGTCATTTGATCTCGCATGATTGATCTGTCAGTATCCATACCTCGAAATGCATAAGAACATCAAGGGACGCTGTAACTGCGGTGCACACTTCTGCAAGCTGTTGCGCCGACCCGTAACTGCATGCTCCCCCTTCCTCTTGGACTAATGCTCCATCGACTCCCTGAAACATAGGACTTTCATTAGTAATGAACACAATATTGAAAAAAGAAGACACATAGGAGGGCGACGACAGAAGGACATACCAATGGCTAAAAACGAAAGAAACATTGTGTGTAACAATCACGCTACAAGAATGCAAGATCTGATGATCTCCATCGATGGAACTGTCCGGAAACGTACCTCGAGCATCTGAGTGACATCTACGGTTGTCGTCAATGCGTTGGACTCCTCAGCATCTCCCTGAAAGACAGTACTTGCATTATTTTGGATAACAATAATTATAACTGAAAACAAAGACTAGAGGACGAGTACTGTGGTGTACCATTAGGTAAAATAATTACACGATCAATTAAAACTATTGATTTACATGCCTAAAACAAGTCAGTGTCAGAATAGCTAAGTAAGATTACCCGATAGGCGCTTGAAGTGGCTGATGACTGCAATAACGACACGGATGGAGAATCTTCAGCCTTCATATTGAGTGGATACATAAATGGGGAAATTATTGTTAGCTAATGCTACACACTACCGCAATGCCGAGAGATAAATACGTAAACTTGACTCACCAGTGGAGGGATGTGGACGAATAGAGTGGGAATAGCGGTTGAGAGCAATTTTCGCCTCGCTCGCGGTGTTTTCGTCCTTATTAGCAATGATGTGGAGTACATGTCTGGGCTAAAGTGCCTGCTGCAGATGCGGTATCGATCACCCCTCTTGTCCGCAAAGACTTCTAGGACTCTACTTTCTATCTCAGAGGCTGGATATCCGCAATATCGGACCCATTCTCTTATCTGATCTATTGTCTTAGGGAAAACATGCATTATAGTACCTTCAGATTTGTTATGGGTCTTCGAAGGGCAACCGCCAATGGAACAGGCAGGCATTATGGAAAGTTCTGAAAAGTAAAGATCAACAATTCTCTATGAATACCAATGTGTTAAAACATTAAATGACACATAAAAGGTTCAATGCAAGGTCCGTTTTGGTTCTTGGAACTATACATGTTATTCACATGCGGATAAGTATTTCAATAACTTTCAAAAAATAGAAAAAGTAATTTGACTAAACTCAGAACATGTGACTAGTTCCTTGCATGTACTGTCGTGAACGAAAAGAAAACATGGATGCAATTTGATGACTACTAGCAAATAGATATAAATTAAAAAATTGGACGCAAAATGATTATGGTACATGGACTTACCTTGACGAACAAACAGTTAGATGCAGGGATCAGAGTAGTTTCTTGTCGTAGAACAGGGAGCAGTTCACAGGTTGCAAACTGACGAGTTTGCTCAAAGTGGTCACGGAAGTTCACAGAGACGAAGAGCAGATAACCAGCACCTTCACGGGTTGACTAGCAAAGCGCAAAGAAGTTCTCATTAGAAATATGAAGTGGGTTATAAAGAATTCGAAACAGGGGTGTGTTTGTGAATGAATGACGTGTATATGTCGTGGCATTATGCGGTCTGCAGGGGGCCGTCCAGCGTGAGGGGGGATGCTTGGCAGGAGACACGGGGTCTGGAGGTAGACATGGGAACAACAACCCATGCTCTATAGACCACTTTGAAGTGTACATGGTCTTTGGCACCTCTTGGCCTTTATCGCTCCCTGACAGCTCCACTTGCCAGCACAAGTACCCCGGTGCGAACTGCCTTTGATAGGGCGGGGGGTGGATCGGGGCGGTGGTCGTGCAGACAAGACACAGGAAGACTCGTGAATGGAGACACACTTATGTGGATTGCAGGGGGCCGTCCAGCGTGAGGGGGGATGCTTGGCAGGAGACACGGGGTCTGGAGGTAGACATGGGAACAACAACCCATGCTCTATAGACCACTTTGAAGTGTACATGGTCTTTGGCACCTCTTGGCCTTTATCGCTCCCTGACAGCTCCACTTGCCAGCACAAGTACCCCGGTGCGAACTGCCTTTGATAGGGCGGGGGGTGGATCGGGGCGGTGGTCGTGCAGACAAGACCCGTTTGCCGCAGGGCCTCACCAAGGAGAGGCCATCTAACTGAATGTAAGAGGATGGCTGCAGGATCTACTACATGGAATGCAGGGGGGTGAGTTTATAAATACCTCACCCTCCCAGGAGAATATACACTAGATTCATTTAAAAAATCAAAACAACCATTGTTAAAATATATGTTGGGCTTTATTTTAGATTTTAATTAAACATAAATAATAAACATTACACATTGTAAAGTTGAGGTTGCAGCACATCGAGGGAAAATCCGCGGTATTGTCCACTGTCACTGGGGAAATGTTGTCTAATGGCAAGTACCGCACAGGCAGGTATTACTCTCCGAACGCGGTGTCCGAGCCTCCCGTGAAGCCACCAAGTGAAGCAACGATAGGCCACCAGCCTGTACCACCTGTGAAAAAAAAAGATGCAAACTGTATTAAACTGACCAAACTTTCTTATCAATGTCGATTCAGGTAACACATGTCATTTTTCTTAGAAAAAAATTATATCTAGAAAATGCACTATATGGAACAAATTTACATGCGTTCGAATGATATGTAAATGTAATTTTATATGTGGGAGACGACCATGAAATAGTGGTGGCATCACTGACATCACAAACAGAGTATACTTACTCGTTACTCGGATTACGCGGACGAACAGTGCCGCGAAGTTCGTGCATAAGCACCATCATCATCCTCAACACGGTCCGTGAGAGGCAGGCTTCCCTGAACTCTGGCAGCTCGGTGATGCATTGCGGACTTTGCTCGCCTTCCTGCAGACTTTGCTCGCTTTCCGAAATGTAGGCCAAGCACCCGGAATTTTCACGGCAGCAGCAGTTCTCCTCCTCAGTTGGCATTAGCTCGCACCGATTGCACGTGCACCAGGTGGAGACGCCGTCCATGCGACATGGTCCAGGCTCTTCATCCGTTGACTGGTCCTCCCAACTGCCGTCCGAATCCCCATCGTTTTCGCGTGCTTGACTTTCCAGTAGTTCTTCCTCGGTGTACTCGGGCTCGTACATATACGGCATTATTGTGGCCATTGTGCGGTAAAGATAGTAAAATAATTTACAGAGATGGTACAGGTGTTCACACGGGCTACAAGCGGCGAAGGTAGCTGACCAGAGCACTGAAACGAGTCACAGAATACTCAAAGTAACACAGAGAGAGGAATGGAATCGAAAATCTGCTGCTGTGTGTTGTGAAACGGTCTGTTTATACTTATTGGGGAAAGAGGCGTCCTGCCATTTCCATGGCAACACGTCAATAGCTGAGGCGCAGCGATTGTTGACACGAGACGTGCTTGAAATGGGCAGTACGCGTCTGCTGATGTCAGGCTCAGGGGCGGGGGATTTGATTTAGTGCCGCAAAGGCAGGTGAGCCAGGTCGATGCGGCGGAATGATAGGATTATCACAAAATGGAGGCTGATTTCGAGTGCGATAATGGGCGAAAAGTCGGGTAAGGTCCATAGGAAAGTTTCCTACGATCTACCGATTTATGCTTACAAACACATGGCCGACCCGTAGGGACAATAAAAAAAAAGTCCCGGAACTATCCTTTAAGACTACAGGTGTTAGCAGTAAACCCACTTGGTAGCAGTCTGTACCACCCAGATTTACCTGGTAGCTGTGGCTGAGCAGTCAGACTTTCCTCAAGAAGAGTTAGGCAGTGTGCAAAGTATACTCAATAGGCACTTAGATACAATAATACAAGCAAACACTGACCAGAGCTTTGGTATCAAAGTATATAATTATTTATTTATAAACACAGTGAAACACTCCAGCACTCTTATTGTAAAATATTCTAAACACAGTTACTATTATGATATATACACCCCTTTTCCCCTTATTAGAAAATCACAGTAAGACACCACTTATTTTCATACAGAGGTGAGCGCTTAACTAGATTGCACTCTACTAAGGTTGTGGAAAAGGGAGGGAAAAAGACAGAATATGCAGGATTACACCACTCTACGATTCAGGAACACTATTAGCAAGGCAGAGAGCAAAAGTCACTGGTGAACCAAAGTCCAACGGCTGGGCCCACTCTTAGAGAGAGCAGAGCACAAATGCGCCCAAGATCACACAGTTACACTAGGCTTAGAAAGTCTTGCAGAGGGTTCAGAAAAGAGTTTAGAGAGGCTTTAGAAAAGTTTAGCCAGGGTGTCCCAGGCTAACCCAGGTTCGAAAGCCGGGGGCTAAATCTACCCCGTACAGTCGGTTGCAAGGGAAGCCAGGCAGGACACGGTACCTTAAGTGGGAAGGATCCTCCAGCGGTGGCAGTTGTTCCTGGTAGTGGTTGCAAGTTGCGGCGTCGTCCAGGGAAAGAGAAGATCTCGACGTGGAGGAAAGATGCAGGTAGTTGCACTACCAGGGCAGAAACCAGCCGCAGAGTTTTCCGGTAAAAGGTGGTACCTTTATCTCGCGGTCGTGGTAAAACGTGGTATCCCGGTTGCCGGGGTGCTTAGCACGGGCAAGGAGGCCACGAGATACGTCGGGAAAGCGAAAAGACGGTGAAACTGGTTATCCCCACCAGTCAAAGGAAGAAGACTCTCCGGCGGGAGATCTCCTCTGTCGTTGGGAAAAGTGGTGAGACGGTCCAGCAGGGCTCCACCGGTCGTGGTAGGTCGGCTCAGCTTCTCCCTCGTCGGATTCTTAGGTCCTGTGGCGACTTCTGAAGTTCCAGTCCCCAAAGCCCTGCTTTTATGCAGCAAGCCCCCATTCACTCAGCCTAGCTGTCACTCAAACATGCTAAGTGGTGAGCCGGCCGGCTCACCACTTGGGCCAATCAGGACGGAGTGCGACTTGAGTTGCCTAGGCAACTCAGTCCAGGGTGCCTAAATTCCCCTCCACCCCGCCTAAGTACCCCAGACATAGTGGCACCACTTTGGAGGGCTTCTGTGGAGAAGCCCGCCAAAAAGTGGAACAAAGGGGTCGACTTGGGTTGGAGTCACAGAAGAGAACACAAACGCCATTTTATTATCAAGTTTTGGCAAAAAATACCAACCGGAGAATTAATATTAATTAAATAAACCAGCGGTATGTTCGAGGCTACCTTAAATAATTAAATAAAGATAGTAGCCTAAAACAATGGGAAATCCCATAGGAAAATATTCGCGGTTGAATATAAAAAGTAGTATCCACTGCCACCAGCCAAAACTCGATCAGGGGGGACGGAGACGTGCCCCCTTGACTAACAGACCCTGGGGCAATCGAATTGCCCCAGCCAGTACGTCCACAATATGATGGTTTGTACTGGTTCTGTTCAGAATTTAAGACTAGTAAAGTCAATGGTGACTTTACATGCCCTGGGAGACAGTAGTCAGTCCCAGGGTATGGAGTCTATACTGGGGGGTCACTATGACACCCCTGTGTTACTGCACGGAGGGTGCTGTGTACCACACATCACAAAAACACATGAAACCCTATGGAGTAAAAGACCGCATAGCCCATTAGACACATCTAGATTCAAAGAAACACACTCAAATCATGTCCAAGAGTGAGGGTAAAAGAGTCTCACTCTTGGCAGGAGAAAAAAATAAACCCCAAAAACTAGGTTATGAAATTCAGCCTAAACAGAGAATTCTCCCTAACACAGGCATAGGCAATTATAGGCAGAATGGTACAGCTAAGGCAAGGTGCATTGGCAAGCGACCAAGGGTCTCAAATAGGTAACACGGTGCATTGGTAAGTGACCAAGCGTCTCAAGTAGGTAACAAGGTGCAATGGCTAGCGACCAAGGGGGCACAAATAGGCAACAAGGTGCAATGGCAAGCGACCAAAGGTCTCAAATACGTAACAAGGTGCAATGGCAAGCGACCAGGGTCTCAAATAGTTAACAAGGTGCAATGGCTAGCGACCAAGTAGACATGAATCCCCCCCTTTCCTGAGATACGCTACCACCACCACCATGAGCTTGGTGAAGACCCTCGGGCAGAGGTCATTTCGAACGGTGGGACCCGAAACTGCAAGTGCGGGTCGCCAACCGCGAACCTCAGGTACTTCTTGTGCTTGGGATGAATCGGCACTCGAAAGTAAGCGTCCTTGAGGTCGAGAGACACCAACCAGTCCTGAAGTTGAAGGCCCTGGAGGATTTAAGAGAGAGTAACCATCTTGAACTTGTCCTTCCTGAGAAGCTTGTTCAAACCACGCAAGTCCATGATGGGTCTCAATCCCCCCGTCTATTTTCGGGATCAGAAAATATGGGGAATACCATCCCTTGTTCCACTCCGCTACAGGCACCAGTTCTAAGGCGCCTTTCTCCAGCAGGGATTTGATTTCCTGCGCAAGGAGCGGATCCGGACTCTTCAAAGAGATTCCCTGGTGGATTGTCGTGAGGCCTCTGCCGGAAAGGAAGACAGTAGCCATGGGCTATGATCTCCAGAACCCATACATCTGAAGTAATGGCATGCCATTCTACAAGATGCTGCGCTAGCCTTCCCCCCAACCGGCGAACCATGGGACATGGCCTCATGACTGAGCTGAAGCGGCTGCGGCAGTGCCTGAGGGCAAAGAGGCAAATGCCCGAGCGGCCTTGGCACCTCGAGTACCTTGCTTTCCACCTCTGGTACTCCTACTGTGTCCCTTTTGACTTGCAGCTCCCCTCGATCTACCAAAGGAAGAGTAGTATCGAAAGGAACCTCCCCTCCATTGCTGTCCCCTAGGACGAAAAGGCGGAGGTTGGCGGACTGCAGCGCTCAACGACTTCGTTGCAGCTTTGCAGGTTTGCAACCTCTCAAGCTCTCGTCAGCCTTGCTGCCAAAAAGATGGACCCCATCAAAGGGCATGTTGAGAAGCCGGGCTTGTACGTCAGGAGCAAACCCAGACTTCCGCAACCACGCAAATCTGTGCATTACGGTGCTCACCGCCATGGACCGGCTGACACAATCTGCCATGTCCAGCCCAGACTGAACGGATTCACACATGGCATCCTTGCCATCCTGAAAGAGAGCAAGAAAACCATCCCGTTCCTCCCCTTCGGGAATATGTTCAGCCGCCAAAGAGACACAATTCCACAGAGTGCGAGTGAAACGTGCTAAGGCACACACAGTGTTGGCTGCCTATAAAGCCATACCCCCTGAAGAAAACACTTTCTTCGCCCAGCCATCAAAACGCTTGTCGTCCCTATCAGGAGGGATGGTAGGGTACGACGCCTGCTTTGCTGGGGCAGAAGCCACCTGCACCACCAAACTCTCCGGAGTGGGGTGCGTAGTCAAGTAGCAGGGGTCGCTTCTGGCCGGACAGTATTTTTTCAGCAAAGACTTGCTCACTGCAGGGAGACTCCAGAGCAGTCCAAGCCGCCGCCACCCTTCTCTGTAAAACCATATGAAATGGCAGCACTGGGTCCGTGGGTGGACCATGATCAAGGATATCCATCAGGTCATCCTGCAGAAAATCCACTGGCGGCGCAGTCCACCCCAAGTACTCCGTGCGAGCGGTGGCCCTAGCATGTCCCGCAGACGGAACAGAGCCCTGCGACTGGAAAATCGCCATCATCTCCGTATAAAATGCATCCCATTCCGCAGGAGAAGAATGCTTGTTGGGACAAGCAACCCGCCGACGGGCAGAGTCTTCGGACGAGAAAGGCGACTGGTGACGGCGCTTCCGCGAGTGCCTCAAAGAGGCAGAGGAATGGCGGGACCCACTCTAGGACCGAGACCCCCTGGACTTACGCCGACGACGCTGAGAGTCACCTCTCGAATCGGTCAAAAGCCCAGTGGATTTCGACATTTGGGGCTTGGACACCCTACCGACAGAAAGCTTTTTCTTCCGCACCCGCAAGGTCTTCGATGTTAACGACTGGCAATCGTCACAATCGTCCGTGGCGTGTTCCTCACTGAGGCACCAGAGTCAGGCGTTGTGCGGGTCCGTCAGCGACATCTTGGAACCGCAGTCCTGACACTTCTTGAAACCTGGCCGCGGGGTAGAAGAAGACAAAGACATGATATCTTCACAAACAAGTTCGAAGAACTGATAGAAGTACTCAGAAAAACCGAGGCGCGCCGAGATCTCCGAAGCGAACATGTTCGCGGAAAAAACAGGACTGAGGCTACGGGCGTCGTGCGTCCTACTTAGAATATCCGGTGACATCGGCTCGATGGAGGCCCACGAGGACAGCGTATCGACGCAGGATGTCAAAACATTTTCCCAAGCAGCACAGCTGTGGTAATTACCTGTCATAGATGTGGAATACGTCGGAGGAACCAATCCCTTCGAAAAATCGGTTTTCAATTACAAAGACAGAGGCACATAGGTAGACTTCTAGGCAAAAGGGATTGCTCTCAATGGAACCACGGTTAGGGGTTTAATAGGACAGATGCAAATAGGAATTTTGAGGGGTAATGCACACAATACACTGACACATTCGGTTTTCATTTACAAGGAGACTAATTCTTTTGAGGCATCACTTTAATGATTATAATATTTAAATAAAAACACTAGACATGATTGTTGATTTCGAATGGCAACAATTTTGAACGTGAATTTCAATGGCCAATTAATTGATTTACTTGCAAAAATGCTGAGGATTTACAAAGACAAATGCAGGGTTTTGAATGGGGATATGTTAACATACAGGCAAACAATAGCTTCTTCTATGGGAAGGTGACTGAATCACACTGGCAACTTGGGGTTTTCAATGGGGGGAAATATCGGATGCAATGCTACAAATGAAGGGCTTATGCAATTTAGGGCTGGGGTATATGCTACTCACAAAGCAAGCCTTGGTTTAGGATTCAGGACAGCCAGCTGGTTCTCAGGACACTGGACAGCAAGGGCAAGAGGTCTGATCACTGCACTCTCAAAAGATGGTAAGGTTCAGCCGCCTTCTCTCTGTCCTCCTTCTCCTGTCTCCTCCGGATTTTTTCTGTCTCCCTGTCCTAATACAGTCCCCCTTATATAGTACGAATGACATCACAAACTTTACAATCTAGGGGGAGTACCCTTTAATTATCCCTACTGCTCGGACAGGACAGTTTACCATTCCTTTCCCCGCCCCCTGATATGATTGGTTCAATGGAAGAGAGGGAAGAGGACACCATCTGTCTGTTTGCATTTATTACAATTATTTGTTTTCATTACCACTTTTTGGCAAAAACTAGCCATGTGAAATAGATATGCAGTCGTAGCTGGTCATGTGGTATTGTAGCATGGCCATTTGGCACATTTGTCATTTTCATAAAATGTACAATAGTTATGACTCTGCAAATGATCAAGCATGTTCTCTTTTCACCAACTGTCACATTTGTCCACAGTTCAGGTCAGCCAGAAACTAGTTTTAACTGGCCGTTTCAATACCCAAAGTCCTAGGTAAATGCAATTTATCTCTTTAAAACCGCCTGGAAATTACATGAAAAAAATAGCATAAAACGAAATAAATTCTCATTCCGATTGCTGCGAAAAATGCCTAAAATGAAATCAGTCTTTTAATGTCAATTGGGTGTGTCGGCTCAACTTGTGGGAGGATCGCTTAGTCTCCCACAGCCATCCATCTCCCTCGGGGCTCAACCGGTGACCAGAGATTTTATTAGTCCCTTTGAACTTTGCTCTTTGAGGTGGGTGCAGGAAGGGCTCACACCTCCTGGTCAAGCTTTAGCCACACCACCTCTGGGCTCCTGCCTTCATGTCTGGCAGAGCAGGGAATTAGACGCCTTCAGCAGCATCATATTTTATTGCAGGGTTGTTCACTGGTAAGTGCGACTTCCAGCTGGAAGCAAGGCTTTCAATTGTGAAGTTTCCTGCCTTAGCCCAAACCGGTTTTTCCTGTAGCAAGTGTCTCTTCAAACGGGACCTGAGTTTTGGGGGTTGAAACATAATGTGCATTCGCTTTGGTCAACCTGATATTTCCCTCACATTTT
Organism: Ambystoma mexicanum; assembly: GCF_040938575.1. NCBI lineage: Eukaryota > Metazoa > Chordata > Amphibia > Caudata > Ambystomatidae > Ambystoma > Ambystoma mexicanum. Next base: position 1,487,728,681 of record NC_090929.1, read on the forward strand.
CTGCGTGAGCAGTGCTATCTTTCCACTGTGGCTTTTAAAGCCGTTTTTCTTTTCACACGTGTGCATGCTTTTTGCTTCTAATGTTTAAAATCCTGTCTTGCAGGTCACAGGATTCTTTGATTTCTCCTTTCTGAGTAAGTTTGCATTTGCGGTTGGTCCATTGAGAATGAGAGGTAGGCCCCCTTCCACATGGTTCTTTAATTTGATGTGAACAAAAGAAAAAGCCAAGCCGTTTTTCGTTTGCAGTGTTAAAAGGGCTGCTGTTCAAGTGAAAGGGAAAGCACAAGCTGTTTTTGGTTGTGTTGAAATTCTTGCCCCTCGTGAATTTAAAAGTAACGCCATTTTTGGATGCAGTGAATAACGTCTTGTCATTCAGGTGAAACAAAAGCAAAGCAGGGCCGTTTTTGCTTCTAATGTTCCAATGCTTGCCACTCTTGTGACAGGGAAAGCAAAGCAGGCCGTTTTTGATGGCAGCGTTTAAATGTTGCTGTTCAGGTGAGAGGGGCTTCTGTCTATGGCCTTTAAATGCATACCACACTATCCCTAGTGTGGCATGTACATGGTCCTTCACGTGTCGAGGTCCCTCAGATTGTTTTGTTTCTGGCATGGGGGAGCATGAAGTGAATGCTTGAGTACAGAAAAGGAAAGCTGTACGATGTCTATGTTAGGACAGTTTTTCTGAAGTCCAACTAAGGGCTTAGTAAAACCATACAAATGAGACGGTACAAAACTCCACTCTTAGTATAAGGCTGTACCACCTCAGTATATGGTAGCATAGACAGAGCAGCCAGGATTATTTTAGGAGGGGGAAGAGATGTAGGAAGGTACAAAGAACATGTATTATAGCAAGGGTTCAAAAGAAACCCCTAGAACCAGAAGTATTATAAAAAATAAAGGTTTATTTATAAATACAGTTAGGCCAGGTTAAGTCTTGGGGTAAGTACGTCATAGAGTTATAAACACAATAAAAACACAACACAATGCATGAAGGTACACAGACCAAAGCATAAACCTTCTTCAGAATAACTAACAGTAATTCTAGGGAAGTCAGACCTCATCATACACATTAAGTATAGTCCACACTTATTCATGCGAAGTAAAACCATAAGTCACTTTCAGATTGCCTTACAGTAAATCAAGGGTAGTAGACCATGTCAGTCATGCAGTGACAATCAATTAAGGAATCACTTAGTAAATCAACCCTGTTATCAGAATACTTGTCTGAATAGTGCAACACAGATTCAAGGAACAGTATGAACATATAACTATACTCAGAATAACACAGTTATACTAGTTGAGTAAGACCTTTGGGTGTAATATACGATTACAGTTGCTTTTCAGATCTGTGGAACACAGACTAAGGTAAGCAATAATTGGTAACACTAATTTCGGATTGCACCAGGCAAACCAAGTAAACTAAATCCTAAAAATACACTTATTAAGAATTGCACAAAGCTATTCAAGGTAAGTAAAACTCAAGGTAAGTAAAACTCGGGGCGGACCTATTCTCGACAGGCAGCAGGTCAGGGGAGGCAAGACTCAATTGCTAAACATATGCACTCATATTCTGAAAGAAAGAGTAAAGTGAAGCAAACAGCATTACTTTTGGGAAGAGGTACAACCAAATCACAGGTGAGTAAAATAACCTTATATATACTTTTCAGAATGGAAAAATACATTCAAGTTAAGTAAGAACGTTTGTAACTGCTCACTCTCAGAGTGACAGCTACCAACCAACTCCTTCACAAGTAAATGTTTAAACACCTGTTCTCATTTCCCAGCAAAAGGCACAATCCTTAGAAGCCTTCCCCTATTCTTGGAGCATGAGTGTTCCAAGTGGCAGAAGGGGGGCCACTAGGTTTTATGTGTCCAACAGGCAGTTCCAGGATAGGCACAGAAGTAGCAAAATTCAGAGTTCCTATAGCAGACTGTTCAAACAAGTTAGTATTTCACTTCAGAGAGGTTGAAAGAGTCCAGGGACATCTGAGAAGACATCCTAGGAGGATTCAGACAGTGGGCCTGGGTGCACTGGGTAAAAGGACTCTCAATCACAAGTAACACCCCAAAGCTATACAGAAATCACACAGGCTTAAGGTGCGTAAATACCCCAGCCAAAACAGTACCTCAGCACAGAAGAAGAAATTGCAGCGGGGTGACTTCAGGATCTGCAGCCAAAAACCTGGTCAATTAACTCCTTGTCATGAAGACAGGACACGGGAAGGGATTTTGCAGCAGGGATCAACGGGGAAGGCTCCAGGCAAGAGTTTCTTTGCGGCTTGATGTGGCTCTGTGGTTTTGGTGCACTTTTCAGAAGCCAGGAGAAGATGGTCGGATTCTTGTCTCTAATCTGGTCCAGCACTCTGGTGAGGGGACTTCAAGGACTTAAATAGTGTCTCTGGAGAGCCAGGAGGCCACCAAATTTCAGCTTGATTTGGAAGACCATGCACCGTACGATGGCTCGAGGTCCAGGGTATTGCAGCCCTACAACGTCACAGCACGACGTGGGATGGCTCAAAATGAATGTCGTCTTGTGTCTGGTGCATCTCGCCAGGCTTTGCGTTGGGGTTGTCATTTTCGGGACCCCCAGGTCGATTGGAAGAAAGGGTTACAGCAGGCTCTTTGGTCACTGGTTATACCAATGTAGGCCAGTAAGTCCACACCAAAACACTCATATTGGCTTTCGTCCTTTATAGCAGTTAAAAAATAAATAAATAAATACATAAATGCCACAATGTGAAAACATACCCTTGCTGGCTGCACCAATGTAGATTCTCCCTCGCAACAAGAGGCCTGCTGTGTCGGGAAGTGTAGGAGCATCCCCTATGCACATGCAGCTTAGCAGAACCCCAGTCTGCATCCCCATTAGGGTATGTAATACTGCAGGAAAAAATGCTGCATCCTTGCATGGCCCATTGGGCATGTGCTCTAGGGTACTAGGACAGTGTTTCTTTCCTTGTTTTAGCTCCGCTTGCTGCTGTTCCTCAATCATCCATCCTGTGCCAGAAGCTTAAAATTGCAATACACTAATGCTTTATTTGAATGATAAGTACAGGTACTGCCAAAGCAGAGTTATAGATAAATTAGATATATTTTTGTCATACATCTACATAGGTCCCTATATATGGTCTATATAGTTTACTCATGGATCGTAGCTTTTGTTGTCTTGTGATATGTGGCAGTATTCAGCGGCTTTTAGCATCTGGTATGGCAGGTGGGACCTAAAGCAGCACATACCTGTCCAAACCCCTGATCATGTTTGGAAGTGAAGTGCAAACTGACTACAATGCAAATAAAATGTTTGCATGCATGCCAACATTACCTATTCCTTTCAGGAGAATCTAGTTAGTCCTAGTTTTAATTTTGCATTCTGGGAGTTATAGTGCTGGATTTCCGAATTATAAACTCAAGCCTACTCTTCCTTATATCAATTCCCAGTGTAAGCCAATAAACATGGGCAGACTAGGAGGTTTCCAGGGACCAGTGGTCTGAATAGTATGGAACTCTAGCCTGGTTCAAAACATTTTGAAACATTCCCAACCACACACACCACTGTGACTGCCTGAAGCACTGTCATAAAGAACTTCTACACCCCTGCCTCCAGACCCTTAAATTAGCATTTTATGTTGTGTGCCGACCTATTTGTCTGTTTTTGGCGCTCATTGCACTCTGTGCCTTCTATCTTCCCCTGCTTCCTGCTTTCGACCGTCTTCCCTGCCCCAGACCCCACCACTCACCCCCCATTGGCTGCCTGGATCCTCTTTAATATGACCACCCCAGGCAGCCATCGGCTAAGGGCGCCAAGGCAAAGGGCAGCTCCTGAAGAAGCAGCTCCACCTATGTTTGTTTGCCTGTGTCCGCCTGGGAAGCCTGCTGCCATCAACCAGCTCCAACTTAACTTAACCGTCCATCCAGGTGTCCCAAATCTAGGGGTTACTGCATTTATTTTTGTCCCCCCAATTGTACATGTCTCCCTCTATCTAGGTGTCTCAAATCTAGGCGTTCCTGTTTCTACACTTAGACCACCACACCGCCCCAATACCTGAGCCCAGTTGCACCGTCCATACAGGTGTAACCTCCCAATTAAGGATGCATCCTACACACAAGATAGACACCATCCCACACACTGCCCAAATCAAAGCTGCATGCTGGCACACCAATATGCTTAACGATACCCACCACACCCGACTCCAACCCTCTCCAATGCACTGCCCAACCTCACAACCCTCCTCCTCTTCTCGCAGTTCCCCCGCACCCTCCAAAACTCAAAGGTATACACCACTCCTCAAACCTTGCTCAACCCGCCCCCCCCCCCCACTCCAACCTCCACTTACATCTTTCTCCGCACAAGCTAGAGAGGCATGATGGAGTGAGCGTTGAAAACATTGACCACCTGAGCATCCGGCACCGCCCATCCACCAAATCAAGCCAACCCTTCTATCTCCAGCCCCACCAATACCTCCTCAGCTGCGCCCTCACCTCTCATGAACATGCCGCCACCGCCACAATCTCACACTTCCCTTCTCTTAGTGCAGCAAGGGCAGCCCTGGCCAAAACCCCGACCTCCACAGCCCCCCATTCTCACCCACAACCCATGGTCCGCTCGAAAGACGAGAAAAGGCCCAGACCTCAGCCACCTAAGACTCCACTTAGCATCACCCATGCGCCAACCCAGATCCCAATCCCTGCCACCTCGCTATAGTGCAAAAACCTCCCCTCTGGCACCCAACCAAGCCTTAGCACTATTCCCCCACCCCCATGCCCACCACCACCCCCCATGGCCTTCTCTGACCACTCCTTTCCAACAACCCCCCGACCACCTGCCAAGCGTTTCTCTGACCACCCTTTTCCCTCAACCTACTGGGAGCCCCCCCATACCCTTATGCCCTCCCATGGTCACCCCCTTGCTCAGCCCACAGCCACCAACCCCATCTCTACTCACTCTCCTCCAACAACCCCTACACCTTGACCCTTCAAGCCCGTAACAACCCCACCAAATCTCTTGCATCCTCATCAACGCCAGGTCAGTCTCTAAATACAAATAACATCTATGACCTTATCTCAGACGAAAACCCAGACGTCCTTTTCATCTCAGAGACCTGGTTTAGTGACGATTAAGAAACCCATTGCACACAAGGCCTTCCCACCCGGTTACAACCCGATTGTTCGAAACAGATCAGGAAGAGGTGGGGGACTTGCCATCCTACACAAACACCAAGTTCTTCTGCTTATCAAGGACATCTCAGCTAGCACCACAGACTACGAATCCCTTCTTGTAAAACTCCAACTTTCACCCTCCATCTCGCACATCTTCCTACTAATTTACAGACTCCGTGGCTACAACAAAAACATTGCAGACACACTCAGCAAGGACCCTGACAACCACCATCAACCCACATCCAGCACTCACCATCCGATGTGATTTCAACATCTGGTTTGACTCCCCATCAAACCCTATGACCCGATCTCTCTCAAACAACCCAGAAGCCTTCAACCTGACCATGCATCTCGTCCGCCACCCACACTAGAGGCCACACCCTTGATGGAGTCTTTAGCACCACAAACATATCCGCAATGACTCCATGCCCCCTGAAATGGACAGATCACTCAGCAATCCTCTTCTCCCTAACACACTCAACTGCGGTTGGGCCCAAAACCACCACCAACCTCAACAACTCTCACTGCACTCTGGAACAGTTGTCATCACCCCGGATCTAGCCAACTCCCTCCTCAACTCACTCCCATCACTCTCTCCAGGAAGGCGCTCCCGCCCCAGATCAAACTCTTCGACCACTGGCTCTATAACCCCCTCGAACTACTCACCCCAACAAAACAGCCCTCTCAGAGATCAGGCTCTACACCCAGGTGGTACACCGGCAACCTCAAATCGCTAAAAACCCTCAAGCACCACCTGGAACGGACCTGGAGAACCAGCTCAATTGCCCAAAACAAACCACCCTAGCAAGACTAACAAGGACCTACTGATTGGAAATCTTAAAAACCAAGAAAGCACTGGGAACAGAATCTTGAACTCTCGCAACCCAAGCAAGGAACTCCACAGAATCATATCTGAATTCAATTCTCCATGCTGCTCTACCTGCCACTACCCCCAAATCAACTCCCAATTCGTATGCGATGCCTTATCAGAACACTTGCACATCATCGCTATCGACAGACGCTCTGCCATCATCTCTAAATCAGAAACCATGTCCCTGCCCACTACCCACCCACCGTCCATTCCCCGTCCAACCTCCCTCCTAATACAAACCTTCGGCTCTTTCTCTTCGATCTAATACCAGTTCCTCTGTCTCCTAGCACAAAGCCACCTAGGGGGTTCCCCTGAAGACACTTGCCTGCCCACCCTCCTCAAAAACATCCTAGCCTCAACCTGTGCAGTCAATATCGCATGCTCAATCTCCTTCCTGGAAGCCTTAAAAACCTCCTACATCAAACCCCTCCTCAAAAAAACACTCCTCCCCCAGAACTATTGGCCCATTTCCAATAACTGCTTCATGGCCAAACTCATGGACCACAGCATGCATGCAACTTGGCACCTCTGTGGTGCCTTGGATACCATTGACTACACCATTCTCCTAGAGATGCTGCACTCTTTAGGAATCAAAGACACTGCCCTCACTCTTTCATCTCTAATCACTCTCAAGCCATGCTCCTCCCACTTTTCACACCTCAACATCTCGACCAGTACCAAAATGGGCCCCACATCCCTATCTCACCTCCTCTTTAACATCTATCTGAACCAACTCCCCGCACTCATCCGCTCCCACAATTTCACCAGAAACAACTACGCAGACGAATCCCAGATCATCCTTAAAATCCCAAAACGGCCAGGCTCCAACCATCCACATCTGTCATCATGCCTCTCGGATATAGACTACTGGATGATGACCAACCACCTCATCCCCAATCCTGGGAAAACAGAAATCCCAGTCTGCGGGAAAACAGTGCTCCTTCCCCAAACTATTCCCTAGCCTCACTCCCTAGCCCCATCCAGCCGCGGCAACCTCTATTGGTAAAAAATCCTGGATAAAAACTGGACACAGATTTATCCTCCTCACAACACAACTCTGTATCCAGAACCTGTTTCTTCCACCTATGCATCCTCAGGCGTATCTTCACATACCTCACGGTTTCTCTGCCAGTTACATGTGATTTTAACAAACAAAATTCCAACTAATGAAATAATAACATAAAAAAAATATCTAATTTCTATTTTTTTTTACTGGGGTACTGGGGGGGGGGGGAGAGGGTCCCTCCCTCCCAGTTCTCCACCCCCCCCACGCTCATTTCCCCCAGCTTCTTACCCCAGACCCACCCACGCACTTTTCAACCCTTTACCCCCACATATTTATTCTTGAATATATTTTCATAATTTTTTGTAAAAAATGTTTTCATTAACATTACTGCATACCTTCTCTGCCATCATCTCCATCATCCGCTCACGCTTCGACTACGCAAACTGCCTTTTACCTAGGTGCACCAGTGTTTCAGCTAAAGAAACTGCAGAGAATCCAAAACGCTGTGGCCTGCCTGCTCATTAGCCTCCATCTCAGAGAACACATCAGTCCTACATTGGATCCTTATTGGTCGACGCACTACCTTTAAAGTCATGTGCATCACTCACCATGCCATCCACAACACCGGCCCGTAATCCCTCCAAGACAAACTCCCTTGCTACCACCCATCAAGGACACTTTGATCCGGGACAGCATCTCTTCTAGTTGTCCCACATTACAACTGCACTGGGCGGATCCTCCTTCTCTGTCTCGGCGCCGATCATCTGGAAATCTCTGCCCTTGCACATCCGGGACATTGATAATCACTTAGCATTCAGAAAGGCCCTCAAAACCTGGCTCTTCCCTACCACCTCTTGAAACCTTCTCACACTCTAGACTGTCGATACATGCACAGAAACACTGGCCCAAACCAGACAACACACATATCCACCCAAACCTCCACAGATCCTGGCAGCATTCGCAGCAGCACACCGTGATAAATACGCCCCCCCCTTTCACCTCCAGACGATTGTACATCAGTCCCCCATCCCTCCGTGCCCCTCGCCCACTGCTCAGACTCCCAATCTAGGGAAACTACAACTGGTGAGACCAGCTAATCGTGTTGGACCTAGAAAAACAAAGTTGAAGATTAAATCCACCCGAGTTTAAGGTATGAATACCTTGCACCACGTCTGTGGACACAGGCTGCAGGTATGGCCACCCACCCATGCACTATAGAATGCAGCCATGGCTATGTGATTCCGGTCTAGCAGCTCGCATAGCCGTCCACACTGAAACCCCTGAAGTACCACAACACCTCTGCCATTAGAATACAGCAACAACCTATGAAAAAGTGTGGTCTAGCTGGGCACACACCGAGTCTCTGGCACTAGCACTGTATCAAACCACCTACAGCACCCACCCACATGCCTGAGCTCCGGGCTGCTTACTGGAGCAGAGCCAGCCCGCCCAAGTCCTAACCTGGCAAAACAGACATGCATCTTAAAAATTAACTCTTAGAATCTCCCAAACATGGACTTCAGTCTTAGAGGGTGTTCCAACCACAAAGTGCATTGAGGGCATACAAATGAGCAAAGGGTGCTACATAAATGATGACTACAATAACATTTAATGGGTTGATGTCCTCTTTCAAACACTTGCACTCCATGTATTAGTCTAATGGTATACATTTGTCTTTTTTTGGGGCCTTTTTGTGTTTTGAAAATATTACCTGTAGTATGTGCATAGACCTCAGCAGCAAACGCCTAGCACAGTGAGCCATCTGTCCTGCAACAGTGCATGTGCTTTTAGCTGTGGCGGACTAGTGAGCGACTAGCCACCCTTTTATTATCTATTGTATGGAGAGATTTTGTTTTGGCACCGATATAGCCCTTTGGCTCGAATTAAAAGGGAAAGGTAAGTGATAATTTACAGTGAAACAGCCATAACAAGAGACCAGCCCTGGGGTCATATAAAGTTCAATCAATGGCCATCCAGTATATACTCATTGGTTAAAACACATCAGATGCATGACTCATTTAAGTTAAAGTATTCCTGTGGTTTCATTCCCCTTCAGAAAATGTTAGTGCGATGAGAGGTGTATTGTGCGTGCTAATAACTGCATTTACATCTCTCGGTCACAATTTGATCTTTTGTCAGAGGAGTCGACAGAAGCATGTTAACATTATGTAACTGCAAGATGTAATTGCACTGCGCAATACATCTCAGCGACAGTCTTGAAATCAGTCCTTGGAAAAAGCAGTGTCTGGATAGTTTTCTTACTGAAGAAAAGTATCCCGGACAGATTCTGCACGTGTGCATTGATTTAAATCTTACGCTCCCAGTCCCATAATTTGAGTTAAAATAGAAAAGTATTCATGTTGCCAGCCAATGTCTTCTTTTTTTACTTACCATCCAAGTTTGTAATTTATCTGGTTATCCGCCATAGCTCACAGTCAACGTTATGCACCTTCACCCAGAGCACACATGTAACTGGTTGGTGAGCGAGGGGACTGCTGCCTTCTACCCAGCCATTTGCTGCAAACACAAATCACAAACTGAGGGAGGATGGAGGCGTGGACTGGAGATACGATTCTAGTGCCTTCCTCACCTTGTCACATCATCCAGTATTATTTGACCCCATCTTATATCCTATCTGACACAGGCTGGGGTGGGGGTCAGCAATTGTGAAACTCCACCCCAGCCTGTATGAGATACAGGATAGGGGCAGGGTTAAAGGCAATCTATGCCTTAGGGGCGTTTCAATTTTAACGCCCTCCAGCCCTCCATTTGAGAACCCCTTGATTCTCGCTGCGGCTCAAACTTCACTGAGCAGGTCTAATGAAGATGGCTCTTTAGATCGCTCCACACAGCAGCCATGAGACAAGAAGCCTTGGGGGTTTAGTCATCGAAACACGTGTAATCACAAAGGGCACCAGAATATCTCATAATAAACCACAAGATGTGGAGTTTCTGAACACTGTAAATGGAGTCATTTTTCATCCTTTTCAGTTATTTGTGGGGGCTTGGGAATAAGCCAATGTAACACCCTAAAGAGTTTCATTTTTCAAAACGGAGGAGAGGAACCAAGGACTCCATTGTTACTTTTCCATGCGACCCTGAAAAGTCATACCAGCAATATAACTAAGGGCACTGAGGTCCAGCAACAGGACAACCCACCGAAAGAGTTCCTCGAAAGATATACTAATAACTTTGTCTTTCCCTCCCTTTCAAATTGCTGGAGTGCCATTTTGCTCCCACTTCATTTTGTGAGCCTAACTTGTCTAGAATTTAAGGGAAGTGGTGTGGTGTATTTATGATTGTGATTTTTTAACTTGCTTAGAAAGGTGAACTGGTATACAACTGATAAGTAAATGCATATATATTCTTTTACTTAGAAACCCTGAGTCAGTGTTTGCCTGAATCATAGTAATTGTTGTCCTTTGTGTAACTATCTTGTACTGCTCACTTACTCTTGAGATAAGTCTGGCTGCTCCACTACTGCTACCACTATAACTGTGTAGTACAGCCTTGTACCAAAGGTGAAATTGCACTGTCACTTGTAGTCCTAATTGTGTGTAGTGTTCCCAAAGGGTAATGCATATAATTCTGCCCAACACTTAGCTTAGCGAGCAGTGAGGAGAGAATTGAGTACATATGTGAGAGCAGTCTCAGTGGAGTGTTTGGGGCAGAAACCAGACAGAGGTGGGGAGGAGGGAGTGAGAGGAGACGAAAGCTGAGAGTTGAGAGTAGGCTAGGCGCTCGAGAAGCTTTGAGATGAAGGGGAGAACAGAGATTGGTTTGAAGTGGAAGGCAAGGAGAGAGCTAGCAGAGGGTTTCTTCAGGATAGGGATGATGGTAGCGTGTTTGAAGGCTGAAGGGAAGGTAGCAGAGGAGAGACAGATGTTGAAGAAGGTGGTAAGGTAGGGGATGAGGAGAGGGTGGACTTTGGTGATGAGGAAGGTGGGGATGGGATCAGAGGGGGCAGCAGTAGGGTGAGTTTTGGACAGGAGACCAAGTCTGGGGTGATAGGAGAGAAGGTGGATATGTTAGCAAGGGTGGAAGCGGAGGAGGGGAAAGGAGGGGAGAAGGAAGGAGAGGATGTCTTGGCGGAGAGAGAGAATTTTGGATGAGAAGAAGTTTGCAAAGTCAGAGGGAGAGAGGGGAGAGTTAGTGGAAGGGTCAGGTGTAGGAGGGGAAAGAAGGTGAGTCTGGAAAATACGGCGGGAATGAGAAGCTTGAGAGTGTAGGAGGTTAGAAAAGTAAGAGCGCTTAGCAGATGTGAGGCAAGAGTTAGAGAGAGTGGTAAGAGAAATAAGAGGATTTGTTGGTCAAAGAAGGGGATTTGAGCCAGCGTCGTTCGAGGTGACGGAGGAAGCGACGCATGGATAGAAGGTGATGGGAGAGCCAGGGCTGGGGAGGTTTGTGAGATGGTGAGATTGAAGTAAGAGGATAGAGTTGGGCAAGACTGGAGGATATAGAGGAGGGCAGAGAAGAGAGGGCGTTATCGGCCGAGAGAGATGAGAAGTCAGGGAGAGGGGGAAGGGAGGAGGAACAGGAGTCGAGGAAGAGAGAAGGGTTGAAGTTGCAGAGATCACGACGAGAGCAGGAGGGAGAGGGGGAGGACAATGAAGAGGGGGGAGGAGTAAGGGAGAAGGAGTGTAAGGCATGGTTGGAGAGATAGTTAGGAAGAGCTGATACGGGGGAGGAAGAGTGAGATGAGAGAACTCATCTTGCAATGTAAAGGTAGTGGTAGTGAAAATGGCTCCTACCTCAGTGTGGCAGCAGGTCACTCTGAGGACTGCTACGTTGCTTGGCTGGGTGGTGGGCCGGGGCAGCCAGGTGGGAGAGAGGCGCAGGTCTTGAAGGAAGTTGCAGTGGAGGTGATCTCAGGTGCAGCAGGCGCGTTGGTAGGCGCGGATGTGTAAAGGGTCAGTCGGTGGATTCTGATCTAGGGCGGCAGGCCGGGCAGCAAGATGTCAGAGGGAGGCACAGCACCTGATGGAGGTTAGGAGGTGAAGGAAGGTGCTGAAGGTGCTGTGGTAGGTGCGGCCGCGGCAGTGGGGCACACGGTAGACTCCGTTACCAGGGCAGTCCTGAGCAGAGAGCAAAGTTCGGAGCAGAGAGGAGGGGCAGCTACCAGGGCAGACCTGAGCAAAGAGTTGCCAGGGCAGTTACCAGGGCAGTCCTGGGCAGAGAGGAAAGTCAGGAGCAGAGAAGAGGGGCCGCAACGGAGGCCTCGTCAAGGGCACAGTGTGTCAGTTCGGCGTCGGTGTAGCGCCACAGAAACCCTCTGAAGGTGGGCGGCAGGCCGGGCAGCAAGATGTTGTGGGGAGGTGCAGCGCCTAGATGTGCTTAGGCAGTGAAGGTAGGCGCAGCAGGCGCTCTAGGATGGTAGGCACAGTTGCTGCTGGGGGCACACAGTAGCCTCGGATCCCAGGGCAGAGCCACAGAGAAGGAGCACAGCAGAGGGGCCGCAGAGGAGGCCTCTCCCAGTCAGGAGTAGATGCAGCGCAGAAGAACCACTCTGGAGGGTGCGCAGTGCCAGAAGGTGGTTAGCTGGTGAAGACGGCACAGCAGGTGCTCGTGGGTGGTGGGCGTTGTTGCAGCAGTGGGGCTCGCAGTGGCCTCGGTTCCCAGGGCGGAGAGGAGAGCTGCAGAGGAAGAGCAGTGCGGAGGGGTGTTAGGCAGAAACCTGTGCAGTTCCCTTAGGGACCACTGCAAAAGATTTAGGACTACAGGTGGTTGGCAGTAAACCCAATTGGTAGCAGTCTGTACCACCCAGATTTACCTGGTAGCTGTGGCTGAGCAGTCAGACTTCTCTCAAGATGAGTTAGGTAGTATATAGAATATACACAATAGGTACAGAGACATAGTAGCACAAGCAAACACTGACCAGAGCTTCGGTGTAAAAGTATTTCATTATTTATTCAAAGACACACTTGTAAATTACACTAGCACAAAGAGAGATAAATAAATTCAACACACAGTCACTATCATATATATATATATACAACCCTAATTACTTATTAGACAAGTCTTAATGAGAAACACCCCTTAATTTCAGACAGAGGTGAGCGCTTAACATAAGATGGCACTCAAGATGGCACTCTAATAAGTTATTAAAAAGGGAGGGAAAAAGGCAGAGTTATGAAAGCACACAAATTTCAATACTTTTCAAAGAACCACAGTGAGGCAGGTTAGGCAAAGTCTACTGGGGAGCAAGGAAGTTCAAATGCCAGACCCACTCTTAGAGAGAGCAAACGAAATGTGTCCAGGATCACACAGTGGGGTTATGCCCAAAGAGTCTTTGTAGAAAGTTCACAAAAGATTGAGATTAAGTCAGGAAAAGTTAGTTAACAGGCCCCAGGCTAGCCCAGGTTAGAAAGTCAAGGATTTACTGTCGCCCGAACGATCTGTCGCAAGGGAAGCCAGGCGGGACACAGTACCTGAAAGTGGGAAGAACGCTCCAGCGGGGGCAGTTGTTCCTGGCAGCGGGTGCAAGTCAGTGTTTCGTCCAGAGGAAGATGAGGTCTCCACGTGGAGGAAAGCTGAAGGTTGTTGCGCTGCCAGGGAAGAAACCAGCCGCGGAGTTTCCCGGTTACAAGGTTCCACCATGTTCTTCGTGGTAGTGGTGATCCGTGGTGTTCCGGTTGCCGGGGTGCTTGGCACGGGCAAGGCGGCCACGAGATGGTCCAGGAAGGCGAAAAGACGGGCAAACTGGTTATCCCCACCAGTCAAAGGAAGAAGACTCTCCAGGCTGGAGATCTCCTCTGTCGTCGGGAAAAGTGGTGAGAAGGTTCCGCAGGGCTCCACCGGTGGTGTCGTCGTTGCAGGTCGGCTCGGCTTCTCCCTCCTCGGATTCTTTAGGTCCTGTGGCGACTTCTGAAGTTCCAGTCCCCAAAGCCCTGCTTTTATGCAGAAAAACCCCATTCATTCAGCCTAGCCACAGGTGTGGGATGGGGTTTAGGCACCCCGGACTGAATTTCCTCGGCATCAAGTCGCACTCTTGTGTGATTGGCCCAAGTGGTGAGCCGCCCGGCTCACCACTTAGCATGTTTGACAGACAGAGTGGCACCACTTTTGGAGGCTTCTGTGGAGAAGCCTGCCAAAAAGTGGAACAAAGAACTCGACTTGGGTTGGAGTGACAGAAGCAAACACAAACGCCATTTTGGAACCAAGTTTCAGCAAAAATTACCAACCGGTGAATTAATATTAATTTAATAAACCGGCGGTATGTTCGAGGCTATATTAAAAAGTGGTAGCCTCGAACAATAGGAAAATCCCATAGGAATATATTCGCGGTCGAATATAAAAAGTAGTATCCACTGCCACCAGCCAAAACTCGGTCGGGGGTGACTGGACAGTGCCCCCTCGAACAACAGACCCCGGGGCAACCGAATTGCCCCGGCCAGTACGTCCGCAATATGATGGTTTGTACTGGTTCTGTTCACAACTTGAGACTAGTAAAGCCAATGGTGACTTTACATGCCCTGGGAGACAGTAGTCAGTCCCGGGGTATGGAGTCTATGTTTGGGGGTCGCTACGACACAGCTGGGTTACGGCACGGAGGGTGCTGTGTAACCCACATACCAAAAACACGTGAAGCCCTATGGGGTAAAGGACCCCATAGCCCATAAAACACATACAAAGTCAAAGGAACACCTCAAATCATGTCTACGAGTGGGAGGAAGAGAGTCTCACTCTTAGCAGGAGAAAAATATAAACCCCAAAAATCCAGCAAAGCTGCTGGGGGACTCACTAGGTTTGGGAAATTAGCCTTTACAGAGAATTCTCCCTAACAAGGGGCTGCAGAGGAGGCCTCTCCCAGTCCAGAATAGATGCAGCGTTAAAGAACCACTCTGGAAGTGGAAGTCTGGTGTGATCTGCAGAAGAGGAGCAGTGCGCAGGGACCGGAGAGGAGGCTTCTCCCAGTCCAGAAGAGAATCGATGCTAAGGAGCCACTCTGGAAGTGCAAGTCCGGTATGATCTGCAGAGGAGCAGCAGTGCGGAGGGGCCGCAGAGGAGGCCTCTCCCAGTCCAGAATAGGAGTAGTGTTAAAGGGCCACTCAGGAAGGGGCAGGCGTCCATAATTAGTTGCTGATGTGGTAGGGGCAGCCGCAACCGTGGGTTTCTCAGCGCCGTCGGGCGCTGTAGTATGCAATGGCAGATTGAGACAGAGAGGATGGGCTGCACATGAAAGCTCACCGGGGCCCGGCACCTCTCAGCCCGATGCTGGTGCGGTGCCGAGGCAACACCTCAGGGTGCGACAAGCGCCAATGGTCTGGCTGCTTCAAGGATGCAGGTTGCAGCTCCAAGTGAAAAGTCACAGGTACAGTGGTAGGAGTCAGGAGCTGAAGTGTGCGATGGAAGGCCGGGTCAGCGAGGAGGGGCTGCAGAGGAGGCCTTGCCGGGGCCCGGCACCACTCTCACACCGGTGCAGCGCCGACACAATCCCACTGGGTATGACCGGCATCGACGGTCTGGCAGCTCCAGGGGTGCGCAATGTCACCTCAAGTCCGGTGGCAGTAAAGGCGATGCAAATCGATCCCTCGAGGATTTGGCGGTTCAGGGGAGATAGGGAAGGCTCACTGCAGGGGGAGGAAAGGAGGGCCGTGGAGGAGAGAAGAGGTGGATGGAGGGTCCGGCTTGAACAGAGATTTGATAAATAGATGCTCCAGAGTATAGGAATGGGAATCGTTGAAGTTGGATTGAGAAAATTGTAGTAAAAACTGCAAGTCACACGGTTAGCATTAGCCTGATGAGAGGAGACGGGTCAGGCACCCGAGCTTCATGCGCCCCTGGTGGATATAAATATATATAGAATATAAATATATATAGAATATAAAAAGTATGCATCTTTCATATCTAATGTCATGTAATTCCTTTGCTTTAGAAATGGAATTACTTCCTGCAGCAGTCATCCAGAATTTATGCGGATTGACATACTTGTTTGCAGGACGCAGATCTAACACAGGGCGCATGGTTAAATCCTTTTTGGGGATAAGGGAGTAGATTGAAAAAATACCCTTGTCTACCTCTGGAAATGGGACTCTCTCTTGCTCCTTTTTCTAGTAGTACTCGCATCTCTGTTCGTAGAATAAAGTGATGCTCCTGCAACATTCTCCTTGATCTTGGTGTATGATGGTGAGGTTTTTCGATGAATTCTATTGAGCATCCCTTGGTTACTGTTGTCAACACCCACTTGCACGATGCTATAACCTCAAATGTGTGGGGGAAGAGTGATGGAACACCCTAATGGAGAAGCATGGGAGGGGACATGAATTTGCAAGTCATTTGTTGGAGGGGGTAGCAGAGCCTCTAGAGGTTGTAAAGGTTGAAGACTGTCCCTGTGAGTTGTACCATGTGTTTGAACTAAAGCCTGACTGTGTTGCTCTTTCAAACCCTAAGCTACGAAAACTACACCAGATATTAAAAACTCCCCTTTGAACGACATGCATTATTTACCGTAATAGCATTTCTGATGATTGTATGTGCTTAGATTCACATGCTGTGCATATGGTCCGACATCCAGTGGTAACGGCAGGGTATTGCATATTGTCTTTCGGGGACCGAAAGGGGACATCTGCATAGGCGTGTCTGTAACACTATCCCTATCGTGACATGTAGTGTACCCAAAATCCCTCACGTGCCAAGGTCCCTCTGATTGTATTTTTTCTAAAAGAGAGAAAGTAGTAAGACGTCTATGTTCCTTCCACCCCAGCGGGGAGGTAGGGAGGGCGCATGTGAATCGAAGCAGATACAATCATCAGAAATGCTATTACAGTAAATAATGCATGTCTTCTGATGCTTGTTAATCTGCTTAGAATCACGTGCTGTGCATAGACTAGCGAGCAGTACCCGGAGTTGGAGGTGGGTTGTGAGAAGGAACAGTAGAGAAAAGATGTCTTAGTACTGCTTGTCGCACCTGAGAATCAGACCTAGAATGAGTGTATAGGCAATAGTGTTTTGTAAAGATGTGTACAGAACTCCAGGTTGCCGCTTTGCAAATGGACTCAAGGGGAACATTTGCAATGAATGCTATGGATGCCCCAGTCCCCCGAGTAGAAAGTGCTATAGGCTTGAAGGGCAGTTCTCTCAGCCGGAGTGTAACAGTGTGATGCATTTAACAATGCACCTTGAGATAGCTGATTTACAGACAGGATCCCCTTCTCTACCAGCTGCCACTGAAAAGAAAAATTGGTTTGTTTTCCTCAGTGGTTTAGTTCTTTCCAGGTAGAACAGGACTGCCCTGCGCACATCTAGTGTGTGTTGGCTTCTTTCGGCCATGCTAGTGGGATTCTGGAAAAAGGTAGGAAGTTCAATCGATTGGTTCACATGGAACTTCGAGATTAATTTAGGCGCAAATCTGGGGTGATTGCGCAGAACTACCTTATCCCTGTGGACTGTAACAAAAGGGTCTAGAGCAGAAAGTGCCTGTAGTTCGCTAACCCTTCTAATAGAAGTTATAGCCACTGGGAAGGCCGTCTTAGAAGTCAGGTCTTTTAGACTTGCTTTATGCATCGGCTCAAAGGGAGATCCCATGAGCCTGGTCAAAACCACATTTAGATCTCATCCAGGAGCTGGGCGGGAAATGGGAGGATAAATCCTCTTAACCCCTTCCCATAAAGGCTTTAATCACCGGTATCTTCCACCACAAAACTTTTTGATGTGATGTGGTGTAGGCTGAAAGAGTAGCCAGGTGAACGTTTAGGGAATTGAAGACCAACCCAGTGTCTAACAGATGGGTTAGGTACAGCACAATGTGTATGGGTGAGCAATCGATGGGATTGACGCCCTTGGAATTACACTAGATAATAATTAAACGTTTCCATTTGCTGGCATAACAATAACGTGTGTTAGGTTTTCTAGCTTCCCTGAGTATGTCCAAGTTCAGAGTTTGTGGGCATGAGTGTAGGGCCTCCCCCCTCTCCTAAGACAACGTGTTGTATGGGCAGGGTAGTTTTACTGGTAGGGAGAGGGACATTTCCATTAGATGAGCGAACCAGGATTGGCGGGCCCACATGGGGGCCACCAGTATCATGGTAACTGGTTCCTGGTGCATCTTGTGCACTATCTTGTTGAGAAGAGGAGTCAGGGGGGGGGGGGGGGGGGAGTATTCTGGAGCGCAAAGCGTAGACAAATTTCCCTGACCATGTTATCCGGAGACTGTTCGCCTTGAAGCAGTTCTGGGGGTACCTGGAGGCGTAGTCTTGGCATTGGGCGTTCTCCTGAGTTTCAAACAGATCGATCTCTGGGAAGCCCCATTCTGCGAAGACATTGGAGACAATGTCTCTGTGCAGACGCCATTCGTATTCTACAGGCAGAGGGAAATCTCTGCTGAGCACGTCTGGCAGAAGATTGAGTTCCCCTGGAACATGTTGGGACAACAGAAACATCTTGTGTCGGAGAGCCCATATCCAAATGTTTTGGGACAGCTTGGATAGCCCTGGAGAGTGAGTGCCCCCGTTTGTTCAGGTAATACATGGATGTAGTGCTGTCTGTTAGAATCAGCACTGTCTTCCCTTGTAGTTGCATCTGAAAGGCCCATAATGCATTGAACACCGCTAATAGCTCCAGTAAATTTATATAGATGGACGCTACTTGTGGGGACCACACTCCATGGGCAGTCTGCTGAAGCAAGGTGAGCCCACCACCCCGTGAGAGATGCGTCTGTCTTGAGAGTGGCTTCCACTGCAGGGGTGGTGAAGGTTTTCCCCTTCAAGAGGTCTTCTCTTGACCACAACTGCAGAGAGAGAACAATGGCTGGAAAGACAACTACCAGATCTTCTCATTGTCCGCTGGCCTGATACCACTGGCTGTTGAGCCACTCTTGCATGGGACGCATGCGCAGACGCATGGGGAACCAAGTATATGAATGACGCATCATTCCTAGCAAACGCATGGCTTTGCGCACCGTCACCTCCCGACTGGCTACATATTGAGGGATCTGAAAAAGCATGTTCTGAACCCTCTCGTAGGAGGGGAAGACGAGGCCGTCTTTCGTCCGGATTAGAGCTCCCAGAAATGGTTTTATTTGACTGGGTACTAGACTGGATTTTTTCTCGTTGATCGAGAACCCCAGACTGAACAGAAGGTCTACAGTCTTTTGGGTGTTCAAAAAAAAAAATAGGAAGTACGAGTTCCCCGTTATGAGCCAGTCGTCGAGGTAAGGGTAAACCAGGACGGATAACCTGCGCAGGTGTGCTGCAGCTACTGCCAGGACCTTTGTAAACACCCTTGGCGCCGAGGCGAGTACCTTGAATTGGTAATGCCTGTCCTCTATCATGAACCTTCGATATTTCCTGTGCGCTGGCAACATTGCAATATGAAAATATGCATCTTTCATGTCCAATGCTGCCATTAAGTCCCCCCTGTTTCAACAGTGGGCAAACCTCCTGTAGCGTTACCATGCAAAACCTTTGAGGTTTTATGAACTTGTTCGCTGGGCACCGGTCTAGAACAGGGCGCATGGTGAGGTCCTTTTTGGGTACAAGGAAGTACACTGAATAAATACCCTTGTTTACCTGAAGAATAGGGACGGCTTCTAAGGCGTCCTTTCCAAGCAGCGCTTCCACCTCTTGATTCAGGATCTCCAGATGGTCCAGTGAAAGGCGCTGTGAGCGCAGTGGTCTGAATTGTGGAGGTCGGGCGAATTCCACGCAGTACCCGTGGGCGACCGTCTTTATGACCCACTGGTCTGAAGTTATCCCCTCCCACGCCGTGAGGAAAGATGTTAAGCGCCTCCCGACCAGGGTGACATGGGAGGGGACCTGGATCTGATGGTCATTTCTGACCGGAGGCTGCGGCTCCTCTAGGACTGGGGCCTCTACCTCTGGTTTTGCTGCGTCGCTGACTCCCTGGTGGGTAGTATGCAGGTCTTCCTGATGTTTGTCCAGCATTAAAGTTTCCCATGCCATAGTTTTTCTGACTTGCATGGGGCTGCCCTCGAAAGAACCGCTGAGAATTACTTCCTCTCTGGGGGAAGGTCTTTGAGTAATTTGTTGCAGGGACTTAAGAGTCTCATGCTCTTTTTTGGCTGTTTCTAGGGCCTCATCGACCGCCTTTCCGAAGAGGTTAGTTTCTTCGATTGGTTTATTGATGAGAGGCCTGTGTTTCAGGTTTAAACCCTGAGGTACGAAGCCAAGCGTGCCTTTTAAGTATGGTTTCTTGTGCCAGAGACCTGCCTGCTGTTCCAGCCGTGTCCAGAGTGTTCTTTATTACATTCTTGTTCACTTGCCTGCCTTCGCCACAATAGTGAGAAGGTTGGACCTGATGGTCTCTGTGACCTCTTGGAGACCTTCCTGTACTAGGTTCCATTGAGCGTCATCATAACTCGCCAGTAGCGTAGTGTTATTCGCTATGCGCGTGGTATATGCGGCAGCCGAGGTAACCCGTTTACCTAGGGCATATAACGACTTGGATTCTCTATCTGGAGGCACCTCCCCCGTAGCAAGGGGTACTCCTGCCCGTTTCCGGGTGATAGTCACTACCAGGGAATCGGGGTGGCGTGCCCTTTAATATATTGAGGATCCGAAGGAGCTGGCCGAAATAACTTTTCTACTCTTGGGTTCACTGCCCGGGTTTGAGCTGGTGACACCAGGGAGGGAGCCCATCTTCTTTTAATAGAAAAAAGGAGGGGAATGGCCTGGCTAGAGGGTGGTTTCTCCTTAAGAATATCTTCTACAAAGTCCCGCTCAGGCACTGCCTCTTGAGTAGAGGTTTGAAAATGCTCAGCTGCCTTCTTTAACATGGTATTGAAGGCCATTTGGTCGTCTACAGGCGAGGCATGGCGAGCCGGGTGGAAGGAGGGGAAACCAGGCACAATACATCAGTGTCCTGATCTTGTTGGGGGAATGTCCATGGGTCCGTCCCCACTTGCTGGGTTTCCTCCCAATTGTCTCTGGCATCCGCCAGGTCCTCATTGTAATTCTGTAGGAAGGAAGGTTCTTCATCCTCACTGTAAATGTCCTGATAAGTGTTAGGGAGAATTGTCTCTTTAGGCTGAATTTCCTAACCTAGTGAGTCCCCCAGCTGGATTTCTGGAGTTTGTTTTTTTCCTCCTGCCAAGAGTGAGACTCTTTTCCTCCCACTCTTGGACATGATTAATGGTATTCCTTTGACTGGTAATGTGTTTTATGGGCTATGGGGTCCTTAACTCCATAGGGTCTCATGTGTTTTTCCTATGTGTGTTACACAGCACCTTCCGTGCAGTAACACCGGGGAGTCATAGTGACACCCCACCATAGGCTCCATACCCTGGGACTGACTACTGTCTCCCAGGGCATGTAAAGTCACCATTGGCTTTACTAGTCCCAAATTATTAACTGAAACCAGTACAAACCATCATATTGTGGAAGTACTGGTCGGGGCAATTCGATTGCCCCGGGGTCTGTTAGTCGAGGGGGCGCGTCTCCGTCCCCCCTGATCGAGTTTTGACTGGTGGCAGTGGAAACTACTTTTTATATTCGACCGCAAATATTTTCCTATGGGATTTTCCCATTGTTCGAGGCTACCAACTTTAATTATTTAATTCTCATAGCCTCGAACATACCGCTGGTTTATTTAATTAATATTAATTCTCCGGTTGGTATTTTTTGCCAAGACTCGATTCTAAAATGGCGTTTGTGTTCTCTTCTGTGACTCCAACCCAAGTCGAGCCCTTTGTTCCACTTTTTTGGCAGGCATCTCCACAGAAGCCTCCAAAAGTGGTGCCACTCTGTCTGGGTAGCACAGGGGGTGAGGGAGGGGGTTTAGGGACCCTGGACCGAGTTACCTTGGTAACTCAGGTCACACTCTTGTGTGATTGGCCCAAGTGGTGAGCCGGCCGGCTCACCACTTAGCATGTTTGAGTGGCAGCTAGGCTGAGTGAATGGGGGTTTTCTGCATAAAAGCAGGGCTTTGGGGATTGGAACTTCAGAAGTCGCCACAGGACCTGAGAATCCGAAGAGGGAGAAGCTGAGCCGACCTACCACGACGACAACACCGGTGGAGCCCTGCAGAACCGACTCACCACTTCCCGACGACAGAGAAGATCTCCCGGCTGGAGAGGCTTCTTCCCCTGACTGGTGGGCACAACCAGTTTTCCTTTCTTCGCACCCCAGCCCGGTTTGTGGTCGAACTGCCCGTGCCAAGCACCCCGGCAGCCGGATAGCCACTCACCACTGAACCGCGACCGCTCCTTGTACCTGAGAAACTCCGCGGCTGGTTTCTTCCCTGGCAGTGCAACGGACTCCTGTCTTCCTCCACGACGAGATCCTCTCTTCCCCCGGACAAAGCACCGACTTGCCAGGAACAAATGCCCCCGCTGGAGCGTTCTCACCACTTTAAGGTACCGTGTCCGCCAGGCCTCCCTTTCTAAAGATTGCTACAAGGTAATAATAACCCCTTAACCTTCTGGACTGGGCTGGCCGCCTTGACCCTCTAACTGGTCCCTTTCTTTGGTCCAAATCCGTTTTGAACCTTTACAAGACTTGTGCACTGCAACCGTGTGACCTTGGACACATTTCGTTTGATCCTCTTAAAGCGGATCCGGCCTACTGACTCTGAATTCACGGTGTTATTTTGCCTTCCTCTCTTGTGTGTTCGTGAAAAAGTGTTGGGATCTGTTTCAGTTTATTCTCTGTTTTTCTCTCGCTTTTTTAAAAACAAATTATTAGAGTGCCATCTACGTTAAGCGCTCACCGCTGTCTGAAAATAAGTGGGGCTTTACTTAAGACTTGTCTAATATTCTTTTAAGGGAGTGTATATCTTTTAGTGACCCTGTTTTTGAATTGCTTACTATCAGTGCCTGTGTGTTTTTTTAGATGTGGTTTTAAATAAATAATTATATCTCTTTTACATCAAGCCCTGGTCAACGTTTACTTGTTCTACTGTGTTCTCTTGACCTATTGTGAATACTCTGTATACTGCCTAACTCTTCTTGAGGGAAGTCTGACTGCTCAGCCACAGCTACCAAGTAAATCTGTGTGGTACAGACTGCTACCAAGTGGGTTTACTGCCAAACACCTGTAGTCCTAAATCTTTTGCAGTGGTCCCAGAGGGAACTGCACAGGTTTCTGCCTAACAATAAGTATCCATCTGGACAATGTCTTCATGATGGACTGGGACAGAGTGCTAATCTTCTTGGAAATGTGAAGCAGTTTGAAGATTAGGTTCTCTACAAGATCTTTTCGGGGAAGGATGTTTGGAAAAATTGATCATTTTTTCAAGACGGTCCATACACCATTCAAATTTCTCCCTTGTCCATTTAGAGGACCCAGAAGGGCCTACGGGTGGAAAAGCGTCGTCTTCCGCCCTTTGGTGCCAAAAATTGTCTCTCAGGGTGTTGGAAAGAGGCTCTTGACTGTCCGCATAGTTATCGTGAGAATCGGAGCACCATGGCGAATCTAAAGGTTTGTCCGCGGCCTGCCCCATGTTTTTCGGCAGAACAGGAATAAGCCAAACCACCGAAGTAATTATTGCGATACTTTGTTCGATTACCGCTGAATCAGCCTGAGTTAGTGGGTCCAAAGGTCTATCGGTAGACTTACCGCAGCGTTAGAGGGCCTAGCGGTCGGTTTTTCGCCTTGAGGCATAGTCGTGATCTTTGTGCCTACTGAGGCCTTCGGGACCTTCGGATTTCTGTGCTTCAACGTGCAAACCTGATTTAGGGGTAGCGCCCTTGTTTGTTTTGGAATGCCCAGTCGCAAGACGGTGCTGCGGATGCGGGGAAGGCTGTTGATCTGAACGATCAGAGGAATCCGCCGAAATTTTCGACGGCCGTGCTGGCACTTTCAACTTTTTTTTGACGTACCCGTCGAAATAGGTGTATGGGTTGTGTGTTTAATGTAATGCGCTTGTACGCCCCTGTCGCCGGGTGTTGCCCCTGAAGCGAGACCAGAGTCAGGCCTTAAAGGGTCGGGGACAGGCATGGCGGTCCTAGAAGTGTCCGACTCGAGGTCTATCACATCCGCAACGCATGTTTGGTCATCGGAGGTGCCCCCGTCACTTTCGTCGGATGTGGTGGTGGGGGTTCCGCCCACGACATACCGTACGTGGCCCACTTTACACGGTGCTCCTTAAGAGTCTTAGGCTGAAGGAGTTTACAAGCCGCACACCGCTTCTCGTCGTGATCTAAGGGGAGACAGGAGTTGCACGTCCTGGGTTCGTCCTTCCACGGGCATCTGACCCTACACTCGGGGCAGAACCTAAAAGGAGTCCTTTCCATAGCAAAAGGGAAAGATGACCAGACCTAGGATAAAGAGGGGGAAAGAGGAAAGACATAACGGAAATATGGCCACCTGACCCCACTTTCCCTACTGTAAAGGCCGGCTAGAAGGCCCGGCCACGTGGATGCTTCAGCCGCTGAATATTAGGTGCCGAAATCCACCGCCGTAGACAAGTCCCCCGCAGTCTTTGTCGAAGTTGTTTTGGGCATAAGAAATGACTTAAGGAGGGAATAACCGACAAGTCAGTTTAGGATAAACAATGTCTCTAATGTAAGAGCTCCGCTCTAGGGCGACCAGTTATCTGGGCGGAAAAAAACAATCTGAGGGACCTCGTTGCGTGAGGGATTTTGGGTACATTGCACGTCACGATAGGGATAGTGTTACAGACACGCCTATGCCGACGTCCTCTTTCGGTCCCCGAAAGACAATATGCAATACTTTGCGGTTACCACTGGATGTCGGACCATATGCACAGCTTGTGATTCTAAGCAGATTAACAAGCATCAGAAATAGGGTTTATTAGTTATCTTGCCTAATGTCTTTATGGTCTCATGTTCCTTTTTCGCTGTTTCTTGCGCTTCATCTTACCAAATAGGACAGAGTTCTCTTTAGGCATATTGATGAGGTTAGCCGGAGTTTCAGGCTGAAAGCCAGAGTTGCAAAGCCATGAAAGGTGCTTAAGCAGAGTACCTACATCTATAACTCTGCCAGCGGTTTCTGTTGAATTCAGGGTGTTTTGTGCGACTTGTTTACCCTCTTTAACGATCTTAAGGATCTGAGACCCAATAGGTTCTGTTACCGAATCAAGGTGGCTTTGAACCGAATCCCATTGGGCACTATTATAACGTGGTAACGTGGGAAATGGTCAGTGTATGGACCTAGGGATTAGGTAGGAAACATTATTTTTTAAGAGGAGGGTCTTGAACGCCTTCCTGAATTGTAAAAGCGCAGGAGTGAGTCGAATGTTGATGGTGAGGAGGTTCCAGAGTCTTGGGGCATAGACAGAGAAGGCCCGTCTTCTGGTTTTTGCCTTGCTGCACCCACGGAGTTCAAGTCTGCACACGTCCTTACTTCTGGTGGATCCTAGGTGTCCAGAGATGCTGAGTTTCTCAGTGAGGTCGCTTGGTGACTTCAGGGTGACTGTCTTGTAGATGATGCAGCAGGATTTGAAAAAGATACGTATGTGCAGCAGGAGCCAGTGTAGTTCAAAGAGGGTCGGGTGATGTGGTGGAATTTGTGGAGTCCTTTGATGAGTTACCTTGCAGCATGCAGAAACATCTCAGGGGAGCCAGGGTAGTTGGAAAACCTTTCAAAAGGGCAATACCACCATCCAGGTGGGAGAACACCAAGGATTGGACAGCAGATCTGAAGTTGTTTTCCGAGTTGAAGGGCTTGATTTGACACAGGAGAGAAAGTTGGTACCAAGCCGTTTTTGCCTTCTTTACTATGTGCTGTTTGAAGGAGAGGGGTCTGTTGAACATAAGGGACTTGACATGGGTGGTCAGCTGGGTTGCAAAGCCCTCTAGGTAAATAGCAGATAGCCAGGTCTGGATGTTGCTGGTCAGCAGCTGAAATTCAGTCCTGGAGGGGTTGAGTTTCAGGTAAGCATTGGACATCCACAACTGGATCAATGAAAGGCAGGCCTGGAGGATATCTTGAGTTGATGGCTGTGGCTTTCTCGATGGGGTGTGATATGGGTGGATCTGGCAGATGGTTGGTGCAGTGCTTAATGGCTTTGAAGATGGCTCTGCCTTCATTTTTGGCCATGGCAGTGGTGATCAGTCGTCTATGTGTAGCACAAAGTTCCTTGAGAAGGATGAGGTTGGATGCCATGCAGGATTTACGGCAAGTTTTCTTCTTTGTTTTCTGATGCTTCATCTTTTTAAAGTTGAGTTATTGACTGGACCAGGATGCTGAAGGTTTAGGCTTGAGGGTGTGTTTCACTGGGGAATGGCGATTGATGTTGGTTGTGAGGGTGGTGTTGAGTTCTTGGAGGAGCGAGTTTCAGTCCTGGTTAGTCAGAAGTAAATCAGCCCATGCCAAGTGAAGTTTGGCAAGGTCTTCCGTGAGAGCCGCCACTGAGGGTTGTTGATTCCAATAGAGACTGCCCTGATCGTGGGTAAGGGAGGTGCACACCCTTGCCCAGACCAAGGGAGGAAGTCAGGGGCTATGCCGATGACAGCCAGTACTGCGGGACTCTCTCTCTTTTGGAACTCTTGTATTTTTACAATTGCACACAATATCTAACAGCGAAGTACAGTTAGGATACTTTGTGTCCTTATAACATTTTACCTAATGGCTTTTTGATTACTTTGATACTGTACCTAAGACAAGCTCGTGGCAGCAGAGAGATTTTTACTGTTTGTGATATTTTTCTTGTGCACTTCTGCATTTACCACCAATGGCTACTAAAGGTGGCTAGCACAATGATTGGACAATCCTGGGCTGTTTGAATGTTGTAGATCCTTACCATTGAGGGGCTTTGGCTTGTCCCAGCTTGAATCTTGGATAAAAGGAGGGCTCCTGCCGCTACATGACAAATCATCGTTGGAACCAACACTTCTATGAAAAGAGCAGCTTCCTGACGACCAGAGAACTCCTGCAGCTTAACAGCATAGAGTACAGTGATTGGCACGGTGAAGCCCTGCTCCTTGGTTTCATCTCAAAAGACCCTCGTTGGTGCTTCAACCCTCAGACCGGTGGGAACAAGCAGTCTCAACCCCTGCTAGAGAATCCATGCCTTGGAAGGCTTTAAAAGTGTCCCTGCACCACATAGGGTACTGATCAGCTCCCGTCTGAACTACTTCACTGCAGCAGTAACTGTTCTCAGCAAAGCCATGCAACTAAACAGTTCTTCAGCTTGTTCCACAAGGCCCTGTCCTTGCAATTCAAGAGAAGCTGTGCTGGGGCTGCCTTTGTTGGCCGCTGGATGATCGCCTGATGCCACCTGACTGGTGATCGTCATGCAAACAATCCTTCTGCAATCCTGTGAGGTGCCCTTAAGGGTCTGTGCTACAGAAGTCTGCATCTTTTCTTCATTTGGTGCCTTCTTCTTGAAGCAGACTGGAACCATTTGCAGGGAACACATCAAAAAGTGACCTCTGCACCAGATCCCCTTGCGCCTTCCTCATACGAACTAAGCACTGAAGATTGAGTCGCCAAAGTATTCTGAAGACTTGCAGTGTTATCTGGAGCCGGAGGGGGGGGGGGGGGGGGTGTTAACATACCGGTTTCTGCACCCCCCCCCCGTATCCTCATAGGATATAGGATAACATTTGGCATAGAGTCCCTGGTAGTCTGTTTGGGAAAGCAAATCTGCGCCGAGAGAGATGCTGAGGATGTCATTTGGACATGTATAGTAGGTCTGTGTACCACATCCTTCTGGCCAAATCTGAGAATCAGAAAACTGGTGCTCCTGAATCTCCTGAGAACACAAGGGATGATGGGAACGCATACAGGGGTGGAAAGTTCCAGTACATCACAAATGCATCCCCCAATGCCCTTTCCTGGTCAAATTCCACAGAGCAGAACAGTTAAAATTGCAACTGAATAAGTCCACCTACAGTGCTCCCCAAAGGTTAATATTGCCAAAGAATTGACTCGGAGACTGGACCCTGCCGGTTGAGGGCATCCATCACCACATTCTCATTTGCAGCCAGATGTGCTGCCGAGAGGGAAACATAATGCCCAAAACCATAGCCGCTTCGCCTCCTTGCAGTGTCCCAACGCCCCCTGTGCCAACTGCCAGTAACAGGGTGTTCTTACCCTGAAAGATTGAAAACTATCAGCAGCAGTCTGATCACACACAGCTTTAACAGGTTGATGTGCAATTTTGAATCTGCTGGGGACATTTGAAAATAATATTCACTGCATACTTATGTACTAACAGATTCTAAAACCCTAATGGCATACCATGGAACAGAAAACTCAGAACACATAGGGGGATGTGGAACTTTATTAGCGTTGCATACGAGGGAGCATGTAAAAGCTGTGACTCAAACACATCTGCAAAATTAGTGTGACTTACAATTTAAAATATTGTGCAACTTACCCTCTCGCTAGAAGGGCAAGCATCGGAATAACTTGCTTCATTGACCAAATTTAGAAGGCTGTAGGTCAGATAATATGCCTAAAAGAAGACCACAATCACAAAATTAAAAAGGCACTAGTAATTAAAAAAAGTCAAAACATGTTCATCAAATCACTCAATTTTAAGATAAGGGACCACAGTATTTTCAAGGCTAACCTGAAAATACACAAACCATGAAAAGTGCATTTAGCTGAGAAATAATTAACACCTACACACAGAAATCAACACACAACTTAGTAAATGCTGTATTCAATAGGCTTCTTCTAGTAAAGGATGGGGGTTACACTGCTCATTAACTGTATCTGAACTGTGAGAAACCAGGTGGTGTCTCCCGCACTAGTCCCCAGGGATCTGTCATCCAGGTGGCAAGGACACGGCCATCGCTTTTGGATCCAGTTCCTGGGGGTGGACCATTTCGGGAGGATCACCTGGGTGACGGGTCTTCGGGGAGTGGGACATCGGATGGTGAGACGTGGTATCCCCTTCACTCTAACACCTTTGCCCCATCCTACCTGGTAGGATATTTAGGAACTTTACCCCCTTTTACAACACAAACACTTTTGACAGCCCGTCTAAGGGAAAACACACTAACACCTGAGCCGTGTACCTGACATGTCCCAATACTATGGTCAGGGAATTACTGACCATCACATACACCCGACTACCATTACACTTCACACGGTTAAAAGGCAGAGCCCAAAAGCACACACTCTGAGTCAAAGCACACAAGGAAACTGCAGTTCCAAGATGGAAGTTTAACGAGGGGAGAAGGAACAAGTTACTTACCTGTAACTATTGTTCTCCAGAATGGGTCTGGCATGGATTCACATGCACATGAATATTCCCTGTCGTTAGGTTGGGAATACTAGGTAAAAGAAAAAACAGTTTCACTTTCACTTACAAACTGCATTTCTCCTTTAAACCAATCACTGTCCTATGGGTCATACTGCCCCCATCCAATGACGGTCCTCTCCATAAGCCCCTCCTGTTAGGGAGAATTCTCAATAAATGGCTGATTCCCCTTACCTAATGGGTCCCTCAGCAGCTTTGCTAGATTTCTGGGGTTTATTTTTTTCACCTGGTAAGAGTGTGAGCCTTTTTCCCACTCTTACATGTGTTTTGCTGTGTGTGTTTTCACTGTTTGTGTGATCTTGGGCACTGGAGCCTCACCTACTCCATGTGCACCACCTTTTGTGTGTGTTACACAGCACCTTCAGCGCAGTGACACAGGGTTGTCTTTGAGACTTCGCCCTCACTCCATTTTACTGGGGCCGACTACTGTCCCCCAGTAACATGTAAAATTGCCATTAACTTTATGTAGTCACTTTAAATTGCAGACCCAGTACACCCCACCTTACATGGAGTACTGGAAAGGGTTAACTCGTATCCCTTTTTGTCTGTGCCTCTTGGAGCCCTGTTTCGCTCCCTTAACTTTAAGACTTGGCTGGTGGCAGTGGGATCTACCCTAACCTTTCTACCGCAATTATCTTAAATAAAAGTGGTAATGTTTTAGGCTATTATATTAGCCTCGAACATAAACCTGCTTGACCAAATACATTTTATTTTGGTTCCGGCTGGGTTTATTCGCCATTTCTTTTTGTTAAAGTCTTTCTCGTGTTTTACTCTGCGTGCCAAACCGGGGATGATTCCTTTGTTCGCTGTCTTTTTGCGGGCTTCTGCACAGAAGCCCTCCTTAAGGCGCCTGATAGTATAGGTAGGCAGGATGTGAGGGAGGGGTCTTCGGACCCCTGCCATGGGTTGCCTTAGTAACCCAAGTCGCACTCTTGTCTGATTGGCTAAGGGGACTGGCCTTGCCAGGCCAGCCACCATGCTGTGTGACAGCCAGGCTGTATGAATGGGGGAAAGCTGCATAAAAAGCAAATCTCTGGGACTGGAAGAGCAGAGTCACTACTGGAACGAAAGAAGCAACGAGGAACTGGAAGAAGAGGAGCCCTACCACGACTGAACTGCCCGGTGAAGACCTGCTGCAGGTCCGAATCTCCAAATCCAACCACAGAGAAGATCCTCCAGGAAACTTCTTCCCTGGAGCTGGTGGGGCCAACCAGTTCACCCAAACAAAAAGCCAGGACCCCTCCACTGGTCGAATTCGCTATACAAAGCTACAGTGGGCCGGATAGCCAGGAAGGTCGGACCCTGCTTGGGTTTTAAGGAGCGCACCTTTTATTTGTTGTTTTGCTCTGCTGCTGGTTTCTTCCCTGGTTGGCGCAGGACCCTCCAGTCTTCCTACTTCTGATCAGTCCGACAGTTGCTTCAGGAACCGTGAGCCTGCAGGAACCACCTGGAACGTCGAACTAACTTTTCTACCAACCAACCTCGTCCGGAATCTGTGCCACAAACTTTACCGCGAACTACCCTGAACTGTGTGATCTTGAGCAAAATACTTTTGACCCATTGACTTCGGCCCTAAGCCTTTTCTAGCTGATCTCCTCACTGAAGTTCCCCTTGTTCAATTGCCCCGAGTACGTACCTGTTGGTTTGCCTAATTTCTAATAACTTTGTCTTTCCCTCCCTTTTAAATTGCTGGAGTGCCATTTTGCTCCCACTTAATTTTGTGAGCTTAACTTGTCTGGAATTTAAGGGAAGTGGTGTGGTGTATTTATGATTGTGATTTTTTATTTGCTTATTATAGTGAAATGTTATACAACTTTTAAGTAAATAAATATATATTCTTTTACTTAGAAACCTTGAGTCAGTGTTTGCCTGAATCATAGTAATTGCTGCCCTTTGTCTAACTATTTGATACTGCTCACTTACTCTTGAGATAAGTCTGGCTGCTCTGCTACTGCTACCACTGTGTAGTACAGGCTTGTACCAAAGGTGAAATTGTACTGTCACTTGTAGTCTTAATTGTGTGGGGTGTTTGCAAAGGGTACTGCATATCATTCTGCCTAACACTCATCAGTACAAATGGTACTTTCAGTCACAAAAAAAATATGAAAGGATCACTATGATTTGCTTTTCAAGTGGAATAAGAGCAATGTGATTTGAAATCACCGGTATGATTGATACCCACTTTGATACTCATACCTTAATTTTAACTAGAAGCTGCAAACCTAGACCACCACGGTGACCCTGCTGTATTATGCTACAGTGGTTACCAGCACCAGAAAATAGAATATTAGCTTTATTAATTGAGGAAAGCCTGACAAACCACTTGGATTGCACCAGGCATGGACACTAATAACAATATGTGTGTTTAGTATGCCCCACATGACCAACAGGAGGATGGTACTGTGTCTAGACACTTATGAGCTGGAAGTTAACAACATGTTTGTTTAGCATGCTAGGAACCATCCCCTTAAGTCATTCACATGCTGTGAGGTATTAATAAGATTAGGCTTTTTGAAAAGAAATGTGCAATTCAATATATTCGACACGACATATACGATCTTGATATTGTAAAAAAACAGGTGTTTCATATATACACATTTTGCCCTCTGTTAAAGGGCTTGGTTACTCTTGTTTTGATTTTGTGCATGCATATTGTGATTGAAACGTTGTAGTGTGATCCGCGAGACGCTCTGTCACATTCGTGAACGGACCACTTGCAGTTCTGTGACGCGCTTGCACTTTGGGCGCCGCAATCATAGGGAAGATAAAGACGTGTGAAAGACAAGCGGTAATGGCTGCCGTACTTTGCCCCTTGCCGATTCTGCACGTCTGAAAATACTATTGAAAATCTGCAAGGTAAGAGGAAACAGGAGGCTATGATTGGGCCATGCGTGCCACAAAGAACTTCAGAGCACGAGCCACATCCAGCACGTGCAAAGTCCTTTCAGCCAGCGACAAAGGTTTCGAAAAGAACACAGGTAACAAAGGTTTGTTGAGGTGCAATTTCGACTGAACCTTTGTCATGAAGGAGGGGTGTGCTTGCAGCACCACTCTCGTGTTGTGAAACGTCAGATAAGGCTTTTTGAATGATAGGGCAGAAGTGATGGCCACGAGCAAAGCCGTCTTCGATGAGAAGAACTTGAGAGGGGCCTGATGCATAGGATCGAAGTGGGCCCCCCATGAGCCTTGTCAGCACCACATTGAGTTCCCATGCTGGGGCAGGCGCCTTCACGGGTAGGAATGATCAAAACAGTCCTTTGAGGAACTCCTTGACGAGATGGTGGGACCAAAGAGAAGACCGCCCTGGAGACCTGGTGTAGCGGGAGATGGTCGCCAGATGCACCTTGATAGAGGCGTGCGCCAGTCCCGCCTTGGCCAAGCACAAGTATGGAAGAATCTGCAGGGCCGTGACCCTCAGAGGGTTGATCTTCTGCATCCGGCACCACGTTGCAAAACGTTTCCACTTGTGCCCGTAGCACTTAAGAGTCGACAACACTCCGGCCCTGGCAAAGACCTCCCTGCA
This sequence comes from Ambystoma mexicanum, assembly GCF_040938575.1. Lineage (NCBI taxonomy): Eukaryota > Metazoa > Chordata > Amphibia > Caudata > Ambystomatidae > Ambystoma > Ambystoma mexicanum. The sequence continues at coordinate 1,487,761,366 of NC_090929.1, forward strand.
GTCTGCCGGAAGCTCGTACCCTTCGAACTGTAAGGCTGCAGGAGCTAAGCCTTCAGGTTCAGTGATGCTGGGTCGTGATGTAGGCTTGCGCCTCCTTCTCTGGCGAGCAGATACGCGATCATCGGCAGCTTGACCGGGGGCAACGTTGACTCGCAGCAGTAGAGGTAACGGAGGAAAAGCGTACAGGAACAAGCTGCCCCACGGGAAGGAAAAAACGCATCCCCCATGCTCCTCGGCTGATGCATACTGCTGGCATACCTCCGGCACTTGGTGTTCGTCGCCATTGCAAAAAGATCGATTTGGGGTCTGCCCCATCTGAGGACGAGGCTGTCCACCTGATCCCGTCGAAGTTCCCACTCGTCGCAAGGGCGTAGCTCCCTGACGAGGGAGTCGGCAATGGTATTCTGGTGTTCTCGACTCCCGCCAGGTGAAAAGGAATGAGGAACATCTCTGGAGAGCGCTGGGGATCTGGTGCCCCCCCTACTTCCTGATGTGGAACACCGTGGTGGTATTGTCTGTGAAGACCGTCACCACCTTAACCTTGAGCGACGGAAGGAACAACTTGAGGGCCCAGAACACCTCCTGCAGCTCCAGGACATTGATGTGGAGATCCCTCTCCTCCGGCAGCCACAGGCCCCTGGCGTGCAGACGCCCTGTGTGGGCTCCCATGCCCTCCATGGAAGTATCCATGGTGACCGTCTCCTGGTATCGGGGGCTCTGGAAGTCCATGCCCCCTGTGATGTGGGAGTGCACGCCCCACCACCTTATCCCTCGATTGAAGTCGTCGAGAACAATCTTATCTGCAAAGCTTCCAGTCACCTGGATCCAGCGAGTGTCCAGGAATTCCTGAAGGGGTCGCATCCGCAACCTGCAGAGTCGTATCAGATAAATGCATGACGACATCATGCCGAGCAGTGACTTGATGGTCCGCAACGTGGCAGTCTTCAGTGGCAACAGCCGTTGCACCTTGCCCAGCACTGCTGCTATCCTTTTCTCCGAGGGGGCCGCCAGGCATGAGACTGCGTTGATTCTGGCCCCCAGGGACAGCAGGTTCTGTGATGGAATCAAGCAGGACTTTGGATAGTTCACAGAGAATCCCAGATCTGTCAGCAGCCAGACACCCATCCCTGTGTTTTCAACTGCTGCGTCCACTGACTTGGCCCGGATGAGCCAGTCATCGAGGTACGGGTACACATGTATCCCTTGTAGGCGCAGATGGGTCGCCACTGGTGCCAGGCACTTTGTGAACACTGTGGGGGCTGACTTCAGTCCAAAGGAGAGGGCCTTGAATTGGTAGTACCTGCCTTGAACTACGAAGAGCAGGAACTTTTGATGCTTCACTTGAATGGGGACGTGGATGTATACGTCCTCCAGATCCAGCAACGTCAAGAAGTCTCCTTCCTCCAGTTGGCTGAACACATGCTGCAACGTGACCAGCCTGAATTTTTGGGAGGTGTTTGTTGAGACGCTGCAAGTCTAGAATGGGCCTCCAACCCCCAGTCTTCTTCTTTACCGCGAAGTAAATGGGGTAGACCCCGGAGCCACTTTGGGACCAACTCTATGAACCCTTTTTTTAGCATGGCCTGTACCTCCTGTAGGAGCTGAGGGATATGCTGCTCCTGCCGGGCCACCAGTGTTATACGCAGACACTTCTTCTGGAACTCTAGAGTGTGTCTGTGGCCGACAGCATCCAGCACTCGGGGAGATCTTTTCCCACTCATTGACGAAGTCCGCCAGCCGGCCTTCCAGCGGGGTGCATGGGTGGGGGCCCGATGTCCTGGCCGGTTCAATCTTGATTCTAGGCCGTAGACTGAGAGGGTTGACGGTATGAAGAGGACCCTCCGCCGAAACCCTTCGACAATCTGGCAGATCTTCTGCCAAAGGCACGAAAGGATGGACGATACTGCTGAAGAGGGCCCAGGGCACGGGCCGTCTCCGTCTTAATGGCCTGCAATGATTCGTCGACAGCTTTCCCAAAGAGGTTGTCCCCGGTGAAGAGCATGTCCAGTACCCTTGTCTGGACCTCTTGCCGAAAGTTGGTCGCCTTCAACCAGCCACGACGATGGAGGCAGACACTCTTCCCCATCTGTTGGAACCCTGTGTCCGTGATGTCCAGGGCCACAGTGATGGCATATAGTCCGATGCCACCTCGCCCTCCTGGAGGATCTCAAGCCCCTCGACCAGTTTGTCGTTGGCTAGAAATTCCATCTGCTGGGCCATTTTATACCACATCTCCCTGTTGTATCAGGCAAGGATCGCAAGTGCATTTTCTGCCAGGACTGTCGTCGCCACTGAGTAGATCACTTTCCTACCGATGGCGTCCAACTTCTTCCCCTCGCTGTCTGGGGGAACGGATGCTGAAGAGGAGGGATTCGAAGACTTCTTCCTTGCAGTCACCGAGACCACTGAATCTGGGGAGGGCTGCGACCCTAGGCACTTGGGTGTGGACTCCGGCACCCGGTACTTCTTTTCCAGCCTGTCCCTCTTTGCCAGGGCCGAGGCCGGGTTTCTCATCAGCGCCAGGCCCTCATCCCAAACGACATCAAGGAGAGGCATCGCCAGAATGGTCTTCCTCTTGGCCTCACTTCGTTGGTAAAGGAAACCTTCCTTCTTGGTCTCTTCTGGCGTCAGCTGGAAGAGCTCAGATACGCGGGCGACCATGATGTGGAAAACCCCCACTTCGCACAGTGGAGAAACGCTGCTGCCGTCATCGTCCGTAGTTGCCGCGTCCATCGCTGTATCCCTGCGGCGGTGGGGGCGGGCATGTGCAGCGGTTGTTGAGGCGGTGTAGGGTGCCCTTTTCTCTTCTTCGCCGGCAACGGGACCGCTTTCATCGGGGTTGCCATGAGCTGCCTCTTCTGGATCACCGACACCAGTGTGTCGAGAGTTGAAAGGATGTCCAGCGATGCGTCCCTGGGCGGTGTCAGGGAGTGGAGAGGCTTGCTGGGCCCAGCATCCACGTCGGCATTTACGCCGCTGTCCTCCTCAGCGTTTGTCACTCCCCACATCCTGTAGGACCGTATGAACTGACACCAGGTCCCCCTTGTCCGAGGAAGAAATATCTGTGCCCTGGAGCACGGTTGAGGCCTCCACTCCCCCCCACCTTTTTGCGTCCTGAGGGGTCAGTCTCTGGCGTAGGGATGGCATCCTCTTCTCCTGCGTTTTCTCCACCGGCTTGGTCAAGGCCTCCCGCATCAGGGGGAGGGCCACTCTGGACGCCGTCGAGGTCCCCTGGACCAGGTCAGATCAGCTCAATTGTCGAGGAAGACTTTTCTTGGACCACCTAAGCCTTCAGGGGCAGGTCAGACACCTTTCCCTGCGCCCTGGTCTTCTCTGGCTTCTCCCACAGCTTCCCTGGATTAGCCGATTTTCTTTTTGAGGAGCAGCTGGAGTGATGACTGGAGATGGAGGCAGACGGTGAAGATGAGCGTACTCTGCACGTCGCAGGACCCACTTGTACTGTGACCCAGACGGAAACTGACTTGCCTTGTCTTGGGCCCCCATGGATGGAGCGCCCTCAAAGGGCTTAGAAGCCCACTCCTCGGACTGGCCGGTCCTGGGTGAGGAATGCCCCTGCTTGTCGCATGGGGTAGAGGCCTTGGCATTGAGCCACACCGCTAACCTACTGTGATGATCCTTGACAGTGCGCTTGGAGAAACCAAGGCAGATTTCCCAATCAGCTTCCCTGTGGTCCGGATGGAGACAGTAGAGGCACTGGTAGTGTTTGTCCTCCACAAACACGTTCTGCAATCTGTAGGTGGAGCAGAGCTTGAAGAGGGAGCCTCCCTCCTTTTCCTTTTCCTCCGACATGGTCCAGCAGGTTTTGTAGGCCCAATGGCCTTCTGGAATCTTAGATGAAACTGTCAAAGATTATTGTCCTTGAGGGGCGTTGAAAGACGCTGACAAACGGATCCCTGCTTGTCAAGCAAAGGAGCAAAAGTGCACACTGGCTCTATTTGACAAAAATAGGACCTTTTTATCAAAAAAGCGCAAAAACATAGAAAAGCTTTCGTAGCAAAACACGAGGACTCCCAACACTTGAACGTGCGGCAAAAATCAGAAGATGGCTGCCAGAAGAGGGGCTACAGGAAAGGCAGTCATTCCTCCGACGTATTTCTTATCTTTGATAGATCATCTCCCAGCTCGCTGGCCTCGGCGGAAACATTTTTCAGTAGAGGGCGCTGCGCGTCGACGTCCCTCGAGCCTATGTCCCTCGACAGCCTCTGTATCGGCCCCAACGTCATCACGCGTATAAATAGACTCGCGCAGCATCCGTTGATCAATTCCGTTTTGACGTTAACAGTTGTTTTACATGAACTGGTTATTGACCTTGAAGGAGTGTAAGCTGCAATGACAAGGGAAGTATTACTGCAGGGATGGATGGGAGGGGCGATAAGGAATACGTTGGAGGAACATCCCATCGAAAGAACGTTACCAGGTAAGAAGTAACTTGTTCTTAGAAGGGATTGTGTCCTCCGACGTATTCCTTATCTTTGATAGACTCCCATAGCAGTGGTGTGTAATTGGAGGTGGGAGTAAAACGCCATGTTTCCTTTTAGGAATGAACAGAATGTAATACAGCTTTGCCAAACCTAGTCTCTTGACTAGAGGAGGAATCCAGGTTGTAAAATCTTGTGAAGGTATGTGCGGACGACCATGTGGCAGCCGCACATATCTCTCGGACCGGAACCCCTCTTTGGAGGGCCGAGGAGGCTGCGATACCCCTGGTTAAATGAGCCCTAAGATTTTGAGGAGGCTCTTTCCCTGCTAGTTTGTAACATTCCAGAATGGCCAAAATAATCCATCTGGAAATGGTTTGTTTTGTTATCAGTAGTCCCAATTTGTGTTCTGAGTAACCTACGAACAGTTGGTCTGCTTGCCTAATCCTAGCAAGTCTGATGATGTAAAAGCTTAAAGCCCGCCTTGGGCCCAGCCTATGTAGCCTTTCTTCCTCTTTCCCCGGATGGGGAGGCGGATAGAATGAAGGTAAGGTAATTTTCTGAGTGATGTGGAATTCAGAAACCACCATTGGGAGGAAATTAGGCTTCACCTGTAGGACAACTTTGTCTTTATGAAAAATTGTATGAGGGGGTTTACAAGATAGAGCTTGTAATTCGCTCACCCTTCTAGCAGATGTTCAAGCCACTACTAAGACAGTTTTAAGGGTGGGAAATCTTAGCGAACAAGAGTGGAGTGGTTCGAAAGGAGTACCCATCAGGAAATTTAAGACAAAATTTAAGTCTCATAAAGGAACCTGGAACGGTCTTGGAGGGTAGACATTAGTTAATCCCTTTAGAAATTGTATTACTAAGGGTAATTTGAAATACGGTGGCTCCTCTGCAGTGCGCTTGAAGATCGATAGCTCTGCATGATAGCCCTTGATAGTGCCAACTTGAAGGCCTGAATTTGCCAAGTAGAGTAGAAAGGATAACACAGTTGGTGTACCACATGAAAAGGGGTCGATATTCTCTTCTCTACACCAGCTGCAAAATTTGTTCCAACGGCAGCGGTATAAAGACTTTGTTGCTGGCCTTCTGGCCAAAAGCAACACCTCCATGACGTCATCAGGGAGGTCCCAATCCTTGTATCTCAACCTTTCAGAAGCCAGGCGTGAAGGTTGAGGGTTCTGATGTCTGTATGGAGAACCTGACCTCCCTTCTGTGAGAGAAGATTCTCCTTGAGTGGAAGACGAATTGGAGGGCAGATGGACATGCCCAGAAGGTCTGGGTATCACGTTCTCCTGGCCCAGTCTGGTGCAATTAGGATCATGGTCCTCCGGAATCTTCTCAACCTCCTGATCATTTGAGGAATGACAGGGACTGGTGGAAACACGTAAAGGAGTGGAAACTCCCAGTCTAATACGAACGCGTCCCCTAGAGCTCCTCTCGGGGGAAATTCCCTTGAACAAAACAGATTTCACTTCCTGTTGGTACTGGTGGCGAACAGATCCACTTGAGGGGTTCCCCAAAGGACGAAGATCTCCTGAAGGACTTCCTGAGCTAGTTCCAACTCATGGGAGACTGTGCCCTGCCTGCTCAGAGCATCCACCGTCAAGTTCTTCTCTCCGGCTAGGTGAACTGCCGATAGAGAGATTCCTTCTTGAATCGCCCAAAACCAGAGCTGCATTGCCTCTCTGCACAGTGGCAGTGATCCTACGCCTCCCCTTTTGTTGAGCTAGTGCATGGCCACTGTGTTGTCCGTCATTATCAGGACATTTTTCCCCTGTACAGATGGCAGAAAAGCCTTCAGCGCTAGTCTGATTTCTCTCGGCTCTAACAGGTTGATATGTAGTCTGGACTTCGATGGAGACCAATGACCGCTGATGGTCAAGTCGTTGGTATGGGTTCCCCACCCGGTGAGTGAGGCATCTGTGACTACCGTTATCTCCGGCCATGGTTGCCAAAACAGTTCTCCCTTCAAGATGTTTTTCTGGCAGGCCCACCGCTGAAGGTCTCGAGCCACCTTGTCCGGAACCTGAAGGAGGTCTGTCATTCTCCCTGAGAATTGCGACCACTGAGTTCTCAGTGCCCACTGAAGAGATCTCATTCTCAGACAAGCCTCTGGCACAAGGAAGATACAGGATGCCATGAGGCCTAGCAACCTCAAAAAGTCGAAGGCTGGGAGACGTTGGGCATTTTGAAACTTGGTGACCATCTGCAGAATATCTTGAGCCCTCACCTCTGGTGGCGAGGCTTTTCCCAGGGAAGTGTCCAGGACCGCTCCAATGAACTGGAGCCTCTGTGATGGTATCATCTGTGACTTCTTTAAATTGAGGGAGAAGCCCAGTTTGTGAAGGAAGTGGCAGACATAATCTAGCTGAATCTGAGCTTGTTCCGGAGATACAGCTCTGATCAGCCAATCGTCCAGGTAGGGGTAGACGTGAATCCCTTCCCTCCTTAGACTTGCAGCCACTACTGACATTAGACTTGCAGCCACTACCGACATTAGCTTGGTGAAGACCCTCGGGGCGGAGGTAAGCCCAAATGGCAGAACTCAAAATTAATAATGAGAGGCCTCAATTGCGAACCTCAGGTATTTCCTGTGTTTGAGATGGATTGGCACATGGAAATAAGCATCCTCGAGGTCAAGAGATACCAGCCAGTCCTGGAGCTGAAGGGCCTGAAGGATCTGAGAGAGAGTTACCATCTTGAACTTGTCCTTCCTGAGGAACTTGTTGAATTCTCATAAGTCCAAGATGGGTCTCAGTCCTCAGTCTTTCTTCGGTATGAGAAAGTAGGGGGGAGTACCAGCCCTTGTTCCTCTCCGCTACAGGTACCGATTCTATGGCACCTCTCTCTAGCAGGTCTACAATTTCCTGCAAGAGGAGCGGATCTGGAACTTTCAGAGAGCTGTTCCCCGGTGGATGACTGAGGGATGCGTAGAAATGCGTAATAGCCTGCCATTCCGTCAGATGTTGAGTTAACCTGCCCCCTACTGGTGTCTTGTGAGGAGAGTCCTCAGAGCGGTTTGGAGGCGGCTGATGCAGATGCCGAGGGTAAAGAGGCACCTGCTGCGGCTTTTGTATTTTTAACCCGTCCACCTCGGGTGAATTTTTTCGGACCCTTTGGAACCGGCTGTCCTCTGCCTCTTCTGAATGCGGAATAGAAGCGAAAGGACTTACCTCTCCAAGAGGTTCCTGAGGGGCGATATGGTGTCTGACGGATTGCAGCTCCCAGGGATTTTGCTGCTGCCTTTGATGTTTGTTGTTTTTCTAAACCATCATCCGCCTTCTTACCAAACAAAGAAGAGCAGTCAAAGGGTATATTCAAAAGTCTGCTTTGCACATCTGGAGCAAAACCAGACTTTCGCAACCAAGCAAATCTCCGGGTTGTTGTACTTGCCGCCATGGCCCTGCTGATGCTGTCAGCAGAATCGATGCCAGTTTGAAGGGATTCGCACATAGCGTCTTTACCATCCTTGATTATGTTTAGGAACGCTTCCCTTTCTTCTCCCTCCGGGAGGTAGTCAGCCGTTGATGCAGCACACTCCCAAAGTGTGTGGCTGAACCTTGCGAGCGTACAAGTAGCATTGATAGATTTCACTGCCATGCTACATGCAGAAAATAATTTTTTGGCCATAGAGTCATATCTTTTATCCTCCCTGTCCTGTGGAACAGTAGGGTAAGCCGATTTACTACCAGATGAAGTAGCTGCCTGAACAACCAGACTCTCCGGAGTTGGGTGTTTGGATAAATATTCAGGGTCAGCAGAAGACACCCTATATTTAGCTGATAATTTTTTGTTAACCACCGGGATTACCTCAGGTGTTTCCCAGTTTGCCAATATTCTCCTTTGTAATGCTGCATGAAATGGCACCACAGGATCCTCCTGTGGACCTTTGACCAAGACGTCTGTGAGGTTGTCCTGCTGAAAAGCAGGTGAGGGTGTGGACCACCCCATAAACTCTATTATCCTTGCCATCAAGGTTCTATAAGGGGTTTCAGCATGTTCCCCTGGGTCTGGTCTGGCAAATTCCACTTCTGGGGAAGTGTCCAACCCACTTGCTTCCTGTAAGGATTCTTGGAGGTCTTTCAACCTACTTTCCTCAGAGGTAAATTCCTCTGGTACAGGAGTTGCAGATCCCTGCAACTCAAAAGGTCTTTTCTGATCCGAATCCTCCCCTTCTGCATAAATAGATAAGACTCTGGAGTGATCAGGTCTTGAAAATGGTATAAATCCTATTTCCAGAGCAGAAGGGGCCAAATTCGTCATGTTTGTCCGATGTCGTTGACGCGGACGTTAAAGGCTTCGAAGCCATCGAAAAAGGCATCGAGAAAGGTGGTAGAGGCCTCGATGAACTCGAGAGTATCGGAATTCTACTCGAGGTTGTCGACGATATTCTCGTGATTGAGGCTCTGGGTATGGCTACTGGCTGTGAGGTGGCTGTGGGTTTGTCCTTTCTCGGCGTCGAAGACGGCGTCAACACGACTGACCTGTGCGTCGAAAAAACCCTTCGATAACGGCAAAGACGCCAATCTCTGCGTCAAAGGGATCTTAGACAACGGCGTCGAAGACGCAACTTTGCCTTTACTCGAGGGTTCGTAACACTCTCGAGTGGCTTCTTTCGCCGGGTGCTGCGACTCGCAGCGTTTTGATTTTTTGGGTCTTTCACCCAGGGTATCCCCCTCAGCAGTCTTCGAGGGGGTCGAGGCCGCTTTCTCGAAGACGCTCAGCATCTTTTTCCTGAATTCCTCCCACTTAGCCTGAGAGCTATGTTTTGTGGGGCAGGAGACCCTTTTTGGGGAAACGGAAGAAGACGAGGAAGGGGATCTTGAGCACATCCAAAGATTCTGGAAGGAAGTCTTAGCATGAATCAAATAGTTTGATGGAATCCCACACATGCACAGACACCTGAGTTTGTGCTCTATGAAATTGGTAACTGGGACGAGTAGAGTCGCACCATGAGCCATATGGCACATTCCATGCTGGAAGAGACCTGAAATACCGTCATAAAATTAACGTGTGATTCAAGTCTGGGACTTCCTCAATATAGAAAGATGAACCTAGATGCTGGATAAAACGAAGCATAGCAGAGGAGGTTTGACCACCTTTTTGTTAGAAAAATATCAAGTTTAATATATCACATTTATCCAAACTGTTATAAGGTTTTAGGTCTACAATGCTATGTAACTCAAGATTAGACACTGGGATGGGATCTCTCCGAAAAGGGGAGGGGAAAGGAAGGGGGTTATTACACAGGGCTATAAAAGCATGTACACTTCATATTGTACTCTAGTATACACCCTGTAGTGTTGGTTTTTGAAAAACAGCAATAAAACCTAACTGAAAAAAAAAGAAACTCAGTATACTAATATTTTCGATCACCCCAGCATGTCCTTACCATCTTGTTCGCCTTGGCTTGTTTGAATATCTGAATCACCTTGTGCATAAGGGGAATTGGTGGAAAGGCACAGAGAAATATTCCTGACCAGCTCATCTAAAGGGCATTGCTAGTTCTAGGTAGGTCGATGTGGAACTTTGGCTGCTTGTGATTTTGCTATTGCAAGTAGGTTTGGGTCTTTTGAAAACCTCTTCTAAAGCTTCATTGTTGATAATTTATTTGGGATATTCTACGAAGGGTCAGCAAAGGAGATCTGCGGTTGTATTTTGGACATCCGGTAGATGAATTGCTGTCAGGGTTAAGTTCCTTCCCAGCAATCAATTCGATTGTTTGGGATTCCCTCCATGGGTCCTGTACCTAGCCACTCCCTGCTATTTCAGTTATTGCACATTCATAGTGTTGTCGTTCTGAAGCTAAATGATGTTGGCAATGATAAATGGGAAAAAGTCTTGAGTGCCAAGTGGAGGAGGCCAGCAGATTGACATGGTACAACATGTTTGGTGGTCCATGCACCCTGAGTTGTCAGCTAAACCATACATCTCTGACCCTCCATGGAGACGTGTTATCACCTTTGTCCACGCACCACCATTTGAATGAGACCAATGCTGTTTTTCGACAGTGACAACCTGTCTTTCCATTTCCTTGTCAGCTGGGATCACTGATCCTCCACACATTCCTTTAGAGGACGCATATTCAGAAGGACATGTGGAATTAAGTATTTGCATGAAGCTATAGACCCAAGGAGGAACTACACCCTTCTATTAGGGGATTTTGTTGCTTCTTGAGTAGATCGCAATTCAATTGGAATGGCGAGTCTCCCCCCAGAAAGAAACACTCTAGGCTAGTTGTTTCAAAGCTTCTGAAAAGCGGCTCCTTTGCATTGGAGTATGCATTGACTGTGCCAGGCTTATTCAAAAGCCTAGCAAATTAAATAGTGGATGTTGTCAAAAGATACTAATGTTTCTTTCCAATTTCCTTAAGTAGACTTCACCACTGTCACACTGAGAAAAATGTGGTGCAGATTCCAGACCGAATGGGAGCCGTTTGTACTGATAGTAACTTATTATCACTTTGAAGTTAAAGAATTTTCTATGGTTCAGCAATTTGAATGTGAAATTATATTCATGCTAAAGTTCCACTGAGCACATCCAACCCCTTACTGAAGATTGGGGAAGATGGATTTATTTATTTTATTTTTTATTTATAAACGCGCTTAATACCAGCGTGTGGTTTGAGTGCGGGTTTGGGATTCTAACCCCTTTTGCACCGCATGTTTTGCTTCCAAGAAAAACATGTTGCCCCCGAGCGATCTCTGAAGTAGGGACAGCAAGCATTATTGTTCTTTCTTTATACATGTGTAAACTGTTTTGTGAACCAAAATATTCCTTATCTGGTTGGAGTCCTTCATTTCTAATGAGAAGTAGCACGAATAAGACATACATTACTCACTGTAATCGTATTTCTGATTGTATCTACTTAGATTCACATGCTGTGCATACAGTCTGACATCTAGTAGTAAAAGCAGAGAACTACATCTTTTTTTCAAAGACCGAAAAAGGAAGTCGACATGGGCATGACTAACACTATACCTAACGCGACCTGCAGTGTACTTGGAATCCCACACGCATCGAGGTCCCACTGGTTGTTTTCTTCTGCCGTGAGGGAGCCTTGCAAAATGCGTGAGTGAACACAGAAGAGAAGGTGTAAGATGTCTATGTTCTTTCTACTTCAAGAAGGGAGGAAGGGTGGGCGCATGTGACTCTAAGCAGGTACAATCATCAGAAATAAAATTACGGTGAGTAATATATGTCTTCTGACGTTTGTGAATGTCCTTGATCACATGCTGTGCATAGACTAGCAAGCAGTACCAGAGATGGTGTTTGAATGTGTGAAGGAACAGTAGAAAAGGGATGTCTTAGCACTGCTTGTCCCACCTGACAATTAGACTTGGAATGTGTGTCTAAGCAGTAGTGTTGGGTAAGTGTGAACAGAACTCCAGGTTGCTGCTATGCAAATGGAATCTAAAGGAACATTTGCAAGGAATGCTATGGTAGCCCTGGTGCTGAGTCAAGTGGGCTTAAAGTGTAAAGGGTAGATCTCAACCTGGCAAGAGTGTAACACAGTATGATGCAATTTGCAATCCACTTGGAAACAGCTGATTTAGAGACAGGGTCACCCTGTCTACCAGATGCCAGAGACAAATAATTGATTCATCTTTCTTTGTGGCTTTGTTTTCTTAAGGTAGTTAATTACGGACATCCTCACATCCAGTGTGTGGAGGCTTCTTTCTTCCACAGTGGGGTTTTGGAAGAAAGTGGGAAGTTCGACCGATTGATTCACATGGAACTTTACTTTGAGATTAATTTAGACACAAAACGTGTGTGCGCGCAAAACCACCTTTTCTTTGTGACCATCACAGCGTCGCCTAGTCACGCTGTGTGTAAATACCTTTCTCGTTTTTCTTTCAATTTCAGGAACTGCAATCGGAAAACCAAGATGCAAGTGCTTTCCATTTATAAAGGACCCGGTTTACCCTAACAAGAAATAATAGTATTATCATAACAGGACGCTAAGTCACAGCTATACCTGCCATAACCATGTGAATTCCACACAGTGAAATAAATGTTGCCGGTCCGCACAGTGTTCCCTAAAAGAAACACAGTAGAAGACTGGCAAAGACACGAGAGATTAGAATACCATTTTCTTACAATGTGATCCTTCACACGGATACACTACGAAAGAAAAATGAGAAAAGTATTTACACACAGCATGACTAGGCGAAGCCGTGATATTGAACTCTGTCCCTGTCCTGTCCACTGCAATAAGATTGTGAAGAAATTTGGGGTTAGACAACTAAAGCCCTTTAACCCTTTAAGTGCCAAGGACGAGGTATCTCGTCCTTGGAAGTGCACACGCAGTGCCAAGGACGAGATAGCTCGTCCTTTTCGGCACCTTGTTTTGAGCGAATCCAACCCCCGGGCTATGTGAGGGGGAGGTCCCCCCTCACTGCCAGGGGGCTGGATTACCTTCAGTTTCACGTCGGCGTGCGTAACGCACATCGACGTGAAACGGAAAGTAATTCCACCGCAGCAGCCATTTTCGGCTGCTGCGTTGGAGAGAGAAGGTGAGTGCCCTTCTTGTTCCGCCTCGATCTCCGGCTGTATTTCAAGCCGGAGATCGAGGCGGGTATCGTTGGAAAGGGGAGATCTTCCCCTTTCCAACGATACCCATTGTGTGGCTTTGCTGCCCGCAGATCGGGCGCAGGGCGCCTCGATCCGCGGGCAGCAACGTCACGGATCAAACAAAGATCCTTTTGTGACACGTGGGGGAGGGGGGGCTGCTTACTAGGTAAGCGGCCCCCTTCCCCCGTGGCCCCAAAGCATGGGGCCACAGCGCCAGGGACCCCTGGGGGCAGATGATCACTGCCCCCAGGGGTGGGGAAAAAAAAAAAAAAAGTCGAGGGAAGGAGGGAGGCGGGAGGGGGTTTTGGGCCCTGGGGCCCACTGGGCCACCAGGGATTGACCTAAAAGTGGTGTCCCTGGAAAGGGGACTTTCTCCCCTTTCCAGGGACACCACTCATATGCCGCATTGCTGGTCACGGATCAGCGCAGAGCGCTGATCCGTGACCAGCAACCCACTGAACCACCATGGATCTGTTTGTGAGTTGGGGGGCTGCTTCAGGTAAGCAGCCCTCTCCCCCGCCCCCGGCCCCCAAAGCATGGGGACACATGAAAATGAATCCTGGGGGCAGATGGCTGACCATCTGCCCCCAGGGAAATATATAAAAGAAAAAATAATAATCCGAGGGATGGGGGGAGGTGGGAGGGGGTTTGGGGTCCTGGGGCCCACTAGGCCACCAGGGATTGAGCAAAAAGTGGTGTCCCTGGAAAGGGGACTTTCTCCCCTTTCCAAGGACACCACATATGAGGCATTGCTGGTCACGGATCGGCCAGCAACCCACTAGACCACCTTGGATCTCTTTGTGAGGTGGGGGGGGGGACTGCTTCAAGTAAGCAGCCCTCTCCCCCCTCCCGACCCCAAAGCATGGGGGCACGTGCATGTGAACCCTGGGGCAGATGGCTGACCATCTGCCCCAAGGGAATGTAAAATAAAAAAAAAATGAAATGATGGGAAACGGGGGGGGGAAGGGGTGGGGGCTGTGATGCTGGAAATGCATCTGAGGGACAGGGCCTCTGAATCCCTGTCCTTTTTCTGTTTTTACCGTGTGTTCTGTTATGTTTTCTGCCCCGGAGTCCATGTGGGACTCCTGGCAGTGCAGCTCTCTTTTGGTTTGGTGAACAGACCCATGGGATACCCTTATGGCACCCATGGGTAGGGGTACAACCCTGTGCCCCTAGTGTATGTTTTTGGGCACCTGTGGGTGACCCCAGAGCAGGGTATAGGCTGGTGGCAGCTCCGCGCTGAATGTGACAGGTGCTCCGGGTGTCCTCCATTTTGGGATACCCCGGCCCTGCCATTGGGATCTGTCGATTCCTGATAGGAAACAAGATGTTCCCTGTGGCCTCTTGCTTTCTATGGCCTGTTATCCTGTTTTCCCAAAGTCCTGGGAAGCCCTGTCTCTGTCCCTTCCCCCTGACTGGCTGTTGGGTGGAAGTTCCATGTATGGTATTGTTGTGAAGGCCCAGCTAGACTGACTGGAGCCTTCCCAGTGACTGTATGTTGTGGGTACCTCCTGTGGGTGGGACCTGGGTGAATGGAGTGTGTGACCAATATACACTTCTTGTTGTGGTTGTCTGGTTTCTGGCATGAGAGACAAAGACTGAGACAGCCCTGCCCGAAACGGGCCTGAATGCAGTGTGTAGTGTTGAATGGCTGGGTACTTGTCCCAATCCACATTTCTTGTTGTGAGTGTCTGGAAGGGAGGAGTGTGGCCTGAATGCACTGTGTGCCTGGTTGGCTGACTGACTGCATGAATGGCCTGCAGTATGATTGGCTGCTGAGTGTGTGCCAGCAGCGTGGATGAGAGAGAGGATAGTATATCTGGGGACCTCTCACCACTGGAAAAGTGTTCAGAAGGGACCTTTGGTTGAGAAGCGACCATTGTGCTCCTAAAGCAGCCAGGGAGCTGAGTCTCTACTCTACGAGTAACTGGAACTGCTGATCCTCGACGTCCAGCTGGAAGAAGAAGACTTGCTGTGGCATTTGCTTCGACCGATCTGAAGGCTGACGAGATCGTCGAGGGCTGACCCAAGAGAGGACCTGGTAAGGCGCCCTCTTCCCGTGCTCCGAGGGACCATCGAGCACCACTCCATCTTCGCCGAAGCGCCCTGGAAGACAGACCCTCGAAAGGCTGTCGACCCGAGACGGGACCGCTGAGGAGATCGAAGTGAAGCACCCGGACATCGACGCCGTCGAAGTCCATTGCCGTCGACCAGGGTTCGCAGGTTTGTGAAACCGCTGGAGGCCCGTCGAAGTTGTGTTGCCCAGCCGTGGGAACCACTTGACGCCGTGCCGCCGACGACCGGAGCCGTCCGCTCCTTTGCCTAAGAACATTCAATCGAAGGACTCTCTCGACCGCATCGTCGATCGCTTATCCTGCCGGAGAAAGTCGAGGCCGACCAACGCGCCGAGGAGTAACCTGCCGGTGGGTTTCCCGCCACCCGACGACCTCAAAGACTCGGACGATTCGACGCCCTTGCTGGGCTTCCGTCTCTACAATCTTTGCGGTCCAGAACTATTGTCATCGAGGTGCCCCGCACACCTCCGCCTTGCAGGACGCCGACGCCCCGACGAGCACCGCTCGGACGAAGCTGCCGCCTCTTCGACATCGTTCTACCTTGTTTGTCGACGGACGTTCGACGCCCCGTGCCTCCCGCTTGAAAGGGAAGGCATTCAAGAAGGGCCGTCGATTCCCCGTCGCCGAACAGCGAGTCCCTCGACGTTTGTCGACGCCTCTTCGAGGAACTCGACTCCACCAGGTACATTGGGGGGGTAAAAACATTATAGGAGAGAATAAGACTTGCAGAGCAATATATGGACTGGGCTGGTGCTATATCTTTCTTTACAGGTTGCCCAGGTGGGGGGATCTCCACACAGAACTGTGCCTAGTGGTAGGGGTCAGTATTCTGCCTATTGCTCAACCATCTTATTTTCTCTCCTCTCTCTATTGCTGGTTTCCCGCTATTGGTCTGTGTGACATTGTACAGTATTGTTAATGCACTGTAATGAGATCTAGGGTGGTACCACTTTAGGAATGTAAATATTTGCCATTGTAGATTTTGCCGGAGTACAAAGTGAGTTACTATGATAAATGTACATAACCTTAACTATTGATTATATAAAGACTGTGTTCTAACCAATACAGAGTGTGGATATTCCTTTGTGGGGGCTTGGGGATACACTGTACTTAAGAACCAGCCTGCATCACCTCCTGAGAAGCTAGGCCTTGATTGCTCGACCATTGCTACCGAATAGAGAATCTTGGCTGGGGTCTCCTGTGCCTCTCCTCCACCATATAGGGAGCGGAAGTACAGACACCCCCCACCGGTCATTGAGGCCCGTCTCTCACAGGGGCCACTAGCCACCATGGATTTTTTACTGAATGAAAGGGGGGGTGCCCCCCCAACCGAAGTAGAAACGGGGCACCCCTTGTAACCCTCCCTGGGGGCAGATATCTGTTCCTAGGAAGGGGCATCTGACCCCAGGGAGGGATGCATGAGGTGGGGCCCCCCCTATCTGCCCCCAGGGAGGGTTGCATGAGGTGGGTCCCTCCATTTGGGGTGGGGGTTGAGGGCCACCCCCCGTTGCGGTACATCATGCGCTGCCAATTTAGGGTGGCCCTCAGCCCCCCCTAAAAAGCAGCCTGTGAATTTGCATTTTGTTTTTTGTTTACCCAACTTTGCTTGGTGCAGATGGCCACATTAGTGTGGCTATCTGCCCCCAGGGTGCCCAAACCCTACTGCCCCATCTATTGGGGGTCCTGCCCCACCTTTTGGGGTGGCCCTCTCCCCCCTCACACCAAATGGAGGTGGGGTGTACCTCACGCAGCCGTTTGGAGGAGGCCCAGGGAGGCCTGCATGAGGTGTGTCCCCCAGCCATTTGGGGTGAGGGGGGAGAGGGCCCCCAAAAATGGTGGGACAGGCCCCCCCAGTGGGTGGGGCAGTAAGGTTTGGGCACCCCGGCGCCAGATTGGCACACCAATGTGACCCTCTGCACCAAGGGGAGTTGGGTTACCAAAGGAAAAAAATGAAAATGGTGGAACGCTTTTTAGTGGGGGCGGTGGGGCACCCCAAAGGGTCAGGGAATTTTCTAATGGGATGGGGCGTTGACCCCCTCCCCTCCACCCGCAATGGAGTGGGTGCCAAGTCATGCAGCCCTTCCTGGGACCAGATATCTGCTCCTAGGAACGGACGTCTGAGCCCAGGGAGGAGTGCAGGACAACCCCCCCCCCCTATTTGCTCCTGGGGAGGGCTAAATTTTGCTGGTGTGACCGTAGGTAACACATGTTCTTTGTTTTGTTTACAGCTTTTTCTACCCGAGCAGCTGCAACGTTATGTGAGTACTGTTTTTTATTATTCTATGGTTAGGGCCCACTGTCAGTGGGGTGGGTGAGACTGGGGCTGGATTGTTGGTGGTGTGGGTGGGAATGGCCCGTCTGGGCAGATCACCTCCAACTGTCCTGGAGTTGCGGCTGGGCTGCATTACAGCTTTTCCCTTGGGGGAGGTATTGGCACACTGCCGAGACTCCTCGGTGGGGAGAAGCTGTAACGCAGGGCAGCCAGGGCTCCAGCAAAGTCGGTGGTAATATCCCTGGCCTTGGGCACCCTTCTCCCATGTGGGTCTTTGCTGGTGGTTCTGGGTATTAAATTCTGGGCCGATTTGCGTAAGTCAGACCTCTGGATTCCCACGGGTGTCCTCTTTTGGGAAATGCATGGGGTTCCCTGTTTCCCTTGCTGGCTGCGACACCCTAGGCCCAAATCTGTAGGTTGCCCACATGAACAAAATGGGCAGTGGCGAATGGCTTGGGGTTCCAGTTTCCTTTTGCGCCCCCTCTAGGTGCACCCACACATGTGAGGTACAGTTTTCATCGGGACACGTGTGGGGACACGGGAAGGTAGGCCACGTGTTGTTGGGGGTGTGTTTCGGTGGGTGGCCAGAGAGAAATGTCTGAGAATTGTCTTCATTTCCAGCCAATTTCAGAGACATTTCCCTGTGTCCACTCACCGAAACACGTCGCCAACAGCAGATGTCATACCTTCTTGTGCTCCCACAGGTGTCCCGATGAAAACGGTACCTCACATGCGTGGGTGCACCTACCTGGCCGCCAAGGGGCAAGCCGAAAACGCAAGCAACCCCAAGTCTGTTTGCAGAGGGGAATCTCAGCCATTCTGCCGACCGGCACAACGTACAGATATGGGCCTCGGGTGTCCAAGCCACCGAGGAAAACAGGGAGCCCCATGCATTTCCGAAAAGAGGACACCCGTGGGAATCCGCAGAGGTGTGATTTGCGCACATCGCCCCAGATTTTTTTACCAAGACACCCCTGCAAAGTCCGAAATGTGGGAAAAAAACGCTTTTTCCGCACATTTCGCTCGATGCACCCATCGAAACACGCCCCCAACAACACATGGCCTACCGTCCCGCGTTCCCACAGGTGTCCCGATGAAAACGGTACCTCCCATGCGTGGGTGCACCTTCCTGGCCGCCAAAGGGAAAGCCTAAAACACAAGTAACCCCAAGTCTGTTTTCACACCGGAAATGTCACACTCTCACATCATACAGATATGGGCCTCGGGTGTCCAAGCCACCAAGGAAAACAGGGAACCCCATGCATTTCCGAAAAGAGGACACCCGTGGGAATCCGCAGAGGTATGATATGCCCAAATTGCCCCAGAATTTATTACCCAGACACCCCTGCAAAGTCCGAAATGTGGGAAAAAATACGCAATTTCCACACATTTCGCTCGGCTCACCCATCGAAACACGCCCCCAACAACACATGGCCTACCGTCACGCGTTGTTGGGGGCGTGTTTCGATGGGTGCGTCGAGCGAAATGTGCGGAAAAAGTGTTTTTTTCCCCACATTTCGGACTTTGCAGGGGTGTCTGGGTAAAAAATCTGGGGCGATGTGCGCAAATCACACCTCTGCGGATTCCCACGGGTGTCCTCTTTTCGGAAATGCATGGGGCTCCCTTTTTTCCTTGGTGGCTTGGACACCCGAGGCCCATATCTTTATGTTGTGCCGGTCGGCAGAATGGCTGAGATTCCCCTCTGCAAACAGACTGGGGGTTGCTTGCGTTTTCGGCTTGCCCCTTGCCGGCCAGGTAGGTGCACCCACGCATGTGAGGTACCGTTTTCATCGGGACACCTGTGGGAACGCGGGACGGTAGGCCATGTGTTGTTGGGGGCGTGTTTCGATGGGTGCGTCGAGCGAAATGTGCGGAAAAAGCATTTTTTCCCCACATTTCGGACTTTGCAGGGGTGTCTGGGTAAAAAAATCTGGGGCGATGTGCGCAAATCACACCTCTGCGGATTCCCACGGGTGTCCTCTTTTCGGAAATGCATGGGGCTCCCTGTTTTCCTTGGTGGCTTGGACACCCGAGGCCCATATCTGTATGTTGTGCTGGTCGGCAGAATGGCTGAGATTCCCCTCTGCAAACAGACTGGGGGTTGCTTGCGTTTTCGGCTTGCCCCTTGCCGGCCAGGTAGGTGCACCCACGCATGTGAGGTACCGTTTTCATCGGGACACCTGTGGGAACGCGGGACGGTAGGCCATGTGTTGTTGGGGGCGTGTTTCGATGGGTGCGTCAAGCGAAATGTGCGGAAAAAGCGTTTTTTCCCCACATTTCGGACTTTGCAGGGGTGTCTGGGTAAAAAAATCTGGGGCGATGTGCGCAAATCACACCTCTGCGGATTCCCACGGGTGTCCTCTTTTCGGAAATGCATGGGGCTCCCTGTTTTCCTTGGTGGCTTGGACACCCGAGGCCCATATCTGTATGTTGTGCCGGTCGGCAGAATGGCTGAGATTCCCCTCTGCAAACAGACTGGGGGTTGCTTGCGTTTTCGGCTTGCCCCTTGCCGGCCAGGTAGGTGCACCCACGCATGTGAGGTACCGTTTTCATCGGGACACCTGTGGGAACGCGGGACGGTAGGCCATGTGTTGTTGGGGGTGTGTTTCGATGGGAGCGTCGAGCGAAATGTGCGGAAAAAGCGTTTTTTCCCCACATTTCGGACTTTGCAGGGGTGTCTGGGTAAAAAAATCTGGGGCGATGTGCGCAAATCACACCTCTGCGGATTCCCACGGGTGTCCTCTTTTCGGAAATGCATGGGGCTCCCTGTTTTCCTTGGTGGCTTGGACACCCGAGGCCCATATCTGTATGTTGTGCCGGTCGGCAGAATGGCTGAGATTGCCCTCTGCAAACAGACTGGGGGTTGCTTGCGTTTTCGGCTTGCCCCTTGCCGGCCAGGTAGGTGCACCCACGCATGTGAGGTACCGTTTTCATCGGGACACCTGTGGGAACGCGGGACGGTAGGCCATGTGTTGTTGGGGGCGTGTTTCGATGGGTGCGTCGAGCGAAATGTGCGAAAAAAGTGTTTTTTCCCCCACATTTCGGACTTTGCAGGGGTGTCTGGGTAAAAAAATCTGGGGCGATGTGCGCAAATCACACCTCTGCGGATTCCCACGGGTGTCCTCTTTTCGGAAATGCATGGGGCTCCCTGTTTTCCTTGGTGGCTTGGACACCCGAGGCCCATATCTGTATGTTGTGCCGGTCGGCAGAATGGCTGAGATTCCCCTCTGCAAACAGACTGGGGGTTGCTTGCGTTTTCGGCTTGCCCCTTGCCGGCCAGGTAGGTGCACCCACGCATGTGAGGTACCGTTTTCATCGGGACACCTGTGGGAACGCGGGACGGTAGGCCATGTGTTGTTGGCGGCGTGTTTCGATGGGTGCGTCGAGCGAAATGTGCGGAAAAAGCGTTTTTTTCCCCACATTTCGGACTTTGCAGAGGTGTCTGGGTAAAAAAATCTGGGGCGATGTGCGCAAATCACACCTCTGCGGATTCCCACGGGTGTCCTCTTTTCGGAAATGCATGGGGTTCCCTGTTTTCCTCGGTGGCTTGGACACCCGAGGCCCATATCTGTATGATGTGAGAGTGTGACATTTCCGGTGTGAAAATAGACTTGGGGTTACTTGTGTTTTAGGCTTTCCCCTTGGCGGCCAGGTAGGTGTACCCACACATGTGAGGTACCGATTTCATCGGGACACCTGTGGGAACGCGTGGCGGTAGGCCATGTGTTGTTGGGGGCGTGTTTCGATGGGTGAGCCGAGCGAAATGTGCGGAAATTGTGTTTTTTTTCCCCACATTTCGGACTTTGCGGGGGTGTCTGGGTAATAAATCTGGGGCAATTTGGGTATATCATACCTTTGCGGATTCCCACGGGTGTCCTCTTTTCGGAAATGCATGGGGTTCCCTGTTTTCTTCGGTGGTTTGGACACCCGAGGCCCATATCTGTACGTTGTGCCGGTCGGCAGAATGTCTGAGATTTCCGTCTGAAAACAGACTTGGGGTTACTTGTGTTTTAGGCTTTCCCCTTGCCGGCCAGGTAGGTGAACCCACACGTTTTCATCGGGACACCTGTGGGAACGTGGGACGGTAGACCATGTGTTGTGTTTGTGTGGTTTTCATAACGTTTTGACCCATTTGCTGGAGCCCTTTGTCTCACAACCCTTTCTTTTCCCAAATGTGACCTACATTTAGTCGCTGCTTTAGCCACCATACACTTTTGTAACCTGCACAAGTCACCTACCCTTGAAAAGGTCTGCCTGTGCTCTTTCAAAAAATGTATGGCTGCCGTTCCTCACCACATTGGTTTTCCCAATTCAGTCATGCTAAGTGCGTCTGGTCAGGCCGTGAGCGTAAAACTCCTGTGTACCATGGCTCAGTGTTTGGCTTGTGGTATTGCTTGTTTTGTACAAACACTACAAAAATGGTATGCTCTCCTAACTGCAAGAGTCGGGGGAATGTAGCGGAGCATTGCTTTTCTCAAAATTCATAGAAGCCATTGCCGTACCAAGCCAACCATGTCCAACACATACCTTTTTTTTCAGTCATTTTCCCGCTTTTCCCCCATTCAATGGCAGTTTCCCGTACCTAGTTGTTGCCTGACCTATGCAAATCACCCCTTCCTAAACTTGGAATTTTGTCTACTTTTCAGAAATATATGCCTTTCTGTCCTCCAATTTGGCTTTCCTGCCCTTTTCTTCCATTCCGTCCATGCATGTCCAATTGGCAAAAATCGCCTACCTCTCACAAAACGGTTGATAACCCCATCAAAATAATTTTTTTCCATTTCCACTCAACCTGGTCCTGAAGGCCAACACATTGGGGAACTCCGCACAGCAACCCATTTGTTCCTAGCTCTTACAAGGAAAAAACCACAGGCTTCTTTGTACATCATTTTATTGGCATTTTTTGAAAAAACCCAAAATTTTCGCACATTTTCCTTATTTTCTCTTACCCCCCTACAGCAACCTGGGATTCCTGGGTGGCGTTACGACCGCCTACATGTGGGAAAAAAAGGAGCCAAATTTGGCCGAGATATCTCATGTAACGAAAAAGTTACAAGCCATTGAATGGCCACATACCAAAATCACCAAAAAAGGCTCTGGCACTGGGGAGAAATACCCATGGCACTTAAAGGGTTAATAAGTTTCCATTGTTGTCCTGACAAAGGCCCGGCATAAACAACGATAAGACCATATCTGGATGTGGTCTATCTTAAAGAAAGGGGCCAAAACGCAGTGGGTCGACACATCTGTATAGATATCTATGACCAATTAATAAACTCAATAGAGCCGACAGGAAGTCAGCACCGTTCAGAGATAACTAAGGGATAACAGTTGAGAAATCTCAAAATCAACAAATAAAGGATTTGGTCCTTTAATGATCATGCAATGACATCACTCGTGATAGGAAGTAGGCAGTGTTGTCTATCCCTGTAATTAACATTTGTGTATGTGATTTCTCGCTGCATTTTTTGACTCCCCTCAATTTGTTACTCTGTGCAAGAAGTCAGAGTAATGATTTGAACTTCTGTAATTATGGACACGAGAGTACCTGCTACTCCAAGGCATATTGATGCTTTATGACATATTTACCCACAATGAAATTTTGTGAAATGTGAATTTGTCACTTGTATTTTGTTATATGTTTTTTAAGACAAAAAAGGAAATGTGGTTTGAAAAAATGGGAACCTTGACACACCAATGAATAAAATATGGTTCCATGTTATAATTAGAAAAGTGTGATTTTTGGACTATAAGAGGCATAGAAATGTGCTTAACTCTTGGATAAATGCTTAGGTGGGACTATTAAGAAGCACAAAAACTCAGGAGTAGGAGGTAGTCTGTGATGCTCTTATTTTCACAGTTTGATGTACCTTTTACATTACAGACCCCTCATAAACAAAAATTAATGGGTACGACCTATTGTATACACGTCCCTTAACCCCTTCCATGAAGGCCTTAATGACAGGAATCTTCCACCATGAATCCTTGCTCTGGAACGTGGTGTACAAAGAGAGCAGCGAGGTGGACCTGTAGGGACTTGAAAACAAGTCCTGAGTCCAATAGGTGTGTTAAAAGACAATATCTTTAGGGGAGCAGTCAATAGTATCCAATGGGACGTTCTTGGTATTGCACCAGATAAAGTGCTTCCACTTGTTTGAGCAGCAGTGTGGTGTTGGGTTTTCATGCGTCCACCAAGTACGTCCATGAATCTCTGAGGGAGTTGAAGGTGCCAAACTCCATGACTTCAGGAGCCAAGCAGCTAAATTGAGCGTTTGGGGGCATGGGTGCAGTCTCTCTCCCTGGTCCTGAGACAGCATGTTGTACGGACATGGCAGCTTCCTGGGAGGGGAGACTGACATGAGATGGGAGAACCATGTCTGTCGGGCCCACATTGAAACCATCAGGATCATTGTGACTTGTTCCTGTGCACTACACTGTTGAGAATGGGAATCGGGCGTGGTGGGGGCAGGGGTAGACAAATCTCCCAGACCATGTATCTCCGGGAAGACCCAGTCTGCAAAGACATTGAGTAAAATGCGCTCGTCTAACTGCCACTCGTGCTCTACGGTTAAGGGGACGTTTCTGCTGAGCACGTCTACCAGAAGATTGATTTCCCCTGGAACATGTTGTGAGAGAAGGAACATGTCGTGTTTGAGTGCCCACTTCCAGATGTTCTGGGACAGTCTGAATAACCCTAAAGAGCGAGTGCCCCCCCCAACCCCCTGTTTGTTCAGGTAGTACATGGCTGTGGTACTGTCTGAGGACCAGAACTGTCTTACTCTAAAAGTGTGCCTGGAAGGCTTTTAAAGCATTGACCACTGCAAGCAGTTCCAACAGGTAGATGTGATTGGACACTACTGATGGGGACCACACGCCGTGCGCCGTCTGTTGAAGGAGGTGAGTCCGACAGATGCGTCCGTGGTGAGAGTGGCCTCTACTGCGGGGGTGGTAAAGGTTTTCCCCTGCAGAAGGTTTTCCCTTGACCACCACTGCAGAGACTGAGCAAGGGCTGACGAGACAACCACTAGATTGTCCAACTGGCCTGACACCATTGGCTCAACAGGCACTCCTGCATAGGGCGCAGACGAGCATGAGAAACTATGAAGATGCAGGAAGCCATCATCCCCAGCAGCCGCATGTCCTTGCGAACAGTCACTGGGTGACTGGCTACATAGTGAAGGATCTGCAACATGCTGTTTGGGACACTCTCGTTGGAGGTGAAGACAAGCCGGTCTTCTGTCCGAACCAGGGCCCCCAGAAATTGTTTGTCTTGGCTGGGGACTAGACATGATTTCTTCTAGTTGACAGAGAACCCTAGGCTGAATAGGAGATCTACTGTCTTCTGGATAGTCTCCAGGCATGATCTGTACAAGTCCCCTGTTGTGAGCCAGTCGTCGAGACAGGGATTTACAGGCATTGGCTGCATGCGAAGGTGAGATGCTTCTACTGCTAGTACATTTGTGCGTGTCCTCGAACATGTACCGGAGGTACTTTCTGTGCGCTGGCAACATTGAAATATGAAAGTATGCATATTTCATGTCAATGTGGCCATGTAACCCCCCTGCCGCAGCAGCAGGATTGCTTCCTGAAGAGTTGTCATCCTGAACTTTTGTGGTTTGACATCCTTGTTGGCAGGAGGCAGATTTAAGACAGGGCGCATGGTTGGATCCTTTTTGGATTCAAGGAGGTGCACTGAATAAATACCCTTTTTCCTGGAGAAGAGGGACGACTTCGATGGCGCACTTTTCCAGAAGGACCTGAACTACTTCTAACAGGATGGGCAGATGGTCTTATGACAGGCGTCGACTTCTGGGTGGATGGTAGCGGGGTGGTCGGAGGAACTCCATGCAGTACCCAACGGCGACGGTCTTGAGTGCCCACTGATCTGACGTGATTCCCCTCCCATGCGCGGGCAAATGATGTTAGACCACCCCCGACTGGGGAGTTTTCCCTGAGGTGTTTTATCTGATTATTTAGATAAGAGTCAGGCCTTTACTCTTTATTTTTGCTTCATCAAAATTAATGTATAAATGTGGATTTTTTTTTCTCTCCTAGTGTACATTTTGATCCTAATTGGGACATGCTCAGACATCATAGAGGATTACCCAGAGACAATTGTCTTGTGTACTGGAGAATATCAATCTGTTGAATATGGACAAAAATGTTAAGCAGGAGGCATAACAGATTAAACATATTGTTCTTTACAGTGGAACAGTTGTTAAAATGTAATCAGTCCGGGGTGTGTTGACCGGCCCACTGTTCACAATTCTTGATCATGAAAATCTCACATGTTAAAATCAGGTAATTGCATTTGTACGAAAGATACATAAATAATTACAAAATACGATTTCTACTGTGGCCATTTTTGTAATTCTCATACACGTGGAGCAAGGGAAATTTACATCACTTCCCTTAGCTTTCTATTTTTCCATAGAAACCTAAATAATTAACAAGGTAACACCGATTTATGTTACAGTCTCATTTTATAGCACATTAGATTGAACTAATGATATCAGTATGCTTGTGTAAGTTAACTCATTAGCCTTTTCGATGTTCTAAGATGGCGCCCATACATACTTCCTTAAGATGGCACCTTGAATATAGGGATCGGCAATGGTCCCTTTTCTATGTTGACTAACGCGTATATTGAAAACGCCTGGAACGCCAGATTCTCCGAGCGAGACGAGTCACAGTCCTCTTACTTTCCTCAAACCTCTCAACTGGAGAGGTAAGCTAGTTTACCATTTACATCCACATTTTTCCACTTAGTAGCAAACTTTTTTTTAGCATTTTCTTAGTACAGTTATTTGTGCAGGTTTAGCGATATTGCATGCTGAAACGTACCAACTATTTTCTTCATCACGCATTTTGGAGATTAAACAGTATGTACTACATCACAGACATTGTGGTTACGTCAGTTACAGATGCATATCCCAACTTTTATTTTAGGTGCTCTATACCCAGCAGAGGAGCATTTTTCCTAATGCGTGTGTGAGGAATTGGAACACACCTTGTCACCATTTTTCAGGGTAAGACACTACATCTACTCCGCATTTAAGGTAAGCTCACTCTAAAAAACATTATTATAGAGTTGTTTCACACAACATTTCCTGGCTCCGATTAAGTTGGAGACGTGTATTGAGAACACCATTACACACTGGCTTCAGTAGAAATCTCTAAATTTAGAACAACTTTTTCTAGCACGTCAGAATTTTTTTTGGATCAATGTTAAAATGATATATAAGTAACAAGTTACTTACCTGTAATTGTTGTTCTCCAGCATGGGTCTGGCATGGATTCACATGCTCATTCCCCGTCGTCAGGCCGGGAATCCTCGGTAAAGAAAAAAATCAGTATCAGTTTCGTTTCTGATCTGTCTTTCTCAGTAGTAACCAATCACTGGTCTCTGGGTCATACTGCCCCCAGCCAATGACTGCCCTCTCCCTAAGCCCCGCCCCTGGCAGCCATCTTCAGATTTGGTAGCACGCAAAGTGGCAGTATGACCAAGTGAAGAGCCGTAGAGGGGTAGGGAGGGAGGGTTTGCACGTGAATCCATGCCAGACCCATGCTGGAGAACAACAGTTACAGGTAAGTAACTTGTTCCTTCTCCAGCATGGGTTCTGGCATGGATTCACATGATCATGAATATAAGAATACATAGCAGGACACACATGCACAACCAAAGGTGGGTGGAAAAAAAGGCTCAACATTAAGCATTACATCAAAACTCAACATTAAGCAGTTCTTACCTCCTCACCAGGCTCACCTTAGGCGAACAGGTTGCGCAGCACCGCTTGGCCGACCCTGGACTCCTCCCTGGAACCCCGAACGACGCAGTAGAATCTCGTGAAGGTGCGCGTCGACCTCCACGTAGCAGCCCTGCAGATGTCCAGCAGGGGCACACCAGACAAAAACGCCGTGGTAGCAGCGATAGCTCTGGTCAAATGGACTCGGATGGCCAGGCAACCGTAGGTTTGCCAACCGGTGACAGTGCGTGATGCAGCTGGAGAGCCATCTGGAAATGGAAGCCTTCGAGAGAGCCTTCCCTTGGTTCACAGGTACAAAGTTCACAAAAAGCTGTGATGTCTTCGGAAAACTCTTCGTGCGGTCCACGTAGAACTTCAGCGCTCTAGCCACATCCAGCGAGTGCAAAGTCCTCTCGGCCGGTGACGAAGGTGACGGGACGAAAACAGGTAACACCAAGGGTTCGTTGAGGTGGAAGTCCGACGGCACCTTGGGCATAAAAGAGGGTTGCGTCCTCAGCACCACCCTTGTGTCGTGAAAAGTCAAGTATGGAGGCTTGCAGGATAGGGCCTGGATCTCTCCCACTCGCCGTGCGGAGGTGATGGCCACAAGAAATGCAGTCTTCCACGACAGGAACTTCAACAGTGCCGAATGCAGGGGCTCGAATGGAGCCCCCATGAGCCTGGTCAGCACCACGTTGAGTTCCCACGCCGGGGCAGGGGCCTTCACCGGCGGGAACAATCGGAACAGTCCCTTCATAAATCCCTTCACTAGGCGATGGGACCACCAGGACGCCTGTCCTGTGGTTCTGGTGTATCGGGAGATCGCAGCCAGATGTATCTTGATGGAGGCGTGAGCCAGTCCAGCCTTGGCCAGCGACAGTAGGTACGGCAGCACTTGAGGGGCCGCAATCCGTAGAGGGTTAATCTTCTGTGCACGGCACCAGACAGAGAACCTCTTCCACATATGTCCGTAGCACTTGAGAGTTGAGGACGCTCTGGCTTTTGCAAGAACCTCTCTGCAGTCAGCCAGGATATCCTACCTTCCAAACTCTAGTGCTGCAGGAGCCAGGCCTGCAAGTGCAGCGACTCCGGGTCGTGATGAAGAATGGCGCCTCCTTCTCTGGAGAGAAGGTCCGCGTCCGTCAGCAGCTTGACTGGTGGGGACGCCGACAAGTCCAGAAGGTCCGGGAACCAGATCTGCCTCGGTCACGCCAGTGCGACTCGGATCATCCTGCACCGGGACCTCTTGAGCTGGTTGACGAGTCGGAGCAGCAACGGCAACGCATATAGGAACAGTCCGTCCCAGGGGAACGAGAAAGCAGCGCCCATGCTCCTCGGCTGGGGAAACCTGCTGGCGAACCTCTGGCACTTGGAGTTCGTCGCCGTCGCGAACAGGACGATCTGCGGTTTTCCCCATCGTCGGAAGAGTCGATCCAGTTGATCCTGACGTAGTTCCCACTCGTGGCACGAGCGCAGCGCCCTGCTGAGTGAGTTGGCGATGGTGTTCTTTATCCCTGCCAGATGAAAGGGCACCAGAAACATCCCTTGGGCGCCGGCCCAATGCCACAGATCCTGGGCTTCCTTGGAGAGGGCTGGGGATCTGGTTCCTCCCTGCTTCCGGATGCGGAGCATGGTGGTGGTGTTGTCGGTGAAGATTTTCACCATCTTGCCCTTGAGGGACGGGAGAAAGGACCTGAGGGCCCAGAACACTGCACGGAGCTCCAGGATGTTGATGTGGAGCGTCTTCTCCTCCGGGAGCCAAAGGCCACTCGCGTGAAGTTCCCCTGTGTGCGCTTCCCACCCTTCCAGGGAGGCATCCGTCGTCACCGTTATCTGGTGGGATGGGGTCTGAAAGTCTGTGCCCACCGTCAGATGAGCGCGGGTGCCCCACCACCGGATCGCTCGTCGGAAGGTCTCGTTGAGCGGGATCCTGTCCTCGAAGCTGCCCGTCGCTTGGATCCAGCAGAGTCGAACTCTTGCAGAGGGCGCATCCGAAGCCTGCACAGACGCACGAGATATATGCAGGAGGACATCATCCCGAGGAGGAGCTTGATGGACCTCACCCTGGCCACGTCTGTGGCCAGCAGACGCTGCACCTTGCCCAGGATGGCCTTCGTCCTTTCCTCCGACGGCGAGGCCAGACGCGCCACTGTGTCGAGCTTGGCTCCCAGAAATAGTGCGACTTGCGACGGGAACAGGTGGGATTTGGGATAGTTGATGGAGAATCCCAGGTCCGTGAGCAGCTGGACGGTCTTCGCTGTGTGGTCTACGGCGAGTTCCCTTGTCCTTGCTCGGATGAACCAGTCGTCCAGGTAGGGGTAGACTTGGATACCCTGCAGGCGCAGCCGTGCCGCTACCGGTGCGAGGCACTTGGTGAAAACCCTGGGTGCCGACTTCAATCAGAACAGGAAGGCCTTGAACTGGTAGTGCTGTCCTTGGCCCACAAACCTGAGGAACCTTCGGTGTACTTTCAGAATGGGGATGTGGAAGTACACATCCTCCAAATCCAACGACGACAGGAAATCGCCCTCCTCCAGCTACCAGCGCGTGCTGGAGGGTGACCATCCGGAGCTTCTGTGCCTTGATGTTCTTGTTCAGTGGTCGCAGGTCCAGGATGGGGCGCCATCCTCCTGTCTTCTTTTTCACGAGGAAGTACCTTGAGTATACTCCGGAGCCCCGTAGCCTCTTCGGGACGAGCTCGATGGCACCTTTTTTGAGCATCGCCCTTACCTCCAATAGCAGTTGAGGGACGTGATTTTCCTTCCTGGCCACGGGTGGAATGCGGGGGCACTTTAGAAATTCGAGGGCGTGCCCTGGGCCAGGGCGTCCCGCACCCAACACTCGGTGGAGATGGACTCCAACATGCTGACGAACTTCGCCAGCCTGCCTCCCACCGGGGTGCTTCGGTGGGGGCCCGACACCGCTGTCGGTTCAATCTTGCTTGGAGGACGCCTTGCCGCCTTGGCCTCCCTGGCGACAACGGCGGGGCCCACCCGACTTGCCTCGTCCTCTATAGGCTTCCTGTGACAAGGAGCGGGCCGCTTGGCGGTACGTAGAGGAGCCACCGCCGAATCCTTTGGAGGCACCCTGCTTGCCTCTGGTGCTCCGAAAGGACGGTCTTCGTTGCCGGAGAACGCCTAGGGCCTTAGCTGTCTCTGTGTCCGCCTTGATGGCTTGGAGAGACTCATCCACCATTTTCCCAAACCGGTTGTTCCCGTCTAACCGCATGTCCAACACCTTGGCTTGTACGTCCTGGCGGAAATCCGTCGCCTTGAGCCACCCTTGTCGTCTAAGGCAAACGCTGTTGCCTAGCTGGCGGAAACCGGTGTCGGCAATGTCCGTTTCCGCCGTAATGGCGTGGTCCGACACCACTTCGCCTTCTTGCAAGATCTCCAGGGCCTCGGCCCTCTTATCATCCGGTAGGAAGTCCAACAGGGGGGGCGATCTTGTACCATAACTCCCTGTCGTAGCGGGCCACGATCGCGAGGGCGTTAGCCGCCTTAATCGTTGTTGCCGCCGACGAGATAACTCGTCGTCCCATTGCGTCCAGCTTCTTTCCTTTGCCGTTAGGCGGGGAAGTTGACGTTGAGGCCGATGCTCCCCCGCGCTTTCTTCTTGGCCGCCGCTGAGACGACCGAGTCAGGGGTCGCTTGTGCCCCAAGGCACAAAGGGGCAGCATCGGGGACCCGGTACTTCTTCTCGTACCGATCCCTTTTGGCAGGTGTCGTAGACGGGTTCTTGAGAAGGGTGAGACCCTCATCCCAGATGTCATCCAGCAGAGACACGGCAAGGACTGCCTTCCTCTTGGCCTCGCGCCGTTGGTAAAGGAAACCTTCCTCCTTCTCTTCGGGGCAGAGCTGAAAAAGCTCGGATGCCCTGGCGATCACTGCATGGAAAGATCCGATCTCGTCGGACGGGGAGGCCCGGGCTGGCGGTGGGAGCTCGGTCCAGTTGTCACCGCCGTCGTCGGTACCCGTCGTGGCCGTGTCCGTTCCCGTGTCATCCCCAGGGACGGGGGACGTGGGTAAAGGCTGAGCAGGCCGCGAGGGCTGAAAAGGCGGGGCTGGATGGATCCTTCTTCTCTTGTTTTGGGGGGGGGAGAGGGGGCTTCCCGCCGGGCCCGTCTCTGGCTCCTCCGTTGGTGGTAAGGGCAATCTCATCCTTATCTCCGAACATAAGGATTGTATTGCCAACAAAATGGCCCCCGAGTTATCCTGCGGCTCCGGAAGGGACGGGTGACTAGGACCCTCGCCGGTGCCGCCGTCACTCTCGTCGGGATCCCTCGCGTGGGGACGGGCCTCTTCGGCGTCCTCGTCGAGGCCTTCTAAAACTTCTACCAGCTCCTCCTCGGATGCTGTGTCCGTGTCCACAATGGCCACCGGCACCCCTCTTTTTCCGCCGGGGTCTTCACGGGGGTCTTTTCGATGGGTCTGAAAGAGGCCTCCCTCCGCTGAGGCAGGGAGACTCTGGGCCTGAGGTCGCCTCCACTGGTGTAGCCTCCACAGGCTGCACCAGGGCCGCTGCGACTTCCTCGATAGAGGCCTTGGCCAGGTGAATCAAGGCCTTCACCACCTTGGGCGTTCTTGAGGCCTTCACCTTGGGGGGAGGGTCACCGCCTCGCTCCCCCTCGGCCGAATCCTTCGAGATCGACCGGGGCCTCTCCAGAAGCTTAACCGGGTTCTCGGATTTCCTCTTCCCCGAACCAGAGCATTGGCTCGTGGTTGATGGTGCCGGGGAAGGCGCACCCTGCCTGGCAGCCGAAGAGTCCGACAGTTCGGCGCTCCGGGTGCACGCGGACTCGCAGTGCTTTGCCTTCTGTTGGGCCCCCATCGCCGGGGCGCCCTCACAGGACTTTTTCTTCTCACCTGATGGACTCCTTCCTTTCAGCCAGCTGGAGAGACGAAGGTGCCGGTCCCTGATGGTCCGTTCCGACATGTTCCTGCAAAACGCACAGTCCTTCTCCATGTGCATTTTGTCCTCATGAAGGCAGTAGAGACATTTCAAGTGCTCGTCCTCCTTGAACACATTCTGTAGCTGGCATCCAGGGCAAACCCTGAACAGCTTTCCGGGCGTCGAGCTTCCTTTCTCCTGGGCCATGTTCGGGTAGGCCGCAGAAACTTCTGGAATCCTCCAAGAAGCGTAACTCGACGAAATCTTCACCCTTCAGGGGCGTAGGAAAAAATCAGACACGGAGACCCGTTAATCGGATGTAGAGACGGTGGAGCTTGAGGCTCTATTTGACCGAAAAATTAGAAATTCTCTTTGAAAAAGCGCGAAAAGGCAGCAAAAGCTCGAGAGCTAAACACGAGGACTCCCAACACTTGAGCGTGCGGTAAAAATCTGAAGATGGCTGCCAGGGGCGGGGCTTAGAGAGAGGGCAGTCATTGGCTGGGGGCAGTATGACCCAGAGACCAGTGATTGGTTACTACTGAGAAAGACAGATCGGAAACGAAACTGATACCGATTTTTTCTTTACAGAGGATTCCCAGCCTGCCGACGGGGAATGAGCATGTAAATCCATGCCAGACCCCATGCTGGAGAAATACAGATCAGAGTATTAACAACCAATTGGTATTGTTATGTGTAGTTGAATACACCTATGAAAGCTATGTTATGTAGAGTTGAACACAGGATTGAAACACCTCCCGTTCATTTTTGTTTTCTAGTTCAAACCATTCGGCTCAAGAAGAAGGGATTGTTATCCCGAAACTCGTCAGCAATTTTCTGAACTGTATGCATGGACTATCATTGCTTCTCAACATATTGGCCCTCATTACGACCCTGGCGGAATCCGCGGTGCTAAATGCACCGCGGAGCATGGCGGAAAGCCGCCGATAGCGCCATGGGGGTTGGCGGATTTACCACCCCATGCCGACCTTGGCGGAGCGGTAAATCCCCAATCCCCATTTTACCCTTCCCCATTCCCATTCTTGCCCCATAGGGTATAATGGGAGTGGGGAAGGAGTTAATTACGCCGCCGTAAAGTACGGCGGCGTAATTAACAACGAGGTCCCTTAGCGCCATGGTTTTCTCCGCCCGGTAAAACCAGGCGGAGAAAACCTCCATGGCGCTAAGGGAACTCGTAGTACGGCGGACGGGTCCGCCGCGATTACCGCTGGCGGAAACCCACTCCGCCAGGGTCCTAATGAGGGCCATTGTGTTGACAGTTAATTTGGTTTCTGCATTTTTAAGTCTAAATGGTTAATTAATTGTGACCTCAATTAAAACATTTTTGGTTTTTACTAAATGAAGGATCATCTTTGTTGTTCATAAACTTATATATTCTTGGCAACTTGGTTACTTGACTTTGATGAACCATCTGATGATGGATTTATAATAGAGTGCAGGGGACGGGAGGGCTCCAACCTTTGGATCCTCTTTTCTTTTCCTACATACATGTTATGGCGATCTTGTGCCAGGGTCAAGTTTCCTCCCCTGCACCTGAAAATAATATTAAATTATCAGATAGAATTTAGAAAGTTGATGTTCATAAAAAACACAAGGTAGTGCGCCTATCAATCCTCTTTTCACAGAAGTGTGGGAGGGGACCCATACTGACAAGTCTGGGAGCCGAGTTTCTGCCTCTGCCCTTACCCCAACGGACGCCTCTTTGTAAGAATTGGAAGTTGCCTGTGAAGCCCTGTCCGAAGCCCAGTTGGAACCTCCCGAGCCATATTGTACATGGGGAGAGCGGGAAAGGACTGCCCACGAAAGGACTGCTGGGCGTTGGAGCTGCTGCGCTGGACAAAGATCTGATCGAGTGACTTGAGGGTCTTGTGCTCTTTTTAGATGTCTCTGGGGCTTTGTCAAAACTTTACCAAACAGATTGGCCTCCTCCAGTGGCTTATTGAATAGGGAAGCCCAAGTCTCTGGCTTGAACCCTGAGTTTTTTAACAAGGGTTGGCATTTGAAGAGGGATCTCTGGGCAAGGGTATGCCCTATGGTCACAGCAGAGTCCAAAGTGTTCTTGATATTCTGGGCGACCACCGCCAACAGGCTGGTGCAAGTAGGTTCCTGGAGATGCTGAAGGCCATACTGAACAAGGCCCTATTGAACGTCACTATAGCTCGCGAGGAGCGTGGTGTTATTGGCAATCGTGGTGGAATATGCCACAAAGGAGGTAAAACGCTTGCCAAGGGCATACAATTTCTTGCAGTCCTTGCCAGGAGGAGATTCCAATGAGGACAGTGGTACCCCCGCCCTCTTGCGAATAGTGGTGTCTACCATGGAGTCCAGGGTAGCATGGCCCCTAATGTAGAGTGGGTCTGAAGGAGCTGGGTGAAACATCTTTTCCACATGGGGTTCACTGCGCGTGAGATTTTGTAAGTAATGAAGGGGCCAGGTGCTTTTTGATGGCTTTCTGCAAGGGGATGGCTTGGCTGACTGGTGATTTTTCCTTAAGAAATGATATGTTACTCACCGTAGTGACTAACGTAATCCTGGTCCATAGTCTCCTTTCCCCCATACTCTATGGCGTCCCTCGCTAGGGATGGGAAACAACCTTTTTCACCAGAAAACATTGTCGTCCCCTTTAAATTTAGATGCGTGCAGGGCGCAGCCCTGGGAGCATGAGCTCCCCTGACTCTGCCCACTTGCTCCACTCCTCAGTCCCCTTTGAGGCGTTGACAATAATACAATTGGTTAATGACACAGGTTTATTATAGGGGAGGATGTTTGCAAAGGGCAGAAGGAGAAGCCCAAGTAGCCGCTTTGCTGTTCGTCTGCCATGGAACGGGTCTCTGGAAAGCCATGACTGCGGCCTTGGCTCTGATGACGTGGGCGTGCATACTTGCTGGAAAAGATCTGCGCTGCCCCTCATATGCTTCATTGATGGCCATGACCATCCACCTAGCTATTGAAGCCTTGGAGGCTTGACAGCCCGGTTTCGACCCGCTAAACATGATGAACAAGGCATCCAATTTACGGAAGCTCTTTGTCCTGTCCAGATAAAATCTCAGAGCACATCTGATATCCAGACAGTACATTACCTTCTGTGCCTCTTCCTTTGGATCTGCAAAGAATGTCGTATGTACTATCTCCTCATTAAGGTGAAACGATGACACGACCTTGAAAGACAGGAGGGGTGTGTGCTAAACAGCACTGTCAAATGCAGCTTTACCCAGCCCTTTTTAGCCAAGGATTCTACATCCTTCTGCAGAGGGATGCCAGTACTAGTGGTTGGGCGGATGGTCAGCACCTCTGCCAAAACCGCCACCTCAGGTTGTTCAATCTGCGGCTGAGGGATTCCCCAGGTACTCGGCCACTCCCGCCAGCCTCTCATGGAAGGCCCTAACTGAGGGAGTATCTTATGTTTTTATTAGCATAATGTTTATAGCCAACAAAGGCTTTATATATACATACAATACATCAACAGATTTACTAAACCATAGTATAAAAATCAACATAGTTCAAGATCACCACATTCTAAAATAAAAGAATGTCAGTAGGCAGTTTAAGAACAGTTAAAATTAGCTCATAGAATTTCATCATGTGATAGATTAGATTCATATCGTTGCCTTTTAGGAGTAGTTCCCATATTACATTTATTTTGTCACAAGTGCTGGCATTATCATACGCTTTCAAATACTTAGCTCTTAAGGAATTCAAGCTCTCACATTGACAGATGTGTTGAGCTGATTCTATTGATTGTGTCCCACAAAGTCTACCCAATCTAGTTTCACGTGGTATGCCACTTATAGCACCCATTATCTCCAATGTTTCACACACATTAAATTTAAACAGTAGATATCGCCTAATTATCTTACTGTCTGGAAAGGCAGCCTGATAGTTCGGTCTATCATGCGGATTTATCCAGAATTGTAGGAACATACCACTGTTAGTCTTTGTAGCAAGCTCAATCATGCCGCTCTCTTTTCCTTGAGCATACATTGTCATTTTCAGTAAGGATTTGATCTTTGGTTCTGATAATGCCAGCCAATCATACGCAGGATCCTTAGACCATTTAAAATAAACAGATCGTATAAAGAAAATAGTGCAGAAATCACGGGCCTCATCCTTTGGATCTGCAAAGAATGTCGGAAGTACTATCTCCTCATTAAGGTGAAATGATGACATGACCTTCAGAGAAAATAGTGGTGCGTCCTAAGCACCAC
Organism: Ambystoma mexicanum; assembly: GCF_040938575.1. Lineage (NCBI taxonomy): Eukaryota > Metazoa > Chordata > Amphibia > Caudata > Ambystomatidae > Ambystoma > Ambystoma mexicanum. Next base: position 1,487,797,594 of record NC_090929.1, read on the forward strand.
CTTGTCACAGTGAAATGTGGTATAGGGTTCTGAAGCCACCAGTGCCTAAATCTCACTGATCCTGTGCACTGAGGTAAGGCCAACCAGTAAATCAGTCTTTATAGTAACCAACCTGATATCTGCTGACGCCATGGGTTTGAAGGGCTTGTGGGCTAGGGTGCCCAGCACCACGTTAAGGTCCCAGACCGGATATGGACGCTTGACAGGGGGATATACAACCTGGTCAGGCCGACCAAGTGCCTTTTAACGACCGGATTGGAAGAGGCGAAGTTGTTATCTCCATCTCTATGGCCACCAAATAAGTACGGCAGGTGTCTTCCTGCACACCGGAGTGAGCCAGATGAGCAGAGAAGGAGAACACGTTGTCCAGTGAGAAAGCCAGGGGTCTATCTTGTTTGCCTTGGCCCAGTGACTGAACCTCGTCCACTTGCTCTTTCCTTCATCCTAGTCGAGTCGCTTCTTGCCCCCTGAATGATAGCCAGGCTGTCCTGTGACAAGTGCAGATGTTTAAGGGGGAACTGTTCAGGAACCACCCCTGCCAGGGCTAACTTCTGTGGAGTGAACCACTGTGCCCCCCTGCTGGGAGAGTAAGGGGGACTGGACAGAACGGGAGTTGGACCAGATGCTGATCCGACAGTTGGAGGAGTTCCGAGAACCAATGCCTGACTAGCCACCACAGCCCTATCAAAATGAGCCAAAGGCTCTGCGACTCCCTGACCGTGCAGATGACCCTGTGAATCAATGGGGTGGGAGTGTGGTGGGAGCGTATGCACTCACGTCGTTCATTGAATCTGCACTGCGTCCCCCAGAGAACCCCTGCCTTGCACCATCCAGGATGCAAACTGGTGGCATCTCCTGTTGCTCATGGTGGCGAATAGGTCTACCGGAAGGGTGACCCCACACCCGTTGAAGGTTCCCCTCAGGACATCCTCGTTCAAATGCCAGTTGTAGTTGTCGACCCCCAGCCTGCCCGCTTCCTAGCTGGATTCCCCCGGGAGGGGTTCTGCTGATAAATAAATGTTGTTCGACAGTGCAGCCTGCAGAGCGGAGGAGACCTTGTACCTCCCTGCTGGTTTATTTGTAAGGCGCTCCTCACCCGGAGGTATCTGGGCACGACAAGATAATGCAGTTTTTTTAATGCACAATACAAGGTAATTACAGGTAGAATTGTTATTTATAGTACATGAAGATTACAGGTAGAAATACAAAACAAGGTAATTACAGGTAGAATTGTTATTCACAGTACATGGAGATTACAGGTAGAAGCACGGTACGGTATGGCACACAATGTAGTTTCAGCATAGTGAAGTTACATTCAGATGTCATTTGAAACCAGCCATGTTTTCGTATTTTTCCGGAAACTTAGGAAAGTTTGGTCTTTTTGGAGGTGCAGAGGTAGTGCGTTCCAGTATTGGGCGGGAAGTTGTTTCCCCATTCTCTTTTCAGGTTAAATCTGGGCATTATGATACAGCAAGATTTAGCAGCCCTCGGATGAGATGTGGATTTTCTGATAATTTTTTCTCTGAGGTACTGTGGGGCCACATTGTTTAGACATTTATGGGTGATTTAGACTAGTTTGAATAGAATCCTGTCTTTAATGGAAAGCCATTTGGTTTCTCTTCTGGCCACAGAAATATGTTCTCTCTTGGGAATGCTGAGTGCAGATCTCAACTGAATTATTTTGTAATGTTTGACGTTTATTAGTGGTCTGCTAGCTCCTGCATATAGGGCATTGCAGCAGTCTAGTTTCGACAATATTAATGCTCTCGCTAGGGTGGTGCAGCTCTTGGTGGATAAGTAAGGTTTACAAGCATGAATCAGCTTGCAGGTGTACACTGTAGCTGAGGACGTGGCATGGACTTTCTTACCCATGTTCAGGATGGAGTGTAAGTAGAGCAAGTGTGTTTTGGTCTCTAGCCACTTTGATGGTGATGCCATCAATGATAAATGCAGCGTACTGCGCATCAAGTTCGTTCAAATGGGCTGGAGCCCCTAAGATTAGGATTTCGGTCTTATCGTCATTCAGGCCTAATCTGGGGGCTGCCATGCATGCCTGAATGACTTGGTATATTTTGTTTAATAGGGCTAGATCTAGGTCATAGTCGCCTGAGAGAGTTAAGAGTATCTGGGTATCATCTGCGTAGTTGGTGTAGATGATCCCCAGATGGTCCAGTTTATCAAATAAGGGCTTTGTGAATATATTGTACATGGTGAGGGACACGCATTAGCCCTGGGGTACACCACAAGGGATTGGGGATGGGTCTGTGGCTGCCGACTGAGAGAAGACCCTCATAGACCTATTGTTGAGAAAGGATTGGATACAGTCTGTGGCTTCCTGTGAGAAATTGGCCGCAGAAGACGAGTGCATACAGAGAATAGAGTGGTCCACCAAATCGAACGCAGTCGATAGGTCTAGTAGGAGGAGCAGGGCACATGCCTTTTGTCCTTGAGTGAGTCCATTCGCATTTTCAGGTCAATCTATACAGTTTCAGTACCATGAAGTGGTCTGAAGCCTGATTGTCTTAGTCCAAGGAGGTTATTAGTCTCTAGATTATGCTGGATCTAGAAGTATGCAGCCTTATCTAAAATTTTGAGGAGGAATGGGACCGTGGTAATCGGCCTGTAATTAGTAGGGATGGTGGGGTCTAATGAGGCTTTCTTTAACAAGGGTCCTTGAGGTTCGTTGGGACTCTGCAGGTGCGGAAAGATGCATTTATTAATTTAGTAATGCATGGGGCGAAGTCTCTAGCAACTTCTTTAATTATTTGGGCCGGGCAAATGTCAACTTGGCATCTTCAAGGCTTAAGTGAAGCTATAATTTTTTCCACCTCTGTGGTCTAGACGTTTGAAAATTTGAATTCAGGAATGCTGTTAAGGTGCTTTACCGCTTCTTGGTCGAAGTCTGGTTTGTATATATTGAGTCTTTTGGCTGCAATTTTATTTTGGAAAATGGCAATTTTGTCTGATAGAGCATTTTGTAAGTCTGTACACCACGCTTTAACCTTGATACAAGGATCGTCAGGGGCTATAGGGGATTCCAGTTCCCTCAGGATCACAAAGAGTTCATTGGTGCTGGAACTTGCTTTGTTGATCCTGTCGTCGTACGTTTCTCTTTTAGTTCGTACAATTTCAGCTTTATAATTGCTTTTTAATTCAGTTAAGAGGAGTTTGTTTTCTTTGGACGGGAGATTTCTCCATAAAACTTCTAGTTTTCTTTTTTTCTGCCCGCATGACTTTTAGGTGGGGGTTAAACAGTGTTGAGATGAGCTTTCGGTTTGCTTTTTCTCAATTTAAGTGGCGTGATAGTGTCTAAGTCTATGGTCATCGTGGAGTTGAACAGTTCAACTAGTTCGGCCAGTTGATTCAGGCGAGGCGTTCAAGGTCGGTATTAGTAGAGGCATGAGCTTATCGGTAGTTATATTTCGTTTGCTCCTCGTGAGGATGGGTGGTGCTACCCGATTAGTTTTAGTGTCTATTCGTTTGTTCTGAGTGGTGAAGGAAATAAGAGTGATCAGTCCAGGTTAACGGTTGGGTAGATGAGATAGTAGTCTCAGAGTTAAGGTCAGCTACCCAGTCTAATATTCTATCTTTCTCGTGGGTAGGTTGGTTGACTCTTTGCGTAAAGCCAAGTTCAGATAGGATGTTGGATATAGCCTTAGCCTGTGAGTCATCAGGGTCCTGATAACCCAGATTGAAGTCACCTCGCAGCAGAATTTGCGATGTAGGTTTAGTGTTGTCTGAAGGTCAAGACGTCTTCTTCGAAAGAGCCGATAGGGCCTGGAGGCCGATAGATTAAGTGAATCGTTAAGGTACTCATCTTAGATGTGGAGAGTTTAACAGTTAGTAGTTCACAAGCCTTGCTGGCAATTGATGTGCTTACTCTGAGCCCTAAACTTCACTTGGCTATGAAGGTGATGCCGCCCCTTTTTGACGTGACTCTGTTAGCTCTCACAATGGTGTATCTGTCAGGAATGGCCAAGAGGAGGGAAGGTCCAGCTGCCTCATGTAACCAGGTCTCGGAAACGGCTAGGGAGTCTAGATCTCCTGTGTTAATTTGATCGACTATATCTGTGCCATGGGCCACCAGCGATCTGGCATTGATTAAAGCACCTTTTAGATTAGGGCTAGTCGCATCCAGGGGTTTAGTTTGAACCTTTCCTAAGTTATCTCTCTTTTTTGTGAAGTCTTTGACGTTAAGTCTTTCGTCATTCTAGGATTGCAGGATTTGTCTTGAGATACAGACTGTGGGGTGAGGTTTCTATTAAATCTAGAGCCGAGTCTGGCTTTTTTATCCCTGATATTGCAAGGTTGGTTGGGTGTGGTTTTCCTTGCATTTAGGTTAATCCATTGTGATGGAGTTAGAGTTACTGTTACTTCCGATTTGGTGTCTAGTTTGGCTCTGGCGGCCTTGGAAATAAGGCTTCATTTAGGTACGAATGTCATAGGTCTGATATTAGGGTAGTTTAAGTTGATGTTAAGGGAAGGCAGGAATTTAGAGGGTTTAATCCCTGGAATTGGGGATGAGGTCATATTTAGGGTTACTTTGGAGGCGTCTGGGAGAGGGTGAGAGGACCCTATGACATGAAGGCACGCCTGTGCTAGGCTAAGCAGTAGGGTAACAAGGAACCGGCGGGCAGCGTGAATGTTATAGTTCTAGGAGAAGGTTATAAGATTAGGTGCACAAGTGACATGGGTATGTGAGGAGACTATAGCAAATTGCTAGCCAGGGATGCTGTAAGTCACAATACAGGCGAAATACAGGCGATTATAGTTTTTGTTTTATTCGTATTTATATAGCAAACAACAGCCCGAGGACATCGTGGCACTTGTTACAGTACAAAGCTTAGTTACATGGTCATTAGCAATATATATACAGGTTGCAATATAGTTACATAGTCATTAGCAGTATATACACAGGTTACAATATAGTTAGATTACATTTGTGTTATATTACAATATACATGGCAGAAGTGGAGGAGGCAGTCCTCCACTTGCTAGTTGAGGAGAGTGGCCTTGAGGTTGTTGCGGAAGACAGAGATGGAAGTTTCAGCTCTAAGGGTGGCAGGAAGTGAGTTCCAGAGTTTTGGTGCAATATAGGAGAAACCTAGACCTCCAGCTGTGGCTCTCTTTATGCGTGGTATGTGTAGCTGGTTGGTGTTTTGAGCTCTGGTGGGGCGAGTGGATGTGGTCCTTGATATTGCTTCAGATAGGTATGCTGGAGCGGTTTTGTTGCTGCACCTGTGAGTGATGGTGAGGATTTTCAGAGTAATACAGTCTTTGACATGGAGCCACCGGACTTCACGTCTGGCGTGGGATATATGGTCTCTTCTAAGGATGCTCATGGCGGCTCTGAGGGCATTGTTCTGTGTGGTTTGCAGTCTGTGAATGTTTTTGGCGGAGGTGCCAGCTAGAAGGGTGTTGCAATAATCGAGTTTGACTCCCATAGTTGCTCTAGCTATGGCCAAGCGGTTGTGGGTGGATAAGTAGGGTTTAATGGCATTGATGAGTTTGGTGCTGAACGCTGATGCAGAGGCTATGGCGCTGACTTGTTTGCTCATCGATAGATTTGCATCAATGTGAACACCCAGAGTCTTGACAGAGGATGATACGGAGATGGTTGAGTTGTCTATGTTGAAGTTGTTGTATTGGGGGCTTAGTTTCGATAATGTGTTTGACTGGCCCAGGATGAGAATTTCAGTCTTCTCCCTGTTAAGACAGAGGCCATTGATTGCCATCCAAGCTTGGATAGTGGCATAGATGTTGTGAAGGGCCATGGCGTCTTGGTGATAGAGTCCAGATAGGGGTAAAAGTACTTGAGTGTCGTCTGCATAGTTTGTATATGCAACACCCATGGAGTCAAGTAGGTCGAAGAGGGGTTTTGTGAAGAGGTTATAGAGGGTGGGGGCTGTACAAGATCCTTGGGGGACACCGCAGTTTATAGTGGTAGGATCTGCGTTAGCTGTGTCGGAGTAGACCTTCATGGCTCTTCCTTCAAGGAAGGAAGTGATCCAGGATGCTGCTTGATTAGAGAAATGGGCTGCATGGGTGAGGTGGGTGGTGAGTGTTTGGTGATCTACTTGGTCAAAAGTAGCTGATAGATCGAGGAGGAGGAGCAAGGCAGGTTTGCCTTTGTCCATGATCTGTGAGAGTTGATTTTTTAGGTCTAATAAGGCGGATTCTGTTCCATGCCCGACACAGAAGCCAGATTGTCTTTTGCCTAGTATGGAGTTAGCTTCTATGTATGATTGGATCTGGATGTGAGCTGCTTTGTCCAGGATTTTTAGGATGAACAGGACTGTCGTTATCGGTCTGTAGTTGTTGGGTTGCGCTGGGTCAAGTGTGGCCTTTTTTAGAAGTGGCCTCCTTGAGATTGTTTGGGACAGTTCCTGTTTGGAAAGATGCATTAATGAAGGCAGTAATCAGGGGTGCTAGGTCATTGGCGCATTCCTTGATGATTTTGGGAAGGCAAATGTCTGCTTTGCAGAGGGATGGTTTGAGGTTTTTGATGAGATTAAGGACCTCAGGTTCAGTGACGTTTCTGAAGGAGAATTGAGCGTGATTGAGATTACTACGATTGTCTTGTGTAGGGCGGTTGGTTTTTTGGTTTGGGAGGGCTTTGCAGTGGTTTTAGATTTTGTTCTGGAGGAGTTTTATTTTGTTGAGCATGGCGGACTGAATGCTGGCACACCAGGCTTTGTCTTTAGTTATCTCGTCAACGGTAGCCGGAGGAGTGACTAATTCATTAAAGATTGCAAATAGTTCTTTAGCTTGGGAGTTGGCCTTTGAGATCCTATCATTGAAGGAGTTGGATTTTGCTGCCAAGATGGCTTTTTTATATTGGAGGGCTATTTTTTTGAAGAGGCTCTTATTTAGATCACTTGGATCCGTTTGACAGTTTTTTAGCAACTGGCGCTGTTGAGCTGGGAAGGTTTGGAGTTCTTCTGAGAACCAAAAATTGCAGTGAAATGATTTTTTTTTCCTTCTTGCTTTCAAGTGGGGCTATAGAGTTTATGGCATTGGTGAGAGTATCATTGAAGATAGCTGATAGTATATTTGCGTCCTGAGAGAAAGGTGGTGCTAGGCAGGAGCTTTTAAGGTGGGGACGCAAGTTGTCTGCGTTGAGTTTTTTTAGAACTTCTTATTGTGGCAGGTGGTGCGTGGGTGAGTCTCTTAGGTTTAGGGTTGGTGGGGATGAGGAATTCGATGCATGTGTGGTCCTTCCAAGGAAGGGCGGTGTTTGAGGTAATGTTGGATGCACAGTTGTGATCCATGACCCAGTCAAGGGTGCGGCCTTTGGAGTGAGTAGGGTTGAGGACTCTTTGGGAGAAACCTAAGTCTGCGAGTTCTTTAGCTAGGGTTGCGGCGGATTTATCCTTAGGATCATTGTATCCTAAATTTAAGTCTCCTAATAGAAGGATTTTGGAGGACTTTTTAATGTTGTTGCTGAGTCAATGGAAGAGGTGCTCTTGGAAGTCAGCTGAGAGTCCGGGAGGTCTGTATAGGATGTGGATGTTGATTAGATTATTGGGGGAGAGTGTAAGCTTGGCTGATAGGATGTCTTAGTTACTTACCTGTAACTGTATTTCTCCAGCATTGGTATCTTTCATAGATTCACATGCTTGAATATTCCCCGTCGTCAGACTGGGAATCCTCGGTGATAAATTAAATAATAATAATAATAATATTTTTTAAAATATATATATATATATATATATGAGAATGCATTACTTACCGTAAAAGCATTTGATGGTTGTATCTGCTTAGATTCACATGCTGTGCATAGGTCCGACATCCAGTGGTCACTGCGGAGTATTGCATTTTGTTTTTCGTAGTCGAAAAGGGGACGTCGACCAGGCGTGTCTGAAACACTATCCCTATAGTGACGTGCGTTGTACCCACAATCCCTCACGCGTCGAGGTCCCTCTGTTTGTATTTTTTCTGCCCTGAGGGAGCCTTCTAGACATGAGTGAGTACAGAAAGAGAGAGAGATATATAAAGGAAGTCTATGTTCCTTCCATCCGAGCGGGGAGGAAGGGTGGGCGCATGTGAATCTAAGCAGATACAACCATCAGAAATGCTTTTACGGTAAGTAATGCATTCTCTTCTGATGTTTGTTAATCTGTTTAGAATCACATGCTGTGCATAGACTAGCGAGCAGTACCCGGAGTTGGCGGTGGGTTATGAGAAGGAACAGTAGAGAAAAGGTGTCGTAATACTGCCTGTCCCACCTGGGAGTCAGATCTAGAGTGTGTATCTAGACAGTAGTGTTTTGTAAAGGTGTGCACAGAACTCCAGGTAGCCGCTTTGCAGATGGACTCAAGGGGAACATTTGCAATGAATGCTATGGATGCCCCCGTGCCTCGAGTAGAGTGTGCTCTTGGCTTAAAGGGTAGTTCTCTCTTAGCAAGAGTATAGCAGAGAGTGATGCATTGAACAATCCATCTAGAAATAGTGGATTTTGAAACCGCATCTCCTTCTCTTCCTGCTGCCACCGAGACGAAGAACTGATTAGTCTTCCTCAATGGTCTGGTTCTTTCCATGTAGAACATGACCGCCCTGCGTACATCAAGTGTGTGCAGAGTCCTTTCTCCCAAATTGGAAGGATTTTGAAAGAACGTTGGTAGTTCTATAGACTGGTTTACGTGGAATTTAGAAATAAATTTCGGAGCAAACCTAGGGTGAGTGCGTAGAACCACTTTATCTTTGTGAACTGTAACAAAGGGGTCTAGAATAGAAAGAGCCTGAAGTTCACTTACTCTCCTGATGGAGGTGATAGCTATTTAAAAAGCAGTCTTAAGAGTAAGATGTTTAAGGGATGCTTTGTGCATGGGTTCGAATGGAGAGCCCATGAGTCTGGTAAGTACCACATTAAGGTCCCATCCGGGAGCAGGGTCAGCTATCGGGGGGTGTATTCTTTTTACTCCCTCCATGAATGCCTTTATAACTGGGATCCTCCACCACGACACTTTGAGTTGGGAGGTGGTGTATGCAGAAAGTGCCGCTAGGTGGACTTTAATGGAGTTAAACACTAGGCCTGAATCCAAGAGATGGGTCAGGTATAGTACCACATGTGTGGGAGAGCAGTCAATAGGGTTGATGCTTTTACTCCTGCACCAGATGACAAATCTCTTCCACTTGCTAGAATAGCAGTGGCGAGTGTTCGGTTTTCTGGCTTCCCTGAGGATGTCCATGCATCTTTGCGGGAGTTGTAGATGTCCGAACTCTATGACCTCAGGAGCCAAGCTGCTAAATTCATGTTCTGGGGGCATGGGTGCAGAGTCCTGCCCTTGTTCTGAGATAGCATGTTGTACGGGCAGGGGAGTTTTACTGGGGGAGATAGAGACATCTCCAACAAGTGAGCGAACCATGGCTGTCGGGCCCACATTGGGGCCACCAGTATCATGGTCACTTGTTCCTGGTGCATCTTGTGCACCACCTTGTTGAGAAGGGGAGTCGGGGGAAAAGCGTAAACAAATTTCCCTGACCATTGCATCGATAGACCGTTCCCCTTGGATTGGTTCTGGGGGTACCTGGAGGCGTAACTTAGGCATTGAGAGTTCTCCAGGGTTGCGAACAGGTCTATTTCTGGGAATCCCCATTGTGTGAAGACGTCGAAGACGATGTCTTCGTGCAGACGCCATTCGTACTCTTCGGGCAGGGGGAAATCTCTGCTGAGTCTGTCTGCCAGCAGATTGAGTTCCCCGGGTACATGTAGTGATAGTAGGAACATGTCCTGTTTGAGAGCCCACTTCCATATATTCTGGGCCAGTTTGGACAAGCCTGGAGAGTGGGTGCCCCCCTGCTTGTTGATGTAGTACATGGCTGTAGTGCTGTCCGTAAGGACCATTACTGTCTTGCCTTGTAGGTGTTCTTGGAAGGCTTTTAGCGCCTTGAATACCGCTAGTAGCTCCAGTAGATTGATGTGTTTGGATGCTACGTTCGGAGTCCACACTCCGTGAGCAGTCTGATGGGATAGGTGAGCACCCCATCCTGTGAGGGATGCGTCTGTGGTTAGAGTGGCTTCCGCCGCGGGTGTGGCAAAGGGTTTTCCTTTTTCCATGTTCCCCTTTGTCCACCACTGTAGCGAGAGAACCAAGGCCTGCGAGACCACCACTAGATCGTCCCATTGTCCGCTGGCCTGACACCACTGGCTGTTGAGCCACTCTTGCATTGGGCGCATGCGCAGGCGCGCGTGAGGTACCAAATAAATACACGACGCCATCATTCCTAGCAAGCGCATTGCTTTGCGTACCGTCACCTCTCGGCCGGTCACATATTGGGGGATCTGAAACAGCATGTTTTGGACCCTCTCTTTGGAGGGGAAGACGAGGCCGTCCCTTGTTTGAATTAGAGCCCCTAGAAATTGTTTGATTTGACTGGGGTCTAGACTGGACTTCTTTTCGTTGATGGAGAAGCCCAGTTGGAACAAAAGGTCTACCGTCTTTTGGGTATTGGAGAAACATGTTTCGTAGGAGTCCCCTGTTATGAGCCAGTCGTCGAGGTAAGGGTAAACTGGGATGGACAACCTGCGCAGGTGGGCCGCAGCCACTGCCAGTACCTTTGTGAATACCCTTGGTGCTGAAGCTATACCGAAGGGTAGCACCTTGAACTGGTAGTGTTTGCCCTCTATCATGAACCTTAGGTATTTTCTGTGCGCTGGCAACATTGAAATATGAAAGTATGCATCTTTCATGTCCAATGTTGTCATGTAATCTCCCTGTGAAAGCAGCGGGATCACCTCCTGTAAGGTCACCATACGAAACTTTTGGGGTTTGATAAACTTGTTCGCTGGGCGCAGATCTAATACAGGGCGCATGGTTAGATCCTTTTTGGGTACAAGGAAGTACACTGAATAAATACCTTCCGTTACCTGAGATAGAGGCACGACCTCTATGGCTCCTTTTTCCAGCAGTTGTTGTACTTCTTGAAGAAGGATGGCAAGATGTTCCGGCGTCAACCGCCGTCCCCTCGGGGGTCTGTAGGATGGGGAACTGTTGAATTCGATACAGTATCCGTGGGCTACGGTGGAAAGTACCCAACGGTCTGACGTTATCTCCTCCCATGCAGGAAGAAAGGATGTTATCCGGCCCCCGACCGGTGTTGCATGGGAGGGGACGCGAATCTTCGCGTCACTTGGAGTTGTTGGGGGCTTGGGAGCCTCTGGGGGTGGATCCCCAACCTCTCCCTTTGCCCCGGCGTTGGCCTCTTTGGCTGTACTGCCCACTATTGGCTTGGTAATTGGTGGCAGGGTATTGCTGATGGTGACCTTGTTGTTGTTGCCGTTGGCCACGAAAAAAGCGCTTGTTGCCATAGCCGCGTCTGGTAGTGGGCTTAGAGATCTGGTCAAGAGTCTTGATAGTGTCGAACTCTTTTTTGGCCATCTCTAGGGCTTCATCTACCGCTTTTCCGAAGAGGTTGGCGTCCTCGACAGGTTTATTTATTAAAGACGCCTGTGTCTCCGGTTTAAAGCCTGAGTTGCGCAGCCATACATGGCGCTTTAGGAGTATTCCTTGTACCAGGGAACGTCCTGCTGTTTCTGCCGCGTCCAGAGTTTTTTACAATGCTCTGGTTCACTTGTGTTCCTTCGCCAATCGTCGACAGTAGGCGTGTACGTAAAGGCTCCGGTGCTTCCTCTGCGTCTTTGCGCAGTTTGGCCCACTGCGCGTCTGCGTAGCTCGCAAGCAAGGAATTGTTGTTGGCAATTCTTGCTGAGAAGGCAGCCGAGGAAGTAACTCTTTTTGCAAGGGCAAATAGCCTCTTGCCCTCCTTGTCAGGGGGTGCCTCACTGGTGGAAAGTGGTACCCCTGCCCTCTTTCTAGTATTAGATACAACTAGGGAGTCCGGTATGGAATGTCCCCTAATGTAGAGCGGGTCTGAGGGTGAAGGAGCGAAAAGTTTCTCAATCCGTGGATTGACCCCTCTGATCAATGCGGGAGTGGACAGCGACGGGGTGATCCTCCTTTTAACTGAGGCGAGGAGTGGAATGGTCTGGCTGACCGGGGGTTTTTCTTTAATGACTCTTTCTACAAAGTCTAATTCTGGAGAGAGTTCTCCCGTGTCCAGTTCGAAATGCGCTGCTGCTCTGCGCAACAGTGCATTGAAAGTAGGCTGATCTGCGCCTTCTGTTGATGCGCACCGGCCGATGGTTTGGTGGTGGCGCCCTTGTTTGCCGAAAGCCCAGTCGCAGGTCGCGGCTGCGGTTGCGAGAGGGGCTTCGAACCCGAACGGTCCGAGGAGGCCGCCGGTGGAACCTGCGTCTCCTTGGGCGCCGAAGCTCTCTTCGACTTAGACGAAGAAGAGCCATGGGTTGTGTGCTTATCTTTATGTGAATCTTTGTGTGCGTCAGTGTCGCCGGGGTGTTCATCCCCATAAGCAGGGCGTGAGCCGAGCCCGTCGGGGCCGGGGACAGACGACGAAGCGCGTAAGCGCTCCTTAGAGGGGGTTTCGACTTCCGTGGCGGAGGTCGTGTCATCGCGTTCCTCGTCACTGTCGGTGGTAGCAGCGGCGGGTGAACCTTCGGCCTTCGACATCGCGTAGGCCGCCCACCTTTTAACCCTACGGTCTTTTAGAGTTTTAGGCTTCAGAAGCCGACAAGCCGCGCACCCTTCCTCTTTGTGATCGAGGGGCAAGCAGCGGTTACACCGTGAGTGCTTGTCCTTCCAAGTGAATTTGCCTTTACAAAGTGGGCAAAACCTAAATGGTGTCCTCTCCATAGCAGAGGCAATAAATCGCGATAAACACCCCCAGGGAAAGGAAGGGGAAAGGGAAAGGCATTCTCAGAAAGACCCAGAGATGTCCCACGACCCCACTCTCCCTACTGTATGTGGCCAGCGAGGCCAGGCCACGTGTTCGGCAGCGCCGAAGATTTCCTCCGCTCGACCCTCCGTCGACGATTTTGCTCGGCGGAGAACAGCTACACTGCGTCGAGGGAGTGCTGTATTAATCTTCGTAGAAGAAACGACCAAAGGTCGAGGGTTGCAATGTCTCTCGAGGAGCTCCGCGTGAAGGCGACCAGAAGCTGGGCGGAAAAAAACAATCTGAGGGACCTCGACGCGTGAGGGATTGTGGGTACAACGCACGTCACTATAGGGATAGTGTTTCAGACACGCCTGGTCGACGTCCCCTTTTCGACTACGAAAAACAAAATGCAATACTCCGCAGTGACCACTGGATGTCGGACCTATGCACAGCATGTGATTCTAAGCAGATTAACAAACATCAGAAATATATATATACATACACACACTGCCACCTAGCAGTGCATGTACATAGCCCATTATAGCCTATGAGCCACTTCATTGTGTAGTCCCTCCACCTCACTTTGGTCCTTTATGGCCCCAGCCAATGAGGTGGCAGGGCTTAAGCTCCGCCCCCGGCAGCCATCTTCAGATTTTGAACCGTAGAGATTACAGTATGATGGATGCCGAGCATAGGAGCAGCCTCTCAGGGGAGGCGGGCGGGCGCATGTGAATCTATGAAAGATACCAATGCTGGAGAAATACAGTTACAGGTAAGTAACTAAGACTTCTCCAGCATTGGATCTTTCATAGATTCAGATGCTTGAATAGAATACCAAGCAGTTAAAACATGCCACCATTATAAACAGATATGCATAATTACAGAAAAACATATTTCTGATCAAACCTTTACCATGCAGCAACACAACGGTTACATACTTCGGGAAAGGTGGGAAAGGAGGCTGGTCCTACCTTACACAAAGAGATGGCGGAGCACTGCCTGTCCAACTGCAGTTTCTTTGTTGGTATCTTCAGTCAGGCAGTAGTGTTTCGCGAAAGTATGGAGAGTGCTCCAGGTGGCAGCTCTGCATATGTCTTTCAAGGCCACCCCTGCGTGGAATGCTGTTGACGCCGCCCTTCCTCTGGTGGAGTGCGCAGACGGCGGTCTAGTTAAAGGGTCGCCTTTCAACTGATGACAGTGGGTAATGCAGGACGATACCCAGCGTGCCAGGCTTTGTTTGGATATATGTTGGCCCTTGGTACGGCCAGAGAAGGAAATGAATAGCCGGTTTGAGGAGCGGAACTCCTTGGTTCTTTGCAAGTGAAACTTCAACACCCTAGAAACGTCTAGAGAGTGTAATGTCCTTTCCGCTTCCGAAGCGTGATTCTGGAAGAAGGTTGGTAAAACAATGCGCTCAGTGAACGACATCTCCGAAAGTACCTTGGGGAGGAACTTCGGGTGAGGCCTTAAGATGACGCGGTCCTTCTGGAACAAGGTAAATGGAGGTTCCGAAGACAAAGCTTGCAACTCACTGATCCTTCTGGCCGATGTGATGGCTACCAGGAAGGATGTCTTCCAGGACAAGAATTTCATATCGCATCTATGTATGGGCTCGAAGGGAGGTTGCATGAGGGCTGTTAAGACAGTGTTGAGGCTCCAGTCCGGAACTGGTGTAGGTGTAGGCGGATAAGTACGCATCAGCCCTTTCAGGAAGATCTTGATCGCTGGTAAGGAGAGTAAGGCTTGCGTCTCCGCGGTTACTGTGTAGGCCGCTATGGCTGACAGATGGACCTTGATAGAGGACAGTGAGAGCCCTGATTTAGCCAGGTGCAACAAGTAAGGCAGAATTTGATCAACCGAGGCCGTGAGGGGATCGATCGCAGAGGTCTCGCACCATTTGGAAAACCTGGTCCATTTTCTGGTGTAGGTGAGTTGCGTGGACGGGGCTCTAGCGGCCCTGATGATATCCCAGCATTCTGATGGTAACTTTAGGTGCATTAGTTTACGCTGCTCAGGAACCATGCTTTGAGGGACAGGCTCCTCGGGTCGTGGTGGAGGACCTTGCGGTTCTGTTGTGTCAGTAGATATTGATGTGATTTGAGACGAATCGGGGTTTTGCAGGATAGATGTCTCAGCGTCGGGTACCAGACTTGCCGTGCCCAATCGGGTGCAATAAGAATCAAGGAACAATCCTGTTCTTTCACCCTGCGAAGTACCCTCGACATGAGGGGAATGGGTGGGAAGGCGTAGAGGAGCTTCCCCGACCAATCCACTGAGAACGCGTCTCCCAGCGATTGGTGCTCGGGGTATCTTGACGCAAATCTCTTGCATTTTTTGTTGTTCCTGGTGGCGAAAAGGTCGATCTGCGGATGGCCCCATAAGGCAAATATCCGTCGGGTTTCTCTGTCGTCCAGCTCCCACTCGTGTGACGCTGTGTATTCTCTGCTTAATCTGTCCGCTAGGACATTGTCTACTCCTGGAAGGTGCTCTGCCCTGATCTGTATCCCGTAGCGCAAGGCCCATGCCCATAGCTGTTGGGCTTCTTGCGACAGAATCTGAGACCTCGTGCCTCCCTGCTTGTTTGTATAGTGCATGGAGGTCGTGTTGTCTGTCTGGACCGTAAGAACTTGACCAGCTATAACCGGTAGGAAGGCTTTCAGCGCCAACCTTACGGCCCTGAGCTCCAACACGTTGATGTGGAGCTGGGACTCTTGTGCCGACCAAGATCCCTTGGTTTGGAGGTCCGCAAGATGAGCGCCCCAGCCTGATAAGGAAGCGTCCGTCCGCAGCAGGAGGGTCGATGTCGGTGCTTGAAACGGCATTCCCTGTAGAAGATTCCTCGGAACGTTCCACCATCGAAGGGCCTTGTGCAACGTCGATGGAATCTGGACAATGTCTTCCCAGCATCCGAAAGCTTGTTTCCATTGGTGGTCCAGAGCTTCCTGAATCGGCCTCATGCGAAGCCTGCAGTTCGGTATGAGGAATATGCATGATGACATCATACCCAATAGGGATTTGTAAGAGCGTACAGATGTCTCTTTCTGTAGGAAGTTCGAAGTTGAGCGTAGAATCGCTGCTATTCTCTCTGTGGATGGTCTCACTCTGGGAATGCCGGAGTCGAGCTCGGCTCCCAGGAAGAGAGCTACCTTGCTGGGAACGAGGCAGGACTTCGTCTGGTTGATGGAGAAACCTAACTCTTTTAGAAGGTTGACCGTCCTCGACACTGCCGAACGAGCCTTTGCAGCTGAACTTGCCTTTATCAGCCAATCGTCCAGGTATGGAAAAACGTCCGTTCCTGCTCTCCTGAGACTTGCCGCTACCGGTGCCAGGCACTTCGTGAAAACTCTTGGCGCCGATTTTAGACCGAACGGAAGCACTTGATACTGAAAGTGGAGCCCTCCCACTGTGAACCTGAGGAACTGCCTGTGTGCTGGATGGATCGGAATGTGGAAGTATGCATCCTCCAAGTCTAAAGTGGCCAAGAAGTCGTGCTTGTTTAACCAAGGTAGCACCCCTTGTAGAGCTACCATCTTGAAAGTTATGCGCTTGATGAACTTGTTGAGAGCCCTCAGGTCCAAGATGCGCCTCCATTGACCGTTTTTCTTTCTGACGAGGAAAAATCGGGAGTAGAAACCTTTTCCCCTCTGAGAATAGGGTACTGGCTCTACTGCTGCCTTCTGGAGCAGTTTTTGCACTTCGGACATGACCTGTCTTAGCATATGCACTCTGCGGGGAGTTGGAGGCAGGGAAGGAGGTTGGTCCAGAAATTCCAAGGTGTGACCCTTTCGGATCACCTGTAACACCCATTTGTCCGATGTAATTGACCGCCAGCGTTGGAAAAACTGGCTCACCCTTCCCCCCCACTGGGGCGTGGCGAAGGGGGGGGGGGGATTGGTCGTCAGTTCTGCTTGCCTTGCGACTTCCCTTGGGCGGAGCCACGTCTGCCTCTATGGGCGTATCTGTTGGATGACTGATATTTATTGGCTTGGTACGTGCCGCCTTGTGCTTTTTGACCATAGGAAGAACGACTGTATCCCCTGAACTTGGAAGATGAACCTCTAAAGGGATGAAAAGACCGATGGTCCTTACTTTTGTCCTTTAAAGAACTGATGGCTCTGGCTGTGTCAGTGTCTGTCTTGATTGCCTTCAAATGGTCATCTATCTTTTTCCCAAAGAGATCTTGGCCGTCAAATGGCATGTCTAGTATCTGCGCCTGAACTTCAGGTCTAAAGTTAGTAGCCTTCATCCAGGCCTGCCTTCTGAGCACTGTGCCGTGCGCCATCTGTCTGAAGCCTGATTCGGCCACATCAACTGCTGCGTCGATCATGTGATCCGATGTTGCTTCACCATCCGCGATTATGGATTTTGCCTCCTCCTGGAACTCCGGTGGTAATTGTTTCGCCAAGTTAGACATGCGGAGCCAAAGCTCGCGATCGAATCTTGCGGTCATGGCCAGTGCATTACCCGCTCTGATTGTAAGTGATGCAGAAGATGATACTTTCCTGCCCATGGCTTCCAATTTACGTCCGTCCTTATGCGGTGGGGCCGACAACGGTGAGGAGGGGTTGGCGAGTTTCTTTCTGGCCGCCACTGTAATAACTGAGTCCGGTTTCGTATGACCCCTTAAACAAAGCGGTGCCGAATCCGGAGCTTTATATTTCTTTTCTGGCCTGGACACCAAAGCCGGAGTCGATAAGGGCGTAGATAGGATCTTGGATCCGGAATCCCAGATGGTATCGAGGAGGGGAATTGTGGTCACTGTCCTTCGTTTGTCCCTGTGCTCGTAAAGCACTGATTGCCTTTCCTCCGAAGAAACCTGAATTTTAAACAGTTCTGCGGCTTTACCTATTATGGTGTGGAAAGAGACGAGATCATCCGGTGGTGAGGCCTTGCCCGGCGAGTCTCTCCTCCTGGGCTTCTCGACGACGTAGACATCCCAATCGTCTGGCTCCTGAGCAATTTCTCCTTCTTCTGGTTCCGAAAATTCACCAAAAGGATCCTCCTGCCAGTCTGATACCGAGATGGTGGACGGTACCATGGTGGGATCTACGTCCGGAGATCGCGGTCTGTGCGATGACGGGACTCTTGTAGGTGAAGCACTGTGGGAGCTGCTCCTCGGTCTTCGAGCAGGTGATCTCATCCGTTTTTGCGGTCTACTCCTGTAAGGAGAGCAACCCGATGTGCCTGGAATCGGGGATGACTCTCTAGGAATGGGATCAATCGGAATTTGCTTCTCCTTTTGCCATTTGTAAAATTCTTCTACAATCCTCTGCACGGATAACATGAGCACCGGGTCATGAGGATATTCGGATTCTCCCGTGGACGGGTGCCAAGGAGGGCTGTATTGCTTCGGTAAGGGACCGATGGACTCTTCCACCACTTCCGCATCGGAGAATTCTTCCTGAAGAATTATATACGGAAGTTCTGCCATGTGCCCCAAAGGTGAAAATTGTTGTACCAGAGGTTCAGTTACAGTATTCTTCTCAATGATATTGCTTTCAATGACAGGAGCTTCAAGAGTGAGAGGCAGTAATTCCTCTGTAACTGCCGAAATTTGCGGTGCCTGTGATGGCGTTATGGATGATGTTATCCTCGTCGACGACTGAGGTTTTCCCGTCGACGAGGGCTTCGCCGTCGACTGAGATTTTCCCGTCGACGACAGAGATTGTCCCGTCGACGGAGGCTTCGCTGTCGACTGAGATTTTCCCGTCGACCGAGCTTTTCCCGTCGACGACAGATTTTCCCGTCGACAAGGGATTCGTCGTCGACGACTGACCTTTTCCCGTCGACGAGGGCTTCGTTGACGAATGTGGAGTGTGTTCCGTGGACGACTGCGTCATGGAGGAATGCTTCGTGGACGAGTGGTGTTTCTTGCTCGTCGACGATTGCTTCGCGGTCGACATGTCCGATGACGATGATCTAACTGTCGACGATGTCTTAAGCGTCGTCGTCGTCGATGCTGGTTTCGTCGACGGTATGGCCGATGACGGGCCTTTACCTTCACTCGTGGGCGGTTTACCCGCCGACGACTGCCCCCCCCCCCCCCGTTTTTTGCAAACTCCTCCTTACCTCTGGAGGCAGATTTTGCTGACTTTTTCTGGCTTGATAGGTCAACTGGAGGCAGAAAGGGTATCAATTCCAGCTTCCTCTTTTTGGATTTGGGAGAGGAATTCCTTTCCACTGAAGAGGCCCTTCTCTTTGAAGTTTGCCTCTCAGATGGAATGCTGGATTGGACAGGAGCTGTTCTGACAGACTCTTCGTCCGAAGATTGATCCCTGGATTCCAGGTATGCAAGGAGTCTTCTATGCCTGTCATGAAGGGTCTTAGGGGAAAAGGTTTTACAAATCTCACATTTTTTAATGTCATGTGGGTACAGACAATAAATGCAATGCTCGTGGGGGTCCTTGTAGTAAACCAATTTCTTCTTGCACCTCGTGCAGTCCCTGAACAGGGAAGGCTTCCTGACAGCCTGAGGTGCCTCCATTTCTGAAGAGAAGTTCAGTCGACGATTTTGAGAGGAAAACAACAAGTTTTGTCACCAAGGTTAATTGGAAAGAAAGCCCCTAAGAAGGGGAACAAGATGGAATATATTTTACAAATATATTCCACACAAAAGTAGAAAGAATTTGAGAAAGCTCAGAGAGCTTGAGGGTTCCCTGTGTCTGATAGACTGCGGTGAAAAATCTGAAGATGGCTGCCGGGGGCGGAGCTTAAGCCCTGCCACCTCATTGGCTGGGGCCATAAAGGACCAAAGTGAGGTGGAGGGACTACACAATGAAGTGGCTCATAGGCTATAATGGGCTATGTACATGCACTGCTAGGTGGCAATATATATATATATTTCTGAGGCTTGAGGAATCTGCTTAGATCACATGCTGTGCATAGGCCGACATCTAGTGGAAGCTGCGGAGTATTACAGTTTGTTTTTCGAAAGTCGAAAATGGGCGTCGACACAGGGCGTGCCAGTAATACTATCCCTAGTGTGACGTCCACTGTACCCATGATCCCTCACGCGTCTAGGATCCCCAGATTGTTTTTTTCCGCCATTCTGGTCGGAAGCACTTCATCGGAGTTCCCTGGCTTTGCCATATTTTCACTCAAAACTAATTCTAATTTGCCCCGTTTTGCAACCTTTCGTCGATCAACATCTCGACGCCGAACCGGGGAAGAGATCAACGTCGAATACCCGACGGATTGGGCCTTGAAGCCTCAGAAATATATATATATAGGTATATAATCATATAGACACCTTCTTACCTACACACACTTGCCCGCTGCCCACAGGCGCGTATGGAGGGTACGCCCTTTCAGTTTTGCCCCAAGTGTAATAAGAAATACCCTTGGGTAGATAAGCACGCTACGTGCAACCTTTGCCTGCCCAGAGACCACCCCGAGGCGGGTTGCAGGGCCTGTAGTAGGTTTAAGCCCAAAACTCTTAAGGACCGCTCCACCAAGCGTTGGGCCCACCACGCCAAGCTAGCAGCTATGGAGGCGGAGGGTACCTTCAGCGACGGCAGCGACGCCGGACTTTCGGACGGCGAGGGCACAAAGGCGTCGAAAGACAGCCGAACGCACGTCCCCGGCCTCGGAAGGTCGTCCGTCCCGGCGACTATGGGGAAGTCCCCCGGCGACAAAAGCGTTACACATACACACGCTAAACACAAAAAATCCACCCGAGATTCGACGTCGTCGAAACCTCGGAAAGAGGCACAGAAGGAGCGGTCCGAAAGGACGTCCTCTGGGCGGTCCCGATCGAGGTCGCCGCACGACGTCAGGCAAGCCTCCACACTTGCACATAGTGCCTCGACCATTAACATCACGGAAGATCAATCGTCCGGAGACGAACACGACTTCCGTCACCAGCCTGCACCCCAGGAAAAGGGTACATCACTTGGGAGTAAGGAGGGCCCAGTTTCGAAGGCTAGTTCGAAAGACAGGGATTCCACCTCCGATCCTCGACGCCAGGCGTCGAAAGTTAAGGGAAATGGTAAACACACTTCCACCCACGGGGGAGGGGGTAAGCAGCAAAGGAAACAACCCTTGCAATCCTCCACAACAAGAGAACTGACTTCCCCCTCCAAGTCTTCTCAGGGCCAGTCCATAGAAAGTTCCAGCAAGGTCACCCCAAGCTCCAAACTCTGGTCATGCGAGGACATTGACAGAGTAATGTCAAGGATGTCTTCCTTAGCAAATTTCTTCGAAAGACACCCTGACCAACTCCTAGCTTTAAACCCTCAGGAATCTTCTCCCTCAGGTTCAAGGGACCCTATCCCTTCAAATAAAAGGCCCCGGGTCGAGACGCCATTAAGGCCTTCAGACCCCTTTGAGGTCCAACCCTATTCTTGCCTTTTCCCTACAGACCAAGGGAACTCTTCCCTTATAGAGGGTCAGGAAATTGACACGCCAGAAGATCTCGCAGGGTCAGATTATTACGGGGAGGACGAAGACGAGTGTCAGGGGCAGGACTGGCCATAGACCATATTCTGTTGGAACTGTAGGGCCAGGGACCATGGAGAAGCCTAGACCTAGAAAGCTACTGTACTTCAAAAGGCTGTTATGCCCTTTCTGTAGACGTATTGCAGCCCAAAACTACAAATCCCAGCATTTGGCACACCAGGACTACATTTCCCAGCATGCTCTGCGGACTCGCGAGCCAATGGGAAGCCGCCCTGGGTGTGGCGCGCGAGTGCGCATGCGCAAGCCCCAAGGCACGGGGCTTGTGCTCGAGACATCGAGGAGAGTGGACGTGTGCCCAGCAGCTCCTCGGAATTCACACGCGAGGGGCCCAGAGCCTCCGGAGGAACCATCCGGCCCCTCGCTTCAAAGAGATAAGTACCGCTCAGCCCACGGAGTGTCTGGGATTTACGGGGGAAGCGCAGGGGGCATTTCCCAACCCCTCCAGAGCCCCTGCGCCGTCACATAGAAGCTAAGTGGGCGGGCTTCGGGGAGAGAGTTCTGCTCAGTGATTGTGTGCAGACGACACTATACGTGGATGATTCACGTGTTTTCGTCTCGTGGTACATAAGCCGGAAAGGCGCACGAGGCGGGAGCGCTTTACAGTGCAAAAGGCACTCGGTCTGAAGGAAGACCGAATATTGGCAAAATATAGATCCTGGGGGTTAAAGGCCACGTGCGGCAGCGCACCCCAAAGAAACATGAATCCTTGAATGCACGGAATGCGGAATGCTGAATGCGTGTAGAGTGTGTTTGGGAGAGTGAAAGACTGACAGAACCAGAAGGCACACGCTAATGCTTGTCCTTTGTTTTTCCTTTTAGTGTGCATCTGATCACCTGACCGCAAGGACGTGGCACAGTACTCGACAGCCTTTGCAGGACAGGACTTAAAGACAGAAGTATAAGCTAAGTGTGCTTGTGCACAAGACTTTTTGTTCATGAAAAATGTAACTGGACTCACATCTTGTTTACCAATCCATGTTTGTTTTAATTCATGTTCAGAGGAGAATGTACATGGTTTGTTGAAGGGCAATGTAGTGTGAAGGGAAACACCTTTACATGTAAAGGTGTTAAAAACACTTGCTGCAACCAGTTCAGGAAAAGTGTGCAGTCATCGTTTATCCTAAAATCCCCAGTCCCATCCATAACCTCTTCCTACCCCTCAATCCGGTTACCCTAAAATCCCTCTACCTATCCACTCATCGAGCCCCTAACCCTCCTTCCCCGCTCTGGTTACGGAGGTCTGTGTAAGCCTAGACTTGCAGACACTGAGACCATTGAGGGGGTGGTTGGTACTGCTTCGCTCCTGCGCCTTGGACCTGGGCAACCTGACAACGAGGATGAGCCAGAAAATAGCCCAGATATTTTCCGAATGGACTCACCAGTCGAAAGGGAAGCCCCAGTGTCTGATTCCCCAATAGATAATCAGCCCCTCCTGAATGAACTGCTCTTTCGGGCAGCTAACCACTTCCACATAGACACACAAGGTGTCCAGGAAGAGAGGGACTTTGCGGAGGAACTAATAGGGGAAAGGAAGCCAGTAGCCCAGACCATTCCCATCCTGAAATCTATTCAACGCAGAATAGCACCATCCCTTATCAACCCAAACCTGACAAGACCTGTAAACCCGAGGGTAGAGAAGCTGTTTAAAGCAGCCCAGTCGGACCCTCTATATATTAGAGGTCAACTTAAGCCAGACTCTCTAGTCGTAACCAACACCCGCAAGAGAGCTGGTACCCCATTATCTTCCTCTGA
Source organism: Ambystoma mexicanum (assembly GCF_040938575.1). Taxonomy (NCBI): domain Eukaryota; kingdom Metazoa; phylum Chordata; class Amphibia; order Caudata; family Ambystomatidae; genus Ambystoma; species Ambystoma mexicanum. The sequence continues at coordinate 1,487,820,541 of NC_090929.1, forward strand.
GGCTCCCCCCGACAAGGAAAGTAAGAAACTCTATGGTTTTGGCAGAAAAGTAGCTTCCACGGCAGCCTACCAAACCAGAATCGCGAATTCCACCACACTGTTGGCTAGCTACAACTGCCATCAGTGGGAAGAAGTGGCAGCACTAATAGATTCCGCTCCCGAACCCCTTAAGAGCCAGCTAGCTCGCATTTGTGCAGAGGGAAGAAACGTCTCAGGCTGCATTTTAAAAGCAACTCTGGACGCCGCAGACAATGCGGGTAGACTTATAGCAGAGGGGACTGTCATCAAAAGACATGCTTGGTTGAGGCAGTCGGGATTCAAAGCAGAAACACAAGCTGCACTCTTAGACAAACCAGTGGAAAGTGATCTCCTGTTTGGGAAGGCAGTCGAGGACGCTCTAAAAAACGCTAAGGAAGAATTCGACACCCTCAAATCCCTTGGCCAGTTAACTACCAAGCCACCTAACCAAAGAGGGAACGGCAATTTTCGTCGCCCCCGCGGCCAAAATTCCAATAGAGGAAATAGCTATTCCCACACCCAGGGTACCCAGTGGAACACCAACTCACAACAGTCTACACAGGGGTATGGTAGGGCTGGTAGAAGAGGACGTGGTAGAGGCAGAGGCAGCCCCAGTAGAGGAGGCGGCACGCCTCCACCAAAGCAGTGACGCTCAGTTCAGGGTACCTTCCCATGCAACCCCAGTAGGGGGACGAATATCCAGCTTCACCCAGGCATGGGAAGGGATAACATCCGACAGATGGGTGCTGTCAACGGTATCCAATGGGTACTGTATAGAACTACTGCAACGTCCCCTAAACCATCCTCCAAGACAAAAAGTCCACTCTTTAGAACATCAGAAGATCCTCCTCGAGGAGATCTACAATCTGCTCCTAAAGGACGCGATAGAAATCGTCCCAAGACACCAGGTAAACAAGGGTATTTATTCAACTTACTTCCTTGTTCCAAAGAAAGATTTAACAATGCGCCCAGTATTGGACTTGCGGCCTGCCAACAATTATGTCAAGCCCCAAAGGTTTCGTATGACTACACTACAAGAGGTAATCCCCCTCCTAAAAAAGGGGGATTACATGGCAACTTTGGATATGAAAGATGCCTATTTTCATATTTCCATGCTCCCAGCGCACAGAAAGTACCTACGCTTCAAGGTGGACAGTCAACACTATCAGTTCAAAGTGCTGCCCTTCGGGATAGCTTCGGCACCAAGGGTATTCACCAAGGTACTGGCGGTGGCGGCTGCACACCTACGCAGGAAAGCTATCCCAGTATACCCTTATCTGGACGACTGGCTCATAACGGGGGAAACCCCAGTAACTTGCAGGACAAACATTCAAAGGACTATCGACCTCCTTCACGAATTAGGCTTCTCAATCAACGAGAAGAAATCAAGCCTAGTGCCAAGCACCTCCAAACAGTTCCTAGGAGCTATCCTGGATACTCAAAGAGGGTTAACGTTTCCCTCAAAGGAAAGAATTCGGAATATACTACTGCAAATTCCGCAATATCAGGCCGGTCGCCAAATAACGGTACGCAAGGCAATGCGTTTGCTGGGCATGTTGGCTTCATGCATTTACCTGGTCCCCCACGCGCGCCTGCGCATGCGTCCCATGCAGGAATGGTTGGCGAAACAGTGGTCTCAGGCAAGCGGTCAGTGGGACGATCTAGTGGTCGTTTCGCCAACATTGGTACAAAGCCTTCACTGATGGACAAGAGTAAATCTTGCTCAGGGGAAACCTTTTCACGATCCCGAGGTACAGGCAATAGTCACTACCGATGCATGCCTCACTGGGTGGGGAGCTCACCTTCTCCACCACACAGCCCAAGGTCTCTGGTCTCCCTCAGTAGCCAGGAACCACATCAACCTGCTAGAACTTCTGGCAGTATTCAAAGCACTTCTAGCATTCGAGCCCTACCTGCTCAACCTGTCAGTGCAAATCCGGATGGACAGCACAACAGCCATGTTCTACCTGAACAAGCAAGGAGGGACTCGTTCACCAAATCTGTCCAAGCTTGCCCAGAAAATCTGGAGATGGGCACTCAGACGGAACATTTTCCTGTCATCACAACATGTTCCAGGGGAGCTCAATTCCCTAGCGGATGCTTTAAGCAGAGACTCCCTCCCAGAGGAACACGAATGGGTTCTACACAAAGAGGTCGTAGAAGACATCTTCTCTCAGTGGGGTTGCCCCACTATAGACTTATTCGCCACAAGCGAAAACAGACAATGCCCAGGATTTGCATCCAGGTTCCCCCAACCAGACTCCCAGGGGAACGCCCTGTAGATGAACTGGTCAGGGATGTTTGCGTACGCTTTTCCACCAACTCCTCTCATCAGGAAGGTGGTCAACAAAATGAACAGAGAGTCAATGACGCTCGTCCTAATTGCTCCCATGTGGGCAAGACAACCTTGGTTCCCACACTTACGCAGGATGGCGGTGTGCGAACCCATCAGACTTCCAACCTGGTACAACCTTCTGTCCCAGCACCAGGGTCAAACAGTGCATCCTCAACCCAACTCAATGAACCTGGCAGCATGGCTCCTGAGGTCATAGAGTTTGGACATCTCAATCTACCACAAAGATGTATGGACATCCTAAAAGAAGCTAGGAAACCAAACACAAGGCACTGCTACTTTGACAAATGGAGAAGATTTGTTATTTGGTGCCAGAATAAACAAATCAACCCAATTGAATGCACTCCTTCCACTATTGTTACATACATGCTCCACCTGCTAGATGCAGGTCTAGTTTTTAACTCACTAAAGGTGCACCTGGCAGCTCTATCAGCCTACACCACCTCCCATAACAAGGTATCGTGGTGGAAAATACCAGTGGTTAAAGCTTTCATGGAAGGAGTAAAGAGACTTCATCCTCCAATTTCCAACCCACCACCAGGATGTGACCTGAACGTGGTGCTATCTAAACTCATGGGCCCGCCCTTCGAGCCCATGCATAAAAGTAGTCTCAAACATCTGACTTATAAAACTGCCTTCTTAGTAGCCATTACTTCTATAAGAAGGGTCAGTGAAATCCAAGCTCTGTCAGTGCAGGATCCCTTCTTTACTGTCCACAAGGACAAGGAACAAGTTACTTACCTGTAACTGTTGTTCTCCAGCATGGGTCTGGCATGGATTCACATGCTCATGAATATTCCCCGTCGTCAGGCTGGGAATCCTCGGTAAAGAAAAAACCAGTATCAGTTTCGTTTCTGATCTGTCTTTCGTAGTAATAACCAATCACTGGTCTCTGCGTCATACTGACCACAGCCAATGACTGCCCTCTACCTAAGCACCGCCTCTGGCAGCCATCTTCAGATTTTTACCGCACGTTCATGTGTTGGGATCCTCGTGCTATTGCTCTCGAGCGTTAGTGCTATTTTTTCGCGCTTTTTCACAAAAACTTCGATTCTTTCGGTCAAAAGAGCCTCAAGCTCCACCGATCCTACATCCGATCAACGGGGACCCGTGTCGGATTCATCTGTGCCCCTCAAGGGTGAAGATTTCGTCGAGCTACACTTCGGAGGACTCCAGAAGCTTCTCAGGCCCGGTCTCGGAGATGGCCCAGGAGAAGGGAAGCTCGACGCCCGGAAAGCTGTTCAGGGCCTGCCCTGGATGCCAGCTGCAGAACGTCTTCAAGGAGGACGAACACTCTTTCTGCCTTTACTGCCTTCATGGGGACAAGACGCACGTGGAGAAGGACTGTGCGTTTTGCGGCAACATGTCGGAACGGACCATGAAGGACCGCCATCAACGTCTCGCCAGCTGGCTGGAGGGTAAGAGCCCGTCTGGCGAGAAGAAGAAGAAATCTGAGCGGTCTTCTAAGACCTTTGAGGGCGCCCCGGCGACGGGGGCCCAACATAAGGCCAAGCACCGCGAGTCCGCTGGCACCGGGAGCGCCGACCGGTCGGGCTCTACGGGCGCCAGGCAGGGCGCACCCTCCCCGGCACCATCAACCACGAGCCAACGCTCTGGGTCGGGTAAGAGGAAGGCCGAGCACCCGGCGAAGCTCCTGGAGAGACCCCGGTCGAGCTCTAAGGCAGAGGAGGAGCGTGGCAGTGCCCCCTCCCTCAAGGATAAGGCGGTGAGCGCACCTAAGGTGGTGAAGGCCTTGATCCATTCGACCAAGCCCTCTATCGAAACGGTCGCGGCGGCCCTGGCCCAGCCTGTGGAGGCTGCACCAGTGGTGGCGGCCTCGGGGCCCAGAATCTCCCTGCCTCCTCGGAGGGAGTCTTCTTTCGTGCCCATCGATAGGACCCCCGTGAAACCCTCCGTGGGGAAGAAGGGGGGGCAGGGCGTCGTCGTAGATTCGGCCTCAACCTCAGAAGAGGAACTGATCGAGGTCTTAAGCCACGGCCTAGGCGTGGAACAAGACCAGCCCGTCGGAATGGGCCCCGACGCAGGTGACGACGACGACATCGTCGAGGATACCGACGGGGCCCCTGCTCGCCCGTCGGATTCCCCTCTGCCAGCGCCGCAAGACAACTCAGCGGCCATTTTGTTGGCTATACAGTCCTTATGCTCCGAGATAAGGACGAGACTACCGTTACCGACGGAGGAACCTCTCCCGTCGGGGGATCCAGAACCGGGACCTTCTGGTGTTCCCCCTACCAAGAAAAGAAGGATCCATCCACCGCCTCCTTTTCAACCGTCGCGCCCCGTCCAGCCCTCCTCCCCGTCCACCCGAGGGGATGATACGGGGACTGACACGGCAGCGACGGGTACGGACGACGAGGCATACGACGAGGATTTTCCGTCGTCGCCTCCCACCAGGGCTTCTCCGCCCGACGAGATTGGATCGTTCCACTCAATGATCGCCAGGGCATCCGAGCTTTTCCAACTCTGCCCTGAGGAGAAGAAAAAGGAAGGCTTCCTTTACCAACGGCGCGAGACCAAGAGGAAGACGGTCCTCGCAGTGCCTCTGTTGGACGACATTTGGGATGAGGGCCTTTCCCTCCTCAAGAACCCTTCCACGACGCCAGCGAAAAGAGACCGGTACGAGAAAAAGTACCGGGTCCCGGACTCGGCCCCCCTATGCCTCCGGGCGCAGCCTACCCCGGACTCCGTCGTCTCCGCGGCAGCCAGGAAGAAAGCGGGGGGGGGGGTGCGGCCTCCACGTCGACTTCCCCGCCGGACGGCGAGGGAAAGAAATTGGATGCCATGGGACGCAGAGTCATCTCGTCGGCGGCGACGACGATTAAAGCGGCCAACGCCTTGGCTATCGTGGCCCGCTACGACAGGGAACTCTGGTACAAGATAGCTCCCCTGCTGGATTTTCTGCCGGACGACAAGAGGGCGGAGGCCCTTGAGATCCTGCAGGAAGGTGAGGTGGCCTCGGACCACGCCATCACCGTGGCGACGGACATCGCCGACACTGGGTTCCGCCAGATGGGCAACGGCGTTTGCCTTCGACGTCGCGGATGGCTCAAGGCTACGGACTTTCGGCAGGACGTCCAGACCAGGGTCCTGGACATGCCCTTCGACGGGAACAACCTGTTTGGGAAGACAGTGGACGATTCCCTTCAGGCCATCAAGGCGGATACTGAGACGGCCCGGGCCCTTGGAGTACTGCAGCAACGGCGGACGCCCTTTCGGAGCGGCGGAGGCAAGGGCGCCTCCAAAGGTTCCGGCGGCGGTTTCGCTTCCTACCGTCAAGCGGCCCGCTCGTCGTCGCAAGAGGCCTACAGAGGACGAGGCAAGTCTGGCGGCCCCCGCCGTCGTCGCCAAGGAGGCCAAGGCGGCAAGGCCGCGTCCAAGCAGGATTGAACCGGCCGTGGGGTCGGGCCCCCACCGAAGCACCCCGGTGGGAGGCCGGCTGGCGGGCTTCGTCAGCGTGTGGGAGTCCATCTCCACCGACCGTTGGGTGCTGGACGCCCTGGCCCGGGGCCACGCGCTCGAGTTTCAAAGAAGGTGCCCGCGCGTCCCCCCCGTGGCCAGGAAAGAACTTCACGTCCCTCAACTTCTCCTGGAGGTAAAGGCGATGCTCAGAAAGGGCGCCATCGAACTCGTCCCAAAGAGGCTTCGGGGCTCCGGAGTCTACTCGCGTTACTTCCTCGTGAAGAAGAAGACGGGAGGATGGCGCCCCATCCTGGACCTGCGACGCCTGAACAAGTTCATCAAGGCGCAGAAGTTCCGGATGGTCACCCTCCAGCACGTCCTGGGTCAGCTGGAGGAAGGAGACTTCCTATCGTCGTTGGATTTGGAGGATGCCTACTTCCACATTCCCATCCTAAAGGGGCACCGAAAATTCCTCAGATTCGTGGTCCAAGGGCGTCATTACCAGTTCAAAGCCCTTCCCTTCGGACTGCGGTCGGCACCCAGGGTTTTCACCAAGTGCCTCGCACCGGTGGCGGCGCAGCTGCGCCGCGAGGGGATTCACGTCTACCCCTACCTGGACGACTGGCTCATCCGCGCCAAGACGAGGGAGCTCGCCGTGGTCCACACGGCAAGGACCGTCCAACTCCTCACGGACCTGGGATTCTCCGTGAACTACGCCAAATCCCACCTGGTGCCCGCGCAAGTCGCACTGTTTCTGGGAGCGAGGCTCGACACAGTGCCCCTTCTGGCCTCCCCGTCGGAGGAGAGGACCAGGACCATCTTGGGCAAGGTGCAACGGATGTTGGTGGCCGACGCGGCCAAGGTGAGGTCCATCAAGTCCCTCCTCGGGATGATGTCTTCCTGCATCTACCTCATTCCCATGTGCAGGCTCCGGATGCGCCCGTTGCAAGAGTTCCTGGATGCGCGCTGGATCCAGACGACGGGCAGCTTCGAGGAAAGGATCAAGCTCGACGAGAGTTTCCGACGAGCGATACGGTGGTGGGGCACCCGCGCGCATCTGACGGCGGGCATGGACTTCCAGACCCCAGCCCACCAGGTGACTGTGACCACGGATGCCTCCCTAGAAGGGTGGGGAGCGCACACCGAAAATCTGCACGCAAGGGGACTCTGGCTCCCGACGGAGAAGTCCCTGCATATCAACGTCCTGGAGCTCCGTGCAGTGTTTTGGGCCCTCAGGTCCTTCCTTCCGTCCCTCAAGGGCAAGGTGGTGAGGATCTTCACCGACAACACCACCACCATGTTTTACATCAGGAAACAGGGCGGAACCAGGTCCCCAGCGCTGTCCAAGGAGGCGCAGGACCTGTGGCATTGGGCCGTCGCCCAAGGGATTCTTCTGGTGCCGTTTCATCTGGCAGGGATAAAAAACACCATCGCCGACTCACTCAGCAGGGAGCTGCGCTCGTGCCACGAGTGGGAACTACGGCAGGATCTGGTGGATCGCCTCTTCCGACGGTGGGGCACACCCCAGATCGACCTGTTCGCGACGGCGAGGAACACCAAGTGCCGGAGGTTCGCCAGCAGGTTTCCCCAGACGAGGAGCATGGGCGATGCTTTCTCGTTCCCCTGGGAGGGCCTGTTCCTCTACGCGTTCCCTCCCTTGCCTCTGCTAATCCGGCTCGTCAACCAGCTCAAGAGGTCACGGTGCAGGATGATCCTCGTCGCACCTGCGTGGCCGAGGCAGATATGGTTCCCGGACCTTCTGGACTTGTCGGCGTCCCCGCCAATCAAGCTGCCGGCGGACGCGGATCTACTCTCCAGGGAAGGAGGCGCCATCCTCCACCACGACCCGAAGTCGCTGAACTTGCAGGCCTGGCTCCTGCAGCGCTAGAGTTTGGAGGATACGACATACCGGCCGATTGCAGAGAGGTTCTTGCAAAGGCCAGGGCGTCCTCGACTCTTAAATGCTACGGACACAAATGGAAGAGGTTCTCTGTCTGGTGCTACGCACAGAAGATTAACCCTCTACGGATTACGGCTCCCCAAGTGCTGCCGTACCTGCTGACGCTGGCCAAAGCTGGTCTGGCACACGCGTCCATCAAGATTCATCTTGCTGCGATCTCCCGATACACCAGAACCACGGGCCGGACGTCCTTGTGGTCTCATCGTCTGGTGAAAGAGTTCATGAAGGGACTGTTCAGATCGTTCCCGCCGGTGAAGGCTCCGGCCCCGGCGTGGGAGCTCAACGTGGTGCTGACCAAACTCATGGGACCTCCGTTCGAGCCTCTGCACTCGGCCCCGTTGAAGTTTCTATCGTGGAAAACAGCTTTTCTCGTGGCCATCACCTCCGCACGACGAGTGGGAGAGATCCAGGCCCTTTCCTGCAAGGCCCCGTACTTGACTTTCCACGACACGAGGGTAGTGCTCAGGACGCACCCCTCCTTCATGCCCAAGGTACCGTCGGACTTTCATCTCAACGAACCCTTGGTGTTACCTGTGTTCTTCCCGTCGCCTTCGTCGCCGGCTGAGAGGACTTTGCACTCGCTGGATGTAGCTAGAGCGCTGAAGTTCTACGTGGACCGCACGAAAGGTTTTCGGAAGACGTCACAACTCTTTGTGAACTTTGGACCTGTCAATCAGGGGAAGGCTCTCTCGAAGGCTTCCATCTCCAGATGGCTCTCCGGCTGTATCATGTACTGTCACCGGTTGGCAAACCGACCGCTGCCTGGCCGTCCGAGAGCCCATTCCACCAGAGCGATCGCAGCTACCACGGCGTTCCTATCTGGTGTGCCCCTGCTGGACATATGCAGGGCTGCTACGTGGAGGTCGACGCACACCTTCACGAAATTCTACTGCGTCGACCGGGATTCCAGGGAGGAGTCTAGGGTCGGCCAAGCAGTGCTGCGCAACCTGTTCGCCTGAGGTGAGCCTGGTGAGGAGGTAAGATGCTTAATGTTGAGTTGATGTGATGCTTAATGTTGAGCCTTTGCCACCTCCCGTGGTTGTGCATGTGTGTACTGCTATGTATTCTTTATTCATGAGCATGTGAATCCATGCCAGACCCCATGCTGGAGAAGGAACAAGTTACTTACCTGTAACTGTTGTTCTCCAGCATGGGTCTGGCATGGATTCACATGCGAACCCTCCCGCCTACCCCTCTGCGGCTCTTCACTTGGTCATACTGCCACTTCACGTGCTTCCAAATCTGAAGATGGCTGCCAGAGGCGGTGCTTAGGTAGAGGGCAGTCATTGGCTGTGGTCAGTATGACGCAGAGACCAGTGATTGGTTATTACTACGAAAGACAGATCAGAAACGAAACTGATACTGGTTTTTTCTTTACCGAGGATTCCCAGCCTGACGACGGGGAATATTCATGAGCATGTGAATCCATGCCAGACCCCATGCTGGAGAAACTGGTTTTACGCACACACCCTAGGTTCTCACCTAAGTTTATCTCTAAATTCCACGTAAACCAGTCCATAGAGCTTCCGGCTTTCTTCCAAAACCCACAAAGCTCAGCTGAGGTGAAACTACACACACTAGATGTGCGTAGGGCGGTCCTCTACTATGTAAACAAGACCAGACCGTTACGAAAAACAGATCAGCTGTTTGTCTCCGTAGCTACAGGCAGAGAGGGGGATCGCGTCTCTAAAGGTGCCATCTCTAAGTGGATTGTTAACTGTATCCAGCTGTGTTACTCACTCGCTGAAAAAACTCTGCCTTTCACGCCTAGGGCCCACTCTACAAGAGGTATTGGGGCCACTCTGGCTTTCATTGCAAATGTACCCCTTGACACCATTTGCAAAGCAGCTACTTGGAGCTCTATTCACACTTTTACTCAGCACTACTGCATTGACACTCATTCCAAGACAGATACACAAGTGGGACAAGCGGTTCTAAGACATTTATTTGCTCATGACCCTTCTCACACCCCACCTCCTTCTTCAGGTACTGCTCGCTAATCTATGCACAGCATGTGATCTAAGCAGATTCCTCAAGCCTCAGAAGAGATACATTACTCACCGTAATCGTATTTCTAATGCTTGTATCTGCTTAGATTCACATGCGACCCACCCTTCCTCCCCTCTGAGAGAAGGTGCATGGTTGCTTGTAGTCTTACCTTTCTACCCATCTGCTTGGATTATCTGTACTCACGCTACTCCTCATGCTACCTCATGTCAGGAAAAACACAATCTGGGGATCCTAGACGCGTGAGGGATCATGGGTACAGTGGACGTCACACTAGGGATAGTATTACTGGCACGCCCTGTGTCGACGCCCATTTTCGACTTTCGAAAAACAAACTGTAATACTCCGCAGCTTCCACTAGATGTCGGCCTATGCACAGCATGTGAATCTAAGCAGATACAAGCATCAGAAATACGATTACGGTGAGTAATGTATCTCATATATATATTATTTAATTTATCACCGAGGATTCCCAGTCTGACGACGGGGAATATTCAAGCATGTGAATCTATGAAAGATCCAATGCTGGAGAAATCAGCATTACCACCCCATGTACTATGGTCTGCTAATCTGATGGATAGTGAGTCTTGAGTACTTGAGAGATGCAGTCAGAACAGTTCAGGGCAGTCCGAATAATGCATATTGGGTAGGTGCACAACCATGTGTAAGGGGCTGTTCCGATCAGACTGATATCTTTAGGTACAATGCATAGCCTGGATTAGGGGCAATTAAATCGGCAATAGCAGTTGTTGCAATAGTGCAGCATTTCAAGACAGTTTAGGTTCCGATAGGTATGGCACAAGCATATCAGTACGATCGGTGTTATGCTTGAGCTAAAACATGGCGCTGATGCGCAGTGCATTCTGGGGGCACTCAGAGCTATAAGGGATATTTATTCCATGCCTCAGTGAAAACTGCACTTGCTTTGCTAAAAGACATGCTTTCAATGTTATTCGTTGCTGAGCCCTGTATGCAGACCTCAGTCAAGGACATTGTGCTGGGAAAGCTGGTTTTGTTATGTCTTGCTATGAGTTATGGAATTGTTTTCCGTGGTGTTTTAGAAGAGGGAAGCTTTGCTACTTGGGGGTTACTGTCGGTTGATCCGGCCGGCGCCTAACGGTCACTCAGCAATGCGCAAGCGCTAATGCCAGAATGTACAAGAAATTGCCACCCCTTTTTGAGGAGGTCATATATGGGAAGCTCTGGAAAGGCAGATGGAAAAAACACAAAGACCTCTGTTGGAGGGGGGACGCCTTGTTCCGACCTTCCTGTGGGCTGTTGTGCCCTCTGCCTGGCTGTTACCGGGGTCTTCCAGCCGCTTCTGGCTAGAGGAGGGATTCAGTTACGCCAACGGTGATATATTTTCTTTTGAATTCTCACATCTTTTCTGTGATTTATTTCTGTTTTATCACCTGTTGCTTCTTAGCTACGAATAAATAGCCGTATAAGTGCTCATTATTTTGCTAACTGTGTATCTGGTTGTGAGTTATTGCTCCGTCTACCTGTGTTCAAAGTATTTTCTTTGCTCTGCAAATGTACTGGTCCGTGCACTCTTGGCGAGCAATACAATCGGTGCAGTTCAACATTGAGTGATGCCCTTGGTAGGTCACTATAATAGCATCTACCTCTACCACAGAAGCAATGTGATCAGGGCAGTTCAAATTGAGTAATACAGTTGGTAAGGAACTATATAGCATGTAGCTATGGCACAGAGGAATGTGAAAGGGCCTTTCGAAAATGGGTAATGCACTTGTTATGGCACTATGAAAAATGTAGCTGTGGCACAGAGCAATGTGAAAGGGGCCTGTTGAGGAGAATTCTCATTTATGGCTAATTTCCCTTACCTAGTGAGTCCCTCAGCAGCTTTGCTGGATTTCTGCTGTTTATTTTTTCCACCTGGTAAGAGTGTGAACCTTTTCCCCACTCTTACATGTGTTTTGTCATGTGTATTTCTACTTGTATGATCTTGGGTTCTGGAGCCTCACCTACTCCATGTGCACCACTTTGTGTGTGTGTGTTACACAGCACCTTCAGTGCAGTGACATAGGGTGGTCTTCCCACTGACTCCATTTTTCTGGGGCGGACTACAGTCCCCCAGAAACAGGTAAAGTTGCCATTAACTTTATATAGTCACTTTAAACCACAGACCCAATACACCCCATCTTACATGGAGTAGTGGAAAGGGTTAACTCCTATCCCTTTTTGTCTGTACCTCTTGGAGCTTTGTTTCACTCCCTTAACATTAAGACTTGGCTGGTGGCAGTGGTATCTACCCTAACTTTCCTACCACGATTATCTTATATAAACGTGGTATTGTTCCAGGCTATTATAGTGGTATTGTTCCAGGCTATTATAGTAGCCTTGAACATAAACCCGCTTGACCAAATACATTTTATTTTGGCTCCGGCTGGGTTTATTCGGTATTTCTTTTTGTTAAAGTCTTTCTCGTGTTTTTCTCTGCATGCCAAACCAGGGATGACTCCTTTGTTCGCTGTCTTTTTGCGGGCTTCTGCACAGAAGCCCTTCTTAAGGCGCCTGATAGTCTAGAGGGGCAGGATGTGAGGGAGGGATCTTCGGACCCCTGCCATGGGTTACCTTAGTAACCCAAGTCGCACTCTTGTCCGATTGGCTAAGGGGACTGGCCTTGCCAGGCCAGCCACCCTACTGTGTGATTGACAGCCAGGCTGTATGAATGGGGGAAAACGGCATAAAAAGCAGGTCTCTGGGACTGGAAGAGCAGAGTCGCCACTGCAACGAAAGAACCAACGAGGAACTGGAAGAAGAGGACCCCTACCACAACTGAACCGCCCGGTGAAGCCCTGCTGCAGGTCCGAATCCGACGAGAGAGAAGATCTTCCAGGAAATATCTTCCCTTGAGCTGGTGGGACCAACCAGTTCGCCCAAACTACAAGCCAGGACCCCTCCTCTGGTCGAATTCGCTGTACAGAGCTACAGTGGGCCGGATAGCCAGGAAGGTCGGACCCTGCTTGGGTTTTAAGGAGCGCACCTTTTATTTGTTGCTTGGCGCTGCTGCTGGTTTCTTCCCTGGGTAGTGCAGGACCCTCCAGTCTTCCCATTTCAGATCAGTCCGACAGTCGCTTCAGGAACCGCGAGCCTGCAGGAACTACCAGGAACGTCTGCCTCAGCTCAAGTCCCATCTCCGTTTTAAGGTACTCTGCAAATCCAGTTGTGCGTGTTGCTCGGCCGCGGTGAAAGTGTTTGAAATCTTTCTCCAATCCGAGGGCTGGTCCTTCTCTTCTCTTTGAACTATCTTTTCTACCAACCAACTTCGTCGTTAATCTGTGCCACAAACTTTACCGTGAACTACACTGAACCTATTATCTTGAGCAAAAGACTTTTGAACCATTGACTTTGGCCCTAAGCCTTTTCTATCTGATTTTAACCTTGTAGCCTCTCTTGTTCAATTGCTCTGATTACTCACCTGTTGGTGTTGCCTAATTTCTAATAACTTTGTCTTTCCCTCCCTTTTAAATTGCTGGAGTGGCATTTTGCTCCCACTTCATTTTGTGAGCCTAACTTGTCTAGAATTTAAGGGAAGTGGTGTGGTGTATTTACGATTGTGATTTTTTAACTTACAAAGGTGAACTGTTAAACAACTGATAAATACATATATATTCTTTTACTTAGAAACCTTGAGTCAGTGTTTGCCTGAATCATAGTAATTGCTGTCCTTTGTGTAACTATCTTGTATTGCTCACTTACTCTTGAGATAAGTCTGGCTGCTCCGCTACTGCTACCACTATAACTGTGTAGTACAGGTTTGTACCAAAGGTGAAATTGTACTGTCACTTGTAGTCCTAATTGTGTGTAGTGTTCCCAAAGGGTACTGCATATAATACTGCCTAACAGTCAGCGTCTGTGTCATGTGGCAGGGTGTGCCACGTGCCCTGGTCATCCGCAGGGCTCCAGTCTGGGTCTTGGTGGGTGAGATCCAGGCCAACCTAGCCATGGTCCGGGACATAAACATCCTGGCTAGGATCATCTGGGTCACGACCAAAGACATTGACTGGGGGGTCCTGATGGGATTCCTTCAAGGATGGAAATTGGGCACCAGGAGAGTGGAGTCTCTGGGAGTTAAGTGGGGATGGGGCACAAGTCCACAAGCCATTGTCTTTTTAAAATATCATCAAATTGGCCTGAAAAGTCAATTAAATCTACCATCTTGTTCATACAGGCCTCAAACCTAGCCCCAGTCCAGTCAGAAGAGGCTGAAGGGTCAGGAGAGGGCAAGGGCCATGCAGGAGGAGGTGAGTCCTGATGTAGGACCCTAGAAAGATGAGGGGAGGCCGGAGAAGAGCTCACCGGTGAAAAGGGGTCCAAAACCTGCCGAATCAGCCTTTGAAAGCTTCTCCCAAAACCTCAGCGGCGTTTTCACTGAATGGATACGTTCTGCGCGCATCTTTCGGCACTGCTGTGGTTGTCGGTGCTACCGCGTCTTTCAGCGCTACTACATCGAAAGTGGAAGGTTTTGAGGGAGCATCCGCTACAGGAGGAGTTTTAGCCACATGCGTAGGCAGCGAAGGCGGTTGCGTGGAGGTTGCTGAACCACGACGTTCGGAAGGCCAGTCTAAGACATTCGATGGGCCTGCAGGCTTTGAAACTTTCCTCAACTGATCCACTGGGGATAGTTTGGGCGTTGTGTGCTTAGAAGCATGTGGTGTTTGAGTGTTCCTGTTGCAGGGCTGTGACTTCCCGGGGCAGGGGACCGACATGTGGGAGCGCGGCGGCTCCAAAGTGAGGTCACCAGCCTCCGTATCGGAGCCAGGGCTGCCGACGGATTCCTAATTGGGTGAGTGACTCTCGGCCTGCATGGTGTAGGCCGCCACACCGTTTCGTATGCCTGTCTTTCAGGGTCTTAGGCCGAAAGAGCATACAGACTGCACAAACGCTCGTCGCGATCACGAGGAAGACACCTATTGCATTGGCGATGCGTGTCCTTCCAGAGAAATTTGCAGTTGCAAGACGGCAAAATTAGTCATCTCCATAGCAGAGGGAAGCGGCAGCCAGATGAAGAGAAAAGAAAGAGAATGGGTAAGAGAAAGGCATTCTCAGAGGAGAAAGAACAAACAGGCTCCCACTCTCCCTACGGTAAAGGCTAGGCCGGAAGGCCAATGCCGCACGGTCAACAGTCGCCGAGCATCCCAGGATAGAACGTTGGCAGATGGGACCAAGCGCCAACAGCCGTCGAGAAGTCATCAAGGGCAATCGAACAACCGACAAGCAGTGGAATTACCGAGAATGGAAAAGCAATATAAACTCCTACGAGCTCTGCATTATGTGCAACCAACTAGCTAAGCGGAACAATCAATCTGTGGGACCTAAACACGCAAGGGATTCTGGCTACACGACATGTCACATTAGGGATAGTGTTACAGTCACGCCCATGTCGACGTCCCTTTTCGATCTTGGAAAAAAAAATGCAATACTCCACGATTACCAGTCGATGTTGGACTATATGCACAGCTTGTGATTCTAAGCAGATTCACAAGCATCAGAAATAAATGTACCCTGTTGGTATCTGGGGACGGTTTCCAAGATATCTTTTTCTAAGAGAGTTTGAACCTCTTGGACAAGCCTGATGATGCCGCCAAATCCATGGTCCTAGCAGGATATTTGGTGGAAGAGAAACAAAATGAACTGAGGGCCCATTCTTTACAGTTTTCAGAACCCAGACATATTTGGTTGTTTGTTGCAATGTTGACCATGAAGTGAGTCATTGTTTTTGGGTAGTAGCATGCTTTCCTGTGGCCACTGGAGTGCATTTTTCTCCTCTGGCTCTCTTTGATTGGTGTGACCTGATTTGCAACCAATACTGATGCAGCATCCGTTATTGATAATGGCTCTTCTTTCGGTATTACCCAATTTGATTTTTTCACATTGACTGTATTGTACAACTAACGATCACTACCAAACATGGAGGTTGCGGGGGGGGGTGTCCCAGCTCCCCATATTTGGTAGTGATTGCCTTTGGGGTTAGCGGGGGTGTCCCTCGCTTCTGGTGGTCTGGAGGCGGGGGACCAACAAAAAAGAAAAGCGGACCCTTTGGCGTCAGATCCAACCCGCGTAGGAGGGACGGATCCGACGCCGCACTGTAAAAACATGCACGGATGGCAAAAATCTAAGTAGAGGGTGGGTGGGGGGCTCTTGTGGTTGGTTTTAATTAGGGCCGTTTGGCAGCAGCAAAATCAACTTGGCCGCCAACAATTGTGCCACAGCCAAAACTTATACATCCCTTCTATCTAGGGTTTGCTTTTGTTGGTAAACATGTTAAGGTGAAAAGGCATCCAATAGTCTTACTTTTGCTACAGACCCATTTCATTTGTTGCACCTCATCTGCATGCTGACAAAATAAAAGTTTTCAGAGTATTGAAGTCTGGAGATTTTTTGCGGAGTATCTCGTTTTAAAGTCACCAGGTTGACCCAGGAAGATCATCTGGTTACCAGACTGACAGTAATTATTTGTAGAAAGGTCGGACATCTTTCGCTACACTTTGATTTTCCCCAGACCAAACATCGATCTTTCACCATTTCTAGCAGATCCTCTAATTTCTCCTCAGGAAAGGATTCAGCAAAGTGTCGCACTGAGCCCCACGAAGATCTATCATAGCAACTAATCAATGCAATAGAACTGGCTACCTTAAATGTAGTGGCTGAATATGTACATATAGTTTTTGCAACAGCCTGGATCTTCTGCTTTCCTTATCTGAAGGAGCTGATAATTTCTAGTGTAGCGACAGTTGGAAGGTGTTTCTGCAGAAAAAGAGAAGCCGAATCCAGAGCCTGTATTTCTAGTCCCATTTAGTTTTCTGAGTGGGTTGAGAGGGAGCTGAAAAATATCCATCATCGGTTCCAATAAACCGGTTACCAAAATTATAGAAGTTTGTTATGGCTCTATTGGTTGTAGGGTTTCAAAAATCATTTTAGACAAATAAGTTACTTTTGTGGTGATTCCAAGCTTAGTGTCAGTTCTTGTAGAGACTACAGAGAAAGTTTAGGCCATCCATAGGTGAAATACAAGGCGGGTGGGGTCAAGTGAATTCAGAGAATAGGTATTAAAGTCTGAAACTGCATCAAGTGATGCATCCCTTGGAGAAGTAATTCTGGGAGGTGTCTTAAGTCTTGGAGAAGTCTTAGCTCTAGTTGGAATCTTTTTCCTTGGAAGAGACTTTCAAGGAGGGATGTTTCGTTAAGAATCCTTTCTTGGAGATATACCGGTTTGAGTAGTCTAAGATGAAGTACTGGGAATATGCAACTTGAAGGCTGGAGGAGTTTCTTTGTCCTAACGAATGTCCTGATGAGTATATCATCATCATCATCTTCAGGAGTACCTTGGTCTTTCCGTGCATTTTCTACTTCAATTTTGGATCTTGATGTCGAAAATGACCTTCAACATTGTAACCTTGGACATTGTTGTTGCTGGGGGGACAGTGAAGTGTTCTCAAGATCGAACCTCTTGACTTTGAGCATATCACAATGGAAAGAAAGCAAGCACTGACCTGGGTTTTTTAGAAGGCAATTTGTGGTCAATACTTTCAGCCCAAAATCAATCCGCCACTCTGCATACAAACAGGACCGCGTGTGGGCACCAGGATCTAGCAAAGGGAAACACTGTGGGCAATAAAACCCTCAGCCGAAGAAATTAAAGAAGAATGCAGAAGCAAGGTACCGCTACCAGAATCCAAATGCAGGTAAGCAGAGGCGAGCAGTAGCCAGTATGCAGGAAGGCAGCGAAGCCAGAGCAAACGCATCACAGAACGAAGAAAGGCTGAGACAAAGGGCAGCCAGAAGGAAGAGCAAGGCAAGGAGGAACAAGAACTGGAAATAAGAGGAGCGTCCGTGCTTACCGGAAACGCTGGTTTAAATCCATGCCTCCGTTCTGAGAGAGCCCAGTACACATACAGTGCCATCTTGAGAAAGGCTAGAGTGTGGCAGGAAGGTCGCCAACACAGAGCAGCATGAACACCATCTATGGTATGAAAAGGACTGAACCGGGTGGCTCTTCGTCCAATGGTGCCACAGAAACCATGCATTGGTAGGTTTCCTGACAGAACAATGATGATGCCGGAGTGCTGAGTGACTGCCCCTCCGCGAGCCTTCGAAGTATCCACAGACCCTGAAATCTCCAAACCTAGTTTTATAAAGGAACCCGACAAGGTGAAATTAAGGCTATGCGATGAAGCCAGGCGTTTCCATTCCTTCACCGTCCTTCAACCACGGGTAGGACATGTTTTGCATTGATCCAGCTCAAAATCAATGGAAAGGCAGCCAAGCCAGGCTTTATGGTCATCCTTCCACAATCTCTTCTCTCACTGCTTGGGCATTTCTGCGATAATGACATTTTTACCAAGTTCAATCAAGTAGAATCCACAACTAAAAACAACTTCCCTCCACTACAAAAGCGTTCTTCGGATCAACTAGCCTGAAGACGTCAAGTTAGTCAAATATATGGATCAAAAACAGTAAAAACGTTCAAAATTAAACTGAAAAAATGCATAAAAGCGTTAAAAGTTCTTAAGTGTACAGGCTGGAAAAAAACAAGATTCTACTACCAGAGATGTTCAAGGTGGGAGGCTGCAGCAGCCAACACCTTAAAATGGCATGGTTAATAATTACTTTATTAAGGTAGCCCATCTGACTTTCAGTTTCCACCATTGTAAATGGGGCGAGGGACTTTTGGCAGTATACTGCTGAAGAAATGTATCTAAAAACTAAACCAGTTAAGCACTGGGTATTGTTTACAACATCTTCTGCCTCACACTGGGGACCGTCATGTGATTCAGGGTGCCATGTGCCCCCTGGGTCAGTGGATGTTGCCCCCAGGGGTAGCATGTAGGGAGGCAGCATTACCTTTTCAAATTAGCCTAGTGTGCAACACATGCATTTTAGATCATTTGACATCTAAGCTTCATGGCACCTCCGCGACGCTGATTGGGTACCTAAATCCGAAATCACCAAATCAAATCCAGCCGCCAGGCGCAGCCGGCCTCACGACCCAAGGCCGGAGACCAAGGCTGCTGACCGAGCTGACAGAGCGCCGTTACGCTGCCCGTCCTGCAAACAATCCTGTGACCGGTGAGTTGCTACATCTTTCCTGCCACCCCGTGCTCAGGAGCACTCCAGATACCGTCCCTGCAAGCAGACTCGCAATCCCTGAACTCTTCCATAACCAAACTGTGACGCACTCTTGAAACTCCTCTACGGACCCCACCTAATGCCCGCCGCATCCTCCCCTCCAACGATCGCAACTACTTCCAAAGTCTACAAACATCCCTGCATTGCCAAATTTGAACTGGTACACTGCTCGATTTACTTCGGCAGTCTCGTCCATAAGACTTTCTATGCCTAACTGCCTGTACTCTATATATACATGCACACTGTGCCAACAAATGCATTGAATACATGTATGCTTACACCCATCAACTCTAGATTAAGTCGCACTACCTCACTTATGGAAGTGCCACGCTAGTCCGATCCTGAGCTCTGATAACTACCTTTACTACTGTGCTGTACCATTTGTGCCACGCTAGTCTGATCCTGCGCTCTGACAACTAATTACAACAAATCTGTTTGTGCTATAACTATTTGTCTGAATGCTATGCCAAACGATCTGCAAATCTACATTGCTTACTGTAATTGAAATAATGTCCTCCATTTTGTCCTTTGTACACCCACCCAGCATACTGCGATTAATTATTACCACATGTATTACAGTTTCCACGACACTAGACCTCTTAGCATGCCCGACATTAGCACTATATAATACACCCTGCATTATTACACAAATGTGTCACCCTAGACCCCCGGGCCTGCCAGCGCCACCGCCACACCAAACCACAGTCCACCTCACCCCTTCCCGCAACCACACTTCACATTTGCCCTCATGTCCACCAGAAGCATGCCTCCCACACACTCTGTACTCTCTACACCACCATCCCTCACTCATGCATCGTCCACCACCCCTCTTAACATCCAGCATAACCTCCACCACACTAAACTCACTGACCAACCCCTTCCCCACCTCAGGCTCCTCAGACTCAGAACACGCACTAGGCACACTTTGCTCACCGCAAATCGCCACCCAGCACTCGCATCAGAAACCTCAAACTCAGCTCGCACACTTCCATACTGTCCACGCACACACCTCACCACAACTATCACCAACACCTCCATTGCACCACACCTAACACTAAATGCATGCAACCACCCATTCACGCAAGCACCACACTCACTAACCCAAACCCCAATACACACACACACACACACACACACATAGACCCGCTACCTCTCTCAACGCTGAACTAAAATGTGCACTCATTAATGCCCGCTCCCTCCCGGCACACGCACTTGAAATCAACGACCCCTCACAACCTTGACCTATTAGCTATCTCTGAAACTTGGCTCCATGAAGCATCAGGCCCAGCCATCTCCCTTGCTCTCCCTCAAGGATACATTATCCTGAGACCGGACCGAAAGACATCCAAAGGGGGTGGCGTAGCCCTCATTTTGAAAGACTATCTCTCCATCAGACTCTGCAACCAACAGTGGGAAAACATTGCCGATCTCCTCTTCACTAAACTGACTCTCTCTCTCTCCAACCTGCACCATCAACCTCCTTATCACGTACAGGCCACTGGGGTCTCCACCTGATTACCAAAAGCACCTCCTCCATACCATAGGGAACAAAATAAAAAGCTCTACCAAAACCTTACTGCTCAGTGATCTCAACTTAGGCCTACATGACCCTAAGGACAAAGCAACTGCATCACTTGCCAACAAACTCACTAACATTGGGTTCGTCCATAAAATCACAGAACCAACCCACTACAAAGGCCATTCCATAGATTGGATCGCGGACCACAACTGCTTCTCATCCATCACTAATATCGCAGCCCTTCCTTGGACTGACCACCACTGTGCTCACTTTTCCATCCCAACCACCCCGTCGCACAAAATTGCTCACCTATGCCCCACCTGCCAAAGTCAGAAGCTCAAAAAAAACCTTTCTAAAATCAACCTCACGCCTCTTCTGGACATCCCAACTTAAACCTCCTTTTATCAACGACCCCATCCCCCTGGCCAACACCTATGCCCACGCACTCACCCATGCCATGGAGTACATAGCTCCACTGGGGAAAAAAAAATAAAAAATCTATGCACTCCAACTCTTGCTTCAAGGAAGAGCTATCAATTTTACACACCAGTAAATGCAAAGCCCTTGCAAAGTGTCAATCCTTGCCTAATCAATCCTTTCTAAAGGAATTCAAAGATATCTCATTGTCCTATAAAAAACCATCTTCTTAGCTAAATCAGAATCTTTCAACCACAGAATCTCCAATGCCAACTCTAAAACTAGGGAAATGTTCTCGATCTTCAAAGATCTCATCACTCCAGCCACCAGCCCTGATGAAATCACCAAATATGAAACCTTGTGTTCCAGCATCCAGGCCGCTCCTATCAATAAAGTCAAACTGCTCCAAGAAAAAAATACTAGCACAACGCAAAGCCCTTCCCAATCAGAACACCTGCCTCTCCTAATTCTCCCACTCAAATCCCTCTCTTCGTTTTCAGGGACGTCACAGAGGAGGAAGTTATGGGCCTACTCAAGCACATCAAACCCTCCACCTGCAACAGAGACATCTGTCCCCCAACCATCATTAAAGAATGCGCTGACTCACTGACCCCTATCATTACAGCATTCATGAATGCTTCTTTCTCCTCAGGAATTGTACCACCTAGCCTAAAAGAGGCCTTGGATCACCCACTCATTAAAAAAACCCACCTTCGACCCGGCTTGCCCCAACAACTATCGCCCCATCACAACCGTCCCCTTTCTCCTTAAAATCTTAGACAAAGCCGCCCACAACCAAATCCAAAACTACCTGGAATCTAACGCAATCCTAGGCAGAAGACAAGTGGGCTTCCGCAAAGGACACGGCACTGAGACTGCCCTTTTGGATTTAAAAAACCAAATCACCATGGACAACGGCAAACCGGCCCTCCTGCTCCTCCTCGATCTCTCTGCTGCGTTTGATCTCGTCGACCACAACATACTCACAACCCACCTATCTAAAGCAGCCCACTTCTCAGACAAAGCCACCTCTTGGATAACATAATTCCTTGAAGGAAGGGCCATGAAAGTGTACTCTGAACATGCCAATGCTGCCCCCATCACCATCGACTGTGGAGTCCCCCAGGGATCATGTACGGCCCCTACTCTCTATAACCTGTTTACCAAACACTCTCTTTGACATGCTGGATGCGCTAAGCATAGATTACACAAACTATGCCGACAATACCCAAGTCCTCCTCCCGCTCACAGGCGATTATGACCAAGACTCAGAAGCTCTCCGCCAGATTTATGCCACCATCCAAACCGGGATGGCAATCAATGTCTCTGCCTAAACGGGGATAAAACAGATCATCATTCTAGGCCCAAGGAAACTCTCTCCAAACTCAACCCTAAATTATCTCATTTCACCATCGACAACACAAGCATACCTGTCTCCACATCAGTAAAGACCTTGGGAGTCTACTTAGACTCCACACACTCAATGTCAAGACAAGTCAGTGCCATCTCTTCTGCCTCAGCCCCCATCGCCAAACTGGTTTTCGCAATAAAACCTTTTCTAACCACTCAAAACTGCCTTTCCATAGCCAGAGCAACCATAGGAGCCAGACTTGATTACTGCAATGCCCTTTTGGCTGGAACCTCTACTAAAAACAGACTCTAAACTATACAAAATAATGCGCTCCGCGCTGCCCTCCAGATCCCCAAACATGACCACATAACACAGGCAAGACAGGATGCTCACTGGCTCCCAGTTAAGGAAAGGATCAACTTCAAAATCCTCACCCTCACTCACAAATGCATCAATCTCTCCGCCCGTCCTACTTATCTGAAACCATTTCCAGGAACATTTCTGACCGCTCCAAAAGAAGCCACTATGCCAACCAACTGTGTACCCACCATAAAAAGAGCCAACGCTGGCGGCATTAGCTTACCCAACATAGCGCCCAAACTATGGAACCAATGCTCTCAGAGCTGAACCCTTCCTTAAAACCACGCTATTCACATAGCATCGCACCACACCCCCTATCACTGCACCCTCTGCACCCCTTCCCTGTGAAGCTCCTCCCATCACTGCTAATGCAAATTCTATGTAACCCTTGACTAAGTTCAATGCAATCCTATGTACCCATGAAGCTTTCCTCACAATGTAACCAGCAATGCATATCTGTAACAGTGCCACGACGCCCACGGGCTGTTTGTGCTTTAAAAATACGAATAAATAAATAAAATAAATGCAGGGGACAGTCAAACTGCCTCACCACAGGTTAGTTCTGTGTGTATAGTCCTTCCCCCACCTCACTAGCATATAAGGGCAGCCCACCTCTGGAAACTTCAAGGAGTTGGATTAGAGATAGGAGGGTGAAGTATTTTTACCCCTCCCATGAAAGCCTTGATTACAGGGACTTTCCACCAGGAAATCCCACGCTGCAATATGGTGTAGGCAGAAAGGGCAGCAAGGTGGCCTTTTAGAGAATTAATAAGAAGTCCTGAGTCTAAGAGGTGGGTTAGATAAAGGACTGCGTGTGGGTGAACAGTCAATTGGGTTGATGTTACGAGTGCAGCACCAAATGACAAAGTTTTTCCATTTAAAGGAATATCAGTCCCTTATATTAGGTTACTGTGCCTCTAAGAATGTCCACACACCTTTGAGGCAGCTGGAGATGCCCAAATTCTAGGACTTCTGGAGCCATGTTGCTAAATTGAGCATTTGAGGGCATGGCTGCAGTGTTGTCTCCTGGTCTTGGGACAGCATGTGGAATGGGCAAAGCAGCTTCACCAGAGGGAAAAGTGACATTCTCATGAGATGTGAACCATGGTTGATGAGCCCATATTGGTGCCATCAGGAATAGTTAATCTTGTTCCTGGTGCATCTTGTGAACTATCCTGTTGAAGAGAGGAACTGGCGGAAAAGCGTAGGCAACTTTCCCTGACCTTGTTATCCAGAGACTGTTCCCCTTGGACTGTTTTTGGGAGTACCTAGAGGTGTAATCTGGGCATTGTGCATTCTCCAGTGTTGCAAAAATGTCGATGTCTGGATGCCCCCACTCTGAAAAGACGCTGCGTAAAATGTGTTTGTACAAACGTCACTCGTGTTCTACGTGTAGCTGCACGTCTCTGCTGAGCATGTCTGCCAGAAGATTGTGGTACCCTGGAAAATAGTTACTCACTGTAGTGACTAACGCACTCTTAGTCATTAGTCCCCTTTCCTCCATACTGCATGCATGGGTGTTAGGGAGAATTCCCATCTATGGCTAATTTCCCTCACCTAGTGAGTCCCCCAGCAGCTTTGCTGGAATTCTGGAGTTCATTTTTTTTCCACTTGGTAAAAGAGCTTTTCCCCCACTCTTACCTGTGTTTTGCTATGTGTTTCTACCTGTTTTTGTGATTATGGACTCTGAAGTACACCACTTCAGTAGCCCTTTTCTTTTTGTGTGTCATACAGCACCTTCAGTGCCGTGGCAAAGGGATGTCTTTGAGACTTCCCTCGACTCCATTTATGAGGAGACTACCGTCCCCCAGGAAAGGGTAAAGTTACCATTAACTTTACTTAGTCAATCTACCACAGATCCAGTACACTCCATCTTCCATGGAGTACTGGAAAGGGTTAGCTCCTATCCCTTTTTATCTGTACCTCCTAGAGCATTGTTTCACTCTTTGTTCTTGGCTATTATATTAGCCTCGAACATAAACCGCTTGACCAAATCGTCTTTCTTCTGGCTCCGGTTGGGTTTATTCGCCATTTCTTTTTGTTAAAGTCCTTCTTGCGTTTTACTTTGTGCGACAAACTAGGTTCGCCTTGTTGTTCACTGTCTTTTGGCGGGCTTCTGCTCAGAAGCCCTCCTCAAGGCCCTGGGTGTCTAGGCGGGCTGAATGTGAGGGAGGGGTGTAGTCACCCCCTGCACAGGGTATCCTAGGAAACCCAAGTCGCACTTTGTCATGATTGGCCTGTTACGCTCACCTGGCTCCCTCAGGGGCGTCGATCGGACCCGGACAGCTGCGGTCTCCTCCAACGTGAAACGTAGTGCAGAGATGACACACTGGACTGGCCCGCCTAATCTCGTCTGCTTGACCCGTAGAAGTATTCTCCTGCAAGTGGAGAAAGGGATTTAGCCACCCGTGGATTATAGTAATGGCACCCCACTGTTCTCCTCACTAATCACCTCCGATATTCCCTTTCAGTAATCTCACCTTATGTTTTTGAAGGATGAGCTCTCCATCCTGCGTGGAATGCAGGGGCGCGTAGATACCAGTTACTTCACTGGTTCGAAGGCGTTGGAAGAGCTCCGGATGAATATTGACTCCGAGGTTCCTGGCGAGAACCCGTAAGTATAAAGTCCAAAGAGTTCAATATGTCCGCTGTTCACTCTTGTCCAATTCCCTTCTTGTGTTGCAGCTGGGCCCAAGAGAAGATTGTCTTGTGGCAGCTGATGGCGTTTAGGTAAGAGTCTGTATTACCCAACAGTGTCCGGTAAAAGATGCGTGTATTTAACTTGTTGTTTTCTCTCTTCTTACAGGTGTGGCGTAAGAAGTTGTGGGATGTTAAAGAATAACGCCTCCGGTGGTAAATCAGGTAAGTCTGTGGTGGTAAAAAGAGATTGTATTTGTTGGCTCTCTCGGCTCACCTTATATTTCTTTTGTCCCCTAGATGCTGGAGTTCGGCGAGGAAAATGATGGAGGCAGCGCCGAATCGAAAAATGCTGTGAGGACTGGCGAGTAAGGCGCGGCGCTGCAGCTGGCGATGCGACACGTGCAAAATAATGTCCTTTCCAAGTTCGAAGACGTGATGGATCTGGAATCAGGTAAGGAATTAAAATAAAGTCTGTGTTCTAACCTTTCCTTCTTCTTTCCTCTTTTTCTAGGAGCTCTGGATTCGAGGCGGCCGTGGCAGAAGACTGGATGCTGACTGCAGGCACGGTGAGCGTTTCCCTGCTGGATGCAGAATAACGCGAAGCATGTGCTGCTGTTCGGGCGTGGTTTAAATAGCCTTCAAAGTAGTCCCAGGTAAGAAGTTCCCCCAGAACCACACCCGAGTAAAAAATAGTCCCTGAAGTAAAGTAGTCCCATTCAGGCCTCAGGTTGGCTTGACTTCATTGCAGCATGGTCTGCATGAGGTAAGTAATGTACATGAGCCTGGCGCCTATGGCGCCAGGACTGATTTCCTCTATGAGCCTGGTGCCAATGGCGCCAGGACTGTACCCAGACAGCCCCTAGCCGGGGCTGCTGGGTTTTTAGTAAGCACCTGGATGCCTGCTCCCGGGGCTAATGGGCTTGGTCCGGATGCCCGGGGGTAGGCATCATGACAGGCCAGGGTAGTTGTCCGGGCTGGGCAACCCACCCCCCCCCCCTGCTGGTGAATTGACAACCAGGCTGTGTGAATGGGGTTTTTTTGCATAAAAGGCAGGTCTCTTGGGCTAGAAGTCAGAGAGTCGCCACTGGAACTACAAGGAACTGAAGAGAAGCGGAGAGAATGACGGCTGCTGCAACTACCATGTCCTGGTGAAGCCCTGCTGTAGTCCTGAGCTATCTTCCTTTCAACGACTTAGAGAAGATCCAGTGCAGAGTCTTCTTCCCTTGAGCATGGTGGGGATAACCAGCTCATCTTCTACAGTCAGAGGATCCTCTTCCTTGGTCGAAATCGTTGCACACTGCTGTAGTGGTCCTCATAGCCCTCGTCATCTGGGAGGAAGTCCAGGATGGGAGCGATCTTGAAATACAGCTCCCTGTCGTAGCGCACCACAATCGCAAGGGCGTTGGCCGCCTTGATGGTCGTCGCTGCCGACGAGATGACATGTCGTCCCATGGCATCCAGCTTCTTCCCCTCAGCGTCCGGCGGGGAAGTGGAAGTTGATGCTGTCGGCCCTGCCGATTTCTTCTTGGCCGCCACAGAGACCACCAAATCCAGGGACGGCTGTGCCTTGAGGCACATAGGAGCGGAGTCCGGGACCCGGTACTTCTTCTCGTACCGGTCCCTCTTCGGCAGGGGCCGTGGACGGGTTCTTCAGAAGGGACAGTCCTTCGTCCCAGATGTCGTCCAGTAAGGGGACTGCGAGGACGGTGTTCCTCTTAGCCTCACGTTGTTGGTAGAGGAACCCTTCCTCCTTCTGCTCTTCGGGGCATAGCTGGAAAAGCTTCAATGCCATGGCGATCATGGCGTGAAAGGAGCCAATTTGGTCGGGTGTGGAGGCCCGGGCAGGGGGCTTTGGGAGATCCCTCCTGTCGTCAACCACCATCGACGTTTGTCCCTGTTGTCGCCGTCTCCTTCTCGTCCCTTGGAGGAGGGGATGGCGGTGAAGGCTGGAAGGGAGGTGGAGGATGGATTAGCCTCTGCTTGTTTGGTGGGCCCCCCCCGACGGTCTAGGCGCCGCTGGATCGTCCGCTGGTATTGTCCTCATCTCCGTAAATAGGGCCTGCAAAGCCATCAAGAGTGCTCCTGAATTGTCTTGTGGCATCGGTTGCGACAGGAGCGAAGGCTGGGGCGCGGGGGCTACCGCTTTCTCCACGGTCCGTGTTAGGAAGAATCCTGTGCAGTTCCCTTAGGGAGCAATACAGAAGATTAAGACTACAGGTATGAGCAATAAATCCCCTTTGGTATCAGTCTGTACCACAAAGATGTAGTTGGCAGCTGTGGATAAGCAGTCAGACTTATCTCAAGAGGGAGATGAGCCGTATTCAGGGTTTACACACTAGGAATACAGTACTAAGGAACAAGGAAACACTGACCAAGGCTTTGCATCAAGAAGAATATATATATTTATTTTACACACTCTTAAATCAGCACACAAGTCACTAGTATTAAAGCAAGTTAAATCAGTCAAGAAAAGTATATACAACTCCCAAATTAAATTGTAGACAAGTTTGAGCAAGAGTGAATACTGAGCAAAACGGCACAGTGTAAACCAAGCAGAAATGGCACTAACAATTTCTTCAGAGGAAGGGAAAGCACAAGTTATAGAGAGGTAACCTCTAGAACACACCAGCAACACGCCCCAAATGGATTGTGAACAAGTTAAGCAAGGCAGTACTTTGGCATTAGCAATACTTAGGTGAAAACTGAGCAAAATGGCACTTCAACAATAGTAAAGAGGGAAGGAAGGGTGGTTATAAGAGTTTAGGTGCACCAACACATTTCGTAGTGAGAAGCAATCTATAGAAGGCAGTTGTAACAGATTTAGCCAAAGTCAATAGGCCTGTGCCAGTTAGTGGTAAAAGGCAAAGGTGCCTAGGATAAAACTGTTCTAGTAGCTGCAGTCAAGTCTTTGTTTAACGTTGAAAAGGAGGGTGCAGAAGATAAAAGATAATGTAAGACGATAGGGGCGGCCAGCCCAAGAGGTACGTAAAGGATTTAAAACACCTTTAGCAGTACCCCGCGAAACAGGAGACCTGGCGGAACAAGGTACCTTGAAAAGAAGAAGAGGCTCCTGTGGTGGCGGTAGTTCCAAACTGCAAGAACTGCCAGGATATCCAGCAGAGGAAGAGAGGATCTCGTCGTGGAGGAAGGTTCTAATTACTGCACTGCCTAGGCATGAAACCAGCCGCGGTGCTGCCAAAACAAATAAAAGATATACCCCTTTAAATCGCGGTCGTGGTGGACTGGTGCCTGGCTATCCGGTCTCCGAGTGCAGGGCACTGGCTATTCGACCAAGGCAGGTCCTGGAAGGCGATTGGCAAACTGGTTGGTCCCACCAGCTTAAGGGAAGAAGGCTCTTGCAGGTGAAGATCTTCTCTCGTCGTGTGGAGAAAAGTGGTGAGACGCTGCAGCAGGGCTTCACCGGTGGTTCAGTCGTTACAGATGTCTTTGGCTTCTCTCCTCTTCGGCTTCTTAGTTCCAGTGGCGACGTCTTGCTCTTCCAGTCCTCGGGACCCTGCTTTTATGCAAAAAGACCCCCATTCATACAGCCTAGCTGTAATTCACAAAGTGGAGTGGTCATCCTGGCGGGAGACCCTCCAGCCTATCAGGGCAGAGTGTGACTTGGGTTGCTTAGGTAACCCTGTCCAGGTTGCCTATTCCCCCTCCCACACATCCTGTCTACCCCAGACTCAGTGGCGCCCAAAGGAAGGCTTCTGTGGAGAAGCCCGCCAAAAGGACGAACAAAGGATTCCTGACCTGGGTTAGGATCACAAAGAAAGACACGAGAAATAATTATTATTAAAGTTCTGGCAAATAAAACCTACCGGAGTAAAGTTAATATTAAAATTAACCGGCAGTATGTTAGAGGCTGTCAGTAAAAGTGGTAGCCTCGAACAATGGGAAAATCCCATAGGGAAATATTTGTGTTAGAATATTTACGGTAATAACCACTGCCACCAGCCAGAAACTTTTGAGAGCGGGACTGTACGGTACCCTCTCGAAAATGAACACCAGGAAAAATGAATGAACCCTTTCCAATACGTCCATAGTGAGATGGGTTGTACTGGTTTAGTTCATTAATCTTGACTAGTAAAGTCAATGGGGACTTTAAATGCCCTGGGAGACAGTAGTCAGTCCCAGGGTATGGAGTCTATGTTTGGGGGGTCACTATGACACCCCTGTGTCATTGCACTGAGGGTGCTGTGTAACACACATGTCAAAAAGATTATACCTATGAGGGTGAGAAAAACCCCATAGACCATAAGCACAAAAATAGCCTAAACACACACATAGCAATATGCCTAAGAGTGGGAGAAAGAATCTCACTCTTAGCAGGAGTAAAACATAAAATAAAACCCCTCAAATCCAGCAGAGCTGCTGGGGGTCTCTATAGGTAAGGGAAATTAGCCATAGAATAGAATTCTCCCTAACAGTTCGCGGTTCCTCTTCAGCCCCACTGTTGCTCTCTACATCCGCCTCGTCGGGATCCCTCCCGTAGGCCTTGGCCTCCTCGAACTTCCTGACCAGGATCTTTTTGACGCCAGCCAGCTCATCCTCTGAGGTGGTATCCGTGTCCGTTAGGGCTACCATGCCCCCCCTCTTTCTCATCCTGGGGTTTCACAGGGGTCTTCTCGATAGGCTGGAAAGATGTTTCCCTCCTGGGTGGCAGGGAAACTCTAGGCCCGGAGGTCGTCTCCACTAGGGTAGCCTCCGCAGGCTTCGCCAGGGCCGCCAAGACTCCTTCAATTGAGGCCTTCGCTGGGTGAATCTGGGCCTTCACAACCTTGGGCGCGTCTGAGGCCTTCACCTTAGGGGGAGGGTCACTGCATCGCCCCCCCCACCCTTGGCTGTCTGTCAGGATCGACCGTGGCTTCTCCCGAAGCTTACCCGGGTTCTCAGACTTCCTTTTCACTGAGCCAGAGCATTGGCTCGCGGATGATGGCGTCGGTGACATTGCGTCCTGCCTGGCAGCCGAGGAGCCCGAACCAACTGCGCTCCCGGTGCTTAGCCTTTTGTTGCGCCCCTGTCGCCGGAGCACCCTCAAAGGTCTTAGAAGACCGCTCGGACTTCTCACCTGTTGCTGGGCTCTTCCCCTCCAGCCAGTTAGTGATCCGAGTACGACGGTCCTTCATTGTCCGGACGGACATGTTCTTACAGAACGCACAGTCCCTCTCCACGTGCGATTTGTCGTCGTGAAGGCAGTAGAGGCACGGGGAGTGCTCATCTTCCTTGAAGACATTCTGTAATCCACATCCAGGGCAGATCCTAAACAGCTTGGATCCAACAGGCGTTGTGTCTCCTTTGTCCTGGGCCATGACCACGCGGGGTAGGCCTCAAAGATCTTCCGGAATCCTCCATGAAGTGAAAACTTGAGAAAAGAATTCACCCTTGAGGGGCGTAGAAAATTCCAAAACAGGTCCCTGTTAATCGGAAGAATCATCAGTGGAGCCTGAGGCTCGATTTGACCGAAAAATGAGAGCAAAACTCTTTGAAAAAACGCAATACGAAGTAAAAGCTCGAGAGCTATAGCACGAGGACTCCCAACACTTGAACGTGCTGTAAAAATCAGAAGATTTCTTTACTGAGGATTCCCAGCCTGACGACGGGGAATATTCATGAGCATGTGAATCCATGCCAGACCCCATGCTAGAGAAGGTCCAATGTGCGTGCCTGGACATCTGGGTTAAATTTAGTAGCCCGAAGCCAGGCAGTCCTCATGTCCGTGGCGATGCATATGGCCCGGCCAGAGGTGTCAATGTGGGCCACGGTGGACTATGTCTTGCGCAACCATTTTTGCCTGTGCAAGTCCCACCTTGAATCATGACTGGCTCTGCACTGGAAGTTTTGGAAGGAAGTTGGCCATTTCCTGCCAAAGCCACTGGTTAACAGCTGCCAGCATGTCATCCGCGTTGGATTGACGAAGATGCAGTGCCGAGGACGAGGTGGCTGACGACGACAGGCTTTGAGTAGAGTGACGCCGCAGCAATTACCGAAGAGTGTGGTTGAGGGTGGGCTGACAGCAAGAGTGGATCCCCCTCCATTTTCCTATACTTGGTGTGCAGGCGCAGATTGACAGGTTGGGCGGAATGGGGTTTGAGACACCCTGTTAGGGAGAATTCTCATTCTATGGCTAATTTCTTTCACCTAGTGAGTCCCCCAGCAGCTTTGCTGGATTTCTGGAGTTAATTGTTTTCACTTGGTAAGAGTGTGAGCCTTTTCCCACTCTTACGTGTGTTTTGCCATGTGTATTTTTACTGTTTGTGATATAGTGGGCTCTGGAGGAACCCCTCCATGAACCCCACTTTTCATGGGTACCCAGCACCTTCTGTGCAGTAACATAGGGTTGTCTTTGAGACTTCACCCTGACTCAATTTTTCTGGGGCTGACTACCGTCCCCCAGAAAACAGGTAAAGTTGCCATTAACTTTATAAAGTCACTTTTAAACTACAGACCCAGTATACCCCATCTTACATGGAGTACTGGAAAGGGTTAACTCTTACCCCTTTTTTGTCTGTGCCTTTCTGAGCTTTGTTTGGCTGGTGGCAGTGGAATCTACCCTAACTTTTCTACCGCGATTATATTATATAAACGTGGTATTGTTCCAGGCTATTATAGTAGCTTCGAACATAAACCCACTTGAACAAATACTCTTTCTTTTGGCTCCGGTCGGGTTTATTCACCATTTCTTTTTGTTAAAGTCCTTCTTGTGTTTTACTTTGCACGGCAAACCAGGTTTGCCTTCTCTGTTCACCGTCTTTTGGCGGGCTTCTGCGTAGAAGCCCTCCTCTTGGCCCCTGGGTGTCTAGGTGGGCTGTATGTGAGGGAGGGGCGTAGTCACCCCCTGCACAGGGTATCCTAGGACCCAAGTCACACTTTGCCATGATTGGCTGAGGTGGTTGTCCGGGCCGGGCAGCACCCCTGCTGTGTGATTGACAGCCAGGCTGTGTGAATGGGGGATTTTTGCATAAAAAGGCAGGACTCTTGGGCTGGAAGTCAGAGTCGCCACTGGAACTGCAAGGAACCGAAGAGAAGCGGAGAAGAAGACGGCTGCTGCAACTACCGAGTCCCGGTGGAGCCCTGCTGCAGTCCTGAGCTATCTACCCTTCAACGACAAGAGAAGATCCAGACCGGAGTCTTCTTCCCCTGAGCCTGGTGGGATCAACCAGCTCATCTTTCACAGCCAGAGGATCCTCTTCGTGGTAAAAATTGCTGCACACTGCTGTAGTGGTCCGGATAGCCATCTGTAGAGCCTCTCCTGTTTTAAAGGAGCGCAACTTTTATTCACTGTCGCTGCTGCTGGCCTCATTGCTGGGTAGTGCAGCTCACTCCAGACGTCGTCCTTCTCGTCCCCACGACTGAAGCTCCAGGAACCGTGAGTCTGCAGGAAACTACCAGGAACAACTGCTGTGGCACCAGCTTCTTCAAAGAATAAGGTACTGTGTCCAGCTTCGAGGAACTAGGTTGAACCCTTTTCTCCTCATCCAAGGCTTGCCCTGGTCTTCCTTCCCTCTTATAACTTTTGCTTCCTCCGTTGACAATATCCAAGTACTCCTGGCAATCTTCAATCATGAACTACCCGACTGTGTGATCCTCGACAACAGGAACTCTGTTCCACTTGACACTGGCGCAGGCCTATTGACTTTTATCTTCTTGTCAGAAAGTGTTCTCAAATTCTGTCTGTCTTGACAAAGTATTGCCGATGATTTTTTGCCCCCAACTCTCTTTTGTTAACTCAGATGCTAAGTGTGTTTTAACTCTGGCAACATTTCTTCCCGCGGATACACGTATCTTTAGTAAGAGCGAACTGTCATTACTGTCAAAAAGTGATCGCATATGTATTCCCGGTAACGGCTTTTGTTTCATAACACCGGTCTGTAAAAGCATAAGGTACTTACCTTGAGTCGTTCTGCACAAAGAGAATTAGTTGTGTGTAGTGTATTGTAGGTGTGGTTTTAATTCAATAGAAGTGAAGTGTTTTATGAACAGATGGTCTAGAAATAAATGTACTTTTACTTGTCAACCAAAAACCTTGAGTCAGTGTTTGCTTGAGTCACAGTAATTGTGGTCCTTTGTGTAATCTCTACTACTGCTCATTTGCTCTTGAGATAAGTCTGGCTGCTCCGCTACTGCTACCACTTTAACAGTGTAGTACAGGCTTGTACCAAAGGTGAACTTGTATTATTACCAGTTGTAGTCAAAAGTGTGTGTAGTGGTCCCTAAGGGCACTGCATATGATTCTGCCTAACACACCCCTTCTTGGCCAAGGCGACAACTTCCTTTTGTATCGGTACCCTGTTCTAGCTGCGGGATGTAGAGTGAGGACCTCGGCCAGAACCCCCGCCTCCGGTTGTTCGACTTCGGGTTGAGGAAGGCCCAAGTACTCTGCCAGACCTACGAGTTGTTTGTGGAAGGCATTGGCTGACGATGGTGTGTCGGGGTCTTCTTCCTCGTCTGTGTCCACCAGGGCGTCTGGCTGGTCCGGAGTGGATGCAGCAGTGCTGGGCGCAGAGGGCTGGAAACCAGAGCCAGCGGCTGCAGTGGAGTCTAGTACGAACCGCCCCAATTGTGGGTGGCAGGTGAGCCCGACACTAAGGAGCCGGCATGGGCAGCAGGGGCTGCACCGAGTACTTTGGCGCTGGAGCCATAAGAGGAATAACTATTGGCGCAGGCGAAGGGAGCATGTCCCTGATCACATCCCTAAGGATGGACCCCATTTGAGGTGACCTCATGAGCGTGAGGAACTTTTCAAAGAATCTGTCCTTGCAGGCTGGTGGGGTGGCAGGTGATATTGCTGGGGTAGATGGTGGCTGCTGGGGCCGGTGCGTACTCGGTCTAGCTGGTTGAGGGGTAAACCTGCCCTGCAGAAGGATAAACTGTAGGCCACGTACCTGGTTGACACCGGTCCCACCTTGTAACTCGTTCTGCCACCTGCTTCATTCCTCTGAGCTCTATTGGACGAGCACCCTTCTTGACTGGCACGGCAGCCATCTTGTCGAGCTGTGTGCTGCGTGTCACGTGCCGAAGTCGTGGTACTTGGCTCACTGGGCCCAGCCTCATCCAGGAATCTTGACGATTGAGCATGAGACCTACCCTGCACCTCAGGCCGCGGCCGGGTATGTATGTCGCCCTCAGCAGTATCGCCAGCAGATCAGTGTGCAGGTGCCCCCTCTGACATGTTGCTGGTAAAAGGACGTAGCCCCTCAGGTGTACGCCTGGTAAAAGAACCTTGCGGCCCCTCAGCACTGTTTCCGGAAGGATCTAAAGACCCCTTGGCCTGACGCCCAGCAGCTGAATTAGCCTCGGTACCCGTGCCGGTGTGAGAACCTGTTCCTCCCGTCAGGGAGTTTCCTTGGAAAGGAGTTGCGGGGTGCATTGGAAAAGAGCGGCCCTCCCTTGGGCCTTCACTTATGTCTGACGAAGTCCTTCAAGTCCTCTGGAGGCGACTTATCGAAGAGCTACCTCCAGCTAGCTAGTCTGTTCTTCAGAGAAGTGAAGAAAGTGCATTGCATGCGGTACAACCCACCCCTCTGTGGTCGGGCCAATGCAGCGGAGGCAAAGAGCATGGGGATCTGATGTAGGGAAGAGCCCCTTGCAGGCTGGACATCTGCTGAAGCCGCTGAAGTCGACATGTGCCCGGGAGGAGCCTGGCACCAGAGGACAGAGTACCTGATTGATAAAAGATAAAAAAAAGAGATGATATCTGGGGAAGAGCGCATGGTATTAAATGGCTGAAGCCAAACGCAGGAGCGCTGGTGAAATCGGCCCGTTCCTGTCGACGCGGAAAAGGTGACTGAGAAGTGGCACAGGTGGATGGAGTCAGGGGAGCGTATGCTCCCAGGGCTGCGCCCGCGCACCTCTAAATTTAGATGGGAAGAAGCTTTTTTCTGGTGAAAAAGGTTCTGTCACCCGTCCTTAGCGCGGGACGCCCATGCATGCAGTATGGAGGAAAGGGGACGGGACGCAAGAGTGCATATCCTGTTTGAGCATCCATTTCCAAATGTTCTGTGACAGTTTGGACAGAACTGAATAGTGAGTGCCACTCGGTAGGTAGAGGTTATTCATGGCTGTGATGCAAGGACTAGAAAGGTTTTCTCTTGTAGTTGTGTCTGAAAGGCTTTCAGGGCTTTGAATGGAGCAAGTAGCTCCAACAGGTTGATATGTTTATTCGCTACTGATTGTCAGCGCATGCTGTGCGCTGTCTAGTACAGAAGGTGTGCTCCCCATCCTGAGGCAGTTGCGTTCTTAGTGAGAGTTGCTTCTACTGCAGGGTTGAAGGATTTTCACCCCATAAGATTCTCCTTCGACCACCACTGCAGAGACTGAACGAGGGCTGTCTAGACAACCACTAGATCGTCCCACTGACCGATTGCCTGACATCAATGGCTCAAGAGCAACTCATGATATGACACATGCACAGACAGGCGTGTGGACCGATGAAGACGCAGGAAGCCATTATCCCCAAAAGCTGCATGGCTTTCCGTACGATCACCTGATAACTGGCCACATACCGAAGGATCAGGAACAACATGTTTTGAACCCTCTCGTTGGAGGGGAAGACGAGCCAGTCCTCTGTCCGAATTAGGGCTCCCAGAAATTGTTCGACTTGGCAGCTTGGGACAAGGCTGAACTTTTTCTCGTTGATGGAGAACCCTATGCTGAAAAGGTGGTCTATCGTCTTTTGGATGTTCTACAGACACGTATGGTGCAAGTCTCCAGTTATGAGCCAGTCGTAGAGATAAGGGTACTGTAGAGAAACCCCTCAACGCTCACACCAGAAAAAATGCAACCCACTAGGGAAAAAGGCCCAGCACACCTCTTGCAAGCAGAATAACATTTTATTTCCACAAAAATAGAAATGCGCCAGCAAAGTACTCTGCTGCCGCGGATCCTTCTAGCAAAATCAGTACGAGCAATACTTTATGAAGGCACACAGCATAATCAGTGACCTAAATTATATAAAGTACAAATCCAAATGGCTGGTTGTTGAGACCCTATACATAGGCTACCTGCTCCATAAGGGATGCCAGGCCATTGGTTGTAGGCCCGTCTGTCCATCTTCTTCCACGTGGGTTCCTCCTTGGGCCTCATCTGGCAGGAAGCTACAATTAATTGGTCATTATGCAAGGAACAATAATCCATGCTCTATGTCTAACCTAATGTGCACCTGGTACTGCAGAAAAGTGATAAAAGGATACTTCAACGTCCTTGCATTGCACACATTAGCTTGATTCCAGACACGTCAGTGCCCATCCAAAGCTCCCCACCCTCGTTTTAGATATGTTGTCCTTCCACCCCTCCCAGCACCTCGCAGAACAAATCACATGACATGACCAATGGTCAAGGCAACTAGTCCCTGCTTTCTGATCTTTTCTGATCGATTGGGGGGGGTTTAACAGTTTTATGGTCGGTGGTCTGGGACTGACTGGTACCTTGGAATGCTGGTGTCTTGGGTCGGTATTACTTGGAGCTGGAACGGAGAAGGTCAGAGGCTTGTGTCCTCCTTGTGGGATTGTTTTCCGCAGAGAGCTCTCAACCACCTTGTGGCCTTGCAGGGAGAGTTCATTCTGGAATAAGAATGCTGGCAACATGAAACAATGAAAGGTCTATGAACCTCTGCAGCTCTGGTCTCTCTCACCGGTGCCCATGCTACAACCTATTCCAGCATGCATACCCATATTTCCATGTGTGTGGCTTGTGCCGCAGCCCTGGCTGCAGCGCAAAGCTAATCCTCGATTTCCATATGGCTGCTTATTAGGGAGAATTCTCATTCTGTGGCTAATTTCCCTTACCTTTAGAGTCCCCCAGCACATTTGCTGGATATGAGGGGTTTGTTTTTTTCTCCCGCTAAAAGTTTGACCCTTTTTTTCCACTCTTAGGCATATTTGCTATGTGTGTTCTAGGCTATTTTTTGTGTTTAATGTCTATGGGGTTTATCTCACCCTCATAGGAACCATCTTTATACACCTGTGTTACACAGCACCCTCAGTACAGTGACACAGGGGTGTCGTAACGACCCCCAAACAGACTCAATACCCTGGGACTGACTACTGTCTCCCAGGGCATGTAAAGTCCCCATTGACTTTACTAGTCAATTTTTATGAACTAAACCAGTACAACCCATCTTACTATGGAGGTACTGGGAAGGATTAATAGTTTTTCCATGGTGTTCATTTTCGAGAGGGTACCGTACAGTCTCTCTCTAAAAAGTTTCTGGCTGGTGGCAGTGGTTACTACCAAAAATATTAGACCGCAAATATTTCCCTATGGGATTTTCCCATTGTTCGAGGCTACCACATTTTCTGACAGCCTCTAACATACCGCCAGTTTATTCTTATATTAACTTTACTCCGATAGGTTTTATTTGCCAAAACTTTTATATACATTCTTTCTCTAAACTCCCAACCCTGGTCGGGGATCCTTTGTTCGTCTTTTTGGCGGGCTTCTGCCAAGAAGCCCTCCTTTCGGCACCACCGAGTCTGGGGTGGGTGCAATGTGTGGGAGGGGGAGTAGGACCCCTGGACAGGGTTGCCGCAGCAACTCATGTCGCACTCTGCCCTGATAGGCTGGAGGGTCTCCCGCCAAGAAGACCACTCCACTGTGTGACAGCTAGGCTGTATGAATGTGGATCTTTTTGCATAAAATCAGGGTCCTGAGGACTGGAAGAGCAAAACGTTGCCACTGGAACTGAGGGACCGTAGAGGAGAGAAGCCAAAGACATCAGCAACAACTGACCCATCGGTGAAGCCCTGCTGCAGCGTCTCACCACTTTTCTCCACAGGGCGAGAGGAGATCTTCACCTGAAAGAGCCTTCTTACCTTGAGCTGGTGGGGCCAACCAGGTTGCCAATCCCCTTCACGGACCTGCCTTGGTTGAATCGGCAGTGCCCTGCACTTGGAGGCCGGATAGCCAGGCAGCCAGCCACCTGGACTGCGATTTAAAGGAGCGTACCTTTTATTTCCTTTGGCAGCACCGCGGCTGGTTTCGTCCCTGGGTAGTGCAGTAACTCGAACCTTCCTCCACGACGAGAGCCTCTCTTCCTCTGCTGGATCCCCCGAACTGCAGGAACTACCAGGAACAACCGCCACCGCAGGAGCCTCTTCTTCATTTGAAGGTACTTTGTTCCGCCAGGCCTCCCTTTTTGTGTGGTAGCGCTAAAGGGGTTTTAAATCCTCTACCTACCTGCTGGGTTGGCCGCCCCTATCGTCTAACATTGTCTTTCACCCTCTGCATCCACCTTTTTGAATCGTTTAACAAAGACTTGACTGCAGCAAAAAGAACATTTTGCTTCTGGGCTCTTTGCCCTGTACCACTGACTGTGGCACAGGCCTATTGACTCTGGCTGAATTTGTTAGAACTGCCTTCTCTAGATTGCTTCTCAACTAGAACTGTGTTGATGCACCTAATTCTTCTAACCACCTTTTCCTTCCCACTTTTAAAACTTGTGAAGTGCCATTTTGCTCGGTTTTCATTTAAGTATTCTCTATGCTATAGTACTGCCTTGCCTAAACTTGTTCACAAACTTATTGGGAAGTGTTGCTAGGGTGCCTAAGAATATATTCCTGTATAACTTGTCCTTTCCCTCCCTTGTGAGAAATTGCTAGAGTGCCATTTGTGTTTGGTTTTCACTGTGCCATTTTGCTCAGTTTTCACTCTTGCTCAAACGTGTCTACAATTTAACTGGGGAGTTGTGTATACTTTTCTTGACTGATTTTAACTTGCTTTATTAATTGTGATTAATGTGTTGTCCTAGAAGTGTGTAAAATAAGACAATGCATTACTTACCGTAAAAGCATTTCTGATGGTTGTATCTGCTTAGATTCACATGCTGTGCATAGGTCCGACATCCAGTGGTCACTGCGGAGTATTGCATTTTGTTTTTCGTAGTCGAAAAGGGGACGTCGACAAGGCGTGTCTGTAACACTATCCCTATAGTGGCGTGCGTTGTACCCACAATCCCTCACGCGTCGAGGTCCCTCTGTTTGTATTTTTCTGCCCTGAGGGAGCCTTCTAGACGTGAGTGAGTACAGAAAAGAGAGAAATATAGTCGAGGATGTCTATGTTCCTTCCATCCGAGCGGGGAGGAAGGGCGGGCGCATGTGAATCTAAGCAGATACAACCATCAGAAATGCTTTTACGGTAAGTAATGCATTGTCTTCTGATGTTTGTTAATCTGCTTAGAATCACATGCTGTGCATAGACTAGCGAGCAGTACCCGGAGTTGGCGGTGGGTTATGAGATGGAACAGTAGAGAAAAGATGTCTTAATACTGCCTGTCCCACCTGGGAGTCAGATCTAGAGTGTGCATCTAGACAGTAGTGTTTTGTAAAGGTGTGCACAGAACTCCAGGTAGCCGCTTTGCAGATGGACTCAAGGGGAACATTTGCAATGAATGCTATGGAAGCCCCCGTGCCTCGAGTGGAATGTGCTCTTGGCTTGAAGGGTAGTTCTCTATTAGCCAGAGTGTAACAGAGAGTGATGCATTGTACAATCCATCTGGATATAGTGGACTTAGAGACTGCATCTCCTTCTCTTCCTGCTGCCACCGAGACAAAGAACTGATTAGTCTTTCTCAGTGATCTGGTTCTTTCCATGTAGAACATGACAGCTCTGCGTACATCTAGTGTATGCAGACTTTTTTCTCCCAAGCTGGAAGGGTTTTGAAAGAACGTTGGTAGTTGTATAGATTGGTTTACATGAAATTTTGAGATGAATTTTGGTGCAAACCTTGGGTGTGTGCGAAGAACCACCTTATCTTTGTGAACTGATACGAAGGGGTCTAGTACAGAAAGAGCCTGTAGTTCACTTACTCTCCTAATGGATGTGATAGCTATTAGGAAAGCAGTCTTAAGTGTGAGGTATTTAAGAGTTGCCTTGTGCATGGGTTCGAAAGGAGTGCCCATGAGTCTAGAAAGTACCACGTTTAAGTCCCATCCGGGAGCTGGGTTAGCTATCGGGGGGTGTATTCTTTTTACCCCTTCCATAAAGGCTTTGATAACTGGTATCTTCCACCACGACACTTTAAGTTGGGAAGTGGTGTATGCAGAAAGTGCCGCTAGGTGTACTTTAATGGAATTAAACACTAGACCTGAATCCAGTAAATGGGTCAAGTACAGAATAATGTCAGTGGCAGAGCAGTCAACCGGGTTGATGTTCTTACTTCTACACCAGATGACAAATCTTTTCCACTTGCTAGAGTAGCAGTGGCGAGTATTAGGTTTTCTGGCTTCCCTGAGGTTGTCCATACATCTCTGAGGGAGATGTAAATGTCCAAATTCTATGATCTCAGGAGCCAGGCTGCTAAGTTCATGGTCTGAGGGCATGGATGCAGTGTCCTGCCCTTGTCTTGTGACAGCATGTTGTACGGGCAGGGAAGTTTCATTGGGGGGGATAGGGACATCTCCATCAAGTGAGCGAACCATGGCTGCCGGGCCCACATTGGGGCTACTAGTATCATGGTAACCTGCTCTTGGTGCATCTTGAGCACTACTTTGTTGAGGAGGGGAGTCGGGGGAAAGGCGTAAACAAATTTCCCTGACCATTGAATCAACAGACCGTTCCCCTTGGACTGGTTTTGTGGGTACCTGGAGGCGTAACTTTGGCATTGTGAGTTCTCCAGGGTTGGGAACAGGTCTATTTCCGGGAAACCCCATTGCGTGAAGACGTCTAAGACGATGTTTTCGTGTAATTGCCATTCGTACTCTTTGGGTAGGGGGAAGTCTCTGCTGAGTTTGTCTGCTAGCAGATTGAGTTCCCCTGGTACATGTTGTGATAGTAGGAACATGTTGTTTTTGAGAGCCCACTTCCATATATTCTGGGACAGCTTGGACAGTCCTGGAGAGTGAGTGCCCCCTTGCTTGTTGAGATAGTGCATGGCTGTGGTGCTGTCTGTGAGGACCATCACTGTCTTTCCTTGTAAGTGTTCCTGAAAGGCTTTCAGTGCTTTGAACACTGCTAATAGTTCCAGCAGGTTTATATGCTTGGATGCTAAGCTCGGAGTCCACACTCCGTGAGCAGTCTGATGGGATAGGTGAGCCCCCCATCCTGTAAGGGATGCGTCTGTGGTTAGAGTGGCTTCCACTGCGGGTGTGGCAAAAGTTTTCCCTAATAACAGGTTTTCCTTTGTCCACCACCGTAGCAAGAGAACCAAGGCCTGCGAGACTACCACCAGATCGTCCCATTGTCCGCTGGCCTGACACCACTGGCTGTAGAGCCACTCTTGCATTGGGCGCATGCGCAGGCGCGCGAGTTACCAAATAAATACATGACGCCATCATCCCTAGCAAGCGCATTGCTTTGCGTACCGTCACCTCTCGACCTGCCACATATTGGGGGATCTGAAACAGCATGTTTTGGACCCTCTCGTTGGAGGGGAAGACGAGGCCGTCCTTTGTTCGAATTAGAGCCCCTAGGAATTGTTTGATTTGGCTGGGGTCTAAGCTGGACTTCTTTTCGTTGATGGAGAAGCCCAGTTGGGATAAAAGGTCTACGGTCCTTTGGGTATTGGAGAAGCATGTTTCGTAAGAATCCCCTGTTATGAGCCAGTCGTCGAGGTACGGGTAAACCGGGATGGATAATCTGCGCAGGTGGGCCGCTGCCACTGCCAGTACTTTCGTAAATACCCTTGGTGCAGATGCTATCCCGAAGGGTAGTACTCTGAACTGATAGTGTTTGTTCTCTATCTTGAACCTGAGGTATTTTCTGTGCGCTGGCAACATTAAAATATGAAAGTATGCATCTTTCATGTCTAGTGTTGTCATGTAATCCCCCTGTGATAACAGTGGGATTACTTCCTGCAAGGTCACCATACGAAACTTTTGGGGTTTGACAAAGTTGTTCGCTGGGCGCAGATCTAATACAGGGCGCATGGTTAAGTCCTTTTTGGGTACAAGGAAGTACACTGAATAAATACCTTCTGTTACCTGAGATAGGGGGGACAGCCTCTATAGCTTCTTTTTTCAGTAGCTCTTCTACTTCTTGAAGAAGAATAGTGAGGTGTTCCGGTGTCATGCGTCGGTTCCGTGGGGGTCTGTATTTCGGGGAACCGTTGAATTCGATGCAGTATCCGTGGGCTATGGTGGATAATACCCAGCGGTCTGACGTTATTCCCTCCCATGCTGAAAGGAACGATGTTAGCCGGCCCCCGACCGGTGATGCATGGGAGGGGACCCGAATCCTTGGGTCATTTGTTGGTATTGGGCGTGGGGCTTTTTGGACTGGAGCCGCGCCCTCTTCCTTTGCCACGATGTTGGCCTCTTTGACTGAACTGGGTGGTTTGGTTAGAGGGCCAGTTGGTAGCAGAGTAAAATTGTTGTTGGCTTTGCTGCTGGCGTTGGCCACGAAAGGAGCGTCTATTGCCATAGCTGCGTCTGTTAGGTGGCCTAGAAATTTGGTCCAGAGTCTTGATGGTATCAAACTCCTTCTTCGCATGTTCTAGGGCCTCATCAACTGCTTTCTCAAACAGATGTGTTTGCTCTATGGGCTTATTTATTAGGGAAGCCTGGGTTTCTGGCTTAAATCCCGAATTGCGCAGCCAGACATGGCGTTTGAGAAGTATTCCCTGAACCAGGGAGCGGCCAGCTGTCTCTGCGGCGTCTAAGGAGTTTTTTTTACGATGCCCTGGTTTACAAGAGTTCCCTCTGATATAGTAGCCAACAGGCGTGAACGCAGGGGTTGGAACAAGTTACTTACCTGTAACTGTTGTTCTCCAGCATGGGTCTGGCATGGATTCACATGCTCATGAATATTCCCCGTCGTCAGGCTGGGAATCCTCGGTAAAGAAAAAACCAGTATCAGTTTCGTTTCTGATCTGTCTTTCGTAGTAATAACCAATCACTGGTCTCTGCGTCATACTGACCACAGCCAATGACTGCCCTCTACCTAAGCACCGCCTCTGGCAGCCATCTTCAGATTTGGAAGCACGTGAAGTGGCAGTATGACCAAGTGAAGAGCCGCAGAGGGGTAGGCGGGAGGGTTCGCATGTGAATCCATGCCAGACCCATGCTGGAGAACAACAGTTACAGGTAAGTAACTTGTTCCTTCTCCAGCATGGGGTCTGGCATGGATTCACATGCTCATGAATAAAGAATACATAGCAGTACACACATGCACAACCACGGGAGGTGGCAAAGGCTCAACATTAAGCATCACATAAACTCAACATTAAGCATCTTACCTCCTCACCAGGCTCACCTCAGGCGAACAGGTTGCGCAGCACTGCTTGGCCGACCCTGGACTCCTCCCTGGAATCCCGGTCGACGCAGTAGAATTTCGTGAAGGTGTGCGTCGACCTCCACGTAGCAGCCCTGCATATGTCCAGCAGGGGCACACCAGATAGGAACGCCGTGGTAGCTGCGATCGCTCTGGTGGAATGGGCTCTCGGACGGCCAGGCAGCGGTCGGTTTGCCAACCGATGACAGTACATGATACAGCCGGAGAGCCATCTGGAAATGGAAGCCTTCGAGAGAGCCTTCCCCTGATTGACAGGTCCAAAGTTCACAAAGAGTTGTGACGTCTTCCGAAAACACTTCGTGCGGTCTACGTAGAACTTCAGCGCTCTAGCCACATCCAGCGAGTGCAAAGTCCTTTCAGCCGGCGACGAAGGCGACGGGAAGAACACAGGCAACACCAAGGGTTCGTTGAGATGGAAGTCCGACGGCACCTTGGGCATGAAGGAGGGGTGCGTCCTGAGCACTACCCTCGTGTCGTGGAAAGTCAAGTACGGGGCCTTGCAGGAAAGGGCCTGGATCTCTCCCACTCGTCGTGCGGAGGTGATGGCCACAAGAAAAGCTGTTTTCCACGATAGAAACTTCAACGGGGCCGAGTGCAGAGGCTCGAACGGAGGTCCCATGAGCTTGGTCAGCACCACGTTGAGCTCCCACGCCGGGGCCGGAGCCTTCACCGGCGGGAACGCTCTGAACAGTCCCTTCATGAACTCTTTCACCAGACGATGAGACCACAAGGACGTCCGCCCCGTGGTTCTGGTGTATCGGGAGATCGCAGCAAGATGAATCTTGATGGACGCGTGTGCCAGACCAGCTTTGGCCAGCGTCAGCAGGTACGGCAGTACTTGGGGAGCCGTAATCCGTAGAGGGTTAATCTTCTGTGCGTGGCACCAGACAGAGAACCTCTTCCATTTGTGT
This sequence comes from Ambystoma mexicanum, assembly GCF_040938575.1. Taxonomy (NCBI): domain Eukaryota; kingdom Metazoa; phylum Chordata; class Amphibia; order Caudata; family Ambystomatidae; genus Ambystoma; species Ambystoma mexicanum. Next base: position 1,487,864,878 of record NC_090929.1, read on the forward strand.
CCGTAGCATTTAAGAGTCGAGGACGCCCTGGCCTTTGCAAGAACCTCTCTGCAATCGGCCGGTATGTCGTATCCTCCAAACTCTAGCGCTGCAGGAGCCAGGCCTGCAAGTTCAGCGACTTCGGGTCATGGTGGAGGATGGCGCCTCCTTCCCTGGAGAGTAGATCCACGTCCGCCGGCAGCTTGATCGGCGGGGACGCTGACAAGTCCAGAAGGTCCGGGAACCATATCTGCCTCGGCCACGCAGGTGCGACGAGGATCATCCTGCACCGTGACCTCTTGAGCTGGTTGACGAGCCGGATTAGCAGAGGCAAGGGAGGGAACGCGTAGAGGAACAGGCCCTCCCAGGGGAACGAGAAAGCATCGCCCATGCTCCTCGTCTGGGGAAACCTGCTGGCGAACCTCCGGCACTTGGTGTTCGTCGCCGTCGCGAACAGGTCGATCTGGGGTGTGCCCCACCGTCGGAAGAGGCGATCCACCAGATCCTGCCGTAGTTCCCACTCGTGGCACGAGCGCAGCTCCCTGCTGAGTGAGTCGGCGATGGTGTTTTTTATCCCTGCCAGATGAAACGGCACCAGAAAAATCCCTTGGGCGACGGCCCAATGCCACAGGTCCTGCGCCTCCTTGGACAGCGCTGGGGACCTGGTTCCGCCCTGTTTCCTGATGTAAAACATGGTGGTGGTGTTGTCGGTGAAGATCCTCACCACCTTGCCCTTGAGGGACGGAAGGAAGGACCTGAGGGCCCAAAACACTGCACGGAGCTCCAGGACGTTGATATGCAGGGACTTCTCCGTCGGGAGCCAGAGTCCCCTTGCGTGCAGATTTTCGGTGTGCGCTCCCCACCCTTCCAGGGAGGCATCCGTGGTCACAGTCTCCTGGTGGGCTGGGGTCTGGAAGTCCATGCCCGCCGTCAGATGCGCGCGGGTGCCCCACCACCGTATCGCTCGTCGGGAACTCTCGTCGAGCTTGATCCTTTCCTCGAAGCTGCCCGTCGTCTGGATCCAGCGCGCATCCAGGAATTCTTGCAACGGGCGCATCCGGAGCCTGCACATGGGAATGAGGTAGATGCAGGAAGACATCATCCCGAGGAGGGACTTGATGGACCTCACCTTGGCCGCGTCGGCCACCAACATCCGTTGCACCTTGCCCAAGATGGTCCTGGTCCTCTCCTCCGACGGGGAGGCCAGAAGGGACACTGTGTCGAGCCTCGCTCCCAGAAACAGTGCGACTTGCGCGGGCACCAGGTGGGATTTGGCGTAGTTCACGGAGAATCCCAGGTCCGTGAGGAGTTGGACGGTCCTTGCCGTGTGGACCACGGCGAGCTCCCTCGTCTTGGCGCGGATGAGCCAGTCGTCCAGGTAGGGGTAGACGTGAATCCCCTCGCGGCGCAGCTGCGCCGCCACCGGTGCGAGGCACTTGGTGAATACCCTGGGTGCCGACCGTAGTCCGAAGGGAAGGGCTTTGAACTGGTAATGACGCCTTTGGACCACGAATCTGAGGAATTTTCGGTGCCCCTTTAGGATGGGAATGTGGAAGTAGGCATCCTCCAAATCCAACGACGATAGGAAGTCTCCTTCCTCCAGCTGACCCAGGACGTGCTGGAGGGTGACCATCCGGAACTTCTGCGCCTTGATGAACTTGTTCAGACGTCGCAGGTCTAGGATGGGGCGCCATCCTCCCGTCTTCTTCTTCACGAGGAAGTATCGCGAGTAGACTCCGGAGCCCCGAAGCCTCGAAGCCTCTTTGGGACGAGTTCGATGGCGCCCTTTCTGAGCATCGCCTTTACCTCCAGGAGAAGTTGAGGGACGTGAAGTTCTTTCCTGGCCACGGGGGGGACGCGCGGGCACCTTCTTTGAAACTCGAGCGCGTGGCCCCGGGCCAGGGCGTCCAGCACCCAACGGTCGGTGGAGATGGACTCCCACACGCTGACGAAGCGCGCCAGCCGGCCTCCCACCGGGGTGCTTCGGTGGGGGCCCGACCCCACGGCCGGTTCAATCCTGCTTGGACGCGGCCTTGCCGCCTTGACCTCCTTGGCGACGACGGCGGGGTCCGCCAGACTTGCCTCGTCCTCTGTAGGCCTCTTGCGACGACGAGCGGGCCGCTTGACGGTAGGAAGCGAAACCGCCGCCGGAACCTTTGGAGGCGCCCTTGCCTCCGCCGCTCCGAAAGGGCGTTCGTCGTTGCTGCAGGACTCCAAGGGCCCTGGCCGTCTCAGTATCCGCCTTGATGGCCTGAAGGGAATCGTCCACTGTCTTCCCAAACAGGTTGTTCCCGTCGAAGGGCATGTCCAGGACTCTGGTCTGGACGTCCTGCCGAAAGTCTGTAGCTTTGAGCCATCCACGACGTCGAAGGCAAACGCCGTTGCCCAGCTGGCGGAACCCAGTGTCGGCGATGTCCGTCGCCACGGTGATGGCGTGGTCCGACGCCACCTCACCTTCCTGCAGGATCTCAAGGGCCTCCGCCCTCTTGTCGTCCGGCAGAAAATCCAGCAGGGGAGCTATCTTGTACCAGAGCTCCCTGTCGTAGCGGGCCACGATAGCCAAGGCGTTGGCCGCTTTAATCGTCGTCGCTGCCGACGAGATGACTCTACGTCCCATAGCATCCAATTTCTTTCCCTCGCCGTCCGGCGGGGAAGTCGATGTGGAGGCCGCACCCCCCCCCGCTTTCTTCCTGGCTGCCGCGGAGACGACGGAGTCTGGGGTAGGCTGCGCCCGGAGGCATAGGGGGGCCGTGTCCGGGACCCGGTACTTTTTCTCGTACCTGTCTCTTCTAGCTGGCGTCGTGGAAGGGTTCTTGAGGAGGGAAAGGCCCTCATCCCAAATGTCGTCCAACAGAGGCACTGCGAGGACCGTCTTCCTCTTGGCCTCGCGCCGCTGATAAAGGAAGCCTTCCTTTTTCTTCTCCTCAGGGCAGAGTTGGAAAAGCTCGGAAGCCCTGGAGATCATGGAGTGGAAAGATCCGATCTCGTCGGGCGGAGAAGCCCTGGTGGGAGGCGACGACGGAAAATCCTCGTCGTATGCCTCGTCGTCCGTACCCGTCGCTGCCGTGTCAGTCCCCGTATCATCCCCTCGGGTGGACGGGGAGGAGGGCTGGACGGGGTGCGACGGTTGAAAAGGAGGTGGTGGATGGATCCTTCTTTTCTTGGTAGGGGGAACACCAGAAGGTCCCGGTTCTGGATCCCCCGACGGGAGAGGTTCCTCCGTCGGTAACGGTAGCCTCGTCCTTATCTCGGAGCATAAGGACTGTATGGCCAACAAAATGGCCGCCGAGTTGTCTTGCGGCGCTGGCAGAGGGGAATCCGATGGGCGAGCAGGGGCCCCGTCGGTATCCTCGACGATGTCGTCGTCGTCACCTGCGTCGGGGTCCATTCCGACGGGCTGGCCTTCTTCCACGCCTAGGCCGTGGCTTAAGACCTTGATCAGCTCCTCTTCTGAGGTTGAGGCCGAATCTACGACGACGCCCTGCCCCCCCTTCTTCTTCCCCACGGAGGGTTTCACGGGGGTCCTATCGATGGGCACAAAGGAAGACTCCCTCCGCGGAGGCAGGGAGATTCTGGGCCCTGAGGTCGCCACCACTGGTGTAGCCACCACAGGCTGAGCCAGGGCCGCCGCGACCGTTTCGATAGAGGGCTTGGTCGGATGGATCAAGGCCTTCACCACCTTAGGTGCGCTCACCGCCTTATCCTTGAGGGAGGGGGCACTGCCACGCTCCTCCTCTGCCTTAAAGCTCGACCGGGGCCTCTCCAGGAGCTTCGCCGGGTGCTCGGCCTTCCTCTTACCCGACCCAGAGCGTTGGCTCGTGGTTGATGGTGCCGGGGAGGGTGCGCCCTGCCTGGCGCCCGTAGAGCCCGACCGTTCGGCGCTCCCGGTGCCAGCGGACTCGCGGTGCTTGGCCTTATGTTGGGCCCCCGTCGCCGGGGCGCCCTCAAAGGTCTTAGAAGACCGCTCGGATTTCTTCTTCTTCTCGCCAGACGGGCTCTTACCCTCCAGCCAGTTGGCGAGACGTTGATGGCGGTCCTTCATGGTCCGTTCCGACATGTTGCCGCAAAACGCACAGTCCTTCTCCACGTGCGTCTTGTCCTCATGAAGGCAGTAAAGGCAGAAAGAGTGTTCGTCCTCCTTGAAGACGTTCTGCAGCTGGCATCCAGGGCAGACCCTGAACAGCTTTCCGGGCGTCGAGCTTCCCTTCTCCTGGGCCATCTCCGAGACCGGGCCTGAGAAGCTTCTGGAGTCCTCCGAAGCGTAGCTCGACGAAATCTTCACCCTTGAGGGGCACAGATGAATCCGACACGGGTCCCCGTTGATCGGATGTAGGATCGGTGGAGCTTGAGGCTCTTTTGACCGAAAGAATCGAAGTTTTTTTTGTGAAAAAGCGCGAAAAAGGCACTAACGCTCGAGAGCAATAGCACGAGGATCCCAACACATGAACGTGCGGTAAAAATCTGAAGATGGCTGCCAGAGGCGGTGCTTAGGTAGAGGGCAGTCATTGGCTGTGGTCAGTATGACGCAGAGACCAGTGATTGGTTATTACTACGAAAGACAGATCAGAAACAAAACTGATACTGGTTTTTTCTTTACCGAGGATTCCCAGCCTGACGACGGGGAATATTCATGAGCATGTGAATCCATGCCAGACCCCATGCTGGAGAACTGGTGCGTCCTCTGCTTCGCTGCGCAGCTTGCTCCACTGTGCATCTGCGTAGCTAGGTAGTAGGGAATTGTTATTCGCGATCCTGGTTGAGAAGGCGGCGGATGTCGTGATTCTCTTCCCAAGTGCATAGAGCTTCTTGCCCTCTTTGTCAGGTGGTGCCTCACTAGTAGATAGTGGTACCCCTGCTCTTTTTCTTGTGTTAGTCACTACAAGAGAGTCCGGTATAGAATGTCCCCTGATGTACAAAGGGTCAGAAGACGAAGGGCTGAAGAGCTTTTCTATACGAGGGTTGACCCCTCTGACTAAGGCCGGATTGGAAAGGGAAGGAGTTATTCTTCTCTTTATAGAAGCCAGGAGTGGAATGGACTGGCTGACCGGGGCTTTTTCTTTAATAACCTTTTCAACAAAGTCTATATCCGGAAGGGTCTCCCCTGTGTCTATTTCAAAATGCGCTGCTGCCTTGCACAACAGTGCATTAAGTGATGCTGGTCATCTATGGGGGAGGTGTTCCCAATAGGTGAGTCCTTGGGAGGAGAAGGATGAAAGACATCAGGGTCTGAGTGCACTGATGGGGATTGCCAAGGTTGCACTGATGGGGAGTGCCAGGGCTGTGAGGCAGCTGTATCTTCTTCTAAAGCCCCTGCGCTAGTGTAAGGGTCTTCCTCAAACCTCTCCTCCTCAAGTTCTTCCTCTCCACCTAAACACTCCTCTTCTTGGAGGTATTGCTCCTCTTCAGTGAGGTCATAAGCATCTGAAGAAGGGGTAAACAGCCTAGGAATCTTGACCCCAGGGTCCTCCTGGGTCCATTCTCTTGGTCTTTTGGGAGGGGGTGGGTTTTGGCTACCCAAAAACCTCTCCATCTTTTCCATACAAGAATGGAGTCTTTCCAGGGTCTCATGGGGAACCCCTGAATAGTCTAGAGGGGGGAAATCAGTGTTTTCGGCTTCAAAACGCTTCAAACACTCCCACAACGTCGACAAAAGGTTTCCGTCGCCCTCAGAAAAGCCCTTCGGTAGTTCAGAAGTGCCTTTAGATGGATGGGGCAATTCCTGCCTACTCTTGTGCTTTTACGGCGTTTCTATATCCTTGGGTGCGGTATTCGACGTCTGTTTAGTCGTCCGCTTACGTTTGTCCTCGGAAACAATTCTCGCCAGACTCTCGACGACGAGAGTCTGGCTCTCAGACGGAGACCAACGACCGCTGGCGGTCAAGTTGTTGGCATGAGCGCCCATCCTGTGAGGGAAGCGTCCGTCACTACAGTCACCTCTGGCCATGGTTGCCAAAACGGTTCCCCCTTCATCAGGTTCCCTTCGTTCACCCACCACAGAAGGTCCTGGGAGACCGAGCGTGGGATCTGAACAGGATCTGTCATCTTGCCGGAGAACTGCGACCACTGCATCTTGAGGACCCATTGCAAAGATCTCATCCGCAGCTTGGCCTCTGGCACCAGAAAAATGCAGGAAGCCAGGCAGCGAGCAACCTTTAGAATTCGAAAGCCAGGAGACTAAACACATTGAAACTTGTCCACCATCTGCACAATGTGATGAGCCCTTACCCTGGGACGCGAACACTTCCCCAAGGACGTATCCAACACAGCCCCGATGTAGTGGAGCTGTTGGGAATGTGTCAGGTGCGACTTCTTGAAATTCAGGGAGAAGCCCAGCCTGTGGAGGGTGCGGCAGGTGACACAGATGATCAAAAGCTAGCTCGGGGGAGCGTGCCCGGATCAGCCAGTCGTCCAGGTAGGTGTAGACGTGAATGCACCCTCGCCTGAGGTACGCTGCCACCACCACCATGAGCTTGGTGAAGACCCTCGGGGTGGAGGTCAATCCGAACGGCAGGACCCGAAACTGAAAGTGTGAGTCGCCAGCCGCAAACCTCAGGTACTTCCTGTGCGCGGGATGGATCGGCACATGGAAGTAAGCATCCTTGAGGTCCAGAGACACCAACCAATCCTGAAGTTGAAGGGCCTGGAGGACTTGAGAAAGAGTGACCATCTTGAACTTGTCCTTCCGGAGGAGTTTGTTCTACCAACGCAAGTCCATGATGGGTTTCAAACCCCAGTCTTTCTTTGGGATAAAAAAATAAGGCAATACCATCCCTTGTTCCTCTCCACGCAGGCACCAGTTCTATAGCACCTTTCTCCAGCTGGGACAAGATTTCCTGCGCAAGGAGCGGATCCAGAAGCTTCAAAGAGAGTTTCCCCAGTGGATTGTCGTGAGGCCGCTGAAGGAAGGGAAGACAGTAGCTGTGGGCTAGGGTATCAACGCCCACGCATCTGAAGTAATGGCCCGCCATTCTTCGAGATGCTGAGGCAGTCTGCCCCTAACCGGCGAACCATGGGACATGGCCTCATGACTGTTTGGAAGCGGCTGCAGCAGTGCCTGAAGGCAAATAGGCAGCTGCTTGAGCGGCTCTGGCACCATGATTTCCCCGTCCACCACGGGTACCTTTCCGCTTGCCCCTTTGACTAGAGGCCCCTCGCGTACTACCAAAGGAGGAATAGTACCGAAATGAACCTCCGCTCCATTGCTGTCCCCTAGGACAAAAAGGCAGAGGTTGGCGCACCGCAGCGCTCAAAGACTTTGCTGCTGCTTTTGAGGTCTGCAATCTCTCAAGGCTCTTGTTAGCCTTGCTGCCAAATAAATGTGTGCCATCAAAGGGCATGTTGAGAAGACGGGCCTGCACATCCGAAGCAAACCCCGACTTACGCAACCGCGCAAATCTGCATATCACAGTGCTCGCAGCCATGGATCGGCTAACACTGTCGGCCGTATCCAAATCCGACTGAAGGGATTCGCACATGGCATCCTTGCCATCGGGCATGAGAGCAAGGAAACCATCCCTTTCTTCCCTCGGGAATATGCTCATCTGCCAAGGAAACAAATCCACAGAGTGTGTGAAAACCTTCCGAAGGCACACGTGGAGTTGGCCGATTTCAAGGCCATGCTCCCAGCAGAAAATATCTTCCGGGCCCAACCATCGAAGCGCTTGTCGTACCTATCCGGAGGGATGGTAGGGTACGCCGACTGCCTCGAGATGGCCGCCGCCATCTGAACCACCAAGCTCTCAGGAGTGGGGCGAGTAGATAAATAGCTGGGGGTCGCTAACAGAAGGGCGGTATTTCTTAGTGAGATTTTTATTCACAGCCGGAAGAGATTCAGGGGACTGCCAAGCAGCTGCCACCCTTTTATGCAAGGTAGAATGAAATGGCAAAACAGGGTCAGAAGATGGACCTTGATCCAAGATGTCCGTCAGATCATCCTGCACAAAGTCTTCCGGAGGACTAGACCAGCCCAGATACTCCGAGACTCGCGCCATGAGTCTCCTATAAGAAGACTCTGCATGAGGCTCAGGCCTACCAAACTCCACTTCTGGGGAAGTGTCCAGTCCACTTGCATCATGGAGGGACTGCCTCAACTCCAACTGACGGTCACCAGAAAAAATTGGAGCATCATCAAGGTCACCAGGTTCCTCAACCTCAGACCTTTCCTCCTCTTCAAAAATATCATCCAGAGGGGGTTGAAACCCAGGTGTGGGGACAGAAGTGGGCCTGGAGGCCAAAACCGGCCTCACCGACTTCGATGTAGCCTTCCTTGGAGGATCCACAATGTCTGGGTACTCCAACGGCGAATTTTCGAGAAAAAATTCCCGAAGGCGCCGAGAGCATCGACAACCTCGATCGCCCCAAGCAGCCTACCAGTTAACGTGCGTATCTTGCCCTTTTAAGCATGTAACTATGGCAAATACGGACCATTTAACTTTGTACTGCGTACCGTGTACGCTTTGATTTATTCATTAAAAAAACATACTTTCCACCACTAGATGGCAATGTAGCATTTCTTTTGTCAGCAGCATAGCCTTCTTAAGCATGATGGTTAATTTCCAACTGAAAGACCAAATCTGTGACAGCTAAGCGAGCAACACAATAAAGCACACACCCTTTTAAAATGTTTTCATACCCATAACATGTGTTGGATAAGTTTTACTCTCTTGCAGAGGAGAAAACTAATTTGAACTCTCTTGAAATTGCATTTACGCTCTAATTTGAAAAATCATGCGTAAAATACTCCCACCTCAAAATCTTATCTGGAGCACTGGCCCCAAGCCCCCAATAAGTTGCCGCGGTCTCGCTGGGGACGAGGACCGAGACCTAGAGACACGTCTCTTGTGACCTTTCGATTCCTTGTCCGTATGGGACCTCGACGGCTCCCGATGAGTGTCGTGTCGCAAACCCGAGCCGGAAGGCGTGCGAGACACGGAATGAGACCGATCCTGGCAGGCTTTTCAGAAAGCGGTACCAGACCAGTGTCCTGCGATTGAAAAATAGGCATCATGAATTTCTTAAACGCCGCCCATTCCTCCGGAGTCGAGGACTTCGTAGGGCACAAAACCTTCCTCGAGGCACCATCCCCTCAGGAGGACGGGGAAGGAGACCGGTGACCGTGCTTCCTTGAGTGCCGGGACGAGGAAGACGGGTGGCGGGAACCGAGATCCCCGAGAATCCTTCTGACGCGGAGAGTCGCCCCTCGAGTCGTCGGTGGAAAGCCCCTTGGAAGTCCGAGACTTAACAGGCTTAGATCCCCTACCTACCTGGAGCTTCCTCTTCTGCAAGGCCTTGGCAGTCAGTGACTGGCATTTCGAACAGTCGTCGGTGTCGTGCGACTCGCCCAAGCACCACAAACAAATGCGGGGGGGGTCGGTGAGTGACATCTTAGACTTGCAGTCCCGGCAGGTCTTGAAGCCGGACCGTGGAGTCAGAGGGGTCGATGAGAAAGACATCTTCAATGAAGAAAACACACGAGGCGCGCCGAGTCTCACAAAGTTAACATGTTTGCAGAAAAATGGAACTGAGGCTACGGGCGCTGTGTGTCCTATTTATAACATCCTGTGACGTCGTCCTCGGCGGAGGCCCTCGAGGGACATGGACCCGACGCCATTGACGCAGGACGCCTTCTGCCGAAAAAGTTTCTGAAGTGCACAGCTGTGGACATTACATGTCAAAGATGTGGAATGCGTTGGAGGACACGATCCATTCGAAAAAGACTTGCTGCTAGACAGCCGTGCATAAGGGACCCATGAAAGATTGCAAGCACTGGTCACCACAATGGGACGAGAGGACTTTGCACCGTAAAATGAGACTTTGCTTTATGATCACAAAGGCCTTTCCTTTTATTTGACTGAGTTTAAAAAAAATAAGAGACTGCATGACCCATCTTCTAAGTCCAGTTGTTTGTGCATTCCACAGGTTCTCCATGACATTTTGCACATATGTTTGAAAGGTGCACTATTTAAATTGTAGACAAGTTTGAGCAAGAATGAAAAAACGTCACAGTGTAAACCAAGCAGAAATGGCACTCTAACAATTTCTCAGAAGGGAGGGAAAGGACAACTTATACAGGGTTAGACACTTAACACACCAGCAACACTTCCCAAATAGATTGCGAACAAGTTAGGCAAGGCAGTACTTTAGCATATGCAATACTGAGGCGAAAACCAAGCAAAATGGCACTTCACAAGTTTAAAAAGGGGAAGCAAAAAGGTGGTTATAAGAGTTAGATGAACCAACACATTTCTAGGTGAGAAGCAATCTAGAGAAGGCAGTTGTAACAAATTTAGCCAGAGTCAAAAGGCCTGTGCTAGAGTCAATGGTACAAGGCAATGTGCCCAGGATCAAACTGTTCTAGAAGCTGCAGTCAAGTCTTTGTTTAGCGATTTGAAAAGGCGGTTGCAGAAGGTAAAAGACAATGTTAGACGATAGGGGCGGCCAACACAGTAGGTAAGTAAAGAATTTTAAACACCTTTAGCGATACCCAACGAAACGGGAGGCCTGGCGGAACAATGTACCTTTAAAGTGGAAGAGGCTCCTGCGGTGGCGGTAGTTCCTGGCCGTTCCTGCAGTTCGGGAGATCCAGCAGAGGAAGAGAGGTTCTCATTGTGGAGGAAGGTTCGAGTTACTGCAGGGAAGAAGCTGGCCGTGGTGCTGCCAAAATGAATAAAAGGTACGCTCCTTTAAATCGCGGTCGTGGTGGACGGGTGCCTGGCTATCTGGTCTCCGAGTGCAGGGCACTGGCGATTCGACCAAGGCAGGTCTTGAAGGCAATTGGTGAACTGGTTGACCCACCAGCTCATAGGAAGATGACTCTTGCAGGTGAAGATCTTCTCAAGTCGTTGGAGAAAAGTGGTGAGGATCTGCAGCAGGGCTTCACTGGTGGTTCAGTCGTTGCAGATGTCTTCAGCTTCTCTCCTCTTCGGGCTTCTAGTTCCAGTGGCAAAGTGTTGTCCTCCAATCCTCAGGACCCTGCTTTTATGCAGCAAGACCCCCATTCATACAGCCTAGCTGTCACTCACACAGTGGGGTGGCTATCCTGGCGGATAACCCCCCCAACCTATCAGGGCAGAGTGCGACTTGGGTTGCCCAGGTAACTCTGTCCAGGGTGCCTATTCCCCCTCCCACACATCCTGTCTACCCAGACTCAGTGGCGCCGAAAGGAGGGCTTTTGTGCAGAAGCCTGCCAAAAGGACGAAAAAAGGATCCCCGACCTGGGTTAGGATTTCAGACAAAGAAATATTATTAAAGTTCTGGCAATAAAAACCTACCGGAGTAAAGTTAATATAAAAATAAACCGGCAGTATGTTAAAGGCTGTCAGTAAAAGTGGTAGCCTCGAACAATGGGAAAATCCTGTAGGGAAATATTCGCAGTCGGTTATTTACGGTAGTAACCACTGCCACCAGCCTGAAACTTTTGAGAGAGGGACTGTACAGTACCCTCTCGAAAATGAACACCAGGGAAAAACTATTAACCCTTACCAGTACTTCCATAGTAAGATGGGTTGCACTGGTTTTGTCCATAATTATTGACCAGTTAAGTCAATGGGGACTTTACATGCCCTGGGAGACAGTAGTCAGTCCCAGGGTATGGAGCCTATGTTGGGGGGGTCACTATGACACCCCTGTGGTACGGCACAGAGGGTGCTGTGTACCATACATGTTAAAACATGTTAAAAAGATGATTCCTATGAGGGTGAGAAAGACCCCACAGACCATAAGCACACAAGATAGCCTAAAACACATACTCGCAATCTGTCTAAGAGTGGGAAAAATGGGTCTCACTCTTAGTAGGAGAAAAAAAATAAACCCTTAAAATCTAGCAAAGCTGCTGGGGGACTCTATAGGTAAGGGAAATTAGCCTTAGAAGAGAATTATCTCCAACAAAAAGCAATTTCCAAAAATCTCTCCAAAAAAGAAAAAAGGTTAGAATGTGCTATGTATGTAGAAAGACCATGGGATGTTGGTCATACCTAAAAGAAGGACCATGGTGGAGGGAGGGTGGGATTGAATGGCATATAGTGTATACCTTTTGCTCAAACTTTGCTTGCAGGATATGATGTGGGTAATCCTCATTCGGCTCTTCTGTTTTTTCTGCCAACATTTTCTTTGTCAAGGTAGAAGGCTTCATTTGAATTAGATACTGATGAAGAACAGACATCTGCAAAGAAAAATAAATATAAACAGACTAGTGAAAAATACATTCTGGTCAACTGTAATGATTATTTCATATGACTGTTGCTGCAGGAATTAAATGTTAGTGTTTCGGAAAATTCAATTAAGAATTCATGCGGTAGGCCACATTTTCTAATAAATAAAAAAGGTAGAGGGGCTTTGCAACCTTTTTTTTTTAAAAACAGGAGTCACTTTTCTCTTCTGCAATTGGCACCACCCTTTCAAACAATACTCAAGCAAACGAAGTAGCCTCATTGACACCTAATCTTTGGGCAGGTTCTTTAGACAGGGGTGCTTTGTCCAGCATACATTGAAAACTAAAGGCCTGTTAATGACTAATGTAACCGGATTCAAGGCTTGTGCACTAAAGGAGTTTAGTATGCCATAAACAAAATTTACAATGACAGCAGTAAAGTGAAAAACATTAACCATTTGTAAAAAAACGATTCACTTTCATGTAAAGGTAATTTAGGAGCTTGAACTGTTCAAGATGCAATGCATTATATCTTTAAACATGGCTGAGACAGTCACTTAAGATGGGGTCAAAAGTGAAACTGGGGGATTCTGATGGTGTTAGATAAACAGCTTGCTATGTAAAGCAGCCTGTTGGGGCAGAAGGGAGAAGTTTCTTACCTGTAACTCCATTTCTCCAGCATTGGTATCTTTCATGGATTCACATGCTGTGAATATTCCCCGTCGTCAGGCTGGGAAGCTCGGTTACTTTAACCTAGCGTTTTCCTATGGAAAACTTCAACACTTTAGTGTCCTATCGACGTCCTTTTTGGGTGCTTTAGTCACCGCCAATAGGACGTAGGGTATAAATGGCCCCACCCCAGCGGCTTCCCTTCAGATTTTAACCTCCAAAGTAGAGGGAACCCGAACCAGGTTTGCCTACAGGGGCGGCCGGAGGGCGCATAAGAATCCATGAAAGATAGCAACGCTGGAGAAATGGAGTTATAGGTAAGAAAGTACTCCCTTCTCCAGCACTGGATCTTTCATGGATTCACATGCTGTGAATAGATTACATAGCAGTAACAAACATGCATGGTGGAGTGTAAAGGCAAACCAATACAGAAACAGAATCACACACGAGACAAATAAACCCATCCAGTGATCAAGTGCAAAAATGAACACCCCAAAGCTGCAGGGCTTACCTTATTGAAATAGTAGTTGCGTCTCACCTGCACATCATAACCATGCTGCTGCCCCAGACAGTAATGCCGGGTAAAGGTAAGTGGCACCGCCCAGGAGGCCGCCTGGCAAGTGTCCACTAGCGGAATCCCTGACCAGAATGCCGCTGAGGAAGCCGTAGTCCTCATCGAGTGTGCCTTTGGAGTCCTTCCCAAAGGCTTCCCAGCTTTAGTGTGGCAGAACGAGATAGCAGATAACACCAAACGAGAAAGTCCTTGCTTGGAGATTGCCTGTCCCTTGATGGGCGGCCTGTTAGGGAGAATTCTCATTTATGGCTAATTTCCCTCACCTAGTGAGTCCCTCAGCAGCTTTGCTGGATTTCTGGGGTTTATTTTTTCCACCTGGTAAGAGTGTGAGCCTTTTCCCCACTCTTACATGTGTTTTGCCATGTGTATTTCTACTGTTTGTGTGATCTTGGGATCTGGAGCTACACCACTCCATGAGCTCCACTTTTTGTGTGTGTTACACAGCAACTTCAGTGCAGCGACACAGGGTCGTTTTTGAGACTTCACACTGACTCCATATTTCTGGGGAAACATGCAAAGTTGCCATTAACTTTATATAGTCACTTTAAACTGCAGACCCAGTACACCCCATCTTACATGGAGTACTGGAAAGGGTTAATTCCTATCCCTTTTTGTCTGTGCCTCTCTGAGCTTTATTTTGCTCTCCTAACACTAAGACTTGGCTGGTGGCAGTGGTATATACCCTAACTTTTCTACCGCGATTATAATATATAAACATGGTACTGTTTTAGGCTATTATATTAGCCTCGAACTTAAACCTGCTTGACCAAATACTTTTTATTTCGGCTCCGGTTGGGTTTTATCACCATTTGTTTTGTTAAAGTCCTTCTTGTGTTGTACTTTGCGTGGAAAACCAGGTTTGCCTCCTTTTGTTCGCCGACCTATGGCAGGCTTCTGTCCAGAAGCCCTCGTTTGGCGTCTGGGTGTCTAGGTGAGCTGAATGTGAGCGAGGGGTTTAGTCACCCCCTGCACAGGGTCTCCTTGGAGACCCGAGTCACACTTTGTATTGATTGGCTGGAAGTCCGAGTCACCACTGGAACTGCAAGGTACCGAAGAGAAGCAGAGAAGAAGACGGCTGCTGCAACTCCCGAGTCCTGGTAAAGCCCTGCTGCAGTCCTGAGCTATCTACCCTTCAACTACCAGAGAAGATCCAGTCCGGAGTCTTCTTCCCTTGAGCCTGGTGGGATCAACCAGCTCACCTTCCACAGGCAGAGGATCCTCTTCTTGGTCGAAATCGCTGCACACAGCAGCAGTGGTCCAGATAGCCACGTGAAGAGCCTCTACTGTTTTAAAGGAGCGCACCTTTTATTCACTGTTGCTTTTGCTGCTGCTGGCTTCATCCCAGGGTAGAGCAGATCGCTCCAGACGTCGTCCTTCTTGTCCCCACGACTGAAGCTTCAGGAACTACCAGGAACAACTGCTTATTCATACGAATAAGGTACTATGTCTGCCTTCGAGGAACTAGGGTGAACCCTTTCCTCCTCACCAAAGGCTTGTCCTTATCTTCCTTCCCTCTTACAACTTTTGCTTCCCTTTTGACAATATCCAAGTACTCCTGGCAATCTCGAATCGTGAACTGTTCTAACCTTGTGATCCTCGACAACAGGACCCCTGTCCCATTGACACTGACACAGGCCTATTGACTTATCTAAGTTTTAGAAAGTGTCTCTCAATTCCATCTGCCTTGACAAAAGTATTGCCTATGATTTTTGTCCCCAACTTTCTTGTATTAATTCATGTGCTAAGTGTGTTTGACTACGGTAACATTTCTGCTTGCGGGTACGCTTCTCTTTCGTAAGACCGAACTGTCATTACTGTCAAAAAGTGATCGCCTAATAACCCCCGGTAACGTCTTTGTTTCACAACACTGGTCTGTCAAATCCAAAAGGTACTTGTCTTGAATTGTTCTGCACAAGGGGAATTGGTTGTGTGTAGTGTATTTGAAGTGTGGTTTTAATTTAATAGAAGTGAAGTCTTTTGTGAACAAATGGTTTAAAATAAATGTACTTCTACTTTTTAACCAAAAACCTTGAGTCAGTGTTTGCTTGAGTCACAGTAACTGTAGTCCTTTGTGTAATCTCTACTACTGCTCATTTGCTCTTGAGATAAGTCTGGCTGCTCTGCTACGGCTACCACTAACTGTGTAGTACAGGCTTGTACCAAAGGTGAAATTGTACTACCACCTGTAGTCTTAATCTTGTGTAGTAGTCCCTAAACTTCTTATAGGGCAAACTTCTTGACTGGATGAAAAGTTCGAAACAACCCCTTCAAGAAATGCTTGATTAGGCGATCACTAAACAGAGGAGCCGCATGCCGCCTCCGAGTAAATCTAGAAATCGCAGCCAAGTGTACCTTTATGGAAGATAACGCTAGGCCCCTCTCCGCCAACTGCAACAGGTAGGGGAGAACCTGTTCTGGGGAAATGTTCAAAGGGTCCACCCCTGGCTGGCCCTTGCACCCAACACAAAACCGTTTCCATTTACATGCATAGGAGACATTCGTGGACGGTGCCCTTGCCGCTTCCAAAATTTGACAAAGCCTTAGCTGGCCAAACTGAGTAGTCAGGAGCCAAGCCGTCAGGCTGAGAGACCCCGGATTGATATACCAGACCGCGCCCCTGTCCTGAGACAGAAGGTCCGGCATTGCTTCCAACTGGATCGGCTCCGCCACTGACAGGTGAAGGAGATCTGAGAACCACGGCTGCCTGGCACCAGAATCACATGGAATGGGTATCTCCAAATCCACTGGAGAGTCAGTCGGATGAGCGGAAACCGAGGAAAGGCATACGAGAACCAGCTCGTCCACGGGACCGAGAACGCATTCCCCCAGAGACTCAGGTGAACCCACCTGCTGGCGAACTCCATGCACTGTTTGTTCTCCGCCGTTGCAAAGAGATCCACTGGAGGATGGCCCCACTTCCGGAAGATTCTGGAAACCTGCGCCTCCTTCAGCTGCCACTTGTGCAGCTGGCCGACATCCCTGCTGACCGCATCTGCCTGCACATGCAACACTCCCGGCAGATAAGCCACAATGCCAATTTCTTTCAACAGAGCCCAATGCCAAAGTTCCTGTGCTTCCCTCGACAGCACCTTGGAATGCATGCCCCCCTGTTTCCTGAGATAAAACATTGTGGTGGTATTGTCTGTCAACAACCTCACCACCGAACCGCGAATGTGCAGCAGAAACGACTTGAGGGCCCATTGTACTGCCCTCAACTCGAGCACATTGATGTGGAACCGAGATTCCTCCGGAGACCACAGGCCTTGCACTTGCGCGTCGCCGAGATGCGCCCCGCCATCCCGTCTGAGAGGCATCCGCCACAATCGTAAATTGGAACTCCGGCTCCAGCAACGGCATGCCCCGAACCAGATTGTCCGAGCACGTCCACCAGCGAAGAGCTTCCACGAGAGTGCCGGCGATCACCTACTTGTTGGACCAAGAACCGCAACTGAGCCCACCGGTCCCCGAGGAACTCTTGCACCAGTCTCATGAGACAACAGCTTGGCAGCAGCGGAATGCATGACGCCATGGCCCCCAGCAGTGACATGTAGGTCTGGACTGACACCCTTGCACCGATCTTCCGCTCGGCCGCCTTTCGTAGGAGCTTCCGGACCCGCTCGCCAGAGGGCTTCACAAGTCCCAGGCGAGTCCGATACTTGGCTCCCAGAAACACAAAGTCCTGGGAAGGCTGCAAAAATGATTTCTCAAAGTTGATGGCGAATCAGAGTCTTTGCAACAGCTGCATGGTAGCTCTGAGACTTTCTTATGCCTCCTCTGGTGACGAAACTCTCACCAGCCAGTCGTCCAGGCACGGGTATACGTGATGACCCTCCCGTCGGAGCCACGATGCCACTGGTGCGAAACATTTTGTAAACGTCCGGGGGACGACTTTAAACCAAACAGGAGTACCCGAAACTGGTAGTAATCTTCTCCTATGACAAACTGCAGAAACTTGCGGTGCCGTCGACACATGGGAATGTGAAAGTATGCGTCCTGTAAATCCAACGATGCCAGAAACTCGTCCGGCTGTACCGATTGGATGAAAGAGAGAGCATCTTGAACTTCAGGCGTTGCAGAATCTTGTTCAACGCCCGAAGATACAGGATGGGTGGCCACTTGCCGTTGGGTTTCTTCACCACAAAGTAGCAGGAATGAACCCTGCGGCCTGCCTCTGCCACCGGAACCGGTTCTAAAGCCCCTTTCTGGAGCATAAGAACTACCTCGTGTCGCAGGATGTGAAAATGTGGTTGCAAGGCATACACCGGCGGAATGGAAACCGGGGTACACTTGAACTCCAGTGAGTGGCCAAGACGCACTGCGTCCAACACACAACGATCCGGCGTAATTTTGCACCACTCGTCCACATGCATCCCCACCCTGCCCCCCAGTAGATTGTCCTGAAGGCAGTCATTGTTGTGGTTTAGCCTGCTGTTAGGCAGAATCATATGCAGTACCCTTTGGGAACACTACACACAATTAAGACTACAAGTGACAGTACAATTTACCTTTGGTACAAGCCAGTACTACACAGTTATAGTGGTAGCAGTAGCGGAGCAGCCAGACTTATCTGAAGAGTAAGTGAGCAGTACAAGTGGTTACACAAAGGACAGCAATTAACCATGGTTCAGGCAAACACTGACTCAAGGTTTCCAAGTAAAAGAATATATGACATGCATTACTCACCGCAAAAGCATTTCTGATGATTGTATCTGCTTAGATTCACATGCTGTGCATATGGTCCGACATCCAGTGGTAACCGCGGAGTATTGCATCTTGTCTTTTGGGGGACCGAAAGGGGACGTCGGCATAGGCGTGTCTGAAACACTATCCCTATCGTAACGTGTGTAGCACCCAAAATCCCTCACGCGCCGAGGTCCCTCCAATTGTAATTTTTCTGCCATGAGGGAGCCCAAGGCTATAGTGAGTGAGTACATGAAGAGCGAAAGTAGTAAGAAGTCTATGTTCCTTCCACCCCGAGCGGGGAGGCAGGAAGGGCGCATGTGAATCTAAGCAGATACAATCATCAGAAATGCTTTTACGGTAAATAATGCATGTCTTCTGATGCTTGTTAATCTGCTTAGAATCACATGCTGTGCATAGACTAGCGAGCAGTACCCGGAGTTGGAGGTGGGTTGTGAGAAGGAACAGTAGAAAAAAGATGTCTTAGTACTGGTTGTCCCACCTGAGAATCAGACCTAGAATGAGTGTCTAGGCAATAGTGTTTTGTAAAGGTGTGTACAAAACTCCAGGTTGCCGCTTTGCAAATGGACTCTAGGGGAACATTTGCAATGAATGCTATGGATGCCCCAGTGCCTCGAGTAGAATGTGCTCTAGGCTTGAAGGGCAGTTCTCTCTTTGCCAGAGTGTAACATAGTGTGATGCATTTGACAATCCACCTTGATATTGCTGATTTAGAGACAGGGTCCCCTTCTCTACCAGCTGCCACTGAAACAAAGAATTGTTTAGTTTTCCTCAGTGGTTTAGTTCTATCCAAGTAGAACATGACTGCCCTGCGCACATCTAGTGTGTGAAGGCTTCTTTCGGCCATGTTAGTAGGTCTCTGGAAGAACGTGGGTAGTTCTATTGACTGGTTCACATGGAATTTCGAAATTAATTTCGGCGCAAATCTGGGATGTGTGCGCAGAACTACTTTATCTTTGTGGACTGTAACAGAGGGGTCCAAAACCGAGAGGGCCTGTAGTTCGCTAACTCTTCTGATAGAAGTGATAGCTACTAGAAAGGCTGTCTTGTAAGTCAGATCTTTCAGAGTAGCTTTATGCATAGGCTCAAAAGGGGGTCCCATGAGCCGAGTTGAAACCACATTTAGATCCCACCCAGGGTGGGATCTAAATAAAGGCTTTAATCACAGGTATTTTCCACCACGACACCTTCTGCTGTGACGTGGTGTAGGCTGATAATGCCGCTAGGTGAACCTTTAAGGAATTGAAGACTAACCCAGAGTCCAACAGATGGGTTAGATATAACACAATGGCCCTCATTACGACCCAGGCGGTAAGGGGTTTACGCCAGCGTAAACATCGCCGACCCTTACCGCCTGAGTACGAGTTCCCTTAGCGCCATGGTGAGTTTAACGCCTGCTTTTTGCAGGCGTTAAAATCCATGGCGCTAAGGGAACTTGATGTTAATTACGCCACCGTAATTTACGGTGGCGTAATTAACGCCTTCCCCACTCCCATTATGCCCTATGGGGCAAGAATGGGAATGGGGAAGGGCAAAATGGGGATTGGGGACTTACCGCCCCGCCAAGGTCGGAATGGGGCGGTAAGTCCGCCAACCACCATGGCGGAATTGCACCCTTAGCGCCATGGACCATGGTGCTAATTGCACCATGGTCCTCCGCCAAGGTCATAATGAGGGCCAATGTGTGAAGGCGAGCAATTGGGATTGACGCCTTTGGAACTGCACCAGATGACAAAACGTTTCCATTTGCTGGCATAGCAATAACGTGTGTTAGGCTTTCTTGCCTCCCTCAGTATGTCCATGCATCACTGAGGGAGTTGCAGATGTCCAAACTCTATGACCTCAGGAGCCAGGCTGCTAAATTCAGAGTTTGTGGGCATGGGTGCAGAGTCTCCCCCCTGTCCTGAGACAACATGTTGTACGGGCAGGGCAGCTTGACTGGTGGGGAGAGGGACATTTCCATCAGTGCGCGAACCAAGGTTGGCGGGCCCACATGGGAGCCACCAGAATCATGGTGACTGGTTCCTGGTGCATCTTGTGTACCATCTTGTTCAGACGGGGAGTCGGGGGGGGTGGGGGGGGGGAGGGAAGCGTAGACAAATTTCTCCGACCAAGTAATCCAGAGACCGTTCCCCTTGGATCGGTTCTGGGGGTACCTGGAGGCTTAGTCTTGGCATTGGGTGTTCTCCTGAGTAGCGAACAGGTCGATCTCTGGAAACCCCATTCTGCGAAGACGTTGGATACAATGTCTTTGGCAGTCGCCATTTGTACTCTTCTGGCAGCGGAGAATCTCTGCTGAGTACGTCTGCCAGAAGATTGAGTTCCCCTGGAACATGTTGGGATATCAGGAACATCTTGTGTTTGAGAGCCCATATCCAGATGTTTTGGGACAGCTTGGATAGCCCTGGAGAGCGAGTGCCCCCCTGTTTGTTCAGGTAATACATTGCTGTTGTGCTGTCGGTTAGGACCAGCACTGTCTTCCCTTGCAGTTGCTCCTGAAAGGCTTTCAATGCTTTGAACACTGCTAGTAGCTCCAGTAGGTTTATATGGTTGGACGCTACCTGAGGGAACCACACTCCGTGTGTGGTCTGCTGAAGCAGGTGAGTCCCCCACCCCATGAGAGATGCGTCTGTCGTGAGAGTGGCTTCCACTGCATGGGTGGTGGTTTTCCCCTTCAAGAGGTTCTCCCTCGACCACCACTGCAGAGAGAGAACGAGGGCTTGCGAGACAACTAACAGATCTTCCCATTGTCCGCTGGCCTGACACCACTGGCTGTTGAGCCACTCTTGCATGGGACGCATGCGCAGCCGCGCGCGGGGAACTAAGTATATGCATGACGCCATCATTCCTCGCAAACGCATAGCTTTGCGTACCGTCACCTCTCGACTGGCTACATACTGAGGAACCTGAGAGAGCATGTTCTGAACCCTCTCGCTGGAAGGGAAGTCTTCTGTACGAATTAGAGCCCCCAGGAACTGTTTTACTTGGCTGGGGACTAGGCTGGATTTTTTTTTCGTTGATAGAAAATCCCAGGCTGAACAGTAGGTCCACTGTTTTTTGGGTGAAAAACAAACGTCGAACGAGTCCCCCGTGATGAGCCAATCGTCGTGGTAAGGGTAAACTGGAACTGAAAGTCTGCGCAGGTGTGCCGCTGCCACTGCCAGGACCTTGGTAAACACCCTTGGCGCCAAGGCTATGCTGAAGGGGAGTACCTTGAACTGGTAGTGTTTGTCCTGAATCACGAACCTTAGGAATTTTCTGTGCGCTGGCAGCATTGAAATATGAAAGTATGCATCTTTCATATCCAATGTTGTCATGAAGTCCCCCTGTTTTAGCAATGGGATCACCTCTTGCAGTGTTACCATGCGAAACTTCTGGGGCTTTATGAACTTGTTCGCTGGGCGCAGGTCTAGAACAGGACGCATGGTGAGATCCTTTTTGGGTACAAGGAAGTACACTGAATAGATACCCTCGTTTACCTGAAGAATCGGGTCGGCTTGTATGGCGGCCTTTCCCAGCAGCGCTTCCACCTCTTGGATCAGGATCTGCAGATGTTCCTGTGAAAGGCGTTGATGTTTCGGCGGTCTGAACTGTGGAGGTCGGGCGAATTACACGCAGTAACCATGGGCAACCGTCTTTAAGACCCACTGGTCTGAAGTTATCCCCTCCCATGCCTTGAGGAAGGATGTTAATCGCCCCCCCCCCAACCGGGGAGACATGGGAGCGGACCTGGACTTGGTGGTCATTTCGGGCCAGCAGTTGACGCTCCTCTGGAAGAGCCTCTGCCTCTATTCTTTCCGCGTTTCTGACCCCTCTGGGGGTAGTAAGTGGGGCTTGCAGCAGGTAGACTTGAGTTGAAGTTGCCCGTGCCGAAGTTGTTTTGAGCGGCGCAGGCTTGTCCTCGAAAGGACCGCCGAGAATTACTGCCCCTCTGTGAAGAGGGTTTCTGGGAAATCTGGTGCAGCGACTTAATAGTCTTGTCCTCCTTCATGGCTGTCTCCAATGCATCGTCTACCGCCTTCCCGAAGAGGTTGGTCTCTTCGATGGGTTTGTTGATAATGGATTCCTGGGTCTCAGGCCTGAAGCCCGACGTGCGCAGCCACGCGTGCCTCTTTAGGAGAGTACCCTGTGTGAGAGACCTGCCTGTTGTCTCTACGGTGTCCAGGGTATTCTTTACCACATTCTGATTGGCAAGTTTGCCCTCAGAGACTGTGGCGAGAAGCTTGGCTCTGGTTGGTTCCGGAACCTCTTGAAGGCCTTCCTGGAGTAGGTTCCATCGCGCATCGATGTAGCTTGCTAGTAACGTCGTGTTATTGGCAATCCGGACGGTATAGGCCACCGCCGACATAACCCATTTACCTAAGGCATACAACCTTTTGGACTCCTTGTCCGGGGGTGACTCTCCCGTGGCAAGGGGAACCCCTGCTCTCTTGCGAGTGTTGGTCACCAACAGCGAGACTGGGATTGCGTGTCCTTTGATATAAAGCGGGTCGGAGGGGGAAGGTCGGAAAAGTTTTTCAACCCTTGGGTTCACAGCTCTAGTCTGAGCGGGTGTGAGTAAGGAAGGGGCCAGCCGTCTCTTTACAGAGCTCAAGAGAGGGATAGACTGGCTTGCCGGAGGCTTTTCATTAATAATGTCCTGCACAAAATCCTGTTCGGGCAAGGCTTCAGGAGTAGCAATTTTAAAAAATGCCGCTGCTTTTTTCAACATGTTGTTGAAAGCCATTTGATCATCCACCGGGGAAGCTTGTCGAATAGGGGTGGATGGGGGAGAGTCTAGACAAACGATATCAGAGGTGTGATCGTCCTGCTGGGTGTCCTCCCAGCTGTCCGTTGCTCCTTGATCTTCCCCATAGTTGTCCAGAAAAGACTACTCCTCTTCTTCTGTATAGACGTCTCTATACGTGTCCATCTGGACATCTTCTTGATAGTCAACTTGGTGTTGGACATCTAGGTGTTGGACATCTTGTGTTTGAGGGTTAGGGTCTACCCGAGCTTTTTACGGCGGAGGTTGATCAGAAGCCCTGGAAAACTGCTCCAGCCGATCCATACACCCCTCGAATTGCTCCGTGGTCCACTTGGATGACCCAAATGGATCTAGCTGAGTAGGAACCGTGTTCTCCGTCCTACGGCGTTGAGAGGATCTCCTCAGGGTGCTTGAGAGGGGTACCTGGCTTTCTTCGTAAGAGTCTACGGGATCGTCTTCCCAATCCGTGGAAAACGTTTTGGCGGATTGGCCCATAACTGTGGGCGGAACTGGTACTAGGCCCACCGCTGTAGCAATCCTATTAATGCTCTTATGGATAGTCACCAAATCCTCGGGAGACAACGCCTCCGATAATGTGTCGGCAGTGAAAATGTCTTCCGCGGCTCCAGAAGGGCCAGCGGATGGCTTCTCGGGTACAGGCCTACTTGTAGTTTTCGGGCCTGTACGGGCCTTGGAAACCTTGGAATCCGTCAAAGTTTCTTGTTCTGAAAACTTCGGCGCGTGTAGTTTGGGGAGTAGCGCCCTTGTTATGTTTGTTATGCCCAGTCGTCATGCGCTGCCGCGGATGCGGGGAAGGCTTCGGATCAGACCGATCCGTGGGCGCCGCCGCCGAAGTTTCCGGCGGACCTGTTGGCGCTTTAACCTTCTTCGACGAAGTCGTCGAGGATTGCGCTCGAGTTGTGTGCTTTGTGCGGTGCGATTGTACGCCCCTGTCAACGGGTGTGGTCCCTGTAGCAAGACCGGAGTCGAGCCTGGAAGGGTCGGGGACGGGCGTGGCGGCCCTACAATAGTCCGCCTCAAGGTCTATAACGTCCGCATTGGAAGTTTGGTCATCCGATGTACCCCCGTCACTTTCAGCTGGTGTCGCGGCAGGGGAGGGAGGCTCCACGCGTGACATACCGTACGCGGCCCACCGCTTCAACCGGCGCTCCTTAAGAGTTTTAGGTTTAAGGAGTTTACACGCCGAACACCGCTTTTCGTCGTGCTCTAGGGGGAGACAAGCGTTACAGGACGTGTGCTCGTCTTTCCACGGATATCTGACCCTACACACAGGGCAGAATCTAAATGGAGTCCTTTCCATAGCAGAAGGGAAGGGTGACCAGACCGAAAAGGAAAGCAGTGGAAAAGAGGAAGGATAGTATGGCAAACCCCGAGCTCACTCTCCCTACTGTGTAGGCTGGCCAGAAGGCCAGACTACGTGGAAGTCCGAACGCCGGATCTTAGGCGCTAAACCCACAGCCATAGAAGATTCCCCCGTAGTCTTTGTCGAAGATGTTCTTGATGGGCGAAGTGACTTAACGGGGAATAAACCGACAATTCGGTAAGATAAACAATGCCTCATGAAGAGCTCTGCTATAGGGCAAGCAGTTATCTGGGCGGAAAAAAACAATCTGAGGGACCTCAGAGCGTGAGGGATTTTGGGTACTACACGCGTCACGATAGGGATAGTGTTTCAGACACGCCTATGCCGACGTCCCCTTTCGGTCCCCCGAAAGACAAGATGCAATACTCCGCGATTACCACTGGATGTCGGACCATATGCACAGCATGTGATTCTAAGCAGATTAACAAGCATCAGAAAACATGTTTTTTACTGTTTGAAACATGTTTAAACTAGAGTTGGGATGGTGTATAGTTTTGTTCTTCTAGAGGTTACCCACTCTAGCATTTCTAATCCTCGAGGTCTCCCAATAGATGTGTTGAGTTGGTGTCAACAACGCCATCTTTGTTGTAGTGCCTGCAGAATGTGCGTGTTCTTTTGTTTCCAGACCAATGCATCTTTTCAGACTCTTTTCGGAATGCCAGTCATTGTTGAGGAGTCTTTTCCAGAATGCTGTGGCTGGCAACTTGATTAGTGGGTTATGGATGCAATCAACCGGCCATCTGCTGAACTAGTGCGATTAAGAAACGGATCGATAATAGTGGTAGTTCGAGTGGTGGTCCTTGAGTGGGGGCATGACACATACTAAAATTTAACTCATTCACAAATCAGATCAAATTCATCTAGCAGAGCGCATTAAAATAAGCATGAATGGTGTCCATACCTGCAAGTTATTGTCCTCAGGAAGGCACTTTAACTTT
The DNA here is from genome assembly GCF_040938575.1 of Ambystoma mexicanum. Classification (NCBI taxonomy): domain Eukaryota; kingdom Metazoa; phylum Chordata; class Amphibia; order Caudata; family Ambystomatidae; genus Ambystoma; species Ambystoma mexicanum. The sequence continues at coordinate 1,487,890,018 of NC_090929.1, forward strand.
TTACCCATAAGCTTAGAAATAATCATGAGGCTAAGGTGTCTTCTCAGCTGCCTGAAAAATTAATTGAGATCCAAGTTAATTAAATGTGCAATTGTATTTTACAAGGAAGTAAGTCAGTAGTGCAGAAAATCTATTTGGAGATTTGATTTAAAGGACATGGTATTTTGTCAGTAAATGGTGTCAAATCTTTCTGAGGAAGACCTATCAATGTTCCCGCACAAGTCACTACTGAAATGTTTCTATTTTGTTGAAAGACAAACATACTGGCAGTCATCAAATGACCATTCACAGCCAGAGCCCAGAGATGTTATTTATTTCATCTGATGGCGCAGGTACAACCCCATACAAAATTGCAAAGCCTTATTTTAGCATCTAACAAAAAACATTTTTAAATAATCGAAGGGTTACTGTAAGTCAACAATCAAGAGAATTAACTTTCAGAAATTCCAGTGTGCAGCACAATATTCTAGGAATAAACAAATATCAAAGAACATTTGGTAATGAAAGTTTTGACCATACCCTTGCCCAGAATAATCACACAATGCAATACTAGTAAGATTAAATATATAAACCTAAGGCATGAAACAAAGTAATTTGTGACAAAAGAAATAGTTTTCCAGATATATTTACAGTAGAGCATCCAAGAATGAGCAAGGTCTGCTATGTTGTAGTTGGATCCAGTATGTTATGTATTTTTCTATAACAAGTAACAATTTCAGGTGTTAGCACAGCAATGTGTCCGCTATAAAAACACTACTTTGATGGTGACCAGGAACCCACAATGGCCCGAAAGACACTGAAGAGTATGATCGTTGTACAAATTCCATACTTGTATCTACCATGTAATTAATATTTGGGTGTTTGAAAATCCTATAAACTGTCTGAAGGGCTGTGTGAATAGCACACATGTACAGTGTTCCATCAGGGGACACGATGGACGACAAGACACTGGGTTGCAGTAGTTTTATTGGAGGAAAATTACAAGAATGGGCACTCAGACAAAAACAGGGTCTCCCACCTGCCCCCAAAAATAAACAATAGTAAGGACTGTTTTTTTTTCAAATTGCGGTCGGGCTACTTTCACCACAGTGGCACATGGAGTCAAGTTTCCCAGCGAGTACACATTTTTAAATTTTTATTGTGTTCATGGTTTAACAAGAAACCTTACACATTCTTAAAAAAAGAAGACCACAGATAAACTACAAGAGATAAAAAAAAAAAGAAGACAGATACACTGGACATATCCACCCATACAATTCAAGGTTACACAAAAGTTAACAATGTCATCTATACATTTCAAAGCTGCCAAAATCAAGGAAACTTGCCTTGCAGTTAAACATCTCTTCAGGAGTGTTCCCGATTATGCAGCCTATAGTCACACAGAAATGTGTTAACATTGTTATATCCGATTGCGAACGTAGAAGGGCAGACCAACATTCTTGCCGTTTCCACTTCTTTAGAAGGAAACAGATTTAAATAAAGAGTAACTTTTCCCCTTCATGTAGGACAGGGAAACCCCTTAATGAATGCTTCATTTTCAAAAACAAGGCTTCTGACAACAGAGCATATTTTGATATAACACAGTTCATATTTAACTCTCTTGTCCTAGTCCAGTCAAGCTCCCAGATAGCTTTTTTTAATGTGATATCAATTCTAGGGTTTCTATTGTTCGCTCAAGATTCTTCAGTATAAGCTTTTATTCCTTTTCCCACATCGAGATAGACTAGGAATATTGTTCTCCATCAGAGCATTTAGCTTATGAAAATAGGACGACTGGCAGGATCAAAATGTTCCTAAGAAAGGCCAATGCTTTACATTTTAACTGTGCTCAGTGATAACAAACCCATCTCTTGATCAATCACAGAGACAGGAACACAGTTAGGCACGTCAAAAACCTTCTACTAAATTAAGCCACCCAGAGCTTGCCAATCACACTCCTGTATCAGAGTATTGTTTTGCTCTATAATATGTGATGCATCAGGTATTTGAGATGGACACGTTGGTATAAGTTTGCCACAAGTTGCCATCTTACTAAATAAAGGGGTGACACAAACGCCTATCTTTCCCTACCTAACAAACTAAAGCTAATGAAAATGTACTTAAATGTCCAAAAAGCTCTCCCTCACACAGAACAAATCGTAAAGGAATCATTTGGCAATTTCACTTCACAAAAATAACATTGAAATTCAAACATAAAAATGATAATGAAGATTCCTTGTGACCAGGGTTGGATCACCTTCCCCTGGAATATTTCAGGATATCTCCAATTAAAGTTTCAGTAAAGTCCCTTTCATAAACCTTAAGTAAAAATAAAAGTACCTTTCCATTCATTATATTCTGTACTTGGCAAAGCAACTTTACTCTCTCTTCACTCTTCCAGTTGAAAGTCAACTCAATTCTCTGAAGGTCAGAAAATATTTCTTCCTTAGAAACCGCTTCTTAGTGAGGATGGTTATGCCATAGTTCATCAAACAACATAATTGCCACTTCTTTTCTCTTACACGATTGTACCACATTCATTAAACTTCAAGTAATCTTCTTTCTGGTCCATTAGCCTGAAAGCATTACCACCAATTGTCCCTTTCCTGGTTTTCTCTCCTGCCAGGATAAACAAAACTCCCTACTTGTATTTGTATTCTGTGGTAAGGCTTGTTAACACAATTAGCATATAGTTTCTTTCTCAAAAATGCCACACAAAAAAGACAAGAGTTTTCACATGAATCAGTTTGCCATAGGCAATGCAGGTTATACTTCTCTCTCCCTTGTTATTTGTCAGAAGGAGGGCTTTCTCCTGCTGTATCTGATTTTCTTTAACACAACCTCTTGGCTGTTGGTAGTGAGATTTACAACTCCCTCCCTCGAGATATCTTGTTATGGGATTATCAAATTTCACTTGCCTTGATGCCACTCTCAGCTTAGGCTGGTTTTGGCAATGTATGTTACAATGTCCCCCCCTTTTTTGAAATCCCTCTTCAGGGAAGTTGTATCTCCTTCAATTTATTATTGCCCCCTCTTTTGCTTGGGCAATGCAGGTTAGAATAATCTTTTACTGGAATCCTAGGGTAGGCTTTTGCAAATGCAGGTAATAATCTCCAAATCTGAAATCTCATAATAGGAGAGTTGTGCCCAATTTGCTTACATTCAACTGTTCGATATTGAAAAGTATCCAGCAGTCTCCCTCGGAGCGCCCCAGGGTCACATGCACTAGGAAACTCAATGGTCTTTCCCGATTGTTAGGGAGAATTCTCATTCTATGGCTAATTTCCCTTACCTAGCGAGTCCCTCAGCAGCTTTGCTGGATTTCTGGAGTTTATTTTTTCCACTGGTTAAGAGTGTGAGCTTTTCCCCCACTCTTACCTGTATTTTGCCATGTGTATTTCATCTGTTTTTGTGATTGTGGACTATGGAGCACACCACTTCAGTAGCCCCACTCTTGTTTGTTACACAGCACCTTCAGTGCAGTGACACAGGGTTGTCTTTTAGACTTCCCATCGACTCCATTTCTGGGGCTGACTACTGTCAGGACTAAGCACGCATCACGGGGCAACAGAGGTGCAGGGGGGACTAAGCATGCATCATAGGGGCAACAGAGAGGCAGGGGGACAACATGCATCACAGCAGCAACAGAGCCACAGTGGGGACTAAGCACGCATCACGGGGGAAAGAGATGGGGAAAGGGGGACTAAGCATGCATCACAGGAGCAACAGAGGGGCTGGGGCCACTAAGCATGCATCACGGGGGAAACAGAGGGGCAGGGGGGGGATCAAGCATGCATCACGGGGCAACAGAGGGGCAGGGGGACTAAGCATGCATCAATCACAGGGGCAACAGAGGAGCAGGGGGGACTAAGTCCGCATCAGAGGGGCAGCAGAGGGGCAGGGAGGACCCAACACACATGGGGGCAACAGAGGGACAGGGGGAATCAACACGAATCACAGGGGCAACAGAGGGCATGGGGGACACTAAGCACGCATCACGGAGGGTAACAGAGGGGCAGGGGGGGACAACATGCATCATGAGGGCAACAGATGGGTAGGGGGCAACAGAGGGGCAGGGGGACTAAGCACGCATCACGGGGCAACAGAGCCACAGGTGGGGACTAAGCATGCATCACGGGGGCAACAGAGAGGCAGGGGGACAACAAGCATCACAGGGGCAACAGAGCCACAGCGGGGACTAAGCACGCATCACGGGAGAAAGAGGGGGGAAGGGGGACTAAGCATGCATCACAGAGGCAACAGAGGGGCAGGGGGGACTAAGCATGCATCACAGGAGCAACAGAGGGGCAGGGGGGACTAAGCATGCATCACAGAGGCAACAGAGGGGCAGGGGGGACTAAGCATGCATCACAGGAGCAACAGAGGGCCAGGGGGGACTAAGCATGCATCACAGGAGCAACAGAGGGGCAGGGGGGATCAAGGATGCATCACAGGGGAAACAGAGGCAGGGGGGACCCAACATGCATCACAGGAGCAACAGAGGAGCAGGGGGGACTAAGCATGCATCACGGGGCAACAGAGGGGCAGGGGGGACTAAGCACGCATCACAGGGCAACAGAGCCACAGGGGGGACTAATCACGCATTACGGGGGCAACCGAGAGGCATGGGGGACCCAACAAGCATCACAGGGGCAACAGAGGAGCAGGGGGGACTAAGCACGCAACAGAGGGGCAGGAGGGGGGCACTAAGCACGCATCACGGGGCAACAGCGCCACAGGCGGGACTAAGAACACATCACGGGGTAACAGAGACATGGGGGGCTAAGCATGCATCACGGGGGCAACAGAGGGGCAGGGAGGACTAAGCACGCATCACGGGGGCAACAGAGGGGCAGGGAGGACTAAGCACGCATCACGGGGCAACAGAGCCACAGGGGGGACTAAGCACGCATCACGGGGGTAACAGAGCCACAGGGGGGACTAAGCACGCATCACAGGGGTAACAGAGGCAGGGGGGACAACATGCATCATGAGGGCAACAGATGGGCAGGGGGGACTAAGGGGACTAAGCACGCATCACGGGGGCAACAGAGAGGCAGGGGGGACTAAGCATGCATCACAGGGGCAACAGAGGGGCTGGGGGGACTAAGCATGCAACACAGGGGCACCAGAGTGGCAGGGGGGACCCAAAAACGCATCGCAGGGGCGACAGAGGGGCAGGGAGGGATCAACACACATCACGCAGGCAACAGAGGGGTGGGGGGCATTAAACACGCATCATGGGGGCAACAGGGACTAAGCATGCATCACAGGGGCAACGGAGGGGCAGGGGCGGACTAAATACGCATCAGAGGGGCAGGGGGGGCTAAGCATGCATCACGGGGCAACAGAGGGGACTAAGCACGCATCACAGGGCAACAGAACGGCAGGGGGGACTAAGCACGCATCACGGGGCAACAGAGCGGCAGGGGGGACTAAGCACGCATCACGGGGCAACAGAGCGGCAGGGGGGACTAAGCACACATCACTGGGGCAACAGAGGGACAGGTGGGACTCACCACGCAACACAGGGGCAACTGAGGGATCACTCCTTCTGAACCATGAGAGGAAAAGGCAAGCACGATCCGCCACATGGAAGGGATAGAGGGTGTTGGCAGTGCTGAAGTGGGAGCAAGCAGCCACAGAGGTGTTGGGGAGTCTACGTTTTCTCTCCCAAGATAATGTACTGTCCCCCAGCATATATGGGTCCAATGAACAGTGAAATTAGGAATTTGTTTAAAGGCACTGTGACTTACATACATGTGCAAGGTAAGGTGGGATACTGTTCACATACACAGTAGGGGATATGTGCAAGCCAAGGAACCATGAGAACCGCACCCCCTGTGCCACCAAATCAACAAGCCATATTGGCAGGCCAACAGGCAGTGAAGAAATGTATGTGCCATGTACACCCTCAGCAGCCATTACTCCTACCTTGCAGGAAATGTATTCATTGGCCTGCAAACGACCCTGCCCTTCAGACATAATGTGTGTAGGATGACCGATCATCATGCTAAATGAGTGTCTCGCTAGCCCACGTTCTAGTATGCATGATGACTAACAGCATGTAATTATCCAACCAACAGGTTCACAGCCGACTCAGGCGGATGTGGTGGGGCCCTCCACTTCCAAGGAGACCTCCACTGGTGGCAGAGCACTAAAATCCACACCTGCACAGGTCAGCCATGGGGAAAAGCTGGAGGAACAGCAGGAGTGATGCACCAGGGACAGAGCACAGCAGCACCATGTCAGCCATGCCAAGTGGGGAGACAGCCACAGACCCCCACAAGCGTGCCCAATGCCCCCGACAGGCAATGTACATGGCACAGCACAGTACATGATGGATGCACTCAACATGTAAGTGCAGCACCCCCAGCAGCTGCTACCACCACACCACAACGGGCCCCTGTGGAGATCCCAGAGTAGCAACAACAAGCCAGTGTCACACAACATTTTGTCTCAGGAGGATAGCTCAGGGGCAAGACGATGCGGAGCAACACAGGTTCGATCCCTGCGTCCGCGCTTAGAAACCTCTTGGTATTAAGCGCGTTATAAATAACCAATTATAAATAGCACAATATCTGCACCTACCCATCTGCCGCCTGACTCCACCTCGTCACCTGAGGCAGACAGGCATTCCCATCGAAAGGGTAAGCTGGATACAGGGAGTAATGGCAGTCGTCCATCAGCTGGACAGCGTACTGGTTTCAGGTCATCCTGTTTCAGCCCTGGGCCTCCACCAGTTCAACATTGAAAACCTGGCAGAGATGCAGGTGCAACTTCTGCAGACCAGAATGGGATTGTGCAGGGCTCCTCACGGAGAACGGACAGGTCATTGGAACGCCAGTTGTCCATGGCGACTGCTGCAATGACAGGTCTGGGCAAGAGGGCATTTCAGCTTTTGCCAAATCTATTTTTTTAAATACTTTATTTTTGCATTTTGGCATTACATGCATACATACATAACAAGCCCGAACTGCGGGCTACATAACTAGCGCCGTTGTCCCCATCACGCCCGCCCCCAACCCCCTCAGCCCACCAGACCCCCCTGCCATGTTCATTTCGATTAGTTGATCCCACTATGCAGCGAGCTTGTGTTGAGTTTTAGTCCTCCAAGGTGTAATTTTGTGATGACTTAGCCGGTGAATCAGGGGAAGCGGCATTGGAAAGGAGAAATGAAATGTATGTGTCCCAAATGTACGGGGGCCTCGCATGTAGGGGCAGTGTTCTTATAAATTCTGTTTCCGTTTATTGGTAATAGAGAATATCTTTCCCCCAGTTCGATGATGTAGGGGTTGGACCCCGTCCCCATGACATGGCTATTCTTCTACGTGCTAGTACCAATAGTACGTTTGCTAGTTTTCTAGCTGGAGGTGGTAAGGATTTTGTCATCCCTAGGAGTGCCACTAACGGAGCATGTTCCATCTCCTCGCCAATTATTGCTTCGGTCACACCAAATACGTCGGACCAGAATTGCCACCGCTGGGCAACTCCATGTGAGATGTAGGAAGTCAGCGCCAGGCACCATATCTGTCACATGATGAGTTCAATTCAGGGTGGTGCCTGTTCCTCTTTTTGGAGGTATAGTATGTTTGGTGTAAAAAATTGAAACAAATTTGTTTGAAGCGTGAGTTTAAGTGCTACTTTTTGTGTCTGTTTTAGTATGTAGTCCCAATCTTCATCCGGGATGGACATTTGTAGCGATTCTTCCCATCTTTCTTTTGTTTTGGGATTCGCTGGTAGCGTGTCCGTTAGAAGGGTTCTATAAATAGATGAGACCAATTTGCCCTCCCCTTGTGCCTGGATTACTGCCACGCTGATGGTTGTTGTCGAAACGAGGGGATGAGGTCTTGCAGGGTGTATCGAACTCTGAAATAGATTAATACATCTAGGGAAGTGGTACTACCTTTCTCCTTTGCTTGTTGGGGTGTTATTAAAGTGTTGTGTGTGAAAAGGTCGCCTAGTGTGCTTATTTTGCATTTGTCTGCCCATTTTAAGAACACCTTTTCGGCAGTGAGTAGGACCCCGGGGATGAATTTGACAGGGAGAAGAGGGGAGTATCTGAACTGTATCTTACACTTTTGGGCCATTTTCCACCATATTGTGTGTGTGGATTGCACAATGTTCAATGTCGTGTGTGGTACCGCTGTTTGCTGATGATCACGGTTCTCAACAGGTTAGGCGAGGCCAATGCCCGTTCGACCTGCACATGTGGTCTTATGAACTGGGTCGCGTACCCGTGTCTGAGAAACTGGGCTTGGGCTTTCCCAGTAGTATCGTTCCAGATCAGGTAGTGCTATGCCACCTTTGGTTACCGGTAGTATGAGGGAAGTGTATGCCACCCTTGCAAGTTTACCCGGCCAGATTAGGTCTAGAACCAGGCTTCTCAGATTCCCCAGAAAGCGGCGTGACAGCAAGATAGGGATGTTGAAGAATAGATACAGGAGTTTGGGGAGAATTACCATCTTAACCAAAGAAGCCCTTCCCCAGAGAGTGAGTGGGAGGGCTTTCCACCTGTTCACCTTTTCCCTTAGCGTTCTGAGTGTGTTTTCGTAATTATCTTTAAATATGTCAGTGGTTCAGAGACATCAGGATCCCCAGGTAACGGACATGAGCTTTTTCCCAGTGAAAGTTGCAGTCGTTTGTAAATGTGCTGATGTTGGAGTTTAAGGGGAATCCAATTGATTTGGCGTGATTAATTTTTAACCCTGATACTGACCCAAATTTAATTATTTCACGCATAATCGGGTTGAGGTTTTCGCTAGGGTTTTGCATGTACAGGACTATGTCATCGGCGTAGAGGGATATTGTTAACTTGTGAGGGGCTATTTTGAGCCCTCTCTGAATTTGGCGTTCTCGGAGGCCAGCAGCTAGGGGCTCCATCACTAGCGCGAATATCATGGCGGATAGTGGGCATCCCTGTCTGGTGCCGCGTTGGAGTTTTATATATTCAGAACGAGTCGACCCTAGGGTGATTGCTGATTGGGGTTGATTATAGAAAAGTGAGACCAGTTTGATGCACTGTTTCCTGAGCCCGAGCTGCTGCAGCACTGCGAACAGGAAGGCCCACTCGACAGAGTCAAACGCCTTTTCGGCATCCAACAGCACTGCTACAGCCTGTTGATCGGGGTCTAGTGCTGCCAGTACCCCAAACATTCTACGTATCCCAAATGCTGTGTTACGTCCGGGCACGAAAACTGCCTGATCTGCGAGTACCAATGCGGGCAATAGTGGGAGTAGTCTGTTCGCCAGAATTTTTGCCAAGATTTTGTTATCACTGTTGATTAGTGGTATTGCACGGTAGGCTTTACATTTTTCGGGGGGTTTGTCTTTTTGTGCCGGAGAGGAGAATTACGTTTGCTTCCCTTAGTGTTTGTGGGAGGATGCCGGATTCAATCGCTTCTTCGAAGACATTTAGGAGAAGAGGGACTATGATTGGGGCAAAGAATTTGTAGAACTCGGCGGTTAACCCATCGGGTCCAGGGGCTTTGGATGTAGGCAGATTTTTTATTGCTTCTTGGATCTCTTCTAGTGTAATGGGGGTCGTTTAGTGGCTCTCGGAGTTCCCTCTCCACCCAGTACAGTTCTGTGTCGTTGATAGTTGCGGATCGCCTCAGTGTCTGGTGGGTGATCGGCACAGTATAGCTCTTGGTAAAATGCTCTGAACACCTCGACTAAGTCTTCTTCTTTATGTACTATGTTACCTTGTGGTGACCGGATACTGTTGACCCTTGTTGGTTTCCTGTCTGCTGCAATGAGACGTGCAAGGAGAGCTCCAGGTTTCTGACCTTCGCCGTATTGTCCAATTCTGTGATTGTGGCGTAGAAATTATATATCTCGTTCCGCTAGGTTTCTGAAGTGGAGAAGTTGTTCTTTCAGCACCGCCTGAATATGATTTGCATTTGTGGTGACTTGCTGATTTTCCAGGCGAGTTTCGCTGGCACTTAGTTCTCGTCGGATTAGTTTCAGGATTCCGTTTTCCTTAGCCAGACAGACGTCCCTTATATAGCATTTGAGTGACTCAATAGCACTCCTGCGGAGTTGACAGTGCCCTGGTTGATTTTGAGGAAGGTGCCGAGTTCCTCGCATTGTTCTGTAGCGAATACTTGGTCCGCAAGTGAACCGGGTTTAAAGCGCCAGTGAGGTGGGCTTGGTCTGACATCTGGTAGGTTGCATTCGAGTGTTACAGTGGCGTGATCCGAGAATGTTCTGGCAACTACCCCATTGCCATTTACTGTGTGAGGAGACCAACAGGTAGTCAATGCGTGAACTTGTATTGTGAGAGCTTGAGTGGTATGTGTAGTCTCTGATTTCCCAGTTTTGGTGTCTCCATATGTCCAATAGGTCGAATGCTTTGCAAATCTCTTGCACTTGTAGGCCGGCCTTCGATGGGTTTGCGGTTGTTGGCTGTGACTTGTCTTTCTGTGGCTCGAGATGTGTATTCAGGTCGCCTCCCCAGATTATGGTTGCATTACGCACTTGTGCTAGACGGGACAGCACCCAGTCGAAATTGTTTGCGCCATCTGTGTTAGGGGCGTAGGAATTAACGAATACCACTTCATCTCCCTCAACAATCCCCTGTACCAGGAGTGCCCTCCCCTCGCTGTCTCTTTCCATTTTGATCAGACGGAAACAGTGATGAGTGAATGAGGATTGCAACTCCCCTGGCATAAGATGAGTAAGAAGAGAAGTAACGGTGGCATTCCCAGTTACGGGCCCAGAGGTGTTCGGTGTGAGGCAGGAGGTGGGTCTCTTGGATCATTGCCACCACGATCATATGCCTTCTGAGAAGTTGCAGAATCTTTCGCGTCTTGGCAGGGAAATCGCCCCCTCTAATATTCCAGGATGCTACCTTGGATTGACTCAGTGGTGTTTTATGTGGGACCCACTTAAGAGTGTAGCGATTGACTTCTTGTGGGCGGTATTCCGGTGAGCAGACTGACGGGAACATATGGGGTCTTCTTCGGTTATGTAGAAGTGCAGGGAGCGTCCAGGGGCCCGGTGAATGGCGTGCACTATGAACAACAACAACAATTAAACTAATTTCCTTGCACGGGCAACCCCCAACTTGTCCGTTTGGAACCCCCTCCAACTAGAACACAAAGCGTGCTGTGCACGGGGCGCAGGTGACCTTCCAAGACTTAGGCCTCCACCTCCCGGTTCCAGTAAATGACCTGATGGCGTGTTTCAGTATAGCTTTGGGCAGGTGCTACGGGTGCTCATCAAGGCGGAATTCTCCCCACCCTATCTCTTCTTGATGATCCGGCTCTTTGGTTTGCATGTTTGCATCCTTGTCTATCTAGGAACAGTGTGGCTTCCTCGGGGGAGTTGAAGAAATGTGTATTTCCTTTGTATTGAATGCGCATTTTCGCTGGGAAGAGCATAGAATAGGTGATTAGGTTGTCGCGCAGTCTGTGTTTGACGTGGGTGAAAGATCTCCTTTGAGCTTGGACTGATGGAGAAAAGTCTGGATAAAACAATGTCGTCTCCGTCATAGTGGAGTTTTCCCTTCTCTCTTGCCATACTCAGAATCATTTCCCTGTCCTTATAGCTTCAGAGCTTGGCTATGATCGGACAGGGAGGTGTCCCTGGTATGGGTCTGGTAGCAGGGACCCTGTGAGCTCTTTCCACCATGAATAGCTGCAACAGTGCAGTGGGGCCGAAAAGCTCAGTGCATAGTTTCTCAATGTGCTCCTCCATTTTGTTTTGTAGCTGTTGTTCCCTGACGCCGATTATCCTTATATTATTCCGTCTGGAACGACCTTCTAAATCCTCATTCTTAGCCAGAACTGTTTTCATTTGGCCCTCTAACGTGGCGACCCGCGTGGGGAGTGCTGATACGCCGTCGTCAAGGTCAGAGAACCTTTGTTCTACAGAGTCCAGCCTGTCGCTATGTTTATCAAGGCGGTGTTGCAGAAGGTCTACTTTGGATGACGAGTGAATCTTGCTGTCTAAGCTACCTATCCCTGCTTTTAGGTCCATTAGGATTTCCCGGATGTCTGGTTGTTGCGGGTGTTCTTCCTCTGGAAGATTAGCAGGGGATTCTGGGCGGCTTTCTGACCTGGGCGCCTTGGACGCAGGGCCCGCATCGAAGTTAAGTTTCCTCTGGGACTTGTCTGTTTTCCCCATATTGGTCTAGATGGAATGTAGGCTCTGCTTAGATGTTTGTCCTGTGCTGCCAGGGGCAAGGTTGGCGTTCCCAGTTTGCGTTTTAGGCCTTGCTCGTGGGCCAAATGGGATTGGTTGTGCCAGCTCTTGTGGACATGCCTGATTTCTGATTTCCCTGTGGGGCGCCGACAGACTGTCGCAGGCTTGTGCGTGACTGAGGGAACACAGCATAGTTAGGCCAGGTGGATTTCAAGTGGGGGACTGGTGACGTTGCTAGCTGTTTATTTTCAATAAAAGATCTTATCCCCGATGGGGGTCCGCTGTATCTTGGTGTTATTCAGGCAAGACTTCACCGCTGCGCGATGCGCCAGGAGGGGCCTGTGCTGGGGTGCGCGATGCGTCTTTACGGCACAGCGTTTGCACCGCTTGGGCGGGAATGCCCCCAGGTACGGGGCCCCCCGCTGGGCGCCCTCACTTTTCCTCTCCTGCTTTAATTTTGACTTATTGTCCCCTTGTATTTGTTTTCCCCTTTATGTTTTGGCGTGCCACCCGTCTCTCACCTGCCGGCGTCCGCTCCGACACAGTCTTTGTGCTGGCAGTGGGTGAGGTCCGTGCAGCTGTTCCGCTGGGTCGAGGAGACGCCTCTGCTGCCCTGCGCGTCTCCTCGCCACGATCAGCATGTCGGGAGGGAGGCGCGGTTCTGCTCACTGACGCAGCGGGCCGCAGGACTCGGGGGACCGTACGCAGAGGGCCGGTGCAAGCAGTGCTGCCCACCGGCGTCCCCTCACTACAGCTGCTGGTCCCGGCAGGCCTCGATGTTCCGTCTGCGGCGTCGAGGAAGCGGCTTCGGTCCTTGTGGTGCTCATTGACGATCAGTCAAAAACCTCCTGCAACATATGAGGCATGCAGTGCACCTCGATGACAAGTGTTCGTTGCCGCAAAGGAAAGCAAGTGAAGAAGTGTATGCCCAGCAAGGGTGTTCGGATGTCAGCATCTGGGAACAGGACTCTACCACGCTGGCTTCCAGATCTTCCTTGGCGTCTTTGAGGTCTTCGGGTGGCGGGAAACCCACCGTCTACTTCTCGGTTGTCGACGATCTTGCATTTATCCAGCAGGGCGAAAGCGGTCGACGGTGATGAGCAAGAGAGTCATTGAATTGTTCAAGGGGGTACTTTGCTGGATGACACGTCGGACCAGGGGCGCACAGCACAGGATCGTGCGGCCCACACCACGTTGTGGATATCTCGCGGATGGTGAGTCCGATTTGCTCCGGTTTTTAAGGCAGGGATGATGAGCCGAGCTGGATCAATAAGATTACTGCGTATTTGGGGATTTCACATCAAGATTGCAGCGATTAAACAGGATTCATGTGGTAGGTCGCCAGGAGCTCACAGGAGAACCGCCATCTTGGTTGGCCATCTAGCGCCCTCTTACCAGCTTTTGCCAAATCTATGCACGCCACCATGCTCCTTACCCTGCAACACATCGGGCCACGTTTGAGCCTTCCACCTCCGTCACCCCAACAGAGGGGCCAATGCCTAGGAACCCACAGTACAGCTCCTTGTGTAATGTAGCTTGTACACTGCCTAAGCAGGCTGGTAAGGGCAAGAGGCCACAGAAATTACTTGAAATTATATGCCACGATTTCACTGGGCACAAGGAACGCAGGTGGGAAGGGGTGTTGGGCATTGATGCTCACACAGTTCTCAATAAAATACAAGTTCATTTGAAGAACTGCAAGGACAATGCTTTTTGTGCGAGTGATATATTCAAAACGTGCCTATATATAAAAGTGTGATGCATGTAAAAAGTAATTTGGCTGGAACATATTTTCCATAAGTTCTTGCTGAACCAGAGGTCTGTCCCTGGCTTCGTCACGCTTGCGGCGAGGTAGCACTGCATCTGCCGACATTGCATCATTATCTGCTGGGGGAACGCAACCACACCAGAGTGAAATTTCACCTGAGGCAGATGTGCAGCATGGCACAGGCAACACATGTGACCAACCTTCTCTGGCCCTGTACATCAGGGTCCCTCTGGTAAGGCTGAAACACCAGAAGGAGAAATTACTCACCGGTAATGCTCTTTCTATGGATTCTTCTCCCACAGATTCCTCATCTGATGGATATCCCTTCCAGCGTAAGCTGCTCTACAACTTCCAACAGTGGGGGGCGGTAGTATGACTCAATGTCGATCCATCTGGACTCTGCCATGCCACTCCTCGCCTCCGGACACGACATTGGCAGTACGTATAACACATCACTACATCCCCGAGCCAAGCAGCAGCGGAGGATTCGGCTTAAGGGAAGCCAAAAAAGACACTTAGTTGTGAGGAACACTCACTGTACTGCGAGCAAAAGACTGACAGTACACTCAGCAGAGCATCGAAAATCTGCCTAACAAACCGAACCTCACAGCCTTAAATTGTCAACCCACTCATGGAAAGCGACCAGAAAACAGCAACAGACCACTTCCATAGCGGGGAAGGGTAAGAGGAAGATGAGTAATCTGTGGCAGAAGACCATTACTGGTAAGTAATTTCTCCTTCAATGGATTCTATTCTCCCACAGGTTCCTCATGTGAAAGACTCCAAAAGCAGTACATCATATGGAGGCAGGATTAAAGTCTTACGAGAAAGCTTTGCAACACAGCTCTTCCAAACCAGGCGTCAGCGCCCCGTCTAGACAGAGTTTTGTGAACAAGTGGAGCGATGACCAAGTGGCAGCCTGACAGATGTCTCAAAGGCACACACCTTTGCAGTACAGTGGATGTAGCCACATCCCAGGCAACTCCTTAACCCCTTTCTGATAGCATTCTGCAATTCAAAAAAGTATCCAACGTGAAATTGTCTGCTTAGACACCGGCAGGCTTTTCCTGGATAGCGAGAAGGCAATGAACAGTTGGTTGTTCCGTCTAAAGACTGCCGTCCTGCCACCCAATCGCTGAGAGCCCTTTTCGGGTGTAGCCTGGGCAGCCTTAACTCATCTTTAGAAGGAGGAGGGTCAAAAACCAGTAGGTCGAAGCTTTGAGAGAAGTGAAACTCAGACACCACCGTAGGAAGGAATTTGGGTTGGGCTTAAAGTGATGCCTTCAAGAAGGACAGAAATTGAGGTTTACTAGAGAGCCTGGAGCTTGCTTACACATCTAGCTGACATGAGTGTCATCAGAAAAGCGGTCTTAAGGGCGAGCAATCTAACTGAAGATGAATACATTGCCTCGAACTGAGCCACCATCAAAAAGGTCAGCACCAAATTGAGGAACCATAAATTCAGAAATTGGGTCATTACTGAAGTTGGTAAAAAAAAGTAACCCTGATCCAGAGACTTCTTGAATATGGAAAAGGCTGCCAAGTAACCCTTAACAATGCGTATCTCATGGCCCGATGAGGGTAGATATAGAAGAATTTCTATCCCAATGGTTGTGGGGCATGAGATGGGGTGTAGCAAACACTCTACAAATCTTCTCCACTGCCACGCATACAACTATCTAGTGGTTGGTTTGCATGCAGCCAGCAATTCCACAAGCACTTCTTTTGAGAGGTCTAGTCATAACACCTCATCCTCCCAAGAGCAGGTAGGTTGAGATACTCTAGATTCGAGTAAGGCACCCAACCATCCTACTGGTATAGAGGAAGCTGGTGAGGTGGGCAGATAGCCATTTCCGGGAGTTCCGAGTACCATGTTCTCCTCACACAGTTTGGGGCGATCAAGATCATGGTGGCCTGGAATTTCCTCAACCTCCTGAGAACCCACATGATGATAGGCTTCCGTTGAAACGCATAGTAGACGTCGAAGTTCCACGCCACCAGGAACCTGTGCCCTAGTGCACCCCTCACAGGGAATTCCCTCCAGCAGAACTGCCAGCACTTTGCATTGGCAATCAAATCCACTGAGTACACAAAGAGCAAAGCTCTCATTCAGGACTTTCGGCACACTTCCCACTCGTTTGAGACTATGCTCGGGCTGCTCAAAGCGTCTGCCAGGCCGTTTTCCTCTCCCGCTATATGGGCAGCAGAAGCTGGGATTCTGTTCTCCAGCAACCAGAACCACAGTGGCAAGGCCTCTCTGCATAAGGGCAGGGACTGCACACCCCGTTGAATTTTGAGATAATGCTTGGCACTGTGTTGTCGTGAGAATCAGGACATGTTTCCCCGACCGAAGGTGCAAAAGCTATGAGCGCAAGCCTGATCACTTGCAACTCCAGCCCGTTGATGTGCCATCTGCGCTCCGCAGGAGACCAAAGGCTGTGCACTTAATTTGCAGATCTCCATAGGGAGCACCCAAAAATCCTTTAGAGACGCATCTGTGACCACCTGTGCTTTGGGCCACAGTGGCAAAAGGGTTCCAATGCCAACAGGCTCTCCCCGCTGGCCGACCCTGAGAAGTCGTTTGCCAGAGACTTTAACAACTATGTCCTTCATGTTGCCGTAGTGCTGGGACCACTGATCCCTCAAAAGCAACAGGAGGGATCACATCCGTAGCCTGACATCTGGCATAAGAAAGATGCAGGAGGCCACGAGGCCTAAGATGCAGGGGAAGAAGGCTGCTGGAAAAGGAAAAGGCTCCTGGTTGTGGAAAAGATCGACCATCTGACACTGGCGACTCTCTCCTCGGGAGATTAGGCTTCCCTGCATGGGTGTCTAGGACGACCCGATGAAATGGAGCCTCTGAGTCGGTGTGACATGGGGCTTCTGGAAGTTCAGAGAAGGCTAAACTGTGAAACAGGGGACAGGTGTCAAGCTCTGTCGATACCTGTTCTGGAGACTTCCTTCAGATCATCCAGTCGTCCAGGTAAATGAACACATGAACGTCGGATCTCCTGAGGTGAGCAGCCACCATTGACATCAGCTTGGTGGAGTTTAGGCCAAAAGGGAGCACTCTAAACTGATAGTGCATGTCCCCAATGATGAACTTCAGGAACCGCCTGTGCTTTCGATGGATCAGCAAATGAAAATAGGCATCCTGAAGGTACAGTAACACCAATCGGTCCTGGAGTTGCAGAGCCAGGAAAATATGCCTCAAAGTCACTGTCCTGAAGTCCAGGATGGGACAGAGTGCTCCCACTTTATTGGGTACCTAAGAATAGCGAGAGTACCAGCCTGACCCTCTCTCTTCAGCTGGTACCTTATCCACGGCACCTTTTAAAAGCAGGTCTTTTAGTTCTTCTTATGGCTCCTGTTACGGTTGCTGGGGAAGAGGTGGTGGTGGTGGTGGTCTGTTCGGTAGACTTTTCAGGAAGGGGGAAGTAATATCCCCATCTGACCATCGGCAAGACCCAGGAATCTGAGGTCATCTTCCACCTGTCTCAGTCCCCTGTGAACCTCCCTCTAACGGGGCAAACATGTGGAGAGAACTCAAAGTGGATTAGCGGGTGCTGCCACCCCTGTTGCTGATTAATTAAACTGGCTCTTAGAGGCCTCCCTGCTCCTGCTGTGATGCGAGAAACACCTCTGGCTCAGTTTGCCTGCAGCAGATAAGCCTTTCTTTCCAAAAGGAAGGAACAAAGCGCCTGGAACCTCAGCCTCTCAAACCAAAGACGAAAGATTGCTTGAACCATTCCAGGGATTCATGAGCCTTCGTTCCAAAGAGGTGCTCGCCATCAAAGGTCATGTCATACAACTTGGCTAGCATATTCGGGAGAACTCAACCATGGAGGAATGCCGCCCTCCTAAGCATCATAGATGTCCCCATGGAACTGTCAACACAGTCCACACAGTCAAGACCCACATAAAGGTCTCGGCACACCCCTACTTCCCATCGCTGACCATGTACAAAATTCCATCTCTCAGCTCTTTCGCTGGGAGCTGGTCTGCCACATCCACCATTGTCCTCCAGAGAACGTGCCCATTTTTGGCAAACGCACAACTTGCGTTGATTGTCTTTAGCCTCCCTGACGCAAATATCTTATTGGCGTTACCTTTTTGAACTCCCTGGTAGGATTGAGGTGGACGATTAAGGCAGTGGACTAACCGCGGCTGCCTGGACTACAAGCCCCTCGTGGGGTAGGTGGGCAGATAAAATGGGCAAGTTCCCCCTGACCGGCTTGTATTTCTTCATTAGCTCGGCATCAACTGCAGGTGTTGAACACGGTTGTTCTCACAATGCGCCGATGGAACTAGATATAGCTGCATTGAAGGGCAACGCTCTTTGATTGAGGACCCTTATCGAGGATATCAGTTAGGAAGTAGGAAAGCAGGGGCTCAACTATTTTTCTATGCTGGGCATTGAGATGGGTTGTAAGGAAGGTATGGTATAGACTTCAAAAAGGGTTGGAAAAATGCCTATGTAATCCTAAATCTATAGATGGGAGCAAACTACAACCATCAAAAAATAATAAAGCAGTCCTAGTGGTGTCAAAATAAAAGGGCCTATACTAATAAACCTATTGCCAATCTGTAAAGACTGGAGGGGGGTATTTGTACTCCTGCTCTCTATATGGCAGAGTCGAAGCACAGAGCACCCCAGCCAAGATTCTCTATTTGGTAAAAAGTGGCTGAGCAATCAAGGCTTAAGCTTTCAGGAGGTGATGCGGGCTGGTTCTTAAGTACAGTGTAGTCCCCGAGCACCCACAAAGGAATGTCCAAACACTATGTTAGTGTTAACAAAGCTCTTTATATAAATAAGGTTCACGTTATGTACACAATCATAATAACACACTTTGTGCTCAGGCAATATTATAATGGCAAATATATACAGGTCTACGTGGTATCACTATCGATTCCTTTGAAATGTTATGCTACTTTGAATTTATATAGCGCCTTATTTACCATTGGTATGGTCTCAAGGCGCTGGTAGGTTGAACACCCTCGGGAACCGAAGTTCAAGTCAGTAGAGAGAATAGAGAGAGTCAAAGGTGCGTGTGAGCACCGGATATGTGTGCAGCTGGTTTGGCATTCGTGTGATAGCTGCTTCTTAGCGGTAGGTTTGGTGGTTTAGAGATCAAGAGTATGTGTTCGTTCTGGCAGGTTTTTATCCAGACTGATTCTGGCTGTGTTAGGCCTGAGGAGAACACCTAGGCTGGAGGGTGTGTAACCAGCAGTATTTAGTTGGGGTGATGGGCAGTATGAGGCAAATGATGGTATGCGAACAGCTATACCGAATGGTGTCATAGTATAACTCTGTTCTAGATGAGTGGCGGTGTAAAGAAGAGAGTAAGCATGGAGATGTGATATGGTGGTTTACCTTAGGTGTTTGAGATCGAGCCCACTCCAATAGTTCCATGAACTCCATTTGTTCCATGTACTCCGACTGTTCCATGCATTACGACTGTTTCAAGCACTCAAAACCGTTCCTTTCCATGCACTCCAAACCATTCCAAGTAAGTCACGCCGTTCCATGCACTCCAGTCCGTTCCATGCACTCCAGTCCGTTCCATGCACTCCAGTCCGTTCCATGCACTCCAGTCCGTTCCATGCACGGCTCCTTTCATTCGTTCTACCCACGATATCCTTTCTCCATGCATCATCCATCCACATACGTCATCTTCACACGTTCCACCCATTTCACACGTTCCATCCACTTCACCGGTTCCACCCACTTCACCGGTTCCACCCACTTTACACGTTCCATCCACTTCACCAGCTCCACCCACTTCACTGGTTCCAAACACATCACCCATTCATCCACCTACTTCATCCGTTCTACCATTTCACCCACTTCACCCATTCTACACCCGTTCATCCGTTCCATCCACATACTTCCCGCGTTCCATCCACATACTTCACGCGTTCCATCCACATACTTCACGCGTTCCATCCACATACTTCACGCGTTCCGCCCAGTTCATCCGTTCTACTCACATACTTCACCCGTTCCAACCTCATACTTCCTCCATTTCAACCACATTTTTCACTTGATCGATCCACTTCGCCCGTTCCATCCACATACTTCACGCGTTCCATCCACATACTTCACACGTTCCATCCACATACTTCACGCGTTCCGTCCAGTTCATCCGTTCCGCCCAGTTCATCCGTTCTACTCACATACTTCACCTGTTCCAACCTCATACTTCCACCGTTTCAACCACATTTTTCACTTGATCGATCCACTTCGCCCGTTCCATCCACATACTTCAATCGTTCAATTCAATATATTTGACCCATTTTGTCTGCATACTTCACCCGTTCCTTCCTCATACTTTACCCGTCTCATCTATATACATCACCCGTTCTTCCAGATCCATCCTCCGCTCCTACCACCCACTTCACCCGTTCCATCCACATACATCACCTGTTTGCTCCACACTCGACACCCGCTCCACTCTACACCCGCTCTGCGCTCCGCACTCTACACCCACTCCGCGCTCTACACCCACTCTGCGCTCTACACCTGCTCAACACCCTACATCCGCTCAACACCCTACATCCGCTCCACTCTATTATCCATGCACACAACCTACATCCGCACCACAACCTACATCCGCACCACGCTCTTATCTGCTCCACGCTCTCATTCGCTCCTTGCCCTCATTCATTCTGCACACCCATCCGCTCTGCGCGCTTCATCCACTCAAACTTCATCTGCTCCACTCACTTCGTTCATTCATCCTGCATTATTGGTTCAGCCCATGTCACTTGTCGTACGCACTCGATCCGTTCCGTGCTCAACATATGTCCCATGCACTACACACGTCTCATGTACTCGAATCATCTATTCTGTACTTTCCATTTATTCCATGCACTCATACATTCCATGCCATCTGTCTGTGCACTCATCAGTCTCCTGTATTTATCTTTCCATCCTCTTCACTTTATTCTTTTCGTCCATTTTGTTCCTTTCGTCCATTGCAATCATTTCATTAATTTCAACCGCTTACTGCTTTCGTACAATTTATTCTTTTTATCCACTTCACTGCTTTGATCTACTTTACTCATTCTATTCTGTTTGTCCTTTTAGTTTACATTAGAGGTTATTAGTTGTCAATTTCTCGCTTGGATCTTGATGTTGTATTGTTATTTGTTTTATTGTTATTTAAGATCTAGTAGTTTCGGTTAGTTGAATTGTTGTTATCCACTTTATACCTCACGTCCACATTGATCCTCTTGCCCATTACATTTATTTTGTCCATTTCCTTAATTTCAGCCACTTTACTGCTCTTGTACAACTTATTCTTTTTATTTACTTCGCAGGTTTGATCCTTTTTACTCATTCTATTTTGTTTGTCCTTTTTAGCTAACCAATAGAGGTTATTAGTTTTCGATTTCTTGCTCAGATCATGATGCTGCATTGCGATTTATAATCTAGCATTTGGTAAAGTCATTGAGATGCTGTTATCCAGATTGAGTTAGTTTGAGTTCAGGGTCGGTTCTAGGGGAAGTTTTCAGTAATTTGCGGAAAGAAATGAGGTTTTCAGTGAGTCTGATGTGGGGTGGGAGTGTGTTCCACAGCGTGGGGGCCAAGGCTGAGAATGATGATCCGCCTAACCTGACTGAGTTTGTTTTTGGTATGACTAGGAGGCCGGCTGAGCTTGATCTTGGAGTACGTTCAGGGTGATAGGGTTTTAGTTTGTCTTGAAGATATTGAGGTCCGGTTTTATGCAGTGCTCGGTGAGAAATGCATAAGGTTTTGAAGGTCACCCTTTGGGCAACCGGAAGCCAGTGCAGAGGTTTGAGGGCTGGGGAGATGTGGTCTCTCGGGCCGAGCACTAGTAGCAGTTTGGCTGCAGCGTTTTGTGCTCTTTGTAGTTTAATCAGTTGGTATGTGTGGACTCCGAGGTAGAGGGGGTTAGCATAGTCTAGTCTTGATATAACAAGCGATTGGACCGCGGAGAGTCTGTTGGGAAAGGAGAGGTATGGAAAAATGTGCCTAAGAGTTTTAAGGTGGTAGTGGCAGGACTTTGAGACGGCAGGACTTTGAGACGTTGTTCACTTGGCGCGCGAGTGTTAGGTCAGAGTCTAGGGCAAATCCAAGGGTTTTTATTGAATTAGAGGGAGTCGGTGAGTTGCCCATGGCAGATGGCCAGGGTAGTGGGTGTGGAAGAAGTTCGGTGTTGCCACATACCATGATTTCGGTTTTGGAGGGGTTTAGCAAGAGGTGGTTTGTGGTCATCTGTCGAGGAGGCAGGAAGCGAGGTCAGGTCGGCAGTTGGGTTTTGAGTTCAGGAGTTTTAGAATTAGTTTAGTGTCATCAGCGTAGTTGTAGCACAGGATATTGTGAGAACGAATTATTTGTGGGAGGGGTGCCATGTAGAGATTGAACAGGAGGGCTGATAGGCATGCTCCTTGCTGGGCTTGGGAGGAATAGGTGGAGAGTAGGGTTATTTGGTTCCTATTTTTGAGGAAGGATGCTATCCATTTGAGAGCGGTTCCACAAACTCCTATGGAGTGGAGGGGGTCAAGGAGGATTGAGTGATTGATTCGAAGGCGGCGGATAGGTCAAGAAGGAATAATGCGGCATATCCCCCAGAGTCTGCCGTGTTTTTAAGGTCATCCCAGATTGAGGTTAGGGTGGTTTTAGTTCCGTGTCGGGCTCTGAAACCTGATTGAGCGGGGTCTATGAGATTGACAAAGGCATTTAGTTGGAATAGGCTGTTCGGTCGATGAGTTTGGCAAGGAACCTGGTGTTTGTGATGGGGCGGTTATTTTGGGCTCGAGAGGGTCGAGGGAAGGTTTTTTTTTTTATTAGAGGTTTGACATGAACCGTTTTGAATGCGTCAGGAAAAATTCCCAAGGAAAGGGAGTCATTTATGATGGATCTTGCATGTTCTCCTGCGCAGGTAGTAGCGAAAATTTCTTTGAGGCTTGTGGCCGGGCAAGGGTCTAGCAGAGAGCCGGATGGTTTGCAGGCAGAGAGAAGTTTGAGAAATTGGTAAGTTGATATTGGACTAAAGGAGTCGAACGTTGGTTGGATAGTGGTCGCAGGCGTTGGGTTGGCCGGTATGGGGGGTGGGTTGCCTGGTGGGTGTAAGAGAGCTAGTTTGTTGGTTAGAGCGTTTGTTCTTTCGAGAGCTGTGGTGTAAAAGTGGAGAGAGAGTGAGTCGCACAGCGATTGTGAGGGGGTCGGGACGGTGGTGGTGCATGATGGTCTGGTGAATTCGGTGATGATTTTGTGAAGTTCTTTGCTGGGGTTTTTACAGTTTCGGATACGGGAGTTGTAATGGGCTTTTTTTGCTTTCCGGATTTCGGCCTTGTACTGATGAAGGTGCCGGGCCAAGGTGAATCTGTTCAGGGGAGTTTTGTCTTTCCGCCATTTGCATTCTAGGTATTTATATAGTTGTTTACTGGTCTTCAATTCAGGTGTGAACCAACTAGGGAAAAGGTCACGGCGGGCTGATCGTTTGCAAGAGGGTGTGAGCCGCATTAGTGAGGAGTTGAGCCATGAGTCAAAGGCGTCAGGGGTTAGTTGATTATCGAGTAGGCAGGTAGGCGGAGGAGACTGGAGGAGTGCGTTGGCTAGGTCAGGAAGGATTATTAGTTTCTTCCAGCATTGGCGTAGATTCGGAGGTTCGGAAAGCGGGTCGGGTGAGCGAATGGCGAAAGAAACGATGAAAGAAATGGCGAAAGAAATACATCAACTGCTAACAGTTCAAATGTCATACGAATCAGATTATAAGATGAATCAACGATAGACACAGAAAGAAAGCAAGTTAAATCAAGCAATGGCAGAACAGTCTATCCCACTACCATGAGACCGTTCTGTGTGAGGATCCCTCCTCCCCCCAACCTGGGCAACCTGTAAATACAGCGTATTTGAGAAGTCCAGTCCAATTATGCTTGATATAGTCTCGGGTGTAAAGGTTCTATGACCCGAATGTACCTGGTCTCGTAGAGTTCGTCGGGTCGTCGACGGGCCCTTCTTGAGTGAACGCCCTTTAAAAAGCAGGAGCCACGGGTCGTCGAGATTACTGAAGATGTGAACACCGGCGTCGAGGAAGCGGCTTCGGTCCTTGTGGTGCTCATTGACGATCAGTCAAAAACCTCCTGCAACATATGAGGCATGCAGTGCACCTCGATGACAAGTGTTCGTTGCCGCAAAGGAAAGCAAGTGAAGAAGTGTATGCCCAGCAAGGGTGTTCGGATGTCAGCATCTGGGAACAGGACTCTACCACGCTGGCTTCCAGATCTTCCTTGGCGTCTTTGAGGTCTTCGGGTGGCGGGAAACCCACCGTCTACTTCTCGGTTGTCGACGATCTTGCATTTATCCAGCAGGGCGAAAGCGGTCGACGGTGATGAGCAAGAGAGTCATTGAATCAAATGTCTTAGGCAGTAGAGCGTTTCGGCTCCGGTTGTTGAGCAGCAAGACGTCAAGCTGTCCCTGCTTCTGGGCAACACGACTCAACGGTCTTCCAGCGGTTTTAGCAAACCTGCGGAGCCTGGTCAATGACGATGGACTTGGATGTCTGGGTGCTTCACTTCGGATTCCTCAGCAGTCCCCCTTCTCCGGGCAGCAGCCGTTCGAGGTTCTGACTTCCAGGGAGCTTTGGCAAAGATCAGCTGGTGCACGATGGTCCCTTGTAGCTTGGGAAGAGGTCTCCTAGCCAGGTCCTCTCTTGGATCAGTTCCTTGATGTTCGCGCAGTTTTCAGATTAGCGAAGGATAGCAGCAGCAATTCTTCTTCCAGCGGGTCTTCAAGTTAAGCAGCAGTTTCGACTTCAGCTTCTGACCGATTTCCATCAGTGAGAGGTGTCCAGATACACTGTTGGTCTCTCATTCACTCTGCTGGGTCACACTCGGGCAACCATTCAGGCAGGCATGCAGCCAATCAGGCTCACAGTGCACTTAGGCCATTTGTCTCCATCCAGACACTCGCAACACGTAATGTGGATTCGGACAATCACCCAACCATTCAGCCCTCCACATTGCATTCATACCAGTTTCGGGCAGGGCTGTCTCAGTCACTGTGTCATACACCAGAAACCAGACATCCATAACATGAAATATGTATTCGTCACACACTCCATTCACCCAGGTCCCACCCCCAAGGGCGTACCCACAACATATAGTCATTGGGAAGGCTCCAGACAGTCTGGCCTATACTTCCCCCAACAATACTATATATGGAACACCCACTGCCCCCAACAGCCAGTCAGGGGAAGGGACAGAGCCAGGGCTTCCAGGGACTTTGGGAAAACAAGGTAACAGGTGATGGAAAGCAAGAGGCCACGGGGGCCATCTTGTCTCCCATCAGATATCCACCGATTCCAATGGCAGGGCCTAGGTATCCCAAAATGGAGGATATTCAGCGCCCCTGTCAATTCAGCACAGAGCTGCCACCAGCCTGTACCCTGTCTGTGGGCCACCTACAGGTGCCCAAAAACATACACTAGGAGTACAGGGTTGTACTCCCACCCATAGGTGCCATAAAGATATCTCAAGGGTCAGTTCACTAAAGCAAAAAGAGGAAGAGCCGCACCGCCAGGAGGCCCAGATGAACTCCTGTACGGAAAACAAGACAGAACACATGAAAAAAAGGAATAAAGGACAAGGATACGGAGGCCCTGTCCCTCCGATGCATTTCCAGCATCACACAATCCTTACCTCCAAATACAAATAATGTGGGGAAACAGTGTTACGAAAAAGAAAGAAGTGTTCACAAAATTATATGTCCGGATGTTCAGGCCGTTGGCCTTCCTTCCCCACAATTTCAGCACGGGACAAGGCGGTACACTCAAGCTTAGCAGTGTCTCTGGTATCTTTAACACCAGGATACAGTTCAACCATTACCATCAGGGCCTTCCGTGCTCAAGTCTCTTTGCCTTTAAAGTCTCTTCTTTGAGAGGGCCTGATGCGACAAACAATACGTTACTTTCCTCTTAGGATTTCATAAATAGTCAATTTCTCCGGCGTTTCACGATTCACCTCGCATCCCCCTCTGCTGGGCTCAGATCCACTTTAACATGCTGGTCAATTAGTGCTGGGCTCGGACCAACTTCATCAATTAGGTCATCAACTTTCTTTACGCGATTAACATCAACGACATTTGAATGTGCACTGGGTTTTGATTGACCCATTGCAAGATCACCTCGATTTCACAATTCCTTTTCATTCTTTTGCCACCTTTCAGTTGGATACCTTACAGAGACTTTCGAATGAGCACACACGTCATGCCGGACCACTCTGTTTAAGGTATCGTATCTTGACCTCAAAGTTCACTCACTCATCTCTTGTTCTATTTTGCTCGCGTCGATTACCACATACACTTCATACACTGTTCGCTTCAGCTTTCACTATACAAGGTTGCCTCTTGCAACCTTGGCTTCAACACAGACCGTTTTGGTATCAGTCTCCCCAACTCACCGGCTGTGCTGACTTCACTGGCGCTGCTATGTTATAGGAGACAAGGACAGTACCCCTGCAGCAAGCGATTCTTCCTGCTTTGACTATCGACGCAGGAGCGCCCCAGGTACCTCCGACACACAATGCAGGATTCTTCAGCCTTGATTCCTGGTCTTCAGTTTCCTTTACAAGGTCTATGAAAGTAACAGCCTTTCATTAAAAAGGTCAAGGGAACGTCCCTCCTTGTGATCTTCTTTGATCTTGACGTCTTTCACCTTGTATTAAACTGCCATCTTGGAACTGCTGCGTCCTCGTGTGCTTTACCTTGCTCAGAGTGTGCTCTCGTGCTCTGCCTTTTATCCGTGTGATGAAGTCAGGTGTATGTAGTGGTCAGTAATTACCTGGTCATTGTATTCAGGTTTATGGCTTGGGTGTTATTCCATTTTCTCTCACAGTGAGCGGTCAGTGAGCAAAGGTTCGTGAGTAAAGGTTTGTGTCGGCAGGGGGGCGAGGGGTCTGAGTTCCTAAGTATCCTACCTTGCAGGATGGGGTAAAGGTGTTACAGGGAAGGGGAGACCGCGTCTCGCCATCATGTGTCCCAGAACCACTCCCGAAGACCCCTCACCCAGGTGAACCTCCTGCAATGGTCCACTGCCAGGAACTGGATCCAAAGGCGATGGCCGTGTTCTGGCCACCCGAATGACAGATCCCCGGGGACTAGCGGACTTTAGGTTTCTCGCAGGGAGCTTCTTGCTGCATATCGAGGTCAGGTAAGGTGTCGAGCCTGCTTGCCTCATTCAACTCTTCCAACAAGGCCAAGAGATCAGCCTGATCTATGAAGATGTGCACACTTTTCCCCTGCTCCAATGGGTCCATTCCAAACAGCAGGGGGCGCAGAAGCTACGGTAGCCTGATCCAGCGTCTCCCCTTTCAGACTGAATCAAACGGCTAGAGATCAACAAACAACAATTTCCAGCCCCAATTCTGCACGTTTCTGCCAACGAACACGTCAGGCACCACTGAACAAACTCATTAGGAATTGCAAACCCGTTCGATACAAACGCCACCTGCAAACTCTGCTCTGTCCTTCCGCATGTGTGACAAGATGGCGATCTCTGCGAAACTCTTGAGATTGCTCTTCCAGCTCTAACTTCCTACCTTCAGATTCAGCGACCGCTCTGCCCTGCCCGGCCCGGCAGCGACCTCCTAGCAAGCAGCCCTGCTCGGTTGCCAGCACCCAGGTGCTCTGCCCTGCCCAGCGGCGGGGACCTACCTAGAAGCCGTCAGCGCCCTGGTGTGACCGGGATCGGTCACTATATCGACCTGGAAAGGCCTTGCCCAGTGACCACTGTTTGTTCGGCAGGGCTCTGTTCGCCCCACCAACTGCTGCCGCTCGTCTCCTTTTCGCCCTCTCATTCGGCAAGGTCTTTCTTTATGACCGCAGCTACCCGATTTGCCAGCGAGGCTGTGTCCATCTCCTGCAGCTGCGGCCAGCCTCCTCCTTCGCCTACTCCCTCAGCAAGGACCTCCCTTTGCTGGTGTGGCCACAGGACCGATCTGAGAAGCTGCAACCATCTCCCATGCAGCCACAGCTTTGCCCGTCCCCAGCGAGGTCCCTTTCTTCAACTGAGGCCACCTGACTGATCTACTGGGCTGAGATTGTCTCTCTGATGACCATGGACCGACCCCTTCCATCGCTGATCTTCCTCAGTGAGGATCTCCTCTGCAATCACCTCCTTCTCTGCGGCCCCACTCCATTGCCTCAGCTGAAACTTCCTCCGCAAATAACTCCTGCACACCAACTTCTCTCCATTGCCACCAGAGGCAAACATGTGTGTTGGGGTCTTCTCCATGCGCATATCCGGACCTCAACAACAACAGTGTGCTCTCTCGATCCCCTGCATCCTCAACGAGGATCTCCTCTGCTGGTGCTTCCTACAGCAACTGCACCACGTGGCCTCTGGACGGATACACATGTACTGGTGTCTTTCTGCCGACCCATTGTTAGGCAGAAACCTGTGCAGTTCCCTCTGGGATCACTGCTGCAAAAGATTTAAGACTACAGGTGTTTGGCAGTAAACCCACTTGGTAGCAGTCTGTACCATACAGATTCAATTGGTAGCTGTGGCTGAGCAGTCAGACTTCCCTCAAGAAGATTTATGCAGTATACAGGGTATTCACAATAGGTCAAGAGAACACAATAGAACAAGTAAACACTGACCAGTGCTTGGTGTAAAAGAGATATAATTATTTATTTAAAACCACGTCTAGAAAAACACACAGGCACTAATAGTAAGCAATACAAAAACACGGTCACTAAAAGATATACACTCCCTTAAAAGAATATTAGACAAGTCTTAAGCAAAAGCCCCACTTATTTTCAGACAGCGGTAAGCGCTTAACGTAGATGGCACTCTAATAATTTGTTTTAAAAAGGGAGAGCAAAGCAGAGAATAAATTGAAACAGATCCCAACACTTTTTCACGAACACAACAAGAGAGGAAGGCAAAGTAACACTGTGAATTCAGAGTCAGTAGGCCGGATCCGCTTTAAGAGGATCAAAACGAAATGTGTCCAAGGTCACACCGTTGCAGTGCACAAAAGTCTTGTAACGGTTCAAAAAGGAGTTGGACCAAAGAAAGGGACCAGTTAGAGGGTCAAGGCGGCCAGCCCAGTCCAGAAGGTTAAGGGGTTATTATTACCTTGTAGCAATCTTTAGAAAGGGAGGCCTGGCAGACACGGTACCTTAAAGTGGTGAGAACACTCCAATGGGGGCAGTTGTTCCTGGCAGCGGATGCAAGTCGGTGCTTCATCCGGGGGAAGAGAGGATCTCGTCGGGGAGGAAGACAGGAGTCCATTGCACTGCCAGGGAAGAAACCAGCCGCGGAGTTTCTCAGGTACAAGGAGCGTTCCATTGATTCGCGGTCCAGTGGTAAGTGGCTATCCGGCTGCCGGGGTGCTTGGCACGGGCAGTTCGACCACAAACCGGTCTGGTGTGCGAAAACAAGAAGGTTGTGCCCACCAGTCAGGGGAAGAAGCCTCTCCAGCCAGGAGATCTTCTCTGTCGTCGGGAAGTGGTGAGTCGGTTCCCGCAGGGCTCCACCGGTGGTGTCGTCGTGGTAGGTCGGCTCAGCTTCTCCCTCGTCGGATTCTCAGGTCCAGTGGAGACTCCTGAAGTCACAGTCCCCAAAGCCCTGCTTTTATGCAGCATACCCCCATTCACTCAGCCTAGCTGTCAATCAAACATGCTAAGTGGTGAGCCGGCTGGCTCACCACTTGGGCCAATCACACAAGAGTACGACTTGAGTTACCAAGGTAACTCAGTCCAGGGTGCCTAAACCCCCTCCCACACCCCCTGTGGTACCCAGACAGAAAGGCACCACTTTTGGAGGCTTCTGTGGAGAAGCCCACCAAAAAGTGGAACAAAGGGCTCGACTTGGGTTGGAGTCCCAGAAGAGAACACAAACGCCATTTTAGAATTGAGTCCTGGCAAAAAATACCAACTGGCGAATTAATATTAATTAAATAAACCGGCGGTATGTTCGAGGCTATGAGAATTAAATAATTAAAGTTGGTAGCCTCGAACAATGGGAAAATCCCATAGGGAAATATTTGCGTTCGAATATAAAAAGTAGTATCCACTGCCACCAGCCAAAACTCGATCAGGGGTGACGGAGACGTGCCCCCTCGACTAACAGACCCCGGGGCAATCGAATTGCCCCGACCAGTACGTCCACAATATGATGGTTTGGACTGGTTTCTGTTAATAATTTGGGACTAGTAAAGCCAATGGTGACTTTACATGCCCTGGGAGACAGTAGTCAGTCCCAGGGTATGGAGTCTATGGTGGGGTGTCACTATGACACCCCTGTGTTACTGCACGGAGGGTGCTGTGTAACACACATAGTAAAAACACATGAGACCCTATGGAGTAAAGGACCCCATAGCCCCTAAAACACATTAACAGTCAAAGGAACACCATAAGTCATGTCCAAGAGTGGGAGAAAAAGAGTCTCACTCTTGGCAGGAGAAAAAAACAAACTCCAGAAATCCAGCAAAGCTGCTGGGGGACTCACTAGGTTAGGAAATTCAGCCTAAAGAGAGAATTCTCCCTAACACCCATCCCTTGTCGGCGGGGGTTGTGGTCCCCCACAGTGAGCACCCATGGCCCATTATATGCCTGAGCAGGGTCCTCACTACCGCGCACACAGTTCACTGTGCCTCTCCCCCTGCATCCCTCACTGAGTCTCCCCCTGTACTGCAGTTACTTCAAACCCACCAATATGATGTATGTTGAAACCCTCTCAACCAACACCTGATATGGACTATGCATGTTGAGACCCTCTCAACCAACATCCACAGCTAACTACATCCGTCCCCATCAAACTTGGGACGCTCTGCTGCTTGACTAATATAATCTCTGCACTCAAATCTCCTGCACGGACAGCCAAGAGCTGTTGCCCACACACCGGCATTCACATCCTGCCTAGACTACTCTCACTCCTTGACTACTACCCTGACCTCCCCCTATTAACCCAGTGTAAACCCCCTACACTGCCTATATGCTGATCACCCACCAAGAGCACTGAACCATTATCATCGGACATCACACACCCTGAAATCTCCAACCAAGAGAAAAAAACAGCCATATCCATCTCACTGACACCCACACCTACCAGACCTTCCCCACAAACCAAGTGGAATCCTCCTTCCTTCCAGTCCCCTCCTTTTCCCAACTCCCACTCCCCGCTTCACTGCCTGGCCCTCCCCCACAAATCTCTGCCTAATCATTATGACCATCTCCACACTCGACTATCCCTCACCTCCCTACCCCTATCTGGCTCAACGTTCAACCACCCCAATTCGAAAAAACAACCTCATCTATCCCCAAATTAATGACACCTCCAACATCATTAATGTCGCCTTATGGAATGCAAGATCACTCTATAACAAACTTTTGCTGTCTTGGATCTGTTTCTGTGTCTAAACCTTCACCTACTCTGCATTACAGAAACCTGGATTCCCCAACCCACAACACTTCTGTTCCTGCATCTCTCACTTCCTCTTCCTTCGCCCATGTCACCCGATCCACTGGCCGTGCAGGTGGCATTGGTCTTCTTTTTCACCCCAAATGCCTATCACCTCACTGTCCCACACCTCTTCCTACTCTCCCCTCGAGTTCATGTATAAAACCTTCAGCTCCTCACACGCCATATCTTTTCTCATTATTTACCGCCCACCTGGCCCTCTCGGATCCTTCTTCGACGACATCAAGCACCTCCTTGGCCTCATCGCCCCCAGTCCCACTCCTCTAATACTGCTTGGTGACTTTAATCTCCATCTTTCCACCAATCACCTAACCTCTGTTAGGGAAGAATTCTCCAAATGGCTAATTTCCCTTACCTAATGAGTCCCTCAGCAGCTTTGCTGGATTTCTAGGGTTTATTTTTTTCACCTGGTAAGAGTGTGAGCCTTTTCCCCACTCTTACATGTGTTTTGCTGTGTGTATTTTTCCCATCTGTGTGATCTTGGGCTCTGGAGCCCCACCTAGTCCATGGGCATCATTTTTGTGTGCGTTACACAGCACCTTCACTGCAGTGACACAGGGTTGTCTTTCAGACTTCCCCACTACTCCATTTTTCTGGGACTGACTACTGTCTCCCAGAAACATGTAAAGTTGCCATTAACTTTATGTAGTCTCTAAACCACAGACTCAGTACACCCCCTCTTACATGGAGTATTGGAAAGGGTTAATTCTCATCCCTTTTTGTCGGTCTCTCTTGGAGCACTGTTTCGCTCCCTTTTCATCAAGACTTGGCTGTTGGCAGTGGTAACTACCCTATTTTTTCTACCGTGGTTATCCTAAATAACAATGGTATTGTTTTAGGCTATTATATTAGCCTCGAACATAAACCCGCTTGACCAAATGTATTTTATTTTGGCTCCGGCTGGGTTTATTCCCCATTTCTTTTTGTAAAAGTCTTTCTCGTGTTTTTCTCTGCGCGCCAAGCCGGGGTTGATTCCTTTGTTCGCCGTCTTTTTGCAGGCTTCTGCACAGAAGCCCTCCTTAAGGCACCTGAAAGTCTGGGTAGGCAGGCTGTGAGGGAGTGGTCTTAGGACCCCTGCCATGGGTTCCCTCGGTAACCCAAGTGACACTCCTGCTTGATAGGCTGGGTGACTGTCCTTGCCAGGACAGCCACCCTGCTGTGTGATTGACTGCATAAAAGCTGCATAAAAAGCTGCATAAAAAGCAGGTGTCTGGGACTGGAAAGGGAGAGTCGCCACTGGAACGAAAGAACCAACGAGGAGCTGACAGAAGAGGATCCCTAAAACGACTGAACCGCCCGGTGAAGCCCTGCTGCAGGTCCGATTCTTCAGAATCGGATGACAGAAGATACTCCAGGAATCTTCTTCCCTTGAGCTGGTGGGACCAACCAGTTTGCCCAAACTACAAGCCAGGACCCCTCCTATGGTCGAATTCGCTGTACAGAGCTACAGTGGGCCGGATAGCCAGGAAGGAAAGGACCCTGCTTGGGTTTTAAGGAGCGCACCTTTTATTCATTGCTTTGCTCTGCTGCTGGTTTCTTCCCCGAGTAGTGCAGGACCCTTCAGTCTTCCTACTTTTTGTCAGTCCGACAATCGCTTCAGGAACCGTGAGCCTGCAGGAACTATGTGGGATGTATTTACCCATGCATCCGAGCCGTACCTCAAAACTGTGCAGTACTGACATGGAAAACATCATGATTGCCAGAGCTTCCCAGAAAATGCACAGGGAAATGCATGAAGAATAGGCTGCCATTCATTTTTGCCGATGTTATGGGCACAGAAGGAAACTGCCTAAAACCACCATTGGACTACCCACACAGTAGTCTGAAACCATTGGGAATGGCAATGCTGATTGCCAAAAGCAAACCCATAACTGTTGGGAATTCATTTCTTAAATCCCAAAAATGGGTGCAGTACCAGTACTCACCACTATCCAAAAGCCGGCGTTTTAAAACCACCCTGTGTTTCTCTGAAGGCAGGCTCAAACTGTCTATTTTAAACATTGCAACACATCTAAAAACTCACTGGACACCAGCAGACATTTGGTAGAATGAAGTGTTGTGTGCCTACAAAATCTGGGAAATGAAGAGCCCAAAACAATGCTTATAACAAAACTACTATGGAGGCAGCAGTTTAAGTTGCACTGGATTAAAGACACTAAAATCGAAATGTTTAGATTAAATGAGTGACCTATGTTTGGTGTCACATGCCTTTGTAACTGTTGAAATGTCATAGTTTTGCACTTAGAATCAGCATTCTAGCTGCATGTGTAAAATTGCAAGTTAATTTAAAAAGCAACAAAAAACATGACAGCTGAAAGTCTGGCTTAAGGAACTGGATTTTGCTTGACAACTACCCCCATCAGGAGTGAAACTTGAGTCACAGCTGTGTTCCCAGGCCTAGCTGCCCTTTTGCTGCTCACACTAAGGATATGCCATCTATCTGATAATTGAATTACCTGTGCTCTACAGGAGCTCTGAACAAAGCCTGTCTTGACTCAGGCAAAGGTTTTATTACAGCGGTCGTAAAATGTAGCTTCCTCTTGGCAGAAGCTGGGAGGGGCACTGCCTGTGAGAGCAAGCTGGCTTGGCAGAACTGGATAAACCAGTATTTCTACCTTGTGCTGAGAGGAAACCACACCCCTTTGGAGCCAGAACATAACTTTAAAAAGATGGATCATTCATAGAGCGGACATGTGAAAATTTTATAATTGATACCATAATTCTTGTGATTTTTCTGCCCACAGTTTAAGAGGTTTTTAGAACCGGTGGTATGTTCAGGGGGGTGTTAGCAGAAAAGTGGATATTACTCTAAATGTATGCATGTTAAAAATCTGAAACTTCATCAGTTAATGTCCATACTCCCTGCGCACATGTGTGTAAATTTGGGGTAATGTCCGGAATTGCAAACCAGTTAAAAAGTGCAAAATATTGCCATTTCTGAATGCAAGCTCCCAGGAAGAGCAGAGTTTGAACAGGGTATACCTCCTGTAATGCATGATGGGTGCATATGATTTTAAAACAATATGTACCTCTGCAAATATGTATTTGTTTCAAATCTAGATTTGTGTGTAAGTTGACAGGAGGAGTGGACTCTCTGCAAGCCATAAAATGACATCACGCTGACACACACTTCCTTCCCCAATCAAATGAGAAATGGAAGTTTGACCAATTAGAAGCTGAGAGAGAGGTAGGGTCAGTGATGCTAGAACACACCCACATTCTAAACACATAAAAGCAGACAGACAGGACAGATAGGGACTTTCAAATCCATCTGCCGCTGGAAGCTCTGCCGGAAAAATCCATACTTTACCTCCATCAAACCTCCAGAGAGCCAAACTAGAGACTTCAATCTATCCAGAACTAGAGACCCAGACCAGAGAACCAGAGAGAGCTGACCCAGATCACTGTGAAGTGCAGAGACGAGTTTAAAACCTGACCAGATCCATGGCGAGGCCCATTTCACTCAAGAATATAGTGTGAGTACCTAGCAAAACTGTGCAGAACCAATCTCTTAGTGAAAATAATATAATTCAATCCTATTTTAATCTAAGTAGAACTGTCTCTTAACCGTCACCTGTCATTTGTAAAGCTGTCACTTGTCATTTTCTAGTTGCAAGCTGCACTTGTCTTTTTGAACTTTAAAATTTCAAATCTGAAAAACGACCTTTATTTAATCGCTCATATCTCCGCGACCGTTTGTGCTAGAGACTTGCAGTAACTTTCATTTGAATCTTAGCTTTGAATCGCACCAAGAACCACATTCCTACCCCTTATAGTTTTACCGCAATCGCGGAACACGCATTCGCGAATTTTGCCGCGATTTGCAAATTTCTTCACGTGTAAAAAATTGCTGCTGTTTGCCTTCCATTTGCCAGAAATTCGTTTAACCTGCTAACTATCCCTGCATCATTGCTAGTGTGAGCCTGGACTAATATTAACTAGATACCACTCACCCTGAACCTCTGAAAGGGAATTAAAAGCATTTCCAGCATATTTCTCATCCATTGCTAGCACATATCAAAGCATTTGCCTGTGTTTTAAACTTCTGTTGTCTAAGCTTGCTGGGGTGAACTGAATTACAGTTGATTGCATTTCTGAGAACTGTGTGCTTCCTTCCATTTCCTTGCATTGCATCAAGGGGGGGAGGGGATTGCCAGAGAAAAGTGATTACATTGTTTTGTTGAAATCATATTGAGTATTTTCTATACTGCATTTCATTCATTCAACCTTGCATCCATTGGAACTCTATAAAGCATTTTGTACCACCTTCTTCTTTTGTTCCTATTTACCAGTGTGCTACCTTATCCATTTCATGTCAATTCCTTAGTGATTATCAAGAAGCGTGTTAGTGCCAGATTCTCCGTTGTTAATATTTATCATATTAGATTAAGTGTGATATTCAATTATTAATTTATTATAAAGTGTGATATATATATATTTTAAATTATCAAATAAACCTTTTAACTTGCAAAACAGAACTACTTCTTGGCTCAGTGGGGTCAGGGGGATTCCAAGAGAGGGGTGTGATATAGGGGTAGTCATCCAGAACGCATGAACTGGACATAAAGGTATATCAATAAGGGTTTTCTTTCAGTACTATAAACTAGGCGCTGACTTAGCTGTAGTGTTGAATTGAATCCTCTTACAACTACCAGGAACGTCCGCCTCAGTTACAGCTCCCTCTCCGATTTAAGGTACTGTGAAAATCTGGTTGTTCCTTTCGTTCAGCCGCAGGGAAAGTGTTTGAAATCTTTCTCCAATTCGAGGGCTTGTCCTTCTCTCTTTGAACTAACTTTTCTGCTGACCAACTCTGTCCAGAATCCGTGGCACGGACTTTACCGCGAACTACCCTGAACCGTGTGGTCTTGAGCAAAAGACTTTTGACCTATTGACTTTGGCCTTAAACCTTTTTTTACTTGATTCTATCACTGTAGTTCCTCTTGCTCTATTGCCCCGAGTACTTACCTGTTGGTGTGGTTTAATTTCTGCCTAACTTTGTCTTTCCCTCCCTTCTAAATTCCGGAGTGCCATTTTGCTCCACTTCATATTGTGAGCTTAACTTGTCTGGAACTTATGGGAAGTGGTGTGGTGTATTAAGAGTGTGATTTGTTAAACTGTTTTAATTAGTGAAATGTTACATAACTAAAAAGTAAATAAATGTATATTCTTTTACTTGGAAACCTTGAGTCAGTGTTTGCCTTAATCATAGTAATTGCTGTCCTTTGTGTAACTATTTGATATGGCTCACTTACTCTTGAGATAAGTCTGGCTGCTCAGCCATCGCTACCACTTGAACTGTGTAGTACAGGCTTGTACCAAAGGTGAAGTTGTACTGTCACTTGTAGTCTTAATTGTGTGGTGTTCCCAAAGGGTACTACATATAATTCTGCTTAACACTCTCCCCTCCTATGTATACTTGACTCACTCTTCCGGCTCCACTCTTGACCTTATCTTTATTTCTTCCTTCACCACCTCCTTGGTATCCAACCTCCCTAACTATCTTTCTGACCACTCTTTACTCTCTGTCTCCCTTACTACCCCCCCTCCTATCCTCCACCTCCCCCCTCAACCGCCATTTTGTAACTTTAATCCCTCCAATTTCTACGCTTCATGCTCCTTCCTCCCTCTCTCTCTCTCACTTCTCTTCTCGCTCTGCAAACAATGCCTCATCCACACTATCCTCTTCCCTCACCCCCAGTCTCAACCAACTTCACCCTCTCTTCTCCTTCCGTGCTTGCCGCAAACCTGCCCAAGCCTGGCTCTCTCCTCATCTTTCCTCTATGCGCCGCTTCCTCCGACGCCTTGCAAGACATATGCTTAAACACCGCTCTCCAACCAACCAATCCACCTACTTCTCCTAACACACCTTCTACGATAACTGTATCGACTCTGCTAAACGAACGTACTTATCTGACCTCGTCCACACTCAATCTTCTTACCCTTGCCGAATCTTTCAAACCTTACTCGCCTTCTCTCTCCTCCTACTCCTGATCACCTATGGTCTCTCCACTCTCAGCCACCGATCTTGCTAACTTCTTTTCCTCCAAGGTACACACCCCATGCCAATCTATTTTATAATCCCCTTCTTAACCTCCAACTACCCCCATCCACTACTATGTCTACCTTCACACTAGTCTCTCACTCTGAGGTTTCCCTCCTCCGGTCTAAAACTCACTCAACTGCTGCTCCCTCTGATCCCCTACCCACCTCTCTCATCCCCAAAGTTTACCCTCTCCTTCTACCTTAAAAGAAAATAATACCTTACCATATCTCCCTCTTCAACACTTGTCTGGCAACCACTACCTTTCCTTCTGCCTTCAAGCACGCAACTATCATCCGAATCCTGAAAGAACCCTCAGCCAAACCCCTCCTGGCTTCCAACTTTCGCCCCATCTCACTCTTACCCTTCCTATCTAAACTCCTTGAACGCCTCGTCTACTCACAACTCTCAGCCTTCGTCTTCAATCTCTCTCTCCTCCCTTCTACTCAATCAGCGTTCCGTCCCAACCACTCCACTGAAACAGCTTCTGCCTCTGTTCTCAACTCCCTCCTCACCGACCGCTACTCTAAACATTCCTCGGTTCTCATTCTTCTTCATCTTTCAGCAGCCTTTGATACGGTAGATTACCCTCTACTCTTGATTCTCTCTCCTCTTTTGGCCTCAAGGGCTCTGTCCTCAACTGGCTCACCTATCTATCCAATTCTACTTTCACAGTTTCCTGGGGCGGCCGCACCTCCCCCGCGTACCCGCTCGACTACGGTGTCCTCCAAGGTTCTGTGCTCGGCCCTTTTCTCTTCTCACTGTACACCTCTTCTAGCTCCAATCTTCTCTTCCTTGGGTGTCTCTGACCACTTCTACGCTGATGACATCCAGCACTTACTCTCCTTCTCTTCCTTTACCCCCAACATCCATCTTAAACTCTCTTCCTGCCTCTCCGCTATTAAATCCTGGATGTCCTCTCACTTTCTTACCCTGAACACTGACAAAACCAAAGTCTTATTCTTTCCCTCTAACACACTCCCTCCCCACCTCCCTCCATTCTCTTTCCTCCCAACCAGCTCCCCATCTCCCCCCTTGCCCGCAATCTTGGTCTACACTTTGACTTTAACCTCTCCTTTACTCGCCACACCTCTTTCACCTCCCGTGCCTGTCGCTTCCATCTCTATAACATCTGCAAAATCCGACCCTTCATTACCTTTCACACCATTAAATCCCTAATTTCCTCTATAATCTTCTCTCGACTCTTCTACTGCTCTGCTCTCCTCTTCAGCCTCCCCATCTCACATCTAGCCCCCCCCTTAAATCCATCTATCATTCTGCCATCCATTCTCTGCCTTCTCTCTCTTCATGACCATCTCTTCTTCACTCTCCTCACTGGGCTGACTCTCCTTTCATTTCCAACTCAAATTCAACTTCCTCTGTCTAGTCTTTAAACCTCTCCATGGTCTTGCCCCACCCTACCTTTTCTCCCTCCTCACATTCTACTCTCCTTCTCGCCCTACTTACTGTTCCACCTGCTCCCTGCGCATCATCCCGCTTCCGTTCTTTCCAGCATCTTGCTCCCCTTCATTGGAACCGCCTCCCTATCCGCTCCATCACCTCTTACTCCTCCTTCCACACCTCTTTAAAATCCTACCTGTTCCAATCACCAACCTGAAAATTCTGTCTTTTCTCACATTGTCTTGTCCCACACGTCTACTCCTTTGATCTCATGGTAAATTGTTCTGTATATTGTTCTCAGTTACTTGATTCATGATTTGTACCAACTTGCTTTAATGTATTCACTGTTTCATGTAAAGCGCTTTGGATTACAGCGCTATATAAAATCCAATAAATACAAAAGGGATTGGGCCCCCATTCTCATCAAAAAAGGTCCTCATTGACTCAAATAATTCTGCTCTCGATTACAGTAAGGAAAACCGAATCAGACATCGATGGAACTGCCCCAACAGGGTCTCTCAATGCCGAGAGGTCCGTCAACGCTGTGGTCTACTTTGAGAGCGCAAGACCTCACATAGCAACCTTGGTGTCAGAACCTCTAGGTGCAACTGATGCCTAAATTGCCTGTGGCATCGAGGCCGGAGCAGTACCCGCTGTGGCTTTCACAAAAAATGTAAGCATTTGTGTTTTAAATGCTCTCCAGGGGCACCCTAGTTAGGACTTATCCCTGTCCTCTGATGAATAAGAGTCACCGCTGCGTCAACGCCTCTTCTTTTTCATGTGGGAGGACAAAGAGGGGGCTCACTCTGCGAATGGAACCTCTTCTTCGCCTTCTTGCAATGTCTGTCCTTCTCCGGCGTAGCACCTTCGGTATCAGTTCCTGAGGACCTGGCGCCCGATCGACCCAGAGACTTTCAAGGGGGTTGCCCGAACGCCAACTTCGCCGATAGTTCCCCGAGGGCCTTCAGCGTCATGTGCTGACAGGACCCACACTGCTCGACAGTGTCTGATGCTGAGACACTACAGACAAATGTTGTATGGGTCTGTGATAGACATTCGAGCTGCAGTCCTTGCAGCGTTTAAACCCCGATTGTTTAGTGTTAGGCAGAAACCTGTGCAGTTCTCTTTGGGAACACTGCAAAAGATTTAGGACTACAGGTGTTAGCAGTAAACCCACTTGGTAGCAGTCTGTACCGCCCAGATTTACCTGGTAGCTGTGGCACTGGGGGTGCTGTGTAACACATCGCAAAAACACATGAAGCCCTATGGAGTAAAAGACCCCATAGCCCATTAAACACATCTAGAGTCAAAGAAACACACTCAAATCATGCCCAAGAGTGAGGGTAAGAGAGTCTCACTCTTGGCAGGAGAAAAAAATAAACCCCAAAAATCCAGCAAAGCTGCTGGGGGACTCACTAGGTTAGGAAATTCAGCCTAAACAGAGAATTCTCCCTAACATTTAGAGACCGACATGTCTGAGCCATGAGCCAAGTCTTTCAGTC
The DNA here is from genome assembly GCF_040938575.1 of Ambystoma mexicanum. Classification (NCBI taxonomy): domain Eukaryota; kingdom Metazoa; phylum Chordata; class Amphibia; order Caudata; family Ambystomatidae; genus Ambystoma; species Ambystoma mexicanum. The sequence goes on from NC_090929.1 coordinate 1,487,930,311, forward strand.
ACGAAAAGATTGCGTTACATACAGCATGCAGAGCGAGCAGAAAAAAGGAACCGAGGTGTGGGGGGTGTAGTGACACGATATATGTATGTGGTCAAGACATGATTGGGTCGAGCGACCACGCCGAGCCACATTATGCCCCCCGCTGAAAATGGTTCAGAGAAGCGGACACTGGATGGGATATATAGCAGATGAGGAATGCGCCGGAGAATGCAATCCATTGAATTCTAATTACCCTTCTCTTCATGAGTGTTCAGGGAGCCCTGTTGTATTTGTAATGCACCCTTACTCATGAGCAGTAGATTCCCATCCTAACTGATTGTCAATAGTCAATCTGTGTAGAAGCACACTCCATTTGCTACCAAATCACCTGCAGGACCAGTGACTGTCGCCCTGAACAGTTAACGAAACATCGACCCGCCCCTTCAGCTTCAATCACTGCAAGGCCAGACACATGCTCCTTCAATCTCATTTCACCCATGTGGCACAAACTTATAAAAATCAATCGTTACCTTCCACGTGTTATAGAGTTGGGTACAAGTTGGACCAACTTGAGCAGGTTATGATGATGACTGGAAAGTTCACTTATACATGAGCAGATCTCAACCACCTAAAAATAAAGGATGTAAGAGTAAAGTATCAATACAGAAAATGATGACTATAGCATGCAACATGAAAACATATTTAATCTTTTGGCAAAGGAAAAAATAAATATTGCTCTGTACAACAAGGTACAAACAGAGCTGTGTGTGCATGTTTGCAACATTTTACCTTTGCATCCCAATCCCGGATATTCTTCAGCAAGTTTTCAAGTAAACAATGAAAATCTACCAATGGAATTTGCTTCAATTGTTTTTCCAGCCTTATTTTAAACAGCAATGTTAATAGCTGCATAATTTCCTGGTCCTTGTAGCCTTCAGGGCATATGGCTGTGCACAGACCTAGGAACTTAAGGAGAAGCAAACAAAACAAATTAACTGTGGTTTTCTAAGACATTCAAGTCTGATAAATGCTTTTCTAATGGCCATCACATCTTTTTGGCAATCAAAATACAACATTCTAGACACAAATTTTGGAATCACTTACCTCATTTGCAAAATAGCCATCACAAATAACAGAAGCACACTGTACTTTAATTTCTAAATTAAACTTCCTAAATATTCAAATAAACCTTCCTTTGCTTCAGGAACAATCAAACTTGAATGGCTCAATTAGGAGCTAGGAGCACCTTTAGAAAGTCGTTATGTGAAAAACCTGAAGGTGTCTACCGAGCTAGTCCCTGGGGATCTCATCCAGGTTGCCAGGACAAGGTCATCGCTATTGGATCCAGTTCCTGGGAGTGGACCAGTGAGGGAGGATCACCTGGATGGGGGTCCTCGGGGAGTGGGACACCGACGGGTGAGACACAGTATCCCCCTTCTGTCAACACACTTTCCCCATCCTACCAGGTAGGACATTCATAACCAATGCTCCCCCCAGCCCTTTTCCGATACAAACACCTTTGCATGACACACCAGAGAACAGACTCACACCAAAGCCAATTACCGGACAGGGGTCAGGCAAAGTCAGGCAATTGAGCAGAATAAAACACCCCCCCCCCCTGACAGCCCTTTCCCTTAACCACAGGAATAAAAGGTGGAGCAGGAGAGCACAGTACAAGCACCAGTAGGACGAGACGGCTAACCAGACGAGGCAGTTCAAGGGAAGGAGAAAGGCAGCAGGAGGAGAAAGGGCGGCGAGGACAGAAGTGACCTTGTCCCTTTAGTCCCATACAGCAGAACCTTTGTGGAAGAGAGACGAAGACTGCAAACAATAGCGCAAGTGTCTTGCAGCAGATGTCAACGGTATAGAGTGTGTCGACACTGATCAGCGGGAGCGAGGGAGACTCCTGCTACCATGGTACTGATCTTGACTCCAGTTACGAAGAAAGCCAAGCGGTTCATCACAGCCGGTGAGTCGAGGGGAGAGCCGATAAGAGCCAGGCAGTGGTGAATGAAAGTCGCAAAGTGGCAAGTTGAACTAAGTTCAAGGAACTGTAAATGTGTTGAGGGGAGACCAGCTTCAGAGAGGAACCGACACCATGTGGGTGCCACTCCAAGAGACTCTGGTCGATCCACGTTTGAGTAAAATTACAGAAACCAGAGGCCGTAGGAGAGCCGCCAAACAAGGTCAAAGAACAAGTTACTTACCAACTGGAACGTTCTTTCGACTGGATATTCCTGCCACGTATTCTTCATCTTAGATATATTCGTCAGCTTGCTACTTTCGGAATTTTTTTCGCCAGAGGGCACGTTGCTCGAGGCCGCGTAGCTTGGTCCCTCGAAGGCCGCCGTCGAGCGTCGACGTCATCCGTCGTATAAAGGGCTTCAGCCGCGCCCGTTCGTTCAGTTCTGTTTTTTCGATGTTAATGGGCGCATCAGTTGTATTTTGTGTCGGAAGATGTCAGGCTCTTAAGGAAGTACAAGTGCAACAAGAGTAAGAACTGTACGGAGGGGTAGGTTGGGAGGGTCGATGGGGAAAACGTGGGACGGAACATCCAGTCGAAAGAACGTTACAGTTGGTAAGTAACTTGTTCTTCGAATGGATTGTGTCCTCCCACGTATTCCTCATCTTCGATAGATGTGTTCCCAAAGGGTACTGCATATAATTCTGCCTAACACTGGTGGTAGAGGTGGGATACAAGTATAGTAATTACACTTAGAGTGCTGCTATTACCTTGAATCAACTAACCACAAGGCTAATATCACTAAAAAGCAATCTTAATCATGTCTGATATTGAAAGCCACAGTCAGGAGACCCTCCTGAGTTACACTGCTGATTATTTAAGAAACATGTGTAAAGAAAGGAAACTCTCTGCCAAAGGCAAAAAGATTGAATTAGTTGAAAGGTTGTTAAAGAACCAAAGTTTGGGGAGTGGGTCTGAAATGCCCGACTCTCTAGCAAATGTGCAAAGTATTGAGGATGATGTTATGTCCGTTAATGATGAGTTGGAAGAGGTAAATGTGTCTCTTAATGTAGGCCTTCCTGGCCCCTTGCATGCTCAGCAACCCCAAAATGGAGTTGAATCATGAACTTGAAATTGTCTCTTGAGAATGCTTCTCTACCAGAGTCTTCTAGGTCTTCCAGTCCTAAGAGACCCTGTATGCCTAAAGAAATTGTGGGTATGTATGAGGTTAAGCTTGATATTTTGGATTGGTTGGCAATGTTTGAATATAACCATGGTATTCAAGGTCAATGGAGTTGGGGAGGTGGATATGATGGATTATTAGTGTGTGAAGATAGCTTTAATTGCTAGATTTGTGAAGACCCCTTCTCAGTACCTTAAGAGGGTTAGGACCCTCAAAAGACATGATGTTACCCCTTGGGCTACCTGGGTATGCGAGTGTTTGAAAAACTTAGATGGTTGGATTGAGGGTTACAGAGTAAACACTTATGAAGGAATGAGAAATCTTGCAATGTTGGAGTCTATTTTTGATGTCTGCTCTCCTGAGCACAGACAGCACTTGGCTGATTCAAAGAAGCTAGCTAAGGCTTCTGACTTGTGGGTTGCCAACAGGGCTACTCACATGGATTCTGGGGCTACTCATAAAAAAGGATGAGGGGAAACAGCCAAAGAAAGACAACAAAGAGAATTCTAATACCTCCAATCTAAAAAAGGGCCACAAACAGCAACATAAGGGTAAACCACAAGGGAAACCAAATCAGGCTAGTGTACCATCTGGACCCAAACCAGATGGAGGTCAGAACAACCCCCCATTCATCAAAACATTTGGGAAATGTTATGTTTGTGGGTCAACTGACCATCTGAAAGGGGATCCCAGATGTAAGGGTAAACCTTCAGGGGTCCACACTGTCTCCTTAGCCTTATCACCAGAGGAAGAAGTACCTATGGCAAGTGGAAACTTTCACCTACTGGCTGATGAACCCATGAGAGTCTCAGCCAGTGTTTCTTTAGTGTCCCTGGGCTTGTGGGAACAACAGAATTTAGATGTCTATAATTCCATCCCAGATAATACTAAAGAGTATTATAAAGATAGTGTTCTTGTGAATGGTCAGGAAACCTCTGCCATCAGAGACACTGAAGCCAGCATAACTGTGGTGGATGAATCATTTTTCAAGGTAGAGGATGTTGCTAAGGCACCCCAACACCTCACCAAGTTAGCTGGAGGCCCTGTGCAAATGCTTCCCCAGTTACCAGCTCTCATCCAGTGTAATGATATGACTGTCAAGATACCTGTTAGTGTGCAAAGTGAAGTGCCTGGGAGAGTCCTGTTGGGTAATGACCTTAAAACTCTTGGAGTTGTGACAAGCACCCCCAAGCCTACCAGTAAAAAGAAACAGGAGCTCAGAAGGTCTGTAAGGGGGAGTACCTTGAGAGGCTCTCCAGGGGAGATGATAGAAGAACATATCACTCCCACTCCACAGGAGTTGCTCAATGCTATTTCTAGAAAAACAGAGGCAAAGGGGAAACCCAAGACCTCCAGGAAAAAGTCAGACAGCACGCCTGTGCTACCAACAAGGACATCACCTAGATTGTCCAAAGTCACACCTGTGACTTCTCCACCTGCTGAGGCAGAGTGTGAGGTGCAACCTTGTGTGGTTGAGCCAGCATCTGAAGAATCAGATCTGGAAGAAGACACTGTCTTAGTTGGGATCTTGACCCTGTTGACCATCCTGAGCAGCAGTCTTTACTGGCAGACGGTGGACCAAACAGGGCAGACTTTAGCAAAGGACAGAGAGAGTGTCCTACTATTGAAGGTCTTCGACAGCAGGCTGCTAACCAAATTGATGGGCAAGAAGTTGGAAAGCACATGTTGAGCTGGGAAGATGGACTCTTCTACAGTGAACCGACTGAGTCTATCCCTGGGGACTGCAAAAGAATTGTAGTGCCCCTTGCTAACAGACTCCAGTTCCTACAGTTAGCCCACGAGATACCTTTGGCTGGTCACTTGAGTTTCAAGAAGACCAAGGAAAAGCTCTCTCTCTACTTCTACTGGCTTAAAATGGGTTCAGAAGTTGACAAATTCTGTAGGAGCTGTCACACTTGCCAAACCTCTGGCAAGAGTGAAGCCAAGAATGTGGCACCTCTGGTGCCTCTCCCAGTGGTGGCAGTTCCTTTTGAGAGGGTGGGCATTGACATTGGCGGTCCCCTTGACCCTCCCACATCTTCAGGGAACAGGTTTATCCTGGTTGTAGTAGACCATGCTACAAGATACCCAGAAGCCATACCTATGAGAACTGTTTCGGCTCAGGCTGTGGCTAAGGCCCTACTTGGTATTTTTACCAGAGTAGGGTTTCCTAAGGAAGTGATATCCGACAGGGGATCCAACTTTATGTCCCACTGCATGCAAGCCATGTGGAAAAACTGTGGTGTCACTTACAAGTTCTCTACAGCCTACCATCCACAGACAAATGGATTGGTATAGAGGTTTCATCGTACTATGAAGAGCATGATAAATGCTTTAGAAGAACCCCTTAAGAAAAAGTGGGACCTTCTACTGCCATGCCTTCTCTTTGCATTTAGATAAGTCCCTCAGGAGGGAGTTGGTTAGAGTCCTTTGAACTTCTCTATGGCCATCCAGTCAGATATCAATTGGCCCTGATCAAGGAGGGGTTGGAGTGCTCCTTCCCCCCAAGCCAGTCAGAATGACTGACTATGTGATAGGTCTCCGGAGGAGAATGTCACACATGAAGGCAGAAGCAAGTGATAACTTAAAAGCAGGTCAGGCTCTGGTCAAACATTGGCATGACCAGAAGGCCAACATGGTTGAGTTGACTCAAGACCAGCTGGTATTAGTTATGGTGCCAGCAAGGCAGAGGGCCTTGCAGGACAAGTGGATAGGACCCTCCAAGGTTGTGGGCAAACTAGGAGAGGTGAACTATTTGGTGGACTTAGGCAGACCGAAGGAGGCTCCCAGAGTCTTTCACACTAACCGTTTAAAGGCTTATGTCTCGAGACCAGAAGTGGGAGCTTTGCTTCTAGCTTCAGCTCAACAGGAAGAGGAGAGTGAACCTCTACCTGACGTCCTCAGAGGCCAACCTTTAGATGAACAGATGGGAGTTAATCTCTATTCTCAGCTGACTTCTGAACAACAGGAGGAGTGCAAAGTTATGTTGAATCAGTTTGCCTCCCTGTTTTTACTATCACCTGGCTTGACCCCTTGGGGCCAGTATGATATTCACACTGGTGACAGTTTACCAGTCAAAAGCAGAGGTAGAGAATGTCAGAACATGTGAGATCCCACACGAAAGGAGAGATCAACAAGATGCTTGATCTCAGGGTTATAGAGCCCTCTACAAATCCATGGTCTTGTCCAGTTGGTCTAGTACCAAAGGCAGGATCCAAGGAGTTGAGATTCTGTGTGGACTATATAGCTCTAAATGCAGTCACCAAGACTGATGCCCATCCTTTGCCAAGGACAGATGAACTGGTGGATAGACTTGGTTCAGCCAAGTACCTCAGTACATTTGATCTAACCTCAGGCTATTATGTAACGGGGATTCCCAGCCTGACGACGGGGAATATTCTAAGCATGTGAATCCATGAAAGATCCAATGCTGGAGAATGCACCTGCTACATTTCAAAGGATGGCTAATCAAGTTCTGAATCGGATGGACGACTTCTGCATGGCACACTTGGATGACATTGCAGTGTTCAACCCTACATGTTACGAACTTATTGATCATCTGGGATATGTTTTGCAGGCCCATCTGACCATAAAGACAAGCAAATGTCAGATGTCAGAGTAAAGTGTTCTACATTGGTCATGAGGTAGGAGGAGGTGAAATAAGGCCATTGCCCAGCAAAGTACAAGCTGTGCAAAATTGGGCCACCCTTATTACTCAAACCCAAGTGAGAGCTTTCCTAGGTCTCACTGGCTACTACAGGAATTTCATTGAGAACTATGAGACCGTAGCTTCTCTCTTGAATGTGATCTCCTCTCCAAAACTCCCTAAAAAGGTTAGATGGAATGAGGACTGCACTCAAGCCTTTGAAAGCCTGAAGAAAGCCCTTTGTCAAGCTCCAGTCCTAAGAGCTCCTGATTATCACAAACCCTTCATTGTGCAGACCGATGACTCCAATATAGGTATAGATGGAGTCCTTAGTCAACTGGATGAGAAAGGTAGGGAACACCCCACTTGCTTCATCAGTAGGAAACTGAAGGAACCAGAAACAAGGTGGGCAATCATAGAGCGTGAATGTTTTGCCATTGTGTGGTCTTTGAAGAGGTTTAGACCATACTTGTATGGATCTAAATTTGTAATTCAAACTGACCACCAACCCTTGAGATGGTTAATGCAAATGAAAGGGGAAACCCAAAACTACTAAGATGGTCAAGCTGCCTGCAAGGGTTTGATTTTACCATTGAGCACGGAGCAGGATGTCACCACCAAAATGCTGATGGTCTCTCTAGGATGTTTATAACCGACTAGAGGTAGAGATTCATTCAGGAGTGGATTAAATCCTCCTGTCCCTTAGTCTGGGAGGTGGGGTGAGTGTTTGGGAGAATTCTCATAAATGGCTGATTTCCCTTACCTAATGAGTACCCCAGCAGCTTTGCTGCATTTCTAGGATTTATTTTTTCCACCTGGTAAGAGTGTGAGCCTTTTTCCCACTCTTACATGTGTTTTGCCATGTGTGTGTTCTTGGGCTCTGGAGCCTCACCTACTCCATGAGCACCACCTTTGTGTGTGTTACACAGCACCTTCAGTGCAGCGACACAGGGTTGTCTTTTAGACATCCCACTGACTCAATTTTTCTGGGGCTGACTACTGTCCCTCAGAAACATGTAAAGTTGCCATTAACTTTATATGGTCACTTTAAACCACAGACCCATTACACCCCATCTTACATGCAGTATTGGAAAGGGTTAACTCTCATCCCTTTTTGTCTGTGTCTCTTGGAGCCTTGTTTCGCTCCCTTTACATTAAGACTTGGCTGGTGGCAGTGGTAACTACCCTAACTTTTCTACCCCGATTATTTTATATAAATGTGGTCATGTTTTAGGCTATTATATTAGCCTCGAACATAAACCCGCTTGACCAAATACATTTTATTTTGGTTCCGGCTGGGTTTATTCGCCATTTTTCACCTGGTAAGAGTGTGAGCCTTTTTTCCCACTCCTCTGCCTCAAAACATGTGAGGCACGAGAACTGTGATCAATGTTTCGAGAAACCAGGAACAAGAACCCAGGAGAAGGGAGTCATTCTCCTGGAGGTTGCTAAGAGTCACACTATTTCAGTTTGTAGTTTTTAGTGTGAGGACCAGAAGTAATAAGGTTTTCTTGACACAGGACTGTGAACATTTTGAGTTTGACAGCTATCCTGACAATCACCTTACAACTTTCAGTTGAGGCAGGGAACCGCACTTTGGAATAGGGATAGATGGGCTTGATTTCCTCTTTTTCTTTGAAATAAAAGTCTTTAGCCCCAAACATGCCACATTTGTGTCAGCCTTCTTCTGTATCCTTACCTTGCACACCGCAGACTCTGGCAGCTCAGCGAGCAAATGCCAATGGCACACCAGTAAAAATGGCCCCTGCAGCAGAACAGTAGTAGTGATAACCAACACAGCACAAAGATGTATATTTGGTAGGGTGATGGGGTCCCAAAACCCTTCCAGGCAGTGGCAGCTTCCAAAACCCAGGAGGTAGACCCTGGCAGTAAACTGTATTAAAATAGCCCAGAAAAGTGTCCTAGGATAGAAGGACTGGTAGAAGAGGAAAAGCAGGGCCAGCAGCCGAATGATAATGGCTGGGGAAGGATGCCCAGCACTCCGAAATGCAAATTGGAGCACAGCATTGCCAGATGGGGTTTCAAAACTATCTACAATGGTTTTCGGTGCCAAAATCCTCTAGCATGTAAACAGACCTGTTCACACCTTCCAAATATTCAGAAGAACATAATGTTGGAACAAAGTTTCCTCTCTCTGTACCTTCACTCAAAGGGACTGACTTTCTGCAGGCTGTGAAGAACCAGGAATAAGATGCAGACAGAGGACTCATGGTTTTTGGTTGTAAACATTTATTGAAACAAAAAAGGGTTTGGAAAAATGCCTATCTAGCCCTAATCGGGCAGGGGTTTCCCTACCTCAACCAAAAACAAAGACGTCTGTCCTTTCGCAAGATGTCCAAGCAAAAATGTGCCCTGTGTCCGAAATCCTACTCTGACCCTCCCAATCTAAAATTAACTCTAAGGTGCAAAGGGTATTGTCTGACTCACAAATGGGAACAATTGTTAATCCAACACAAAGGTATACATCCAACCAAAAGGTTCCAAATGGACAATGTTCACAGTTCCAGGGAATGGCTCCCTTCCAGATTCCTTTTACTAATATGAAAAGTTCAAACAAAGAATAGTCCCGTTCCTTAGAACCCAAGAAGATCAATCCCTCCTCTTGGGGCGTTTGTTTTCGGGGAAATAGCGCCCTTTCCCATCTAAACCTTCAAAATTATTCAAAATCCTAGGGGGTATATATCTTCCTAGGGATGCTCCTTTCACTGCATTACAACTTGGATGCAGGTCCTATACTCACTGATCACCTGGCAAATTCCCCAGCCAGGCTTTTCTTGCATATATACAATAGTTCACAATTTTAAGGGCATGGATTTTACTTGAGATTCTCCTTCTATTATAACTTTTCCACACACTTGTGTTTGCCTGGTATAATCTCCTGCCAGCACTATCATGCAATCTGTCAAACACTTCTCTTCACCTGGTATACTGTCCTGCCAGGACTTTACATTTTATCCATGAAGTGAGATTAGACGAGAATTGGCTTATCAACCCTGGTTTCATAGAGTGTGTTTCTATATTAGTTTTCACTTTCATCAATGGGTTCTTTGCCCCTTTTCCAAGAGCATTCACCTTCATGTTGCTTTCTCCCCAGAGATACAGCTTCAACAACCCGTCTGAGGTATGTTCCACAAATACGGTAACTTCTTCATTGGCTTCTCTTTCGATCTCTCACTTATTTCTTATGTAGCAGCACACACGTTCAGGCAACCTGGTAATCCATCTGTTTAGCCTAGGCTTACCAGTTGCTTCTTGCGTTCCTTTGCTTCGGTTCCCTTCAACTTGCTGGCTCGGCGTGCGTCCCGTTAGCTGCTGAACCTTCGCCGTCTCCTTTTCTGCACTGCGCAGTTCCCGCTGGCTTGTGTTCTCGGGTGGCAATCCGTCTACCCTCTGTTTTCGCTCTCCGCTGTTCAGACTCGCATCCACACTGTTTGCCACTGCATGCTTTTCCTCAGCATGGTGATCACGTAGGCATGGGTCACGGTACAGCCCAGCGTATGCAGATCACTCGTCCTCTGCCTGTCGGCTGTTGCGGTTTTAAACATCCTGGCATGATTACTGTAGGGAAGGCATGGTATCACAAGCATGACATTGACACAAAAGGTACAGTTTGCAAAACTGTTATTAAAGTTTCTGGGTTTGGAAAAACTGTTCTACCCCAATACTAGGATGAGAGTAGACTCGGCTATCAAATAATACATAAAACAGTCCAAGTAAAGCCTGTCAAATCAAAATGGCCTATGCTAAAAAAACCTAATGCCTGCCCCATCTCTTGTACAAAAAGAGTATAAAGGAGATATGCATGTAAAGGAAAATCAGTGTTCAACTATAAAGAATAAATGTGGCTGAATCGACTCTCCTCCCCACATTAGACAGCACAGAGAAAATTGGCCCCCATAGACAGGATGACACTCTGGCTCGGGTTTTCACATTCTGGCTCAGGTTTTCAACACAAAACAGTTCAAGACATCCGAGTGTCCTTAAAAATAGGATTGGTTGGATGTACATAAAAGGGGGGAATACTGCGTCTCACCATCAGCTGCCTCATCCCACTCCTCAAAGACCCCTCACCGAGGTGATCCTCCAGCACTGGTCCACCCACCCCTCTGGATCCAAAGGCGATGCCCTTGCCCAGGCCACCTGAGAGAGAGATCTGCAGGTACTAGTGGGTGAGTGGCCCTATGGTTTTTCACCTTACATAGTTTTCGAAGTCTACATTTTTGTGTTGGTTTACAGATCTTAGTCATCTTCACTGCTCTGTTGCTCTGTCTCCTCTCAGTTGTTACCACATGGTCCCTTGTATGACGTTCAGGAAGCAGATATTGGATATTATTAGGAGTGATCATTGGGGCTCCCTGCCTCTCAAGAGTCCCAGTTGTTAATCTACTGTTCTTTGTGGGGTGTTGGGGAACACTTAAAGTAGATCTAGTAAGAGGTTGTGGGAGAGTGTTACAATATGCCATCAGGGCATGAGGAATGAAGAACCATTCCCTTTAGCCTCGTAATGCCATGCACATGGTCAGAATCAGGTAGCGGCTGCCGTCCCTTGGCCACATGGGAAGAGGCTCTCGCTGGGAAAGAAGTGCTCTCATCCGCTTCATCACATACCTTTCCCCTTCTGGCAGTGGTTTCACTTTTCTTTCCGCCCCTATGAATGATGAGTTGGTTAGGGTTGTAACATCTACTTTCAGCCTTTTTGTTCTTCTCCATATTTATGAAATTTGAGTCACCCACTGATTGAAATGTGATACTGTGTGGCATAAGACCAATTGTTTTAGTAAACTGAGAATTACTGTTACAGTAAGATGCAGATCTTTTCCCAGAAAGGTAATAGGGACTTGTGCTTGTCTTTCTCCATGGTCATGAATATAACCTACTCTTTCTTTTCTTCCATCCCCGGGGTAAGTAATTCTTCTCTGATGGCACAGCCCTTGCTCCCAGTGTCCGATTGGGCCCAGATAGCCTTTCAGCCTAGGAAAGCAGGAACCCTGTAGGTGGTTTTGCTCCTGGTGTATAAAAAGGTGTGGAATTTTCTCCTGTTTTTATTTCTTTTCCCTTTTGGGAAATGTCTCTCTGTGCTTTCTTCCCAGTTTGCTAGTATCTTACAAGGTTGGGCGCTGGGGACACTAGTACAAGGTTCAGCCCTCGTTTCTGTATTTTGCCCATCCTGACTTTTTTTTAGTGATGTTATGGTGGGGAGATCCCTCCTATTGAAAAGTACAAGGCCTCGCCTATCCATACTATCCACAAGAAAAACATAACTTATCTCGAGAGGGAGAGGAGGATAAAGAGTATGGTTTATCCCTTTCTCCCTCCCCAATTATCACCACATCTGAATCTGGTCTGTTATCTCCAGATCCATCGGCTAGCTCTGATCTGTGGAAATTACCACGCAGTGTCCCTGGGGTATGTAAAAAACCAGAGGTTGTTTCACAACCTAGTGCCCGGGGGATCCCTTACTCTGCTGGCCAGGGAAAGCTCATCGCTTTTGGATCCAGACCCTGGGGGTGGGCAAGCGAGCCCGGATCACCTGGGAAGGGGGTCCTTGGGCAGTGGGGGAGAAACACCCAATGGCGAGACATGGTATACCCCCTTTTCCACAACCCATAACCCCTATTCCCGTTTATTTTGGGGAAACTACAACTCCTGTGATTCCTTCACACTTTTCTTTGACACATGTACTACACCAAGGAAGTTGAGGAATGAGGTCAGAAGGATTATCTCAGCTGACTTTCATTGGCATTGTCCCTTTAATGAGGCCAGGCAGAATCAAGCACATACGTCTAGAAATGTACACCTGCCACTTAAGACTGCCTCTGAAAATAAAAGGTGGTGCGCACAAGCACACTTTGAGCAAGGGTGGGTACGTGAAGGAAGGAATACGTTACTTACCTGTAACTGTTGTTCTCTGGCATGGATTCACATGCTCATGAATATTCCCAGTCGTCAGGCTGGGAATCCTCGGGAAAGAAAAAATCAGTGTCAGTTTCGTTTCTGATCTGTCTTTCTTGGTAGTAACCAATCACTGATCTCTGGGTCATACTGACCCCAGCAATGACTGCCCTCTCCCTAAGCCCCGCCTCTGGCAGCCATCCTCAGATTTGGTAGCACGCAAAGTGACAGTATGACCAAGTGAAGAGCCGCAGAGGGGTAGGCGGGAGGGTTTGCATGTGAATCCATGCCAGACCCATGCTGGAGAACAACAGTTACAGGTAAGTAACTTGTTCCTTCTCCAGCATGGGGTCTGGCATGGCCTGTGTCGGTCAAATGGCACAGCGAGTAGAACGCTCGCTTTGACACCTGTGCAGAGCTTGCTAACGCAGGTTCGAATCCCGGCGGGGCCAAACTCAGCCTTTCATCCTTCCGAGGTCTATAAATGAGCACCACACACCGTGGGTAATAAGCAGCGGTCAGACACCTGAGGGTGCGTACCGCTATATAAATGCCTTATTATTATTATTATTAATTATCATTATTCACATGCTCATGAATAAAATACATAGCAGTACACACATGCACAACCACGGGAGGTGGCAAAGGCTCAACATTAAGCATTACATCCAAAACTCAACATTAAAGGATAGTTCCGGGACTTTTTTTTTTATTGTCCCTACGGTTCGGCCATGTGTTTTTAAGCATAAATCGGTAGATCGTATAAAACTTTCCTATGGACCATACCCGACTTTTCGTCCATTAACGCACTCGAAATCAGCTGCCATTTTGTGATAATCCTATCACTTTCCGCATCGCCCTGGCTGACCTGCTTTTGCGGCACTAAATCAAATCCCCCGCCCCTGAAACAGACTTTATCAAAACATTCATATTCCCTGCCTCTCTCCGTCACGTGACTGTGCTGCGTAGGCAAACGCGCCCAGGCGTCTTCTACGCGACTCCACACAGAACCCGGAAACCAACACAGATCAGCTCGCAACACAGCGCGCCACAATTCGGAATATGAAACTGTACTTTCAAATCAAACCGCAAGATTGTAAATTTGGTGAAGTACATTTATTTGACATCAAATGTTTAGAGAATATTCAGCGATTTGCATTTTTATTTGCTCTCGATCCAAAATAGTTCGTCTTGAGGCAAGCGATGTTCGTGTGCAGTACACAGGGTGTTGGTTTACGATAAAATAAGCTCTTCGGTCGCACTGATCATCGCATGGCTGTTCCAAAAACGAGGCACTAGGCCACCACAATGGTATGTATGTTGCATCTAGCCGTTAGTACCGCGTAAGGGCATACTTGTACTTGGCGATCGTCCCATAAAATGGTCAGGGTGGGAACGTTGTTCACGCGGAGAAGCAACTGGCGGCTATAAAAGCCATCCGCCGGTGTCTGGTATTCGTGACACGGACAGTAATGCAGGATGTACCTGTTTTAAAAACATAAAAAATGAAATTAGTCTCACCATCAGATCTTTATTAAAATTATTCATTTTATATATTAGGTCGGGAAATTGTTTCATAGCTAGGACAGTGCAACTGGGTATTATACGTCATTTCCAGTAACCCACCCCCTCTCCTCCGCCTTTTTCAGAGCCGCCTGAGCGCCAGTGGACCACTTCGTCACTGATATGATATAATATGGCATTTGCAACGCGCCTATACACAAGTGTTTCAAGGCGTGGCGAGGCAGGGAGGGGGGGGGACAAGGAGAAGACAGACAACGACCCTACTAGGCCAGGTGTAATTCAGATCGCGCAAGTGCAGGGGTAGGGGTAGGGGGAAGGTAAAAGTGCAAGGGGAAGGGGAGGGGGGAAGTGGAGTACAAGGTAAGTAGCATAAAATAATAAATACATAGGGCCAGCTGGTGGCGAGTGCAAGGTAAGTGCAGAACAAGTGCTTGGAAGGGGGGGCTGTAGGATACTGAGACAGTACCCAGTGCAGGGGTTGACAGGGAGGCAGTGCAGGTGGAGAGTGGAAGGGCCCAGGACCGAGGTCGCAGACAGTGGACCAGTTTAAGCAGGGGAGAGGGAGAGAGAAAGCAGAAGCAAAGAGGAAGGTTTTGAGGTGCTTCCGTAAAAGGAGATGGTTCTCCTCAAGATAGTGCGCGGTACAAAACAATATGCCACATAGATAGAACGAACAAGTACACCTTAACCCGTCTTTAAAGCTACTGTATAGTAATTAAATTGCGGTATAAACTCATCTAAAGAGTTACTTACATTATATTTGCAATTTCCATTGTATCTGTGTGTCGGGCAGCCACGAAATAACACTCCTTCTATGCCGACGTGATTTCTTCTAATGAACGAACATTAAATGGCTTTCGTTTCGGAAATTATATTCATTATCTTTCACGTTACTGCACCACACCCCCAAAAAGAAGTCTTTCGGGATGGTCCCGGCCTGTCAAGGTCAAATAACAATAGAACCTTATACTGAGTCGTGGGCCATTCCGGCACCCGAGCTAAAAATCAAAGCAGCTGACCTTCACTTTGAACGAGCACACATTCCTAGTTAGCTACATTCAGTGTAAGGCGATCTCACAGGACTTGAATTTTACACTGCATCTTTGCATTTTGTCTGCGTGCTTCGCAGCCCCAGAAAACCATAAATACGGAGACATTCTATATTTTTTGAAAAATGATTTATATTACTGTTTGGTTTAATTTAATGCGCAAATGAACAAGGTGGAATAGACCCATTGCATGTACGCTGAGCAATCACTTTTATTTACACAATACATAGCATTCATTGGGCCTGCGACATGAGCAGACTCGAGAGCAAAGTCACAGGTGACACCCGGGTGGTTCGCACAACTGCACGGTGAAGGGAGGGGCAAGGGTGGAGAGACACATTGCATGTACGCTGAGCAATCACTTTTATTTACACAATACATAGCATTCAATGGGCCTGCGACATGAGCAGACTCGAGAGCAAAGACAATCAAATTACAATCATTTAAACCGCGATGTGTATTTCTCAATGAGCTCTGCTTTAGGTGGACATGGAACAGAGGCAATGTTGGGTGGCAATGCAGTTGTCCCCTGCACAGGTTCGTTCACAACTCCATGTATGTGCCTATCTATGACATCGACAATAAGTCTCTCAATAAACTCATATTGCATATCCTCAAACACTGGTTTGATCACCCATTGTTTACTTCTTTTAGTGAAGGCCTTATTGTAGCGAAGCGTCCCTAAAGTTCCAGTCGTCCTACTTTGTTGACGGCCAACATTATGGTTATGTGCCAAGACCGCTAGAAGAGTCCGATTTATCATGCCCTCCATGCCAAAATGCAATCGTTTTGGCCTGTACTTTAGGCACATATTGTGGAACACCTCCAAATCTCCTGTGTGGCAGAATTCCGTGAGTCCCCTCAAATCTGTTGTTATAGTTTTATCAAATACAATCTTTTCAATGGCTTTGTGAGTGGCTGATGAAGGAATCAACCACTTCTTCTTCCGTGCCTCCTCTGTGGACAAAAGGCCATGTTCACAATTGTGGAAATGTTGGTTTGTGTTCCAACGGTGAACGTTTGTACACTGTAAAATTACTGACCGCCATTTTTCAAGTAGAATTTCATACGACCCTCCACATGTTTTTGAGCTCCACCAAAGATGGTTGCTGATTGACTTGGACCACTGCGTAATATCTTTCGTATCTTTATTTTTACCTGCAGCCGACATTTTTTTATTGATTGATTTTGCAAGATGCCATACGTCAAATTGGTGATTTATATTTTTGTACTCTTCTCTCATTGTCTTGGCAATTGAAACGTGTCTGTCCGTGGCTATCAGGTCGATCACCATTCCCCGCGATTGTAGTTCTTGCAATGATGCTACAAAGCCAACTTTCTCCATGGCCACCGAGGATGTACTTTGTGACACCTGCACGACCACCGAACTCACAATTTTCTTACTTTCCATGTCCTGAAAGTGGTAGGTGCAGTACTTGGCTGAAAATCCTGGGCTGTCGCACTGTCCATCACCGGCTAGCCTGAACCGTTTGCCCGCGAATGTACTTTCAATAGACATTTTTTCCATTCTCCAAGCTTCGCTAATGGCTGGAAATAGATAATCATGTTGGTATTTGTAGTACTGAGTTTTCGCAATGAAATGGATTCCCACAAACTGAAAGAAAGACTCTAACTTTTTAAAACTTGAACCACTAAAAAGTGCGGCCGCTGCACAAAGTAGATTGCCTGCTGGCAGTTGTCCCAGCACGGGTTGTGCAGACCATGAGAACGGATGATATTGTGTACAGGTGGCATGTATTTTTAGGTTAGTGCCTCGAATTGCACGAGTCACATTAATCAATGGCTCCCCACATACTTCCCCACCAACCAAATGCCCACATTTCAGCATAATAATAATATCAATCAAACAACTATCGAATACAATGAATTTGGCCTCTTTCCTTATATTGTCACTCTGCATCCCAGCTGGTTCGGCCTGTAACGTTGAGGACATGTCACTCACATGAAAGGTAGAATCTCTGATATCATCTTCCGCTATGTTCAGTGATATTGATGGTGTTTCATTGTCGTCCATTACATTCTCTTCCATTGAAACATCTGTTCCTTCACCGGCGATGGGAGAAAAAAACAATTTCTTCAACTTTCTCGCGGTCTTAGTTTTTGCGGGTGTGGATTCTGTGAATTTATCTCCGACTGCATCCGAACTACCAGGAGGACATTCACTATCAATGATTTGTGGTGGTATAGCTCCGTTGTCAATCACTTCATATTCTTCCCATTGGCACGATGCATCTCCAGTCTCAAGTCCCTGCCAAAAGGTTTGACAAGCAACATCTCTCGTTCGCTTCACTGTCTGTGTAGATCTAGTTCGTACACCCACTCGCAACTAGAGGACAGATTGGAAAAGGGATGTTCAGTTTAAACACAACTTACATTATTGAACTATTAACAGTGAAAAACAACATAATATAGTGACCGGGACACTAACCTTCTTTTGCTTTCTTTTCTTTGAAACTTTCTTGCTTCGAACTTCAACATCTGGACGCTGTTGCTCCGACTCGTGTGTGCATGTCTCCACTTCCTCTTGCGCTGCAATGACTATATTTTCACGATTAGCACATCCATCACTCACTGACGCTCCATCGACTCCCTGAAACATAGAACTTTCATTAGTATGTATAATAATATTGAAAACACAAAATGTACTTGGGGACCAATACCCACGTATATCTCAATAGCAATACACGAATCAACGCATTGTGTAGAACATTCTAACGAAGATTATTCAGGCATTGTTGATCTAGTTAGATGGAACTGTCGAGATCCATACCTCGGGCTCCGCATAGACTTCCATTGATGATATTATTGAAGATGACGCTTCAGCAACTCCCTGAAACACAGTAATTGCATTAGTATGGAAAGAACATAAACTTTGTGCAGGCGTCAACGGCTCATCTGAATAGACATGCACAAATGATCAGTTGTCAAAAATAAATAATGGACATTTAAATATGATTCGATTTGCTCGATCGTTGGAAGTGTCACCACCCAGAGATCTGCATCGACTACTAGGGGTGATGTTCTTGTAGAAGAAGCTCCGTCATCTCCCTGAAACATAGTACTTGCGTTAATAAAGAAGGAAGTATAGCGGATGTAATCACGTCATATGATCTCGCTTGATCGAACTGTCAGTATCCATACCTCGAAATGCATAAGAACATCAAGGGACGATGTAACTGCGGTGCACACTTCTGCTAGCTGTTGCGCCGACCCGTAACTGCATGCTCCCCCTTCTTCTTGGACTAATGCTCCATCGACTCCCTGAAACATTGGACTTTCATTAGTAATGAACACAATATTGAAAAAAGAAGACACATAGGAGGGCGACGACAGAAGGACATATCAATGGCTAAAAACGAAAGAAACATTGTGTGTAACAATCACGCTACAAGAATGCAAGATCTGATGATCTCCATCGATGGAACTGTCCGGAAACGTACCTCGAGCATCTGAGTGACATCAACGGTTGTCGTCAATGCGTTGGACTCCTCAGCATCTCCCTGAAAGACAGTACTTGCATTATTTTGGATAACAATAATTATAACTGAAAACAAAGACTAGAGGACGAGTACTAGGGTGTACCATTAGGTAAAATAATTAAACGATAAATTAAAACTATTGATTTACATGCCTAAAACAAGTCAGTGGCAGAATAGCTAAGTAAGATTACCCGATAGGCGCTTGAAGTGGCTGATGACTGCAATAACGACACGGATGGAGAATCTTCTGCCTTCATATTGAGTGGATACATAAATGGGGAAATTATTGTTAGCTAATGCTACACACTACCGCAAGGCCGAGAGCTAGATCCGTAAACTTGACTCACCAGTGGAGGGATGTGGACGAATAGAGTGGGAATAGTGGTTGGGAGCAATTTTCGCCTCGCTCGCGGTGTGTTCTTCTTTATTAGCAATGATGTGGAGTACATGTCTGAGCTAAAGTGCCTGCTGCAGATGCGGTATCGATCACCCCTCTTGTCCGCAAAGACTTCTTGGACTCTACTTTCAAGCTCAGACGGTGGATACCCGCAATATCTAACCCATTCTCTTATCTGATCTATTGTCTTAGGGAAAACATGCATTATAGTACCTTCAGATTTATTATGGGTCTTAGAAGGGCAACCGCCAATGGAACAGGCAGGCATTGTGGAAAGTTCTGAAAAGTAAAGATCAACAATTCTCAATGAATACCAATGTGTTAAAAAATTAAATGACACATAAAAGGTCCAATGCAAGGTTCGTTTAGGTTCTTGGAACTATACACGTTATTCACATGCGGATAAGTATATGAATAACTTTAAAAAATTAGAAAAATAATTTGACTAAACTCAGAACATGTGACTAGTTCCTTGCATGTACTGTCTTGAACGAAAAGAAAACATGGATGCAATTTGATGACTACTAGCAAATAGATATAAATTTAAAAATTGAACGCCAAATGATTATGGTACATGGCCTTACCTTGACGAACAAACAGTTAGATGCAGGGATCAGAGTAGTTTCTTGTCGTAGAGCAGGGAGCAGTTCACAGGTTGCAAACTGACGAGTTTGCTCGAAGTGGTCACGGAAGTTCACAAAGACGATGAGCAGATAACCAGCACCTTCACGGGTTGACTAGCAAAGCGCAAAGAAGTTCTCATTCGAAATCTGAAGTGGGTTATAAAGAATTCGAAACAGGGGTGTGTTTGTGAATGAATGACGTGTATATGTCGTGACGTGCATTATGCGTGCATTATGTGGATTGCAGGGGGGCGTCCAGCATGAGGGGGGATGCTTGGCAGGAGACACGGGGTCTGGAGGTAGACATGGGAACAACCCATGCTCTATAGACCACTTTGAAGTGTACATGGTCTTTGGCACCTCTTGGCCTTTATCGCTCCCCGACAGCTCCACTTGCCAGCGCAAGTACCCCGGTGCGAACTGCCTTTGATAGGGCGGGGGTGGATTGGGGCGCTGGTCGTGCAGACAAGACACAGGAAGACTTGTGAATGGAGACACACTTATGTGGATTGCAGGGGGGCGTCCAGCGTGAGGGGGGATGCTTGGCAGGAGACACGGGGTCTGGAGGTAGACATGGGAACAACAACCCATGCTCTATAGACCACTTTGAAGTGTACATGGTCTTTGGCACCTCTTGGCCTTTATCGCTCCCTGACAGGTTTGGGGCGGTGGTCGTGCAGACAAGACTCGTTTGCAGCAGGGCCTCACCAAGGAGAGGCCATCTAACTGCATGTAAGAGGCAGGCTGCAGGATCTAGTACATGGAAGGCAGGGGGGCGAGTTTATAAATACCTCACCCTCCCAGGGGAATATATGGCTGCAGTTCACCCTGGAGACCCTGGATGCCTAGGCAGTTAGTCAGCAGCAGGCTGGCCTGTGGTGGCAAGGCGGCACGGGCCAGAGGGGGTCATCTCTGTACCCGGTGTCCAAAAGGATGATTTATTATGATCAACCATATGGATTATCTACCTATAACCATGTTTTGTATCAATAAAATCCAACGGCCTTCCTTTTATTGCCAACGCTTGAACAAAGTGGTGTGGTAAGTATTTTTGGGGGAGGAGGCAAGGCCGAGAGGCTTGATGCCAACCCGCAAAATAACATATGTATGTCTGCTGCATATGGGTTCAACGGTTATGTGGATTGAAGGTGGGCGGCCAGCGTGAGGGAGGATGCTGGCCGGAGACATGTGGTGTGACAAGACAAGGCACAGGAAGACTATTCAATGGAGACACACTAGATTGATTTAAAAAATCAAAACAACCATTTTTAAAATATATGCTGGGTTTTATTTTAGATCTTAATTTCAATTGAACATAAATAATAAACATTACACATTGTAAAGTTCCGGTTGCAGCACATACAGGGAAAATCCGCGGTATTGTCCACTGTCGCTGGGGAAATGTTGTCTAATGGCAAGTACCGCACAGGCAGGTATTACTCTCCGAACGCGGTGTCCGAGCCTCCCGTGAAGCCACCAAGTGAAGCAACGATAGGCCACCAGCCTGTACCACCTGTGAAAATGAAAGATGCAAACTGTATTAAAATGACAAAACTTTCTCATCACTGTCGATTCAGTTAAAAAATGTCATTCTGCTTTGAAAAAAATTCTATCTAGAAAATGCACAATATGGAACCAATTTACATGCATTCGAATGATATGTATATGTAATTTTTTATGTGGGAGACGACCATGACATAGTAGTGGCATCACTGACATCACAACCAGAGTATACTTACTCGTTACTCGGATTACGCGGACGAACAGTGCCGCGAAGTTCGTGCATAAGCACCATCATCATCCTCAACACGGTCCGTGAGAGGCAGGCTTCCCTGAACTCTGGCAGCTCGGTGATGCATTGCGGACTTGGATCGCCTTCCGAAATGTAGGCCAAGCACCCGGAATTTTCACGGCAGCAGCAGTTCTCCTCCTCAGTTGGCATTAGCTCGCACCGATTGCACGTGCACCAGGTGGAGACGCCGTCGATGCGACATGGTCCAGGCTCTTCATCCGTTGACTGGTCCTCCCAACTGCCGTCCGAATCCCCATCGTTTTCGCCTGCTTGCCTTTCCAGTAGTTCCTCCTCGGTGTACTCGGGCTCGTACATATACGGCATTATTGTAGCCATTGTGTGGTAAAGAAAGTAAAATAATTTACAGAGATGGTACAGGTGTTCACAAGGCCTAGAAGCAGCGAAGGTAGCTGACCAGAGCACAGAAACGAGTCACAGAATACTCAAAGTAACACAGAGAGAGGAATGGAATCGAAAATCTGCTGCTGCGTGTTGTGAAACGGTGTGTTTATACTTATTGAGGAAAGAGGCGTCCTGCCATTTCCATGGCGACACTTCATTAGCTGAGGCGCAGCGATTGTTGACACGAGACGTGCTTTGGCGTTGGGAAATGGGCGGTACGCGTCTGCTGATGTCAGGCTCAGGGGCGGGGGATTTGATTTAGTGCCGCAAAAGCAGGTCAGCCAGGGCGATGCGGAAAGTGATAGGATTATCACAAAATGGCAGCTGATTTCAGGTGCGTTAATGGACGAAAAGTCGGGTAAGGTCCATAGGAAAGTTTTATACGATCTACCGATTTATGCTTAAAAACACATGGCCGAACCGTAGGGACAATAAAAAAAAAGTCCCAGAACTATCCTTTAAGCAATTCTTACCTCCTCACCAGGCTCACCTTAGGTGAACAGGTTGCACAGCACTGCTTGGCCGACCCTGGACTCCTCCCTGGAGTCCCGATCGACGCAGTAGAATCTTGAGAAGGTGTGCGTCGACCTCAACGTAGCAGCCGTGCAGATGTCCAGCACGGGCACACCAGACAGGAACGCCGTGGTAGCAGCGATCGCTAATGTCGAATGGGCTCTCGGGCGGCCGGGCCGCCGTCGGTTTGCCAACCGATGACAGTGCATGATGCAGCCAGAGAGCCATCTGGAAATGGAAGTCTTCGAGAGAGCCTTCCCTTGATTCACAGACCCAAAGTTCACAAACCGCTGTGATGTCTTCCGAAAACTCTTCGTGCGGTCCACATAGAACTTCAGCGCTCTAGCTACATCCAGCGAGTGCAAAGTCCTCTCGGCCGGGTCGAAGGCGACGGGAAGAAAACTGGTAACACCAAAGGCTTGTTGAGGTGGAAGTCCGACGGCACCTTGGGCATGAAGGAGGGGTGCGTCCTCAGCACCACCCTCGTGTCATGAAAAGTCAAGTATGGAGGCTTGCAAGATAGGGCCCGATCTCTCCCACTCGTCGTGTGGAGGTGATGGCCACGAGGAACGCTGTCTTCCATGACAGGAACTTCAAAGGCGCCGAATGCATAGGCTCGAATGGGGCCCCCATGAGCCTGAAGCACCACATTAAGCTCCCACGCCGGGGCAGGAGCCTTCACCGGCGGGAACGATCGGAATAGTCCCTTCATAAATTCCTTCACCAGGCGATGAGACCACAAGGACGCCCGTCCCGTACTCCTGGTATATCGTGAGATGGCAGCCAGATGTATTTTGATGGAGGCGTGAGCCAGTCCAGCTTTGGCCAGCGACAGCAGGTACGGCACTACTTGAGGGGCCGTAATCCGCAGAGGGTTAATCTTCTGTGCACAGCACCAGACAGAGAACCTCTTCCACTTATGACCGCAACACTTGAGAGTTGAGGAAGCCCTGGCTTTTGCAAGAACCTCTCTGCAGTCAGCCGGGATATCGTATCCTCCGATCTCTAGTGCTGCAGGAGCCAGGCCTGCAAGTTCAGCGACTCCGGGTCGTGATGAAGAATGGCGGCTCCTTCTCTGGAGAGAAGATTCGTGTCTGCCGGAAGCTTGACTGGTGGGGACGTTGACAACTCCAGAAGGTCCGGTAACCAGATCTGCCTCGGCCACGCCGAGGATCATTCTGCACCTGGACTTCTTGAGCTGGTTGATGAGGCGGAGCAGCAACGGCAACAGAGGGAACACTTATAGAAACGGGCCGTCCCAATAGAACGAGAAAGCATGGCCCATGCTCCTCGGCTGCGGGAACCTGCTGGCGAAACTCTGGCACTTGGAGTCCGTCGCTGTCGCGAAAAGGTCGATCCGGGGTTTACCCCATCGTCGAAAGAGCCGATCCACCTGGTCCTGACGTAGTTCCCACTCGTTGCACGAGCGCAGCTCCCTGCTGAGTGAGTCTGCAATGGTGTTTTTTATTCCTGCCAAGTGGAAGGGAACCAGAAACATCCCCTGGGCGACAGCACAGTGCCACAGATCCTGGGCCTCCTTGGATAGGGCTGGGGATCTGGTGCCTCCCTGCTTCCGTATGTAGAACATTGTGGTGGTGTTGTCGGTGAAGATCCTCACCACTTTGTCCTTGAGGGACGAAAGGAACGACTTGAGCGCCCAGAACACTGCTCGCAGCTCCAGAATGTTGATGTGGTGAGACCTCTCCTCCGGGAGCCAAAGGCCTCTTGCGTGTAGATCTCCGGTGTGGGCCCTCCAACCCTCCAGAGAGGTGTCCGTCGTCACCGTCTCCTGAAATGCCGGGGTCTGAAAGTCCGTGCCTGTAGTGAGGTGCGCACGGGTACCCCACCATAGGTTCGCCCGACGGAACTCGTCGAGAGGGATCCTGTCTTCGAAGCAGTCCGTCGCCTGAAACCAGCGGGCGTCGAGGAACTCCAGTAGCGGACGCATCCGAAGTCTGCAAAGGGGTACAAGATAGATGCATGTGGACATCATCCCAAGGAGGGACTTGATGGACATCACCCTGGCCACGTCCGTGGCTAGCAGGCGCCGCACCTTGCCCAGAATGGCCTTCGTCCTCTCCTCCGACGGGGAGGCCAATTGCCCCACTGTATCGAGCTTCGCTCCCAGAAACAGTGCTTCTTGCGACGGAACCAGGTGGTATTTGGGGTATTTGATGGCGAATCCCAGTTCCGAGAGCAGCCGGACGGTCCTCGCTGTGTGTTCGATGGCGAGTTCTCTTGGCCGCCACTGGTGCCAGGCACTTGGTGAATACCCTGGGTGTCGACTTTATTCCGAACGTCAGGGCTCTGAATTGGTAGTGGCGTCCCTGAACCACGAACCTGAAAAACTTGGTGTCCTTTTAGAATGGGGATGTGGAAGTAAGCACCCTCCAGGTCCAACGACGATAGGAAGTCGCCCTCCTCTAGCTGTCCCAGCACGTGCTGGAGGGTGACCAACCTGAATTTCTGCGCCTTGATGTATTTGTTTAACCGACGCAGGTCCAGGATGGGGCGTCAACCGCCTGTCTTCTTTCCGACGAGGAAGTACCTTGAGTACACTCCGGAGCTCCGGAGCCTCCTGGGGACGAGCTCAATGGCACCTTTCTCGAGCATCGCCCTTACCTCCAACAGCAGTTGAGGGACGTGATTCTCCTTCCTGGCCACTCGAGGAATGCGAGGACCCTTCTTTTGGAATTCCAGCAAGTGCCCGTTGGCCAGGGTGTCCAGCACCCAACGGTCGGTGGAGATGGACTCCCACACGCTGACGAACTTCGTCAGCCGGCCTCCCACCGGGGTGCTTCGGTGGGGGCCCGACGCCACGGCCGGTTAAGTCTTGCTTGAAGGAGGTCTTGCCGCCTTGGCCTCCTTGATGACGACGGCGGGACGCCCCCTTGCTTGCCGCGACCACTGTAGGCCTCCTGGGATGAGGAGCGGGCCGCCGGGCGGTATGTAGAAGAGCCACCGCTGGATCCCTTGGAGGCACCTTGTCTGCCTCCGGAGCTCCGAAAGGGCCGTTGAAGTACCCCTAGGGCCCGGGCTGTCTCCGAGTCGGTCTTGATGGCCTGGAGTGACTCGTCCACTGTCTTCCCAAAAAGGTTGTTGCCGTCGAACGGCATATCCAACACTCTGGTCTGGACGTCCTGGCGAAAGTCTGTCACCTTGAGCCATCCTCGTCGTCTGAGGCAAACCCTGTTGCCCAGTTGGCGAAATCCGGTATCAGCAATGTCCGTTGCCACCATTATGGCGTGATCCGACGCCACCTCTCCTTCCTGCAGAATTTGTAGGGCCTCCGCCCTCTTGTCGTCCGGTATGAAGTCTAGCAGGGGAGTTATCTTGAACCAAAGCTAAGGCATTGGCCGCCTTAATCGTCGAGATGACTCGTCCCATGGAGTCCAACTTCTTGCCCTCGCTGTCTGGCGGGCAAGTGGAAGTTGAAGCCGCCGCACCCGCTGCTTTCTTCTTGGCCGCTGCCGAGATGACAGAGTCCGGCGTGGGCCGGGCCCTGAGCCCAAGGGGGCGGCATCGGAGACTCCGTACTTCTTCTCGTACCTGTCCCTCTTGGCGGGTGTCGTGGAAGGGTTCTTGAGGATAGCAAGCCCCTCGTCCCAGATGTCAAGCAACGGCACCGCGAGGACCGTCTTCCTCTTGGCCTCTCGTCGTTGGTAAAGAAACCCTTGCTTTTTCTGTTTCTGTTCTTCAGGGCAGAGCTGGAAGAGCTCGGATGCCCTGGATATTATGGCGTAAAAGGAGGCCATTTCATCGGGTGGAGAAGCCCGATGGGGGGGTGGGGAGATGACGGGATGTCCGTTGTGTCATCGCCGCCGCCGTCGTCTGTCCCTGTCGCTGTATCCGTCGCCGTATCCTCTCTAGGGTTCGGCGAGGGGGATGAGGGGTCCACAGGCCTTGCAGGCATGAAGGGAGGAGCGGGGTGGACTCTCCTCTGCTTGTTCAGAGGGCTTCCCGACGGGCCTGGTTCTGGATCCTCCGTCGGGGTCCGTGGTAACCTTGTCCTTATCTCAGTACATAAGGATTGGATCGCCAACAAAATGGCCGCCGAGCTATCCTGGGGCTCGGGTAATGGCTGCAACGGACGGGATGGCCCCTCCACTGGGCCCTCTTCGTCGCTATCTTCGATCACATCAGCGGGAACCGTCCCCTGGGATCAAACCTTCTCGAACTTCTCGTTGAGGCCTGTTAGGCAGAAACCTGTGCAGTTCCCTTGGGGAACACTGCAAAAGATTTAAGACTACAGGTAGAGCAGTAAACCCCTTTGGTAGCAGTCTGTACCACCCAGATTTACCTGGTAGCTGTGGCTGAGCAGTCAGACTTCTCTCAAGAAGAGTTAGGCAGTATGTAAAGTATACACAATATGTACCAAAACACAATAGCACAAGCAAACACTGACCAGAGCTTGGTTTCAAAAGTATATAGTTATTTATTTAAAATACACATAAGTTAAAAACACTCTAGCAAAAATATAGTAAAAGCACTTCAACACAGTTATACTGAAAGTAAATTCAATCCTTTCTCCTATCTAGACAACTCTAGGTTAACACCACTTAATTAAAACAGAGGTGAGTGCTTAACGTTAGATGACACTCTAGTAGTTTCCAAGAAAGGGAGAGAAAAAGCAGAAATAGGTTAGACACACCACTCTAAGGTCCAGAACACTTGCAATAGGCTTAAAGAAGAATAAAGTCACAGGTGAGCAAAAGTCACTAGGCAGGGCCCACTCTTAGAGTAGCCGGAGCGAAAATGTGCCCAAGATCACACTGTTAGTTAGAGATTCAAAGTCTTGCAAGGAGTCAAAAAGAGTTTAGAGTGGCTCAGAAAGTTTAGCCAAAGTGTCCCAGGCACTCCCAGGTTCGAAAGCCGGGGACTAAATCTACCCCGTACAGTCGGTAGCAAGGGAAGCCAGGCGGAACACAGTACCTTAAGCGGAAAGGATCCTCCAGCGGGGGCAGTTGTTCCAGGCAGCGACAGCAAGGCTCGACGTCGGTCAGGGGAGAAGAATATCTCGCTGAAGAGCAGAAGAGAAAGGTCGTAGCACTGCCCGGGAAGAAACCAGCCGCGGAGTCCTCCGGTTAAAGGGTTGGTACCGACTTTCGCGGTATGGGGGTAAAGTGTGGTATTCCGGATGCCGGGGTGCTTGGCACAGGCAAGGCGGCCACGAGATACCTCAAAAGAACGGAAAGAAGGCGAAAACTGGTTGTCCCCACCAGTCAAGGGAAGGAGCCACTCCGTTAAGAGTTCTCCTCGGTCGTCGGGAAAAAGTGGTGAGACGGTTCAGCAGGGCTCCACCGGGTGGTGTCGTCGAAGCAGGTCGGCTCAGCTCTTCCCTCGTCGGATTCTTGGTCCTGTGGCGACTTCTGAAGTCCCAGTCCCCAAAGCCCTGCTTTTATGCAGCAAACCCCCATTCACCCAGCCTAGCTGTCACTCAAACATGCTAAGTGGTGAGCCGGGCGGCTCACCACTTGGGCCAATCAGGACGGAGTGCGACTTGAGTTACCAAGGTAACTCAGTCCAGGGTGCCTAAATCCCCCTCCACCCCTCCTAAGTACCCCAGACAGAGTGGCACCACTTTGGAGGGCTTCTGTGGAGAAGCCCGCCAAAAGTGGAACAAAGGGCTCCACTTTGGGTCAGAGTTACAGAGGCGAACGCCAACGCCATTTTAGAATCAAGTTTTGGCAAAAAGTCCCAACCGGAGTTATAAAAATAAATATATAAACCGGCGGTATGTTTAAGGCTACCGTAAATAAATAATTAAATGTGTTAGCCTAAAACAATGGGAAATCCCATAGGGAAATATTCGCGGTCGAATATAAAAAGTAGTTTCCACTGCCACCAGCCAAAACTCGATCAGGGGGGACGGAGACGTGCCCCCTCGACTAACAGACCCTGGGGCAATCGAATTGCCCCAGCCAGTACGTCCACAATATGATGGTTTGTACTGGTTCTGTTCAGGATTCAAGACTAGCAAAGTCTTTGGTGACTTTACATGCCCTGGGAGACAGTAGTCAGTCCCAGGGTATGGAGTCTATGTTGGGGAGTCCCTAGGACACCCCTGGGTCACGGCACAGAGGGTGCTGTGTGACCCACATCACAAAAATACATGAGGCCCTATGGAGTAAAAGACCCCATAGCCCATTCAACACAAGGTTTAACCAAGAAAACACACTTCAACATGTCCAAGAGTGAGGGTAAAAGAGTCTCACTCTTGGCAGGAGAAAAAAATTAAACCCCAGAAATCCAGCAAAGCTGCTGGGGGACTCACTAGGTAGGGAAATTCAGCCTAAACAGAGAATTCTCCCTAACACTCGCCCCCCCCAGACTAAGGGACAGGAGGATTTAATCCACTCCTGGATGAACCTCATACCTCTAGTCGATGATATACATCCTAGAGAGTCCATCAGCATTTTGATGGTGACACCCTGACCTGTGCTCAATGGTGAAATCAAACCCTTGCAGGCAGATTGACCATCTCAATAGTTTTGGATTTTCCCCTTTCATTTGCATTAACCATCTCAAGGGTTGGTGGTCAGTCTGAATAACAAAAGTAGAACCATACAAGTATGGCCTAAACTTCTTCAGTGCCCACACAATAGCAAAGCATTCTCTTTCGATAGTTGCCCACCTTGTCTCAGGATCCTTCAGTTTCCTACTGATGAAGCAAATGGGGTGCTCCCTACCCTTCTCATCCAGTTGGCTTAGAACTGCACCTATACCTACATTGGAAGCATCAGTTTGTACAATGAAAGGTTGGTGGTAGTCAGGAGCTCTCAATACTGGAGCCTGGCAAAGAGCTCTCTTCAGTTTTTCAAAGGCCTGATTGCACTCCTCATTCCATTTTACCTTCTTAGGGAATTTGGGAGAGGAGATTACATTCAGTGGAGAAGCTATGGTCCCATAGTTCTCAATGAAATTCCTGTAATACCCAGTGAGGCCTAGAAAAGCTCTCACTTGGGTTTGAGTAGTTGGTGTTGTCCAATTTTGCACAGCTTCAATCTTGCTGGGCAAAGGCCTTATTTCTCCACCTCCTACCTCATGTCCAAGGTAGACCACTTTACTTTGACCAATCTGGCACTTACTGGCTTTGATTGTCAAATGGGCCTGTTTCAGAGCCTGCAACACATGTCCTAGGTGGTTCACATGTTCTTCCCAGGAGTGGCTGAAGACTGCAATGTCATCCAAGTATGCCATGCAGAAATCTTCCATCCCAGCCAGAACTTGGTTCACCATCCTTTGGAATGTGGCAGGTGCATTTTTCAGTCCAAAAGGCATGACCTTAAACTGGTACAAGCCAACTGGGGTTGAAAATGCAGTTTTCTCCTTGGCATGGTCTGTCAGGGCTATTTGCCAATAGCCTGACGTCAGGTCAAATGTGCTGAGGTACTTGGCTGCACCAAGTTTATCCACCAACTCATCTGTCCTGGGCAAAGGGTGGGCATCAGTCTTGGTGACTGCATTTAGAGCTCTATAGTCCACACAGAATCTCAAGTCTTTGGATCCTGCCTTTGGTACTAACACAACTGGGCTAGACCATGGACTAGTAGAGGGTTCTATTACCCCGAGATCAAGCATCTTCTTGACCTCTCCTTTGATGTGGGCTCTGATATGTTCTGACATTCTGTATCCTCTGCTTTTGACTGGCAGACAGTCACCAGTGAGTATCTCATGCTGGCCCCAAGGGGTCAAGCCTGGTGACAGTGAGAACAGGGAGGCAAACTGATTTAACATAGATTTGCACTCCTCTTGTTGCTCAGG
Organism: Ambystoma mexicanum; assembly: GCF_040938575.1. Taxonomy (NCBI): domain Eukaryota; kingdom Metazoa; phylum Chordata; class Amphibia; order Caudata; family Ambystomatidae; genus Ambystoma; species Ambystoma mexicanum. The sequence continues at coordinate 1,487,960,559 of NC_090929.1, forward strand.
TGTCAGGTCTGAAGAGAGATTGACTCCTTCAACTTTTTCATCTAAAGGTACACCTCTGAGGAGATCAGGGAGAGATTCACTCTCTTCCTCCTCTGCAGCTGAAGCTAGGAGCAAGGCTCCTACATCAGGTCTGGAGATGTATGCTTTTAGTCGGTTGGTGTGGAAGACTCTAGGAGCTTCCCTGGGTCTGCCCAGATCCACCAGATAGTTGACCTCTCCAAGTTTTCCCACAACCTTGAAGGGTCCCATCCATTTGTCTTGCAAGGCCCTCTGCCTTGTTGGGAGCATAACTAGAACTAGCTGGTCTTGAGTAAACTCAACCATGTTAGCCTTCTGGTCGTGCCAATGTTTGACCAGGGCTTGACCAGCTTTCAAGTTGTCACTTGCTTCTGCCATCATGTGTGACATTCTCCTCCGGAGACCTATCACATAGTCAGTCACTCTGACTGGCTTGAGGGGAGGAGCACCTTCCAACCCCTCCTTAATCAGGGCCAATGGACCTCTGACTGGATGGCCATAGAGAAGCTCAAAGGGAGAATAACCTACTCCCTCCTGAGGGACTTCTCTATAAGCAAAGAGAAGGCATGGCAGTAGAAGGTCCCACTTTTTCTTAAGGGGTTCTTCTAAAGCACCTATCATGCTCTTCATGGTTCTGTTAAACCTTTCAACCAACCCGTTTGTCTGAGGGTGGTAGGCGGTTGAGAACTTGTAGGTAACTCCACAGGTTTTCCACATGGCCTTCATGTAGTGGGACATAAAGTTTGACCCCCTGTCAGAGATTACCTCCTTAGGAAACCCAACCCTGGTAAAAATACCAAGGAGGGCCTTAGCCACAGCCGGAGCTGTAACAGTCCTCATAGGAATGGCCTCAGGGTATCTAGTAGCATGGTCTACTACAACAAGGATAAACCTGTTGCCTGAGGAGGTTGGAGGATCAAGGGGACCAACAATGTCAATCCCTACCCTCTCAAATGGGACTCCCACAACTGGGAGAGGCACTAAAGGTGCCACATTCTTGGAACCAACCTTACCAGAAGTCTGGCAGGTATGGCAGCTCTTACAATATCTATCTACTTCAGCCCCCATCTTTGGCCAATAAAAGTAGAGTGAGAGCCTTTCCTTGGTCTTCTTGAAACTCAAGTGGCCAGCCAAAGGTATCTCATGGGCTAGTTGTAAGAACTGTTGTCTGTTTTCTTGTGGGACTACAAGGCGTTTGTAGTCTCCAGGTTCAGACTCAGTGGGTTCACTGTAGAAGAGGCCATCTTCCCAGTGCAACCTATACTTCCCAGGCTCTTGCCCATCAGCTTGAGAAGCTGCCTGGTGGCGGAGACCCTCCAGAGTTGGACATTCTCTTTGCCCCTTACGAAAAGCTGCCCTGCTAGGCCCACCTTCTGCCAGTAAAGACTGCAGCTCAGGATGGTCCTCAGGGTCCAAATCTCCAATAAGGTTGGGGCCTCCTTCTAGCTCTTCCTCAGAGTCTAGCTCAACCACACAGGGTTGTACCTCCCTCTCAGCCTCAGCTGGAGGTGGAGTTACAGGTGTAACTTTGGACAACCTAGGGGAAGTCCTTGTTGGAAGCACTGGAGTGCTTGCTGCTGGCTTTTTCCTAGGAGTCTTGGGTTGCCCCTTTGCTCCTGATCTGGTAGTTACTGCAGTAAGTTGCTCCAGTGGTAGAGGAGTGATTTCTGTCATCATCTCCTGAGATAACCCTCTCAGGGTTTTCTCCCTTGCAGGTTTTGTGAGTTCCTGAAACCTTTTGCTAGGAGGTCTGGGGGTATGAGATACAACTCCAAGAGCTTTGAGGTCATTACCCAACAGAACCCTACCTGGCACTTCACATTGTACACTGACAGGTATTTTTACAGCCATATCATTACATTGGATGAGAACTGGTAACTGGGGACACATCTGCACAGGCCCACCAGCTAACTTGGTGAGGCATTTGGGTGCCTTAGCAACATCCTCTGCCTTGAAAAATGATTCATCCACCACAGTTATGCTGGCTCCAGTGTCCCTAATGGCAGGAGTCTCCTGACCATTCACCTGGACACTGTCCTTATAATACTCTTTAGTATTATCTGGGATAGAGTTATAGACATCTAAATTCTGTTGCTCCCACAACCCCAGAGAGACTAAAGAAACACTAGCTGAGACTCCAGTGGGTTCATCAGCTAGTAATAGAAAGTTTCCACTTGCCATAGGTACTTCCTCTTCTGGAGCGAAGGCTAAGGAGGCAAGCTGGACCCCTGAAGGTTTACCCTTACATCTGGGATCTCCTTTCACATGGTCAGTAGCCTTACAAACAAAGCATGAGCCAAAGGCTCGCTGGAATGGAGGCTTGTTCTGACCTCCTTCTGGTCTGGGACCAGAAGGTACACTAGCCTGATTTGGTTTCCCTTGTGGCTTACCCTTATAGTTTTGTTTGGGGCCCTCTTTGGAATTTGTAGTATTAGAATTCTCTTTGGAGTCCTTCTTAGACTGTTTTTCCCCATCCTTCTTCTGAGTTACCCCAGAATCCTTGTGAGTGGCCCTGTTGGCAACCCACAAGTCAGCAGCCTTAGCTAGTTTCCGGGAATCCAATTCCCTGGAATCAGCCAAGTGTTGTCTGAGCTCAGGAGAGCAGGCATCATAAATAGTCTCCAACATAAACAAATTCTTCATACCTTCATAAGTGTTCACCTTGTAACCCTTAATCCATCCCTCTAAGTTTTTCAAACATTCATTCACCCAGGTAGCCCAAGGGGTACCATCATGCTTTTTGAGGCTCCTAAACCTCTTAAGATACTGGGAAGGGGTCTTCCCAAACCTAGCTATCAAAGCTAGTTTCACACATTCATAGTCCTTCCTATCCTCCTCCCCCATCTCCATTACCACATCAGTTGCAACCGGGGGAAGCCTAGAGAACAACCAGGTGAGTAAGTCATTTCCTGTGATGTTCTGGAGCCCATGATTATATTCAAACAGAGACAACCAATCCAACACATCCAACTTAGGCTCATACATACCAACCAATTCTTTAGGCATCCGGGGTCTTTTAGGACTGGAACTTCTAGAGGAGCCAGAGAGAGAAACATTCTCAACAGATAATTTCTTCATTTCTAAGTCATACTTGAGCTCCATTTCCCTTAGCCTTAGTTCTTTGTCAGTTTGAGCATTAAGTTTCTTATACTCCAATTCTAGCTTCATTTTCTCCAGTTCAAAGTACTGAGGACTAAATGTGGGACCTGGTAAAGGTCCAGTAGGCACAGCAGGTAGAGCAGGCAGAGGCCTAGGGGGGACAGTTACAACAGCCTCACCCTCCTCTTCTGACTCTTCCTCAGAATCATCAACATTTTGCTCCATGTTAACTTCAACACTGTCATCTACAGTTGCTGGAGTGGTAGGTTCCTCTGAACCATCACCCAGACTTTGGTTAGCTAACAATCTTTCAATCAGCTCCATTTTCTTGCCCTTAGTCAGGAGATCCTTATGTTTACAGAGCACTCTTAAACAATCAGCAGTTTTGGCTGCAAGGGACTCTTGACTATAGCTTTCTATAACTGACATGTTAGAGGTTTTACTTTTTCAGTGCTAAGCTTTGTGGTTAGTTGCACTAAGGTATCTAAAGCACAATAAAATGTATACTCAATACAAATCCCACCGCTGTACACCAGTGTTAGGCAGAAACCTGTGCAGTTCCCTTGGGGAACACTGCAAAAGATTTAAGACTACAGGTAGAGCAGTAAACCCCTTTGGTAGCAGTCTGTACCACCCAGATTTACCTGGTAGCTGTGGCTGAGCAGTCAGACTTCTCTCAAGAAGAGTTAGGCAGTATGTAAAGTATACACAATATGTACCAAAACACAATAGCACAAGCAAACACTGACCAGAGCTTGGTTTCAAAAGTATATAGTTATTTATTTAAAATACACATAAGTTAAAAACACTCTAGCAAAAATATAGTAAAAGCACTTCAACACAGTTATACTGAAAGTAAATTCAATCCTTTCTCCTATCTAGACAACTCTAGGTTAACACCACTTAATTAAAACAGAGGTGAGTGCTTAACGTTAGATGACACTCTAGTAGTTTCCAAGAAAGGGAGAGAAAAAGCAGAAATAGGTTAGACACACCACTCTAAGGTCCAGAACACTTGCAATAGGCTTAAAGAAGAATAAAGTCACAGGTGAGCAAAAGTCACTAGGCAGGGCCCACTCTTAGAGTAGCCGGAGCGAAAATGTGCCCAAGATCACACTGTTAGTTAGAGATTCAAAGTCTTGCAAGGAGTCAAAAAGAGTTTAGAGTGGCTCAGAAAGTTTAGCCAAAGTGTCCCAGGCACTCCCAGGTTCGAAAGCCGGGGACTAAATCTACCCCGTACAGTCGGTAGCAAGGGAAGCCAGGCGGAACACAGTACCTTAAGCGGAAAGGATCCTCCAGCGGGGGCAGTTGTTCCAGGCAGCGACAGCAAGGCTCGACGTCGGTCAGGGGAGAAGAATATCTCGCTGAAGAGCAGAAGAGAAAGGTCGTAGCACTGCCCGGGAAGAAACCAGCCGCGGAGTCCTCCGGTTAAAGGGTTGGTACCGACTTTCGCGGTATGGGGGTAAAGTGTGGTATTCCGGATGCCGGGGTGCTTGGCACAGGCAAGGCGGCCACGAGATACCTCAAAAGAACGGAAAGAAGGCGAAAACTGGTTGTCCCCACCAGTCAAGGGAAGGAGCCACTCCGTTAAGAGTTCTCCTCGGTCGTCGGGAAAAAGTGGTGAGACGGTTCAGCAGGGCTCCACCGGGTGGTGTCGTCGAAGCAGGTCGGCTCAGCTCTTCCCTCGTCGGATTCTTGGTCCTGTGGCGACTTCTGAAGTCCCAGTCCCCAAAGCCCTGCTTTTATGCAGCAAACCCCCATTCACCCAGCCTAGCTGTCACTCAAACATGCTAAGTGGTGAGCCGGGCGGCTCACCACTTGGGCCAATCAGGACGGAGTGCGACTTGAGTTACCAAGGTAACTCAGTCCAGGGTGCCTAAATCCCCCTCCACCCCTCCTAAGTACCCCAGACAGAGTGGCACCACTTTGGAGGGCTTCTGTGGAGAAGCCCGCCAAAAGTGGAACAAAGGGCTCCACTTTGGGTCAGAGTTACAGAGGCGAACGCCAACGCCATTTTAGAATCAAGTTTTGGCAAAAAGTCCCAACCGGAGTTATAAAAATAAATATATAAACCGGCGGTATGTTTAAGGCTACCGTAAATAAATAATTAAATGTGTTAGCCTAAAACAATGGGAAATCCCATAGGGAAATATTCGCGGTCGAATATAAAAAGTAGTTTCCACTGCCACCAGCCAAAACTCGATCAGGGGGGACGGAGACGTGCCCCCTCGACTAACAGACCCTGGGGCAATCGAATTGCCCCAGCCAGTACGTCCACAATATGATGGTTTGTACTGGTTCTGTTCAGGATTCAAGACTAGCAAAGTCTTTGGTGACTTTACATGCCCTGGGAGACAGTAGTCAGTCCCAGGGTATGGAGTCTATGTTGGGGAGTCCCTAGGACACCCCTGGGTCACGGCACAGAGGGTGCTGTGTGACCCACATCACAAAAATACATGAGGCCCTATGGAGTAAAAGACCCCATAGCCCATTCAACACAAGGTTTAACCAAGAAAACACACTTCAACATGTCCAAGAGTGAGGGTAAAAGAGTCTCACTCTTGGCAGGAGAAAAAAATTAAACCCCAGAAATCCAGCAAAGCTGCTGGGGGACTCACTAGGTAGGGAAATTCAGCCTAAACAGAGAATTCTCCCTAACAAGGCCTAAGAACCTCTCGTTGAGGCCCTTCCCGGTTTCCACCAGATCCTCCTCAGAGGCTGATTCTGAGTCTGTAATGGCACTCCCCCTCTTTTTCCACCGGGGACTTCACGGGGGTATTAACGATGGGCTGGAAAGAGGATTCCCTCCGCGGTGGCAGGGATACTCTGGGCCCAGAGGCCGTTTCCACTGGCGTAGTCTCAGCCGGCTTAGCCAGGGTCGCAGCGACCACTTCGATAGAGGCCTTTGCCGGCTGGATCAAAGCCCTCACCACCTTTGGTGCGTCCTGGGCCTTCGCCTTGGGGGGGGGGTCAGCGCCTCGCTCCCCTTCGGGTCCCTTCGAGATCGACCGGGGCCGCTCCAGCAGCTTACCCGGGTTCTCGGACTTCCTCTTCCCCGAACCAGAGCGCTGGCTCGTGGTTGAACGTGCCGGGGAAGTCACGCCCTGCCTGGCAGCCGAAGAGCCTGACCTTTCGGCGCTCCCAGTGCCCGCGGTGCTTGGCCTTCTGTTGGGCCCCCGTCGCCGGGGCGCCCTCATAAGACTTAGAAGCCCGCTCAGACTTTTTCTTCGCCTTCTCACCTGCTGTGCCCTTCTCCAGCCAGGCGGCGAGGCGGGAACGACGATCTTGTTTGGTCTGTTCCGAAAGGTTCTTGCAGAACGCACAGTCCTTCTCCACGTGCGTCTTGTCCTCATGAAGGCAGTAGAGACATCGCGAATGCTCGTCCTCCTTGAAAACATTTTGTAATCCGCATCCAGGGCAGTACCTGAACAGCTTGGATCCGGGTGTCGAGCTTCCCTTGTCCTGGGCCATGTCCGTTGAGGTAGGCCGCAGATCTTCCGGAATCCTCCAAGAAGCGTAAACTCGATGAAAACTTCACCCTTGAGGGGCGTAGAAGAATTCCAAAACGGGTCCCCGTTATCGGAAGTAGAAACGGAGGAGCTTGAGGCTCGATTAAACCGAAAAAATGAGAAAATCTCCCGAAAAAGCGCGAAACGCAGTAAAAACTCGAGAGCAAAAGCACGAGGACTCCCAACACTTGAACGTGCGATAAAAATCCGAGGATGGCTGCCAGAGGCGGAGCTGAGGGAGAGGGCAGTCATTGGCTGGGGGCAGTATGACCCAGAGATCAGTGATTGGTTACTACTAAGAAAGACAGATCAGAAACGAAACTGATACTGATTTTTTCTTTACCGAGGATTCCCAGCCTGACGACGGGGAATATTCATGAGCATGTGAATCCATGCCAGACCCCATGCTGGAGAACAGCTCTTCTGAGGCTGATGCAAACCAGGCTGTGGGAGTTGGAAGGCCAATGGGCAGATCAACAATTGAGAGGATCAAGAATAAACCAGACGGGGCGTGGCCAGCGAGAGCGCGATGAAGATGTGAATCTTTGGCGCTCCCGTGGCTGCCTGAAACATCCTGCAAAATCCTGCCTTATGGCTCGTGTAAAAGCAAAATAAAGATAACTCCGGGCGGCGGAACCTCGGAGGAACACCCGGCGGAGAACAGAGCTAAGTTTGCAAAGGGAAACACGAGATATCGGGGTTGGAAATTTCACCCGGGAACCTCCCGAACAAGATGGCCGCCACCACCAAGACCCGCTGAAACGTGACGGGGATTAGCGAATGCAGCCCACGAGCCCCGACAGCTGAACGCAGCAGCCGCGCCTAGCATCCCAGGGCGATCTGAGGGCGCGCCGCCACCGAATCCTGTCATCTGTTCCCGGTACGGCTGGGGCGGGGAAGACCAGAGTGAGCGAGTCCCCCGGCCTGCAACATCGTCTGGGTCCGCGTGGTGCGGCCAGGGGACAGGGTGTGGACGGCTCCAACCCCTCACCCCCGGAGATGGAGAGCGGATCCCTTTGGAACTCGAAACAGGCGGCAATAGCCCGGAATCCTGAACCCCGGAACTAAAGCGAACAGCCACGCGGGACCTGCCATTTCGAATACGGGGCGCCCATAGGGAGTGCCCCTGGGGGAACCAAAACGTATACGCAATACAGGCAGAAGTACAACGACATGTCCAGTGCGCAAAATAAGCCAATCCTGTCGAATGGGGCCCCCTCTACGAGCACTGACAGATACACGAGGCCCTACGCAAAGCAACACCATGGGCAAAGAAAAGAGCAGAAAGACCTCGACACAAAGCACAATGGACCAATACGCCACAAGCACATGCACTGTACAGGGCACTGAGGACCAGGGAGTGTTCCCCCCCCCCTCCGCCGGACGAGACCCTCTCGCTCAAGGATGTGATGGCCGCCATCGCCAGCTTGCGCTCCTCGGTGGAGCAAAATATGGAGCCATCCCTACCGAGGTCTCATTCCTCGGCCATGATCTCCACAAACTGTCATCCCGAACTGGGGAGGCGGAACAACGTATCTCCGGTGTGGAGGATGGCCTCGGTGGTGTACACCAACAACTGGCGCAAGCATTAACTAGATTGAAAACCCTGGAGGCCCGCGTGGACGAGGGTGAATGCAGGTCCCGCCGCAACAACATCCACATCCTGGGACTGCCGGAATGTGGAGAGGGACCCAGCATGGACATTTTTCTGGAGGAATGGATGGCAGACCTGTACGCGCCAAAGACTCTCTCGAAATTTTTCTCGGTGGAACGTGCACACCGCATACCCGCAGGCCGCCCGACCCCGGGTGCAACCCCAAGGACAATCATAGCAAGGCTGCTCAATTATCGAGACAGGGACGCCATCTTACAAATGGCCCGAACCAAAGGGACAATGACATAACAGAGCCAGAATTACCTTCTATCCAGATTATACCCGCGAGGTCCAGAAAGCCAGACAATCCTTCGAGCAACTTAAAAGGAAGCTCCACTCCATGAACGGCCCATTTAAAAATCCAGTACGAAGGTAAAAGCGTCCACTTCACCGATCCACAGGAAGCCTGGAAATGGGCCGAGACCCAAATTGTAGGGGACTAGATCGCACCCGTTCAAAACCGTAGAGGTAGATCAAGACCCCGACCGCGGGGAGAGGGATCCGCCCAACGACCCATACCGGAGATCCCAGCGGACCCGGACGGAGATCGCAATCCTTGACAAGGTCCCTTGAACTGCCATGTTGGCCAGAGAGGGGAACTCAAGGTACCATCAGTACCCTCAACGACCGATCCCTTTCTTGGCAACCATTTGCAATGCAACACCCCTCCCGGGTCATCACCGGAGATGGGAAGCTGTCGCTCCCACACATCTGATCAGAGAGCCACGCGCTGCCATCGCTAACACACCATGCCATTGGCGGACACCACGCCTCTGATCCGAGTTACCAGACCCGCAAGCGAGTAGTAAGTTGGTGGGAAGGTGGCCACAGTTCACATTAAGTTAATCTGGCGACACTGTTTTGAGCGCCAGTAGAGTTTGGGCGACAGATACTTCATGTTGGGGAGGAGTATGGGGAGGGGGGGGAAGGGATACAGTTCTACGTTAGTTCCTTTCCGGGAAATCACACTATGTCCACACTGATCAAGATGCCACCGAACACACCACATCCGATGCCAACGTCTCCACCTCACACACCGCCACATCTCCACGGCCATAAACGCACCAGGCACCCATCTGGCACAACACTCCAGATCATTAGACAACAATGACCACACAGCGCCAAGATGATCCCACTTATGGAAACGCACTAGACCCAACGACATCCCACGAATGCCACAGGTCACTCAAAATCATTGCTTGGAACGTAAACGGCATGCGCTCAAGTATCAAATGCCGATTAGTCACGTAATTCCTTAACAGACGCTCTCCCGACATAGCCCTCCTTACCGAGACCCACTTAGCAGGTTCAACCTGCCAGCTCTTTCGCAGAACTAATTACCGACTAGCATACCATGCAGGCTACACGATGGGCTCCCGGGGAGCCCTGATCCTTTTACATAAGCGACTCCCGTTTGATCTATCTGCTGTGGTACAGGACCCCTCAGGCCGTTTTGTGATGATCCGGGGCACGCTGAGGGGAGAGAGTGGCCATTCTAGCGATATATTCCCTGCCGGGGTTGGGGGGGGGGGGGGGGTCTCCTGAGGGAGGTGACGGCCCTGATGGCACAACAGCAAGCAGAGGTGTGGATGGTGGGGGGGGGGGGAGATTTTAACGATGTTATGTGCAACACACTTGACCGGACCCACATCCGCAGCCAGAACCCGGACCGTCCCACGCGGCTGGCGACCTTCGCATCAGCGCTTGGTCTGAGTGATGTGTGGAGAGGACTCCACCCTACAGACCAGGGATTCTCCTTCCACTCGGGGGTCCATGCATCCTTATCCAGGTTGGATTACCTCTTCCTCCCGGCCCCAGAAGCATATAGGGTTATATCGGCAGATTTCCATCCACGGGGCATATCAGAAAACTCTTCCCTGGAGGTGACGCTCCGTACGGATCGTCCCTTGCCCCCCAAAGCATGGCGGCTAAATGGTTACTACCTGGGCCACCCCGAGTTCGCGGAGCACATCACGGACAAATCCAATGAATTCTTTGAGACCAATACAGGCTCGGTAGAGGACCCTGAGATATTATGGGAGGCACATAAGACAGTGCTTAGAGGGGAAAGGACAGCCTGGATCTGTAACCAAAAGAGGGAACATCATAGGAGCGTGACGGAGGAGGAAGTAAAGAAATGGGAAGCCAGATATATATCCTACGCTTCCCCGGAAACGCACCACTCCCTCCTAAAGGGTAGAGCATCACTCCATAACACGGCGCTTGATAACGCACGGCAGGCACACTGGGAATCAAAGACGAGAATTTATGAGCACAGGGACAAAGCCGGCAAACTATTGGCATGGCTGGAAAGACGGGAGGAGGGGTATAGACATGTCAGACAGATCACTGAAGGCCCGAACGGGCCGGCCCAAACAGACCCAGAAATAGCGGAGGCCTTTGCCAAATTCTACAGTACGCTTTACGTCACCCCAACAGTCCCCACAGACGCTTTCCTCCTGGATGAGATCGTGCTTCCGCAATTATCGGAATCGCAGAAAACTAATTTAGACAGGGAATTAGATGAAACCGAAACAGGGGAAGCCATGACAGCTACAATCTGGGAAGACACCTGGCCCAAACGGCTTCCCGGCCGAGACCTGGAAGAAATTGGGTAGCAATAAGATGGCCGCCCCTCCTCCGGGATCTATTCCTCGCCGCTAAAGAACAGGGCAGCCTCTCACCGGATCTACGGACGGCCAACATAGTGGTCATTCCCAAAAAAGGCAAACCCCCCGATCAGTGCACATCGTATAGACCAATATCGCTTCTCAACAGCGAAACAAAAGTCCTCGCCAAAGCACTGGCCAACCGGCTCCAAGGGGTTATATCACTGGTCCATCAAGATCAATGCGGCTTCATGCCGCAAAGATCGACCAGAATGAACCTACACCGATTACACCTGCTTTTGGAAGAGGCCCCGACCCTAAACACTCCACTCGCACTCCTCGCAATAGATTTCGAGAAAGCGTTTGATTCGGTGGTGTGGGCTAGCCTCTGGGCAACAATGAGGCGCATGGGCTTCGGCAAAACATTCCTTAGCTGGATTCAACTCCTATACGAAACCCCACTAGCTACAGTTAGGGTGAACGGCTGGACCTCCGGGACCTTCCCGCTGGGCAGAGGCACCCGGCAGGGCTGTCCTCTGTCTCCCCTCCACTTTGCCCTAGCAATCGAACCACTGGCCTGATGGCTCCGACAGGTCGCCATGTGGTCCCGATTCCGTTGGCCAAATGGACGGGAGGATAAGCTTTCCCTTTATGCAGACGATCAATTACTCTACCCGAGTAACCCAGACCAAGCATGCCCAATCATAACACAAATGTTAAAGACCTATGGAGACTTCAGTGGCCTTAGAGTAAACTGGGGGAAATCAGTTCTCTTCCTAGTAAAAGGGGATGATTCGACAATCCCCCGGGACTCCCCATACCGAATACAAAGAAGGTTTCCGCTATCTGGGCATATGGGTCTCCGGGGTTCTCTCAGACTATGTGCGCCACAACCTGCACCCACTGACGGCCTGCTTCGCGGGGGATGTGCGACACTGGATGCACCTCCCCCTCATGGGGAGGGCGGCACTTTTCAAAATGATGGCACGGTTCCTCTACGTACTGCAGAACGCCCCACTGGCCATACCAAACTCGGAATTTGTCCCGGTGGAACGCCTCTTCAGGGAATTGATATGGAAGGGAGGGCAACCTCGAATCGCGGTGTTCATGCTGCAGCAATCAATCTGGGAGGGGGGTATTGGTGTCCCACACCTGAAGTCCTACTACTGGGCCAGTCAACTAAACATTGTCAACAACCTCCTCCATGGGGACCGTGACCTACCACACATCAGAGCAGAACTACCTTTCAGGCAAGATGCCCCACCACTCGAAACGATGTATCAACACCTATCCAGACCCCCCGCACAGACAATGTCCTCTCACATCGCAATTGTCTGGCAGCAGGCACACAAGCACATAGGCTGGGGGAGCAAGATTACCATGGCACAACCACTATGGAATAACCGCATGCTGACGGAAGTGGGGAAGCTGCCCGCCTGGACCCGGTGGGTGATGGCCGGAATAACCACGATAGGAAATATCTTAACAGAGGGCTCTATTTTTTCGTTTAAAATGCTCAAGCAGGAATATGGTATTTCGGCAGCAGAACACCATTACACACAATTATCACACACACTTAGTGGCCACAGGCAAGCACTTGCTGACGCCCCAGACTACACACCCCTGGAACGCAACTTAGTTCCACAACATATCCCCACCAAGGTGACCACCACCCTATACAAAGCTATTAACGCATTCGCTACTGCAGAGCTGACCAGCCTCAAAGCCAGATGGGAAAGGGATGTCGGGGACATTGAGCCTGAGGACTGGATCCAGGTTCTCATGCATCCACGTGAAATCTCTATAGACTCCAGAATAAACTGGTACAGCTAAAGATACTACATAGGGTATACTACCCCCGAGTGGCCCTTTTTGGTTCGGGAAGGGCAACGGATCCAAACTGTTTGAAATGCAGAGGGGAAGAGGGCACCTTCATCCCTCTCCTTTGGGACTGCCCTAAAATCAAGACATTCTGGACACAATGCTTACAAATTTTGGCAAGAGCACTGGGCCGCACGATAGAACTGCGACCCGCAATAATGTTACGGGCGGCCCTAGATGAGAACATCTCAAACAAATGGGAGGGCATTCTTCTCTCCACAGCAATGGGCCTGATAAAACGTGACATTGCGCAGAAATGGGGAGCCCCGGAGTGCCCGACAGCGGCGCAGTGGGCCAACGAAATGGACATCTGCGCGGCGAAAGAACTCAGAATTTATACAGCACATGGATGCCCGGCAAAGGCCAGAAAAATCTGGGGAAAATGGGAAGAACGTGTGACCTGAGATCGCTCTGAGGGATGGGAGAGCAGGAAGCGCAGGAGCACAACATGGACATGGCAAAGAACTTATTGCTGGACAGGTGATGTACAGAGTGGCAAGAGACGAACAGATCGACGAACGACCCGGCAAAGGGAGACGGAGGGTGGGGGGAAACAGTTGGTATGTTGTATGAATGTTCAAAAACTTTCAATAAAATATGTTATTAAAAAAAAAAAAAGAATAAGCCAGGCAAGATTTCCAAGCTTTTGGGAAGCCGTGAGTATTCGCAAATCAGAGCCTTCCAGGTGCCAGAAAAACAGCCCGCAACCCTGCCGGGTGAACAGCAGAGTTGGGGAGGAACAGAGGAAGCGTTGGTAACAGCCTTGAATTGCGAGGAAAAGATAAACGCAAGTCATTTACCACAACCGGTGAGTTATCGAGCGCAACAAAATTCTGGTTGATGGTAAAGAGAAAGTGACTAATTTGAAAAGGTTGTGCGTGTGCCAATAGAAATGTGAATGAAGAGGACAATTGTTAAAGGGAAAGGAAACAAACTAGCAGAGTGGTCCTGCGCAAGGGAGGAGCACATTTGAAAGTCCCTGTGAATAATGTTATGAACTTTGTATGAATTGGGAAAGATGCTAAGAGGGCAAAAGTCGAATATAAGAACTTTGCAAAAGGCTAAGAAGGCAAGTGAAAGAGAATACGAACTACAAGTACAAAGAGGCATAGTGCTGCAAGAAAAGATTGTGAATTGAAGGAATGTGGAAAGAGGTCGAAGTGGTCATGCAGAGGTCTATGTAAATTCCTTGCAGTTTCGAAAGTCTTCAACAGTGAAAGATATTTTCGATAAAATGTGGAGAAGGGAACCCCCATGAAAAGACAGGCTCGAGCCCGGCAGAGGGAAGCCTGTGCAGCACTGTGAGAAATTGAAAGCAAATTAACCAAGTATTAATGGCAAGGCAGTTGAAGCCTAAGGAGGTGATTGAACTACCAAGACTTAAAAGCCTGAGATTGAACTGTTGAACTGTACCAGTAAGCAAAAGTGTGCAAGACTGATACAAATATGCCGTCCACCTATCCTTGGTTTAGAGACTCTCTAGACCTCGTGGGATTGAACCTAGAATAGGGAGTTGGTTCTGAAGCCATTCTGACATTTATTTTGGACACACTATTTTTCCTTTTCGTATTCCCTTACCACATTTGTTATCTTGAGAAGGAGGGAACGGTTAGGTTTAGGTTTTCTTAGAATAGGACTTTTTATTTTGACCAGACTGACTTGGATTTATTTATAATTTAATGGTTGAGATTACTCCCATTGCAGAGTTAGGGCAAGTTCGGAGTTTAACAATTATAACCAAATTCATAAAGGTTTTCAGACTTGTATCCATTGTGTCTGTCTACGGCTTGATACCATGGCTTCCTCACAGGTAGATGGTTATCCTTTCTCATCCTGTTCTATCAGGTAGTTATGTGAGATTCTGAAAGGTATTACTGTGATAATCTCCTTTTTGTCTGGGCTTATAGTTAGAAAATCTTTAATGTTATGTTACTTGGCATTTATATAGCGCCTTATGTGTCATTGGTATGACCTCAAGGCGCTGGTGGGCTGAACGCCCTCAGGAACCGCAGTTCAAGTCAGTAGAGAGAGAGAGTCGTATAGTGCATGGACACCGGATATGTATGCAGCTGGTGCGGTTTTTGCTTGATAGCTGCTTCTTAGCGGTATGTGTGGTGCTGAGGAAATCAGTTGCATGTGTTCAGTCTGGAGGGTTGACACCCAGACTGTGTTTTGGCTGCGTTAGACCTGAGGAGACGCCCAAGCTAGCCGGAATGTGCTCACAGAGGGGCATACATAGCGGCATGCGTATATGAAGCGATGGGATGGATAGGGTAGACAAGTGTTAGGGAGAATTCTCATAAATGGCTGATTTCCCTTACCTAAAGAAAGAGTCCCTCAGCAGCTTTGCTGGATTTCTAGGATTTATTTTTTCCACCAGGTAAGAGTGTGAGCCTTTTTCCTACTCTTACATGTGTTTTGCCATGTGCGTTTTACCATTTTGTGTGTTCTTGGGCTCTGGAGCCTCACCTACTCCATGAGCACCACTTTTGTGTGTGTTACACAGCACCTTCAGTGCAGTGGCACAGGGTTGTCTTTTAGACATCTCACTGACTCCATTTTTCTGGGGCTGACTACTGTCCCTCAGAAACATTTAAAGTTGCCATTAACTTTATATAGTCACTTTAAACCACAGACCCAGTACACCCCATCTTACATGCAGTATTGGAAAGGGTTAACTCTCATCCCTTTTTGTCTGTGTCTCTTGGAGCTTTGGTTCGCTCCCTTTACATTAAGACTTGGCTGGTGGCAGTGGTAATTACCCTAACTTTTCTACCCCGATTATCTTATATAAACTTGGTAATGTTTTATGCTATTATATTAGCCTCGAACATAAACCCGCTTGACCAAATACATTTTATTTTGGTTCCGGCTGGGTTTATTCGCCATTTCTTCTTGTTAAAGTCTTTCTCGTGTTTTTCTCTGCACACCAAACCAGGGATGATTCCTTTGTTTGCTGTCTTTTCGTGGACTTCTGCACAGAAGCCCTCCTTAAGGTGCCTGAAAGTCTAGGTAGACAGGATGTGAGGGAGGGGTCTTCAGACCCCTGCCATGGGTTCCCTTGGTAACCCAAGTCGCACTCCTGTTTGATTGGCTAAGGGGGCTGTCCTTGCCAGGACAGCCACCCTGCTGTGTGATTGATAGCCAGGCTGTATGAATGGGGGAAAACTATAAAAAGCAGGTCTCTGGGACTGAAAAGGCAGAGTCACCACTGGAACGAAAGAACCAACGAGGAACTGAAAGAAGAGGACCCCTACAACGATTGAACCGCCCGGTGAAACCCTGCTGCAGGTCCGAATCTTCAGAATCCGATGACAGAGACGATCCTCCAGGAAACTTCTTCCCTTGAGCTGGTGGGACCAACCAGTTCACCCAAACTACAAGCCAGGACCCCTCCTCTGGTCTAATTCGCTGTAGGGAGCTACAGTGGGCTGGATAGCCAGTAAGGTCAGACCCTGCTTGGGTTTTAAGGTGCGCACCTATTATTCGTCGTTTTGCTCTGCTGCTGGTTTCTTCCCTGGGTGGCGCAGGACCCTCCAGTCTTCCTACTTCGTGTCAGTCCTACAGTCGCTTCAGGAACCGTGAGCCTGCAGGAACCACCAGGAACGTCCACCTCAGCTACATCTTCATCTCCGTTTCAAGGTACTGTGCAAATCTGGTTGCTCGTTTCGTTCAACCACGGTAAAAGTGGTTTAAATAATTTGCCAATCCGAGGGCTTGTCCTTCTCTTCTCTTTGAACTAACTTTTCTACCAACCAACCTCGTCCGGAATCTGTGCCACGAACTTTACCGCAAACTACCCTGAACTGTGTGATCTTGAGCAAAAGACTGTTGACCCATTGACTTTGGCCCTAAGCCTTTTCTAGCTGATCTCCTCACTGAAGTTCCTCTTGTTCAATTGCCCCGAGTACTGACCTGTTGGTTTGCCCAATTTCTAATAACTTTGTCTTTCCCTCCCTTTTAAATTGCTGTAGTGCCATTTTGCTCCCACTTCATTTTGTGAGCTTAACTTGTCTGGAATTTAAGGGAAGTGGTGTGGTGCATTTATGATTGTGATTTTTAACTTGCCTATAGTAGTGAAATGTTATACAACTGTTGAGTAAATAAATATATATTCTTTTACTTAGAAACCTTGAGTCAGTGTTTGCCTTAATCATAGTAATTGCTGTCCTTTGTGTAACTATTTGATACTGCTCACTTACTCTTAAGATAAATCTGGCTGCTCTGCTACTGCTACCACTTTAACTGTGTAGTACAGGCTTTTACCAAAGGTGAAATTGTACTGTCACTTGTAGTCTTAATTGTGTGTGGTGTTCCCAAGGGGCACTGCATATAATTCTGCCTAACAACATGCGATAAAGATAACATGGGGATACGGGTACAGGGCATATATACCATCAGTCGGAGAATCAAATCGGCAGCAGCATCCCCATTGTTCGTGCCATCCGTAAGATCCGTGTCATCTGTAGGATCGACACCATCCGCAGCTTCTGCACCATTCGCAGTGTCTACCCCATCCGAAGCATCTACACCATCCGACGTGTCTGCGCCATCCATTACATTCACTCCCTCGGTTTCATCCACTCCCCCGTTACATGCGGTTCCATCCACTCCAAGTGCCATCCACTCCATCCGTTCCATCTACACCCTCTGATCTATCCGCACCATCCGATCCATTAGTTCTGTACACTCAGTCCGTACCATCCACTTCATATATTCCGTCCACTCCATCCATACCCTCTGATCTATACGCACCATCCGATCTATTCATTCTGTACACTTCACTCGTTCCATTCACTCCGTTCGTTCCATCCGTTCCGTCCACTCCATCCGTTCCGTCCACTCCATCCAATCTGTTCCATCCACTTAGTCCACTTCATCCGCTCCATTCAATCCATTCCATCCGCTCAATCCACTTCATCTGTTCCGTCCACTTCATCTGTTCAGTCCATACCCGCTGATCTAGCCGCACCATCGTTCTATTCGTTCTGTACATTCCACTCCATCCGTTTCAACCAATTCATCCACCCGTTCCATCTGTTCTATCCATCAATTTCATCCATCCGTGCCATCCGTTTTATCCGATCCATCCGCGCCATCAGATCCATCTACGCTGTTCGTTCCGTCCACGCCATTCGATCATTCTACTCAGTCTGCTCCATCCGCACCAAACGATCCATCCACTCCATCCGATCCATCCACTCCATCAGATTCAATCCACGCCACATGATTCAATCCACGCCACATGATTCAATCCACGCCACATGATCCAATCCACGCCACATGACCCATCTACATTATTCGTTCCGTCCACTTCATCCGTTCCTTCACTTTCTCTATTCCATCTGTTCATTTCACTTCATCCACTCTATCAGTTCCATCTGCTCTATTAGTTCCATCCGTAATATACGCTCCATTCATTCTACTCTATCTGTTCTATCCATTCCGTTCCATCCATCTCACTTACTCTATCCGTTTCACTTGTTCTATCAGTTTTAGTTACATTATCCGCTTTAGTCTTTCTATCTGTTCGCTGTTGACTCCCTTTGCTCTTTTATTTTCTTTGTTCTAATAACCTTGGATTTCTGTTTATTGTGACTATTCCTTCATATGCTCCAAGCGTCGATTCGTTATGGGAAGAGCCACTTTCAGTAATTTGCGGAAAGACAGGTGGTCTTCGGTGAGTCGAATGTGGGGTAGAAGCGAGTTCCATGGAGTGGGGGCCAAGACTGAGAATGAGGATCCTCCTAACCTGACAGAGTTGGTGTTTGGTATCACTAAAAGGAGGGCAGAGCTTGATCTTAGAGTGCGAGGTGGGTGGAAGGGTTTAAGCTTGTCCTGTAGGTATAGAGAGCCAATTTTATGCACTGCTCGGTGGGAGATGCATAGGGTTTTGAAAGTCACCCTTTGTTCAACCGGGAGCCAGTGGACAGTTCTGAGAGCTGGAGAGGTATGGTCTCTTGGGCCAAGTGCTAGCAGCATTTTGGCTGCAGCGTTTTGTGCTCTTTGTAATTTAATAAGGTGGTATGCTCGGACCACAAGGTAGAGGGAGTTTGCATAGCCAAATCTCGACACTACAATAGATTGGACAGAGGCGAGTGTGTTGGGAAAGGAGAGGAATGGAAAGATGCATCTAAGAATTTTGAGGTGGTAGTGGCAGGAATAAGAGACGTTGATTTGGCAGGAGGGCGTTAGGGTCAGAGTCGAGAGTGCATCCAAGGTTTTTTACTGTGGTCGAGGTGGTGGGTGGATTGCCCATGGAGGTGGGCCATGGTAGAGGTTGGGGAGAAGCTCTGTGTTGCAGCACACCATGATTTCGGTTTTAGTGGGGTTTAGGAGGAGGTGGTTTATAGTCATCCAGCGATCAATGTCAAGGAGGCAGGCTGCAAGGTCGGGCTGACAGTTGGAGTTTGAGTTGAGGAGGTTTAGAATTATTTGGGTGTCATCGGCGTAGTTATAACACAGGATATTGTGCGGGCGGATAATTCCTGGGAGGGTGGACATATAGAGGTTGAAAAGGAGGGCTGATAGGCATGCTCCTTGTGGAACTCCGGTATTGACTGGCCGGGCGGCGGATGCGAAGGTGGAGAGGAGGGTTATTTGTTTTCTTTTTTTGAGGAAGGATGCTATCCTTCTGAGAGCGTTTCCACGGATTCCTAGGTCGAGAAGGATTGAGTGGTTGATTGTATCAAAGGCAGCAGCGAGGTCTAGTAGGATTAGTGCAGCGCATCCCGCAGAGTGAGCCGTGATCTTAAGATCGTCCCCGATTGAGGTCAGAGTGGTTTCGGTTCTGTGTCGTGGTCTGAAGCCCGATTCTGCAGGGTCTAGGAGATTGTTGGATTCGACAAAGGCATTTAGTTGGGAGTATGTTGTTCGATCGATGAGTTTAGCAAGGAACCTGGTGTTTGAGATGGGGCGGTAGTTTTTGGGTTTGAGGGAAGTTTTTTTAAAGAAAAGGTTTGATATGTGCAGTTTTGAAGTTGTCGGGAAAGATTCCTGAGGAGAGGGAGCCGTTTAGGATGGTTCTCACGTACTCTCCTGCGCAGGTGGATGAGAATATTTCTTTGAGGATTGAGTCGGGGCATGGGTCAAGGTGGGAGCCCTACGGTTTCCGGGCAGAGAGAAGGTTGAGCAATGAGTCTCTCGATATTGGACTGAATGAGTCGGAGGTGGGTTGGGTTGAGGTTGCTGTAGCAGGCAGGGGGGGGTAGGACTGGTAGGGCGGGTGGGTTCCTTGGCGGGGACAGGAGGGCCAGTTTGTTGTTGAGAGAATTCTTTCTGTCGAGAGCAGTGTTGTATAAGTGGGGAGAGAGTGAGTCGCAGAGTGACTGAGATGGGGTGGATTGGTGAATTCAGAGATGATTTTGTGGAGTTCCTTGCTGGGGTTTTCACAGTTGAAAATTCGAGAATTTTAGGGGACTTTTTTGGCTTTACAGATTTCGGCTTTGTAGTGGCGATGGTGCTGGGCCAGGGTGGATCTATTCAGGATGTTTTTATCTTTCCACCATTTGCGTTGGAGGGATTTATACAGTTGTTTATCCGTCTTCAGTTCTGGTGTAAACCATCTGGGATAAGAGCCACGTCGGACAGAGGATTGGCAGAGGGGGTGAGCAGGATTAATGAGATATGAGTTAAAGGAGTCGATGGTAAAGGGTTCATTACGTGGTATGGATGAGGGAGGAATTTGAAGCAGGGCATCGGCTATGTCAGGGAGGATCTTTAGCTTCTTCCAGCATTTGCGTTGATTGCAGGGTTCTCGGTCGGGAATGGGGAAGGGGCGGGCGAGCAAATGGAGAAAGGCACAATGTGGTGATCGGACCAGATGATTGGTATTGGGGTGCTGAGATGTATCTGGTCGTAGGACCTAAAGATGGCATCAAAGGTGTGTCCTTTAGAGCGAGTTGGGCCGTGCATGTGAAGGTGGAGGTTAAGCACATCTAGGCAGTCGACCAGTGAGTGGGTCATGGGGTTGGTGGGAATGTCGAGCCAGATATTGATGTCCCCTAAAAGAGTGAGAGCGGGATGGTTTATTTGGAAGATGGCTATCGAATCACAGAGGATGTTTGAGAATTGTCTGTCATAGCCAGGGGGTCTGTAGATGATTAGGAAGGAGTGGGAGAACGTTTGGTGCAGGGATACTTTGACGAGAAGCGATTCGCAGGAAGGGATGACTGTCTGGCAGTCGATGATTGAGGCAGAGAAGTGTGACCTGAAAACTATTACTACTCCTCCTCTGGCAGGGTGGTTGAGTGGGATGAGGGAGTAGTCCAGGGGGAAGGCTTCATGGGCAATAGGGGAAAGTCGTCAGAGAACCAGGTTTCTGTGATAAAGACCGAGTCTGGATTGTCTGAGGCGAGGAGGTCGAAGATGCTGTGTCTGTTTTTTGCTACAGATCGGGCATTAAAAAGGATGCATCTTACTTCGGAACAAGGGGATGATGTGGAGGTCGAAAGGGACGTGATGGGGAGGAGTGGGTGAGTGGCTGGGAGGGGTGGCGGTGGAGGGGAGTGAGCGGTATCTGGGAGGTGAAAGAGGAGGACCGGTCGATGATGGTTGGGAAGAGAAGGCAGGCGGAGGGGAGATGGGTATGGGGGGAATGGGGTTGGATGGGTGTGTGTAGGTGGTTGGTTGGGAAGATGGATTTGGGGATGGGGATTCAAGGGTGAAGAGCATGGGGTTAGGGGTTATAGGTGTGGTTGGTGAAAATTCAAGGGAGAGGGGTTGGAAGCAGGATGAGGGAGGGCAGGAGGGTGGTGATGGTGGAGGTTGAGATATTGAGGTGGTGGGACGAGGCAGGAGGGGCGAGGAGTAGTGGGAGAATGACAGAGACCAGGCCTGTTTTCTTTTTCCCTGGGTTTTTATTGCGGTTGGAGTGTGTGAAAGGGTAGGGGGTTCGGCGGGTGATGGAGATGCGCCCACTGTTCTAGCCAGGGCGAAACATGCAGTTTTTAGGGAGGGGAAGGGAGGAGGTTGGTGGGGGATTTTATAGGGGGGGTCGACGCAAGGAAAGGGCAGGGGGGAGGTGGGATGGGGCGGGTATGGGAGGATGGTTCACTGGTGGGGTAGGGGGTGCAGGCGTGCTGGGGGGGTGGGTGGGATTAACAGATGGAAGGGACAGGAGTCTTGGGATGATTGGCGTGCCATCGGGCTCCTGTGGCTTGAGGGTTGGATAGGGTGTGGGTGGGAGTGTGGTGGAGGGTGGGATGTTTGGGATGGGGTGCTCCTCTTGCTTGAGGGTTGGATAGAGGGTGGGGTAGCATGGTAGAGGGTGGGATGGTTTGGGATCGGAAGGGGTGGAATTAGGGGGAGGGGGGCGCACCAGAGTGAGGTTCTTACCCTGGATCTAGCTGGGCGGGATGGACTCATGTTGTAGCGGGGTAGAGCTAAGGCTTGGTCGTAATATCAAGATGGAGTTCGACACAGGGGATTCACTTGTTAATGGGGTGCACCCAATATCTCTCGATTCCTACGGCAGGTTGCACAATTCAATACATTAAAACTTTAGTGTGATCAGGGTATGTCAAATGTTGTTGGGCACACTTCTTAACTACAAGCTTCAATACAGTGGTTTTATGAGGGTACACCTAATGTTGGGTACACTTCCTAGATACGAGCTTCAACACAGTGGTGCTGGTTGGGCACACTTCCTAAATACAAGCTTCAACACAGTGGTGATAGTAGGCTACAACACAGAGGTGTTACTAGGGAACAGACAATGTTGTTGTACTTTCTAGATTTCAACTTTAACACAGTCAAGATATAAGACTCAATACAGTAACGCTATTAGGGCACTTTCAATGATGTTGGGCGCACTTTCAAGATTCAAATCGCAACACAGTCTAGATGCAGG
This sequence comes from Ambystoma mexicanum, assembly GCF_040938575.1. Classification (NCBI taxonomy): domain Eukaryota; kingdom Metazoa; phylum Chordata; class Amphibia; order Caudata; family Ambystomatidae; genus Ambystoma; species Ambystoma mexicanum. The sequence goes on from NC_090929.1 coordinate 1,487,983,179, forward strand.
ATTCGCTACAGTGACACTATTATGGCACACTCCGATACCTTCCCCATCTGAAATGGAATCATGGTCCCCATAAGTGGACAGGAATTCTGTGTTTTGGGGAGCCTCACTGTCCATCTCTGAAGGACAGGTATTCTTCAAAAAGGGTGGAGAATCTAAAGAGCTATGATGATCCCAGAAGGAGGACCTGATTTGGACTTTGGTGGCTAGGAGGGTTGGTTGAAATACCACTGCTGTTTCATCGCAGCTTCCACTCTTCTCAGAGGGCATAGGGGCGTCAAATGTTCCCCTGGACCATCTCACGGTCCTCCTTATGGGAAAAAATGGCACAAGAGGCCAGAAGATGGAAGGCAACCCCTATCCTATAGTCTTGGTGGACATGGGGTTCATACCTAGGGACGGGTGACTGAACCTTTTTCACCAGAACGAAATGTCTTCACCTTTCAATTTAGAGGAGTGCAGGGGTGCGGCCCTGGGAGCATGAGCTGCCCTGACTCCGCCCTCCGGCGCCACACCTCAGTCCCCATAGATGCATCGACAATAGATTAACATTGCCTAATAACACCAGTTTTATTAGGGGGGCTGGGAGGGGCGGGGGGGGAGGATGGTTGGACGTATGGAAGAAAGGGGACTAAGGAGAGAGTAGGAACAAGTTACTTACCTGTAACTGTTGTTCTCCAGCATGGGTCTGGCATGGATTCACATGCTCATGAATATTCCCCGTCGTCAGGCTGGGAATCCTCGGTAAAGAAAAAACCAGTATCAGTTTCGTTTCTGATCTGTCTTTCGTAGTAATAACCAATCACTGGTCTCTGCGTCATACTGACCACAGCCAATGACTGCCCTCTACCTAAGCACCGCCTCTGGCAGCCATCTTCAGATTTGGAAGCACGTGAAGTGGCAGTATGACCAAGTGAAGAGCCGCAGAGGGGTAGGCGGGAGGGTTCGCATGTGAATCCATGCCAGACCCATGCTGGAGAACAACAGTTACAGGTAAGTAACTTGTTCCTTCTCCAGCATGGGGTCTGGCATGGATTCACATGCTCATGAATAAAGAATACATAGCAGTACACACATGCACAACCACGGGAGGTGGCAAAGGCTCAACATTAAGCATCACATCAACTCAACATTAAGCATCTTACCTCCTCACCAGGCTCACCTCAGGCGAACAGGTTGCGCAGCACTGCTTGGCCGACCCTGGACTCCTCCCTGGAATCCCGGTCGACGCAGTAGAATTTCGTGAAGGTGTGCGTCGACCTCCACGTAGCAGCCCTGCATATGTCCAGCAGGGGCACACCAGATAGGAACGCCGTGGTAGCTGCGATCGCTCTGGTGGAATGGGCTCTCGGACGGCCAGGCAGCGGTCGGTTTGCCAACCGGTGACAGTACATGATACAGCCGGAGAGCCATCTGGAGATGGAAGCCTTCGAGAGAGCCTTCCCCTGATTGACAGGTCCAAAGTTCACAAAGAGTTGTGACGTCTTCCGAAAACCTTTCGTGCGGTCCACGTAGAACTTCAGCGCTCTAGCTACATCCAGCGAGTGCAAAGTCCTCTCGGCCGGCGACGAAGGCGACGGGAAGAACACAGGTAACACCAAGGGTTCGTTGAGATGAAAGTCCGACGGTACCTTGGGCATGAAGGAGGGGTGCGTCCTGAGCACTACCCTCGTGTCGTGGAAAGTCAAGTACGGGGCCTTGCAGGAAAGGGCCTGGATCTCTCCCACTCGTCGTGCGGAGGTGATGGCCACGAGAAAAGCTGTTTTCCACGATAGAAACTTCAACGGGGCCGAGTGCAGAGGCTCGAACGGAGGTCCCATGAGTTTGGTCAGTACCACGTTGAGCTCCCACGCCGGGGCCGGAGCCTTCACCGGCGGGAACGATCTGAACAGTCCCTTCATGAACTCTTTCACCAGACGATGAGACCACAAGGACGTCCGGCCCGTGGTTCTGGTGTATCGGGAGATCGCAGCAAGATGAATCTTGATGGACGCGTGTGCCAGACCAGCTTTGGCCAGCGTCAGCAGGTACGGCAGCACTTGGGGAGCCGTAATCCGTAGAGGGTTAATCTTCTGTGCGTGGCACCAGACAGAGAACCTCTTCCATTTGTGTCCGTAGCATTTAAGAGTCGAGGACGCCCTGGCCTTTGCAAGAACCTCTCTGCAATCGGCCGGTATGTCGTATCCTCCAAACTCTAGCGCTGCAGGAGCCAGGCCTGCAAGTTCAGCGACTTCGGGTCGTGGTGGAGGATGGCGCCTCCTTCCCTGGAGAGTAGATCCGCGTCCGCCGGCAGCTTGATTGGCGGGGACGCCGACAAGTCCAGAAGGTCCGGGAACCATATCTGCCTCGGCCACGCAGGTGCGACGAGGATCATCCTGCACCGTGACCTCTTGAGCTGGTTGACGAGCCGGATTAGCAGAGGCAAGGGAGGGAACGCGTAGAGGAACAGGCCCTCCCAGGGGAACGAGAAAGCATCGCCCATGCTCCTCGTCTGGGGAAACCTGCTGGCGAACCTCCGGCACTTGGTGTTCGTCGCCGTCGCGAACAGGTCGATCTGGGGTGTGCCCCACCGTCGGAAGAGGCGATCCACCAGATCCTGCCGTAGTCCCCACTCGTGGCACGAGCGCAGCTCCCTGCTGAGTGAGTCGGCGATGGTGTTTTTTATCCCTGCCAGATGAAACGGCACCAGAAGAATCCCTTGGGCGACGGCCCAATGCCACAGGTCCTGCGCCTCCTTGGACAGCGCTGGGGACCTGGTTCCGCCCTGTTTCCTGATGTAAAACATGGTGGTGGTGTTGTCGGTGAAGATCCTCACCACCTTGCCCTTGAGGGACGGAAGGAAGGACCTGAGGGCCCAAAACACTGCACGGAGCTCCAGGACGTTGATATGCAGGGACTTCTCCGTCGGGAGCCAGAGTCCCCTTGCGTGCAGATTTTCGGTGTGCGCTCCCCACCCTTCTAGGGAGGCATCCGTGGTCACAGTCACCTGGTGGGCTGGGGTCTGGAAGTCCATGCCCGCCGTCAGATGCGCGCGGGTGCCCCACCACCGTATCGCTCGTCGGAAACTCTCGTCGAGCTTGATCCTTTCCTCGAAGCTGCCCGTCGTCTGGATCCAGCGCGCATCCAGGAACTCTTGCAACGGGCGCATCCGGAGCCTGCACATGGGAATGAGGTAGATGCAGGAAGACATCATCCCGAGGAGGGACTTGATGGACCTCACCTTGGCCGCGTCGGCCACCAACATCCGTTGCACCTTGCCCAAGATGGTCCTGGTCCTCTCCTCCGACGGGGAGGCCAGAAGGGACACTGTGTCGAGCCTCGCTCCCAGAAACAGTGCGACTTGCGCGGGCACCAGGTGGGATTTGGCGTAGTTCACGGAGAATCCCAGGTCCGTGAGGAGTTGGACGGTCCTTGCCGTGTGGACCACGGCGAGCTCCCTCGTCTTGGCGCGGATGAGCCAGTCGTCCAGGTAGGGGTAGACGTGAATCCCCTCGCGGCGCAGCTGCGCCGCCACCGGTGCGAGGCACTTGGTGAAAACCCTGGGTGCCGACCGCAGTCCGAAGGGAAGGGCTTTGAACTGGTAATGACGCCCTTGGACCACGAATCTGAGGAATTTTCGGTGCCCCTTTAGGATGGGAATGTGGAAGTAGGCATCCTCCAAATCCAACGACGATAGGAAGTCTCCTTCCTCCAGCTGACCCAGGACGTGCTGGAGGGTGACCATCCGGAACTTCTGCGCCTTGATGAACTTGTTCAGGCGTCGCAGATCCAGGATGGGGCGCCATCCTCCCGTCTTCTTCTTCACGAGGAAGTAACGCGAGTAGACTCCGGAGCCCCGAAGCCTCTTTGGGACGAGTTCGATGGCGCCCTTTCTGAGCATCGCCTTTACCTCCAGGAGAAGTTGAGGGACGTGAAGTTCTTTCCTGGCCACGGGGGGGACGCGCGGGCACCTTCTTTGAAACTCGAGCGCGTGGCCCCGGGCCAGGGCGTCCAGCACCCAACGGTCGGTGGAGATGGACTCCCACACGCTGACGAAGCCCGCCAGCCGGCCTCCCACCGGGGTGCTTCGGTGGGGGCCCGACCCCACGGCCGGTTCAATCCTGCTTGGACGCGGCCTTGCCGCCTTGGCCTCCTTGGCGACGACGGCGGGGGCCGCCAGACTTGCCTCGTCCTCTGTAGGCCTCTTGCGACGACGAGCGGGCCGCTTGACGGTAGGAAGCGAAACCGCCGCCGGAACCTTTGGAGGCGCCCTTGCCTCCGCCGCTCCGAAAGGGCGTCCGCCGTTGCTGCAGTACTCCAAGGGCCCGGGCCGTCTCAGTATCCGCCTTGATGGCCTGAAGGGAATCGTCCACTGTCTTCCCAAACAGGTTGTTCCCGTCGAAGGGCATGTCCAGGACCCTGGTCTGGACGTCCTGCCGAAAGTCCGTAGCCTTGAGCCATCCGCGACGTCGAAGGCAAACGCCGTTGCCCATCTGGCGGAACCCAGTGTCGGCGATGTCCGTCGCCACGGTGATGGCGTGGTCCGAGGCCACCTCACCTTCCTGCAGGATCTCAAGGGCCTCCGCCCTCTTGTCGTCCGGCAGAAAATCCAGCAGGGGAGCTATCTTGTACCAGAGTTCCCTGTCGTAGCGGGCCACGATAGCCAAGGCGTTGGCCGCTTTAATCGTCGTCGCCGCCGACGAGATGACTCTGCGTCCCATGGCATCCAATTTCTTTCCCTCGCCGTCCGGCGGGGAAGTCGACGTGGAGGCCGCACCCCCCCCCGCTTTCTTCCTGGCTGCCGCGGAGACGACGGAGTCCGGGGTAGGCTGCGCCCGGAGGCATAGGGGGGCCGAGTCCGGGACCCGGTACTTTTTCTCGTACCGGTCTCTTTTCGCTGGCGTCGTGGAAGGGTTCTTGAGGAGGGAAAGGCCCTCATCCCAAATGTCGTCCAACAGAGGCACTGCGAGGACCGTCTTCCTCTTGGTCTCGCGCCGTTGGTAAAGGAAGCCTTCCTTTTTCTTCTCCTCAGGGCAGAGTTGGAAAAGCTCGGATGCCCTGGCGATCATTGAGTGGAACGATCCAATCTCGTCGGGCGGAGAAGCCCTGGTGGGAGGCGACGACGGAAAATCCTCGTCGTATGCCTCGTCGTCCGTACCCGTCGCTGCCGTGTCAGTCCCCGTATCATCCCCTCGGGTGGACGGGGAGGAGGGCTGGACGGGGCGCGACGGTTGAAAAGGAGGCGGTGGATGGATCCTTCTTTTCTTGGTAGGGGGAACACCAGAAGGTCCCGGTTCTGGATCCCCCGACGGGAGAGGTTCCTCCGTCGGTAACGGTAGTCTCGTCCTTATCTCGGAGCATAAGGACTGTATAGCCAACAAAATGGCCGCTGAGTTGTCTTGCGGCGCTGGCAGAGGGGAATCCGACGGGCGAGCAGGGGCCCCGTCGGTATCCTCGACGATGTCGTCGTCGTCACCTGCGTCGGGGCCCATTCCGACGGGCTGGTCTTGTTCCACGCCTAGGCCGTGGCTTAAGACCTCGATCAGTTCCTCTTCTGAGGTTGAGGCCGAATCTACGACGACGCCCTGCCCCCCCTTCTTCCCCACGGAGGGTTTCACGGGGGTCCTATCGATGGGCACGAAAGAAGACTCCCTCCGAGGAGGCAGGGAGATTCTGGGCCCCGAGGCCGCCACCACTGGTGCAGCCTCCACAGGCTGGGCCAGGGCCGCCGCGACCGTTTCGATAGAGGGCTTGGTCGAATGGATCAAGGCCTTCACCACCTTAGGTGCGCTCACCGCCTTATCCTTGAGGGAGGGGGCACTGCCACGCTCCTCCTCTGCCTTAGAGCTCGACCGGGGTCTCTCCAGGAGCTTCGCCGGGTGCTCGGCCTTCCTCTTACCCGACCCAGAGCGTTGGCTCGTGGTTGATGGTGCCGGGGAGGGTGCGCCCTGCCTGGCGCCCGTAGAGCCCGACCGTTCGGCGCTCCCGGTGCCAGCGGACTCGCGGTGCTTGGCCTTATGTTGGGCCCCCGTCGCCGGGGCGCCCTCAAAGGTCTTAGAAGACCGCTCAGATTTCTTCTTCTTCTCGCCAGACGGGCTCTTACCCTCCAGCCAGCTGGCGAGACGTTGATGGCGGTCCTTCATGGTCCGTTCCGACATGTTGCCGCAAAACGCACAGTCCTTCTCCACGTGCGTCTTGTCCCCATGAAGGCAGTAAAGGCAGAAAGAGTGTTCGTCCTCCTTGAAGACGTTCTGCAGCTGGCATCCAGGGCAGGCCCTGAACAGCTTTCCGGGCGTCGAGCTTCCCTTCTCCTGGGCCATCTCCGAGACCGGGCCTGAGAAGCTTCTGGAGTCCTCCGAAGTGTAGCTCGACGAAATCTTCACCCTTGAGGGGCACAGATGAATCCGACACGGGTCCCCGTTGATCGGATGTAGGATCGGTGGAGCTTGAGGCTCTTTTGACCGAAAGAATCGAAGTTTTTGTGAAAAAGCGCGAAAAAATAGCACTAACGCTCGAGAGCAATAGCACGAGGATCCCAACACATGAACGTGCGGTAAAAATCTGAAGATGGCTGCCAGAGGCGGTGCTTAGGTAGAGGGCAGTCATTGGCTGTGGTCAGTATGACGCAGAGACCAGTGATTGGTTATTACTACGAAAGACAGATCAGAAACGAAACTGATACTGGTTTTTTCTTTACCGAGGATTCCCAGCCTGACGACGGGGAATATTCATGAGCATGTGAATCCATGCCAGACCCCATGCTGGAGAAACATAATTACTCTTACGTCCCGTCCCCTTTCCTCCATACTGCATGGGGGATTACAACTGAGTGTAGCCCCAGGGTGGAGAGGAGACCCTCCTTAAGCAAATAGGTTTCCAAGAACCGCCTGTCTGAAAGCCGCCTGATCTAGAGCCGGCGTCCAAACAGTAGTGCTTGCAGAAAGCCGAAGGGGTGGCCCATGTGGCCGCCCTGCTTATGACTTGCCAGGGGACATGCCACTGGAATGCGATGGCCGTTGCCTTGGCTCTGACCGCGTGGGCTTGCATGTTGGCCGGCAGTGGCTTATGTTGTCCCTCGTAAGCTTCTCTGATGGCCGAGACCATCCAACGTGCTATGGAACCCTGATATCCGGTCTTCATCCGCCGAAGGTGACAAATAGTGCATCCGACTTGCGGAAGCCGTTGAACCTAACGAAGTAGAATTTCAGGGCACGCCCGACATCGAGGCAGTGCAGATCTCTGTGCCTCGTCCTTAGGCTCAGCAAAAAACATAGGCAGCACTATTTCCTCCTTCAGATGGAATGTGGAAGGCACCTTGGGTAGGAATGCTGGGTGTGTCCACAGGACTACTTTATCCTTGTGAAACGTAGTATAGGGCTCAGAGGCGACCAGCGCCTGAATTTCGCTGACTCTGTGAACCGAGGTGAGGCCCACTAGCAAGGCCGTCTTAGTGATGACCAGCCAGATGACCGCAGACACCATTGGCTCAATGTTTTGTGCACCAGGGCCGCCAAAACTATGTGAAGGTCCCACACAGGGTGTGGCCTCTTGATGGGCTGCTAGAGTCTAGCGAGTCCTGTCAAATGCTTCTTGACAATCGGGTTGGAAGAGGAGAACACGTCTTCCTGAGTTTCTGTAGGCCCCAATTGCTGCCAAGTACGTGCAGCAAGCGTCTACCTGCACGCCTGAGTGGGCGAGGTGCGCCGAGAAGGAGAGTACATGCGAGGGGGTTGATATCCTTAGAGTCTGTCCAGTGGCAGAACCTGGTCCACTTGCTCTTATACTGGGTCCTGGTAGCTTTGCTCCTAGCTCCCTGTATGATCTCTACATAAGCCTGGGAAAGGCTGATGTGCCCTAGCGTGATGTGCTCAGGAACCACGCTGTGAGGGCTAATTATGTGACGTGGGGTGGATGACCCTGCCCCCCTGCTGCGTCAGAAGGCGAATGGGGGGGGGTCTCTTCGAGAGGCTGAGCAGCTCCGGGAACCATGGTCTGGCTGGCCACCATGGAGCTATTAGAATGACGCTGAGGTGGTGAGACTCCTTGATCTTGCATACCACCCTGTGTATCAGCGGTGTGGGCGGGAAGGCGTATGCCGTCATGCTGTTCCACTGAATCTGAAATGCGTCGCCCAGGGAGCTGGGGCCCTGTCCCTGCCAGGAGGCGAAGCTTTGGCACTTCCTGTTGTCCGAGGTGGCAAAGAGGTCCACCTGGGGGTGTCCCTGTGTTAGGGAGAATTCTCATAAATGGCTGATTTCCCTTACCTAATGAATCCTTCAGCAGCTTTGCTGGATTTCTAGGATTTATTTTTTTCACCTCGTAAGAGTGTGAGCCTTTTTTTCCACTCTTACATGTGTTTTGCCATGTGTGTTTTTACCATTTGTGTGTTCTTGGGCTCTGGAGCCTCACCAAATCCATGAGCACCACTTTTGTGTGTGTTACACAGCACCTTCTTCAGTGGAGTGACACAGGGTTGTCTTTTAGACTTCCCACCGACTCCATTTTTCTGGGGCTGACTACTGTCCCCCAGAAAAGGGTAAAGTTGCCATTAACTTTACTTTAGTCACTTTAAACCACAGACCCAGTACACCCCATCTTACATGGAGTATTGGAAAGGGTTAACTCTTACACCTTTTTGTCCGTGTCTCTTGGAGACTTGTTTCGATCCCTTAACAATAAGACTTGGCTGGTGGCAGTGGTATCTACCCTAACTTTTCTACCGTGATTATCTTATATAAACGCGGTAATGTTTTCGGCTATTATATTAGCCTCGAACATAAACCCGCTTGACCAAATACATTTTATTTTGGTTCCGGCTGGGTTTATTCGCCATTTCTTTTTGTTAAAGTCTTTCTCGTGTTTTTCTCTGCGCGGCAAACCGGGGATGATTCCTTTGTTCGCGGTCTTTTCGTGGACTTCTGTACAGAAGCCCTCCTTAAGGCGCCTGCAAGTCTAGGTAGGCAGGATGTGAGGGAGGGATCTTCGGACCCCTGCCATGGATTCCCTTGGTAACCCAAGTCGCACTCTTGTCTGATTGGCTAAGGGGACTGGCCTTCGCAAGGCCACCCACCCTGCTGTGTGATTGACAGCCAGGCTGTATGAATGGGGAAAATTGCATAAAAAGCAGATCTCTGGGACTGGAAGAGCAGAGTCGCCACTGGAACGAAAGAACCAACGAAGAGCTGGAAGAAGAGGACCCCTACCACGACTGAATCGCCCGGTGAAGCCCTGCTGCAGGTCCGAATCTCCAAATCAGACGACAGAGAAGATCCTCCAGGAAACTTCCCTTGAGCTGGTGGGACCAACCAGATCGCCCAAACTCCAAGCCAGGACCTCTCCTCTGGTCGAATTCTCTGTAAAGAGCTACAGGAACTTCAGGAACCTTGACAGGTGCGCGTAGGTCCCCGCGTCACATGGTCAGGAAGTAGAGGTTCCCGTTAGCAACACGGAACACGTGACACGGAGCACGCACCACGTGACTCAGTCATGTGACTGATCCTTGCAGTCAAAAGGATCTGGTTAACGCGCAAACAACGCTTCACAGTTGCTTCTTGCGAGTACTGTTTGGCGTCTCGTTATTTTGGATTTCTTCAGCTACTTTGACCACGGACAGTTGTACGGACTTCTTTGCCTCGCCTTGGATTTGCCGCACTGCTTTGTCTTTTTTGGTACTTCCTACCCTTGGCTCCGTTACCTGGTTACTGATTTGGATTCCCCTGAAACTGATTTTACCTCCTGGCTCCTGACCTCGGATTGTTTATCAGACTGCCTACGGATCTACCTGTTTATGCACTCTGACCATTGTTCCTCTTTGCTGACTCAGGTGTTTACACTCCATCCAGAGTGCTACTCAAGTTCTTACCCGTCGTCTGCTGCCGCCGATTATCTGCAGACCCCTGCCCCATTTATTCCACCCAAGGCATCCGTCCACCTTCATTAGGTAAGCCTTCTTGTTTTCCTTCCCTGCTGCTCTGATTGGTACTCCATTGCCATTGTCTGATATAATCATTGCTTGCCTTGTAGTGGTCGGGGGGTCCTTCCAGCGTTCCTGGTTCCAGTCTGCCGGCACACCTGTGGCCTCAAGGATTGCACAGGCAGTTGTCTTGCTATCTTCTCGTGTGGTACTTTGGGACGGAGGTTCTATAATCTGCACGACCATCAAGTCAGAACAGCAAGTCAAAAATCACAATCTTAATACATCACACCACTTCCCTTAAATTCCAGACAAGTTAAGCTCACAAAATGAAGTGGGAGCAAAATGGCACTCCAGTAATTTAAGAGGGAGGGAAAGACAAAGTTATTAGAAATTAGGCAAAACCAACAGGTAAGTACTCAGGGCAATTGAACAAGAGGAACTTCAGTGAGGAGATCAGATAGAAAAGGCTTAAGGCCAAAGTCAATGGGTCAAAAGTCTTTTGCTGAAGATCACACAGTTCAGGGTAGTTTGCGGTAAAGTTTGTGGCACAGATTCCGGACGAGGTGGTTGGTAGAAAAGTTAGTTCAAAGAGAAGAGAAGAGAAGGACAAGCCCTCGGATTGGAGAAAGATTTAACACTTTCACTGCGGCTGAGCGAAACACACACTCCGGGATTTGCACAGTACCTTAAAAAGGAGAGGGGGCTGTAGCTGAGGCAGACGTTCTTGGTAGTTCCTGCAGGCTCACGGTTCCTGAAGCGACTGTCCGACTGATCAGAAGTAGGAAGACTGGAGGGTCCTGCACTACCCAGGGAGGAAACCAGCAGCAGCGCCAACCAACTAATAAAAGGTGCGCTCCTTAAAACCCAAGCAGGGTCCGACCTTCCTGGCTATCCGGCCCACTGTAGCTCTGTACAGCGAATTCCACCAGAGGAGGGGTCCTGGCTTGTAGTTTGGGCGAACTGGTTGGTCTCACCAGCTCAAAGGAAGAAGTTTCCTGGAGGATCTTCTCTGTTGTCGGGTTCGGACCTGCAGCAGGGCTTCACCGGGCGGTTCAGTCGTGGTAGGGGTCCTCTTCTTCCAGTTCCTCGTTGGTTCTTTCGTTCCAGTGGCGACTCTGCTCTTCCAGCCCCAGAGACCTGTTTTTTATGCAGTTTTCTCCCATTCATACAGCCTGCCTGCCAATTACACAGCAGGATGGCTGGCCTGGCAAGGCCAGTCCCCTTAGCCCATCAGACAAGACTGCGACTTGGGTTACTAAGGCAACCCATGGCAGGGGTCCGAAGATCCCTCTCTCAAATCCTGCCTACCTAGACTATCAGGCGCCTAAAGGAGGGCTTCTGTGCAGAAGCCCGCGAAAAAGACAGCGAACAAAGGAGTCATCCCGGTTTGGCGCGCAGAGTAAAACACAACAAAGACTAACAAAAAGACAGAAGAAGACAAAGAAGAGGGAGATCTACGACACCTCTTCTTTGAGTGTTTCGATCTCGAAGACTGATGGGAACTGCTTCGAGACCTTGAACGGGAATGTTTCCTGTGACGGCGAGGAGACAAATGTCTCGACTCTGCCGAAGAAACTTTCGAGGGAGTAGAAGTTTTAAGAGTGTTACCTCTTTCTAGCTTCCCATTACGCTCCTTCAAGGCTTTCACTGTCATGGACATAGAGTCCTCGCATTCCAAACAGTGATGCTCCGATCCCAGGCATCACAAACGGACCCTGTGAGGATCCGTCAACGACATTTTGTTCCCACAATCACAACACTTTTTGAAGCCGGACCGCGGGGTCGACGGTTCGGATGAGGAAGCCATCGAAAAAAGATGATATCATCGAAGAATAAGTTTAGTCTTCTTGAAGAAAGAACTGAGCAACACGATTCCGAGGCCCACGAAGCGCAGAAAAACAGAACTGAGCAACGGTCGCTGTGCGAGTCTATTTATACACACAATGACGTCGGTGCCGAGACGGAGGCTGTCGAGGGGCACCAGCTCGAGGGACGACGACGCGCAGCGCCCTCTACTGAAAAAATGTCCAAGGCCAGCAAGCTCGGGTGTAATCTATCAAGATAAGGAAAACGTCGGAGGACACAACCCCTTCGAAATGTAGAGGTATTCATGCGCCACATCTAGAAAGAACGTGGAAATTTAGCACATATCACTTCTAGGTAGCGAAGCCAATAACCAACCAACTAACAATTTCACCCCTCTGCATACACCTCTCAAACTCTAGCCAAAAACAACCACAACTGTAAAGCACAACAAACCGCACAAACTTCACTACACTGCAACAACAAAACAAACCACACAGAGCTTCTCACAACCGCACACAATGGCTAGCAACCGGAAAGCACCCCCAACCTCAGAGACCGGTGTTAACCAAACTGAAGCTACCAACAGCACATCACTGCTCTCTTGCACTTATCCCACTTGTTCCCATTAACTCACCCCCGCCCCGTTTCCTTTTCAGAACACCAGGGGACCACTCTGGTGGTGATGGTGCGCAGTACAAATATTCTTTAACATTAACATGTGTCTTTGATGACATTCTGCTGCACGCTCAGTGCTACCAGGAGAACCAACTGCAAAGTATGTCACACAATGCATAACTGTAATGCTTACAAGTAATCTTTAAATCAATTATATTTTAAATACAACGTAGGAATTTTACTGTTAAATAGTATTTCAAACGACAGCTGCACATCTATATCTATACCCACAAATATCAAGATTTTCCTATGTAGTGTACAGTCCAACCAACTCTACGGAGTTAAACATTTTAAATTACTTCAAACGCAAGCAGGCAAGACCCATAGCCAAAACCACACCCGCAAATGTTATATTGTGTCGGAATGCCTGATTGATTGCTTAATTTTGCTCTTGGAGTGTTGGGTATTTTGACCAATTGCACAAACAGCAATGATGTAAACCGTATGTACCACTTCATTTGTTATAAAAGGTGCCTGCATTGTGCAGCTACGAGGAATGCAGTTGCTTCCAGCACATGAATACTCAGGGTCACCCTTATCCATAACTCCACCACGAGTATGAACAGCCAAAGATTACAAGGACCTTCTCCAACTGTCTTTACTCTACTGAGGTGTTTATGCCTAGGCAGAGTTTACAAATATCACTTGTGATTTTGCCATATTTGAATGGCGTTACAGCCCAAGGAATTGGAAATACCTCGGCAGCAGCAGGTAACTTGCCTTATTAACATTTTATCCCCTGCTATCACCAGAGATGTAACCATGAGAAGTATTTGTTTTATAAGATTTGCCTGTACCACTTGCATATATTTCATATGTAAACTCTATCATTTGACAAGACCGGATGTAGACATTTAGTTATGCTGCATTCATATTTCAGAGCATCTAGGTGCTTCTTATAGAGTGGCAGCAGGACATTTGTGAGAGAAACCAGATATTAGAATTGAAACTAAAATTCCTCATTCCAAAATTCTCACTTGTGTCCAGTTGGCAGAGATCTGAAAACAGTCTTTCAACTAACATAACATTGAAGATGACAGGCTTGAATTAACAGAGAGGAAGCAATACATTTCTAATCCCTGCAACCTTAAACATTTATTTATAATGTTCTGGAGCAAAAATGGGGGCAAAATGAGGGTGAAGGGGTGTAGTTTGGACAACGCAGACAGTTTGGTGAGGTGGAATCTGGTGAAGGTGCAGAGTCTGGCAAGGGTGGAGTAAAGTTGGAGGCCTGGGGGGATCACATGCACTAATTAGGGCAGCAGAAAGCCTAAATACGCCACTGATTACATTGCAAGACGTTGGCAAAGTTACATCGTCCAATGAAAAATCAAAACTATGGGCACTTCTCCCAGACATTTTATCTGAAGTGCTACAAAGGCTGAATGCAAATGAAGACCTAATGTAGGTAAAGTGAGATAAATCTTAAGTTGGAATACAAGTGGTCCCTCATCCAATAGCAACAATGAAACAAGCAAAATGATCTTTAAGGATCAAGACTCGATTCTCCTTGAAGAAACTTGGCTTATGCATAACGTCCAACTGGATGGAATCACAACAATCAGTCAACTTGCCACTTGTCCTAATGAAGGCAGACCGTCTGGGGGTCTGTTAACAGCTGTTCGTAACAGTGCAGGTCAGGACATTAATTGCATAAGTCATGATATCCCAGGAACCCTTGTTGTTAGATGTGTAATTAAATGGGGCGGAACTCGAAGAGGTTTGATCCTAATTAACATCTTTTGGAACCCGTCGATTAAGAGCATTTTGCCATTCCTCTATGAACTTTCAACAATCTTGACGGAAATATACATCTCCTTCGAGGATGATGTCATACTAGGAACTGACTTTAATGCATATTGTTCCACCATTGTTAGACATAAAGCAAAATTAAATACAAACAAGACCAACACAGAATTGTGGGACACTTGGTTCTCTGATTGGAACAGAACGATTCTTAATGTGAGCAGTGATCTGGTCCCCGCCTTTACAAAGTCAAATGGAAAGGCCATGTCTACCATTGACTACATCATAGTTTCGTCGGAACTGTATCACTATTGTGCACAGTTTAATGCTGTTTATATGAAACATAGCAATCATAGATCTCTGCAGGCCATTGTTACTGTTGATAGCTCTTGTAGTCATAATGTGTACCCTAACGGTATCCAAGGAGCTAATCCAGTGAACCGGGTAGTAAGCTTCCCAAAGCAAGGGAAAAAGCTAAACTTCAAACTAAGTCACATAATAGATGTCGGCCATGAAGTCGTAATAAAACATCTATGTGCCCCCGATAGCTAGGTCGACTTCCTCTGGGACGTAGATTGCCCCAAGCAAAAAAAAAAACTTCAAAATGTAAGTAGAATTTACATCATTATGATGAGGAAACATAGGTTTTAAAAAAAGCTCAAAAATCTACGAGCGCTTAAAGACAGTCTTATATGATATGATGTATAGCATTTATAACACGCCTATACACAAGTGTTTCAAGCCCCAAAACACTTATCTTGATGATAAAACCATGAACAGGAAAAGAAAAGTATTTTAGAATAGAAACCGCTACTGCCACATATGCAGAGATTAACACAAAATATTCACGATGGTCAACATATGCTGCAAGCTCTCTTACCAACACAGTCAAGACATTTTCGGCTGATAATTAACGGCCAAACCTTCTCTCAAGGGATGCAACATTCAAGCCCAATCTCAAGCCATTCGTGGGAAGAATATTTTCGAGATACCCCTCAATCATCCTTACCCGCCCTAACAGTCTGCAGGGGCAAAATCAATTGGGCTCTCTCTTCATCTAAAAATGAAAAAATCTCATTATAAAATCATCAATATCTAGAGCTGCTGGACCTAATGGCCTAACGAACATGATCCTAAAATCAGCCACACCAACCTGGTCTAGTGTCTTAAGCGGCCTTTTTGCAATCATTAAAAGTGTGAATCATTACCTGATTCCTGGAGACAAGCGATCGTTGAACCGGGGATAGAATGAACCCTAGCAATTATCATCCCATAGCCTTCCTAGATTGTGAGAGCAACATTTTTTCAGGCCTAGTGCTTAAGGATCTAGTGAAATGGGCCGACAGCAGAAAGATCCTTGTTAAGCAACAGACTGGATTTCAGAAAGGTCTCTCTCTACCACACTTAATGGTTTGATCCTCTACCTGTTAAAATATCTGAGTGCACGTATCAAATTTAAACCCACATACATTATTTAAAAAAAAGTTACTTAAATGATTTAGTTTAATACTAACTTTTCACGAGAATGGATCAGTTCATCAGCATTCTATTTCAATTCATTATGTTCTGTTTTCTTAAGGCGAAATATTACATTTATGCATCCTCGTTCTCTATTAATTTAAAAATGTCTTCCATAAATTTGCATAAAGTAATTGTCAATATCAGGTCATTTACAGCAATGAATTTGGACCATAATTCTAGTGAAACTATTTCTAGTCCTTCAAGAAAGTCCACAAGGTAGTTTGTTCCAAGTATGGTTAGAGCTGTGCATTGTAATAGTAAGTGTTTTGCAGTCTCTTGTTGATTCTTGTTTTGGCAAAACAGACAATGGATGTCAGATTCCAATGTTTGATGTCGATATTTTCGAACCTCTCGTTGGTACTATGTTTAGCCGTATTCTCGTGAATAGATCTCTTAATTTGGTAATTGGAAATTTGTTCAGGTAGGCTGGAATTTGACCAAAAGATCTTCTCATGTGCTAATGGAATTGATCATTTATATGTTGCTCAGAGTTCTTGGGTATTAATACAATCTTTCTTTGGATGATCTTTACTTTTTCTGTGTTTGTTATTAAGAGCTCTTGTGTGATTTTCAGATGTTGTATCCAAGTCTGGCAGGAGGATTTCCATTTCATATAGATCAATTCTGAATCACTGTCTATACTGGAACTTAAGATTTGAAAGAGTGACAAGTCATCAGATATTATGCAGTGAAAGATTTCCATAACACAATTGACTGTAAAGATTAAGTCCCAGTTCATAACGTATTGATGCGATCGGAATGCTCATAGACAATTGTAATAGCTTTTTCTAGAACGCGCCCTCTACAATATTCCAACATTTCCATGATAGGTTCAGTGCTGCTTCTGCACCATATGTAAGAATAGGCACAACCTTCTGTTTGTAAACGATGATAATAGGTGTTATGGCTTTAGGAAGTGGGCTAGCGCAGTCAACCGTTTGTTCTTCGCTCTAATTGTGTTCATCCAGCCACTCTCATCCCAAATTGCAGCTGATGTGGACACCTGAATAGATGAGTGATTGGACTTTGTCTAGTTATTGGTTGTTAGGGAGAATTCTCATTTATGGCTAATTTCCCTCACCTAGTGAGTCCCCCAGAAGCTTTGCTGGACTTCTGGAGTTTATTTTTTTTCCACTTGGTAAGAGTCAGAGCTTTTCCACCACTCTTACCTGGGTTTTGCTATGTGTTTCTACCCGTTTTTGTGATTGTGGAATCTGAAGTACACCACTTCAGAAGCCCCCTTCTTTTTGTGTGTCACACAGCACCTTCAGTGCCGTGGCACAGGGTTGTCTTTGAGACTTCCCTCGACTCCATTTCTGAGGCGACTACTGTCCCCAGGAAAGGGTAAAGTTACCATTAACTTTACTTAGTCAATCTACCACAGATCCAGTACACCCCATCTTCCATGGAGTACTGGAAAGGGTTAACTCGTATCCCTTTTTATCTGTACCTCCTAGAGTGTTGTTTCGCTCTTAACATTTAGACTTGGCTGGTGGCAGTGGTATCTACCCTAACTTTTCTACCGCGATTATATTAGATAAACGTGTTACTGTTCTTGGCTATTATATTAGCCTCGAACATAAACCCGCTTGACTAAATAGTCTTTCTCTTGGCTCTGGTTGGATTTATTCGCCATTTCTTTTTGTTAAAGTCCTTCTTGTGCTTTACTTTGCGCGGCAAACTAGGTTCGCCTTCTTTGTTCACTGTCTTTTGGCGGGCTTCTGCCAAGAAGCCCTTCTCAAGGCGCCTGGGTGTCTAGGTGGACTGAATGTGAGGGAGGGGTGTAGTCACCCCCTGCACAGGGTATCCTAGGAAACACAGGTCGCACTTTGTCATGATTGGCCAGGGTAGTTGTCCGGGCTGGACAACCCCCCCTGCTGGGTGATTGACAGCCAGGCTGCGTGAATGCGTTTTTTTCTCGCATAAAAGGCAGGTCTCTTGGGCTAGAACCAGAGAGTCGTCACTGGAACTACAAGGAACCGAAGGGAACAACGGCTGCTGCAACTACCCCGTCCCGGTGAAGCCCTACTGCAGTCCTGAGCTATCTGCCCTTCAACGACTCAGAGGAGATCCAGTCCAGAGTCTTCTTCCCTTGAGCTTGGTGGGGATAACGAGCTCATCTTCTACAGCCAGAGGATCCTCTTCCGTTGTCGAAATCGCTGCAAACTGATGTAGTGGTCCGGATAGCCACCTGAAGAGCCTCTCCTGTTTTTAAGGAGCGCACCTTTTATTCGTGTCGATGCTGCCGGCCTCATACCTGTGTGGTGCAGACCCCCTTCAGACGTCCTTCTCGGCGACGCTCCAGGAATCGTGGGTCTGCGGGAAACCAACAGGAACTGCCAGGGCACCAGCTGCACCATTGGAACAAGGTACTGTGTCCTGTTGAGGAAACTGGGTGAATCCCTTTCTTCTTCATTTCCAAGGCTTGCCCTGGTCTTCCCTCCTTCCTATAACTTTTGCTTCCGAACATGGACAATATCAAAGTACTTTTGGCTGTGTTGAATCATGAACGGTCAGACCATGTGATCTTCGGCAACTGGCTCTGGTGTCTTTCGACCCTTTGACTTTTGAAATCCTGTCCGAGTGTTTCTTGATTCTGCCTGCCTAACCAAAATATTGCCTGTGATTTTTGCCTCCAACTCCCTCTGGGTATCTCAGGTGCCAAGTGTGTTTTTGCCCCGGTAGCATTTCATGTCACAGATACGCGTTTGTTAAGTAGACCGAACTGTCAAAAAGTGATCGCAATCGTATCCGCGGTAACGTGTTTTTGTGCCTAACACCGGTTCATTCCAACACAGGGTACTTACCTTGAGACTTACTGTACAAAGTGAATTGGTTAGTAGTATATTAAACGTGTGGTTTTTATTGAAGTTTAATAGAAGTGTTGTGTTTATAACGAATGGTTTAAAAATAAATGTACTCCTACCAGAAACCTCGAGTCAGTGTTTGCTTGAGTCACAGTAATTGTGGTCCCGTTGTGTAATCTCTGCTACTGCTCATATACTCTTGAGATAAGCCTGGCTGCTCCGCCACTGCTACCACTCTGACATATTAGTACAGGCTTGTACCAAAGGTAAAACTTGTATCACCACCTGTAGTCTTAATTGTGTGTAGTGGTCCCTAAGGGCACTGCACAGGATTCTGCCTAACATTCGTTTACCCAGAACCAGCGTTGGAATTATTTATTTTGACTTTTCCCGTTTGCCATGATTAAGATTTTAGTCTTTTTAACATTGACTCGCAAGCCATTCTGTTTCATATAAATGTCCAGGGCCGCGATTTGTCTTTTCAGTCACAATTGTGTCTGGTCCATCATTACTAAAACTTTGGGGTACAATATCCAGTGGAATAGCTAAAATTTTCCCCTGGCACCGTTGTTTCAAGTCCTTGTAGGTTTTAATGTTGTCTGTTAGACTGCCATCCTTTGTTAATCCCACGTGTATAGATGTTGATGAATAGTGTTTTTATGGCTTCTAGGAGATCTTTTGTACATCCCCACAGCTGTAGTTTGTTCCATATTCTCTCCCTGTTGATGCCATCATATGCTTGCTCCAGGTCAACAAAGATGGTAAATATTTTGGAGTTGGTCTTGATTGCCTTTAATTTCATCAGGTTTATTAGAAGGAGATTTAGGTTTGTGCCCACACCTTTTGTAAATACTACTGTTCTTGGGTCCAGTTTGCCAGATTTTTTTAGCCAATGCTTGGAGGTGGAGCAAGAGTATGGTGCCAAATATGTTTCCTATAGTAGTGTCCAACAAGGCTATAGGACAATAGTTCTGTGGTTGCTCCCTGTTGCATTTTTTAAAGATGGGCACAATTATTGCAGTTTTCCAGGATTCTGGTACTTTCTTGGTGGTTATGTTTGTGAACATTAACATAGAAAAATCTGCCCTAGCTTCATGGTTAAGCTTTAGGTTAGGGTTTTTAAGTCTGTCTGGTCCTGGAGCCTGTGATGAACTTTTTTTGATTAGAAGAATTATGTCCTCTTTATCAAATCAAATTTCCATTGGTGTGCTTGTCAGGTTGTTTGTTGCAGTTTCCCATTTTTTGGGTTGTGCATACAGTTTCGTGAAGTGCGATTGCCATGCTTTCTCCGATACTCCGCTGGGAAGCGTCGCTTGATGGATTATAGTGTTCTTATCTAGTATTGACCATAAGTCACGTGTATTCTTATTATCTATTTTACTGAGCATTTGTTACGCATTGTGCTCTGCTGCTCTTGCTTTGAAGGTAATTAGCTAATTCTTGTAGTGCTGCTTTCTTGCTCGTCGTAGTTCAAATCGGTTTTCTTGTGATTTGTTTAGTTTTCATGTCTGCTTGAAAGATGACGCTTGGTGACTAGTTCTTGATTATAAATTTGTAGGCGTATGAACGTTGGTTTTCAATGTTGCTTGCGACATTCTTTAAAGGAGCTTAGGATACGGTCGTATTCCAATTTTGCATCTTTGTGTCGTTATTTAAACTGAAATATATTTGCCATTGTAGATTAACTGAGCACAAAGTGAGCTATGATTGTGTATATAACCTTGAACTTTAATTATAAAAAGACTGTGTTTTAACTAATACAGTATGTGGACATTCTTTTGTGGGTCCTTGGGGACTACACTGTACTTAAGAACCAGCCTGCATCACCTTCTGAGAAGCTAGGCCGTGATTGCTCATCCATTGCTACCGTAATAGAGAATCTTGGCTGGGGTCCTCTGTGCCTTTCCTCTACCGTATAGAGAGCAGAGTACAGACCCCCCCTTCCAGTCTTTACAGGCATCGCGTGAGGACTTCAGCAAGGACCCCTTCTGCCGGTTGATCAACCTCGGGTTGAGGCAGACCCAGGTACTCCACCAGCTCTGCAAGACGCTCGTGGAAGGCTTTGGCTGACGAGGGCGTGTCAGGATCCTCCTCATTCATGTCCTGTGAGTCAGGAGGATCTGCCGCCTGAGGAATCGCCTGGGCGGTCGGAGGCAGAAGCTGCGCTGGCGCCTGCGGGGGAGCATGAGGTGCTAGAAGCATTGGAGGGAGCATGTCCCTGGTGGCATCCCTGAGGATAACCCCCATGCGAGGGGACTTCATGAGCCCGAGGAACCTCTCGAAGAACCTGTCTTCACAGGCCAGAGGAGTGGTAGGGGATATAGACAGGGTAGCGGGAGGCTGCTGGAGCTGCAGCACACCCTGCCATACAGATGCAGCGGGAACCTGCACTGCACAAAAGAAGGATAGGCTGTAGGCCACATACCTGGTAGAGGCCAGTCCCACCTTGACACTCGTTCCTCGCCAAACTCCTGGAATGGCGTCGGACGGGTGCTGATGTCTGGCGCGGCAGCCATTTTGTCGAGCTGCCTGCCACGTGCCTGCATCGTGTTGCTCGGCTCACTGGGCCCAGCCTCCTACAGGACTCGAGTGTGGATCGCGAGGCCTACCCTGCTCCTTGGGCCTAGACCCGGTAGGTGTGGCACCCTCAGCCCAGGGACCGGAAGAGCTGCGTGTAGGTGCCCCCTATGACGTATTATTACCGGTACTAAGGCGTGGCTCCTTGGACATAATGCTGGTACATGGCGGAGCCCCTCGGGTGAAGACCCGGTACAAGAACCTTCTGATGCCTGAACACTGTCACCGGGAGGATCCTTCGGTCTGAAGGGTAGCTGGAGCAGCCTCGGTGCACGTGCTGGTACGAGGACCTGAGCGGTCCCTCCTGCGCGGGCGAGTCCTAGGAAGGAGTCTCCCTTGCGGGTGCGATAGAAAATCGAGACCTGGAACTATGTTTCACGAAGTCCTTGAAGTCCTCTGGAGGCGACTTCTGGAAGAGCTCCCTCCACCGGACTAGTCTGTTCTTCAGAGACATCGATGACGGGGCGGTGTACGCTGTACAAGCTTGCCAACTGTGGTCTGGGCCAAGGCAACGTAGGCAGAGGGCGTGGGGGTCTGAAGTTGGGAAGAGCCCGTCTCAGGCTGGACACCTGCTGAGCCCTGTGGAAGTCGACATGCGCCGGCGAGGAGCGTGACGCCTGAGGACCGAGTACCTGAATGATAAAAAGACAAAAAAATACAAAGATAAGTATCCGTGTGGGGAATTACGCGGCCAAAGCCAAACCCAGGAGCGCTGGTGAATTTGGCTTGTTCCCGTCAACGCAGAAAAGGGGACTGGGGTGTGGCGCCGTAGGGCGGATTCAGGACAGCACATGCTCCCACGGCCGCACCCCCGCACACCTCTAAATTGAACGGGGAAGGAACAAGTTACTTACCTGTAACTGTTGTTCTCCAGCATGGGTCTGGCATGGATTCACATGCTCATGAATATTCCCCGTCATCAGGCCGGGTATCCTCGGTAAAGAAAAATCAGTATCAGTTTTGTTTCTGATCTGTCTTTCTCAGTAGTAACCAATCACTGGTCTCTGGGTCATACTGCCCCCAGCCAATGACAGCCCTCTCCCTAAGCCCCCGCCCCTGCAGCCATCTTCAGATTTGGTAGCACGCAAAGTGGAAGTATGACCAAGTGAAGAGCTGTAGAGGGGTAGGAGGGAGGGTTTGCATGTGAATCCATGCCAGACCAATGCTGGAGAACAACAGTTACAGGTAAGTAACTTGTTCCTTCTCCAGCATGGGGTCTGGCATGGATTCACATGTTCATGAATATAAGAATACATAGCAGTACACACATGCACAACCAAAGGGAGGTGAAACAAAGTCTCAACATTAAGCATTACATCAAAACTCAACATTAAGCAGTTCTTACCTCCTCACCAGGCTCACCTTAGGCGAACAGGTTGCGCAGCACTGCTTGGCCGACCCTGGACTCCTCCCTGGAGTCCCGATCGACGAAGTAGAATCTTGTGAAGGTGTGCGTCGACCTCCAAGTAACAGCCCTGCAGATTTCCAGCAGGGGCACACCAGACAGGAATGCTGTGGTAGCAGCGATCGCTCTGGTCGAATGGGCTCTCGGACGGCCGGGCAGCAGTCAATTTGCCAACCGGTGACAGTGTATGATGCAGCCGGAGAGCCATCTGGAAATGGAAGTCTTCGAGAGAGCTTTCCCTTGATTCACAGATCCAAAGTTCACAAACACCTGTGACGTCTTCAGAAAACTCTTCGTGCAGGCCACGTAGAACTTCAGTGCTCTAGCTACATCCAGTGAGTACAAAGTCCTCTCGGCCGGCGTAGAAGGCGACGGGAAGAAAACTGGTAACACCAAGGGCTCGTTGAGGTGGAAGTCCGACGGCACCTTGGGCATGAAGGAGGGGTGCGTCCTCAGCACCACCCTTGTGTCATGAAAAGTCAAGTATGGAGGCTTGCAAGATAGGGCCTGATCTCTCCCATTCGTTGTGCGGAGGTGATGGCCACGAGGAACGCTGTCTTCCATGACAGGAACTTCAAAGGCGCCGAATGCATAGGCTCGAATGCCCCCCCCCCCCCCCAAGAGCCTGGTCAGCACCACATTAAGCTCCCACGCCGGAGCAGGAGCCTTCACCGGCGGGAACGATCGGAATAGTCCCTTCATAAATTCCTTCACCAGGCAATGAGACCACAAGGACGCCCGTCCCGTAGTCCTGGTATATCGGGAGATGGCAGCCAGATGTATTTTGATGGAGGCGTGAGCCAGTCCAGCTTTGGCCAGCGACAGTAGGTACGGCAGTACTTGAGGGGCCGTAATCTGCAGAGGGTTAATCTTCTGTGCACGGCACCAGACAGAGAACCTCTTCCACTTATGACCGTAACACTTGAGAGTTGAGGACGCCCTGGCTTTTGCAAGAACCTCTCTGCAGTCAGCCGGGATATTGTACCCTCCAAACTCTAGTGTTGCAGGAGCCAGGCCTGCAAGTTCAGCGACTCCGGGTCGTGATGAAGAATGGCGTCTCCTTCTCTGGAGAGAAGATCCGCGTCCGTCGGCAGCTTGACTGGTGGGGACGCTGACAAGTCCAGAAGGTCCGGGAACCAGATCTGCCTCGGCCACGCCAATGCGACTAGGATCATCCTGCACCAGGACCTCTTGAGCTGGTTGACGAGTTGGAGCAGCAACGGCAACGGAGGGAACACATATAGGAACAGGCCGTCCCAGGGGAACGAGAAAGCATCGCCCATGCTCCTCGGCTGGGGAAACCTGCTGGCGAACCTCTGGCACTTGGAGTTCGTTGCCGTCGCGAACAGGTTGATCTGCGGTTTTCCCCATCATCGGAAGAGTTGATCCACTTGATCCTGACGTAGTTCCCACTCGTGGCACAAGCGCAACTCCCTGCTGAGTGAGTCAGCGATGGTGTTCTTTATCCCTGCCAGATAAAAGGGCACCAGAAACATCTCTTGGGCGACGGCCCAATGCCACAGATCCTGGGCTTCCTTGGAGAGGGCTGGGGATCTGGTTCCTCCCTGCTTCCGGATGTAGAACATTGTGGTGGTGTTGTCGGTGAAGATTCTCACCACCTTGCCCTTGAGGGACGGGAGAAAGGACCTGAGGGCCCAGAACACTGCACGGAGCTCCAGGATGTTGATGTGGAGCGTCTTCTCCTCCGGGAGCCAAAGGCCTCTTGCGTGAAGTTCCCCGGTGTGCGCTTCCCACCCTTCCAGGGAGGCATCCGTCATCACCGTTATCTGGTGGGATGGGGTCTGAAAGTCTGTGCCCGCCGTTAGATGAGCGCGGGTGCCCCACCACCGGCTCGCTCGTCGGAAGGTCTCGTTGAGCGGGATCCTGTCCTCGAAGCTGCCAGTCGCTTGGATCCAGCGGTAGTCGAGGAACTCCTGCAGAGGGCGCATCCGAAGCCAGCAGAGGCGCACGAGATATATGCAGGGGGACATCATCCCGAGGAGGGACTTGATGGACCTCACCCTGCCACGTCTGTAGCCAGCAGATGCTGCACCTTGCCCAGGATGGCCTTCGTCCTTTCCTCCGACGGCGAGGCCAGACACGCCACTGTGTCGAGCTTGGCTCCCAGAAACAGTGCGACTTGCGACGGGGCCAGGTGGGATTTGGGAAAGTTGATGGAGAATCCCAAGTCTGTGAGCAGCTGGACGGTCTTCGCTGTGTGGTCTACGTCGAGCTCCCTTGTCCTTGCTTGGATGAGCCAGTCGTCCAGGTAGAGGTAGATGTGGATCTCCTGCAGGCGCAGCTGCGCCGCCACCGGTGCGAGGTACTTGGTGAACACCCTGGGTGCCGACTTCAATCCGAACGGGAGGGCCTTGAACTGGTAGTGCCGTCCTTGGACCACAAACCTGAGGAACTTTCGGTGTCCTTTCAGAATGGGGATGTGGAAGTACGCATCCTCCAAATCCAACGACGACAGGAAATCGCCCTCCTCCAGCTGTCCCAGCACGTGCTGGAGGGTGACCATCCGGAACTTCTGTGCCTTGTTGTAATTGTTCAGTCGTCATAGGTCCAGGATGGGGCGCAATCCTCCTGTCTTCTTTTTCACGAGGAAGTACCTTGAGTATACTCCGGAGCCCCGGAGCCTCTTCGGGACGAGTTCAATGGCACCTTCCTTGAGCATTGCCCTTACCTCCAATAGCAGTTGAGGGATGTGATTTTCCTTCCTGGCCACGGGTGGAATGCGGGGCAACTTTTTTAGAAATTCGAGGGCGTGCCCCTGGGCCAGGGCGTCCAGCACCCAACGGTCGGTGGAGATGGACTCCCACACGCTGACGAACTTCGCCAGTCGGCCTCCACCGGGGTGCTTCGGTGGGGGCCCGACACCGCTGTCGGTTCAATCTTGCTTGGAGGACGCCTTGCCGCCTTGGCCTCCCTGGCGACGACGGCGGGCCCACCCGACTTGCCTCGTCCTCTATAGGCTTCCTGTGACAAGGAGCGGGCCGCTTGGCGGTACATAGAGGAGCCACCGCCGAATCCCTTGGAGGCACCCTGCTTGCCTCCGGTGCTCCGAAAGGACGGCCTTCGTTGCCGGAGAACGCCTAGGGCCTTAGCTGTCTCTGTGTCAGCCTTGATGGCTTGGAGGGGCTCATCCACCGTTTTCCCAAACAGGTTGTTCCCGTCGAACGACATGTCCAACACCTTGGCATGTACGTCCTGGCGGAAATCCATCGCCTTGAGCCACCCCCGTCATCTAAGGCAAACGCTGTTGTCTAGTTGGCGGAAACCGGTGTCGGCAATGTCCGTTGTCACCGTAATGGCATGGTCCGACGCCACTTCGCCTTCTTGCAAGATCGCCAGGGCCTCAGCCCTCTTGTCATCCGGTAGGAAGTCCAACAGGGGGGGCGATCTTGCACCATAACTCCCTGTCGTAGCGGGCCACCTTAATCGCTGTTGCCGCCGAGATAACTCATCGTCCCATTACGTCCAGCTTCTTTCCTTCGCCGTCAGGCGGGGAAGCTGACGTTGAGGTCGATGCCCCCCGCCCGCTTTCTTCTTGGCCGCCACTGAGACAACTGAATCAGGGGTCGGTTGTGCCCTAAGGCACAAAGCGGCCGCGTCGGGGACCCGGTACTTCTCGTACCGATCCCTCTTGGCATGCATTGTAGACGGGTCCTTGAGAAGGGTGAGATCCTCGTCCCAGATGTCATCCAGCAGAGGCACGGCGAGGACTGCCTTCCTCTTGGCCTCGCGCCGTTGGTAAATGAAACCTTCCTTCTCTTCGGGGCAGAGCTAAAAAAGCTCGGATGCCCTGGCGATAATTGCATGGAAAGATCCTATCTCGTCGGACGGGGAGGCCCGGGCTGGCGATGGGAGCTCCGTCCCGTCGTCACCGCCGTCGTCGGTACCCGTCGTGGCCATGTCCGTTCCCGTGTCATCCCCAGCGACGGGGGACGTGGGTAAAGGCTGAGCAGGCCGTGAGGGCTGAAAAGGCGGGGCTGGATGGATCCATCTTCTCTTGTTCGGGGGGCTTCCTGCCGGGCTCGGCTCTGGCTCCTCCGTCGAGCCTGGTTCCGGATCCTCCGTCAGTGGTAAGAGGGCAATCTCGTCCTTATCACCGAACATAAGGATTGTATTGCCAACAAAATGGCCGCCGAGTTATCCTGCGGCTCCAGAAGCAACGGGTGACTAGGACCCTCGCTGGTGCCGTCGTGACCCTCGTCGGGATCCCTCCCGTGGGGACGGGCCTCTTCGACGCCCTCGTCGAGGCCCTCCAAGACTTCTACCAGCTCCTCCTCGGATGCTGTGTCCGTGTCCACAATGGCCACCGCCCCCCCCTTTTTCCGCCAGGGTCTTCGCGAGGGTCTTTTCTATGGGTCTGAAAGAGGCTTCCCTCCACGGAGACAGGGACACTCTGGGCCCCGAGGTCACCTCCACTGGTGTAGCCTCCACAGGCTGCGCCAGGGCCACCGCGACTTCCTCGATAGAGGCCTTGGCCGGGTGAATCAAGGCCTTCACCGCCTTGGGCGTGCTTGAGGCCTTCACCTTGGGGGGAGGGTCACCGCCTCGCTTCCCCTCGTCCGAATCCTTTGAGATCGACCGGGCCTCTCCAGAAGCTTACCGGCGTTCTCGGATTTCCTCTTCCCCGAACCAGAGCGTTGGCTCTTGGTTGATGGTGCCAGGGAAGGTGCGCCCTGCCTGGCAGCCGAAGAGTCCGACCGTTCTGCGCTCCCAGTGCCCGCGGACTCGCAGTGCTTTGCCTTCTGTTGGGCCCCCGTCGTCGGGGCGCCCTCACAGGACTTTTTCTTCTCACCTGATGGACTCCTTCCTTTCAGCCAGCTGGAGAGACGAAGGTGTTGGTCCCTGATGGTCCATTCCAACATGTTCCTGCAAAACGCACAGTCCTTCTCCACATGCGTTTTGTCCTCATGAAGGCAGTAGAGACATTTCGAGTGCTCGTCCTCCTTGAACACATTCTGTAGCTGGCATCCACGGAAAACCCTGAACAGCTTTCCGGGCGTCTAGCTTCCTTTCTCCTGGGCCATGTTCGGGTAGGCCGCAGAAACTTCTGGAATCCTCCAAGAAGCGTAACCCGACAAAATCTTCAACCTTGAGGGACGTAGAAAAAAAATCCGATACGGATACCCGTTAATCGGATGTAGAGACGGTGGAGCTTGAGGCTCCATTTGACCGACAAATGAGAAATTCTCTTTGAAAAAGCGCAAAAACGCAGCAAAAGCTCGAGAGCTGGGTCATACTGCCCCCAGTCATTGGCTGGGGGCAGTATGACCCAGAGACCAGTGATTGGTTACTACTGAGAAAGACAGATCAGAAACGAAACTGATACTGATTTTTCTTTGCCGAGGATTCCCGGCCTGATGACGGGGAATATTCATGAGCATGTGAATCCATGCCAGACCCCATGCTGGAGAAGACGTTTTTTTCTGGTGAAAAAGTTTCCGTCTCCTGTCCCTTGGAAGGGACGCCCATGCAGTATGGAGGAAAGGGGATGAGATGTAAGAGTATCATGCTGTTCCCATCTTCATCTTGTATACTGGCTTGCAACATTATGTGTTACTACTGATACTACTGACTTCTGCAATTGTATTCGCTCTCCCCTCTTGCTTCGCCACTCTTTTCCACTGCTTACTCTGTTCTCTCCTGCTCTCCTTTTTCCTACCTCCTCCACTTACTTTCTTCTATGCACTTACTCTTTCAGAATTGTCCTTAGACCTAGTATGATAGCAACCTCGTCCGTTTCCTCCTTCCTCCCCTTATTTGTTTGCACCCTCCAGCACTATCTGAAATGTTGTCAGGCCTAGTACGATAGTCAGTTGTTTTGTTCCTCTCCTCCCTTTTTGCACCCCTCTCCCTCACCTTTTGTTTTTCTCCTGCTCTACCAGAAATGTCATCAGGTCTAGTACGGTAGTCGCCTGTCCGTTTCCATTTCCTTCCCACTCTCCCCATCCCTTTCTTATCTATGTCTTAGCTCTTGCACTAATCTGAAATGTTGTCAGGTCTAGTACGATAGTTAATTTCACATCCTTACTATTCATGGCCTGTAAGAATGTCATTGTATTTTACCTTGTTCCCACCCTTGCCTTGAAGCGCTTTGAAATACATTGGGTATAGGTGCTATAGAAATAAACTATCATATCATATCAAAGCACACAAGGAAACAGTAGTTCCAAGATGGCAGTTATATGCAAGGAGAAAGGCGGTGAGACTAGAGAGGGTTGCAAGGAGGTAAGTGCACTTGACCTTTTTAGACTGTTACTTTCGTGAACCTTGGAAAGTAAGAAAACTAAGACCGGGAACTACAGCTTAACAAACCTGCATTATATGTCATTGGCACTCTTGCGTCGATATCTAAGGCGGGGAGGAACGTTTGCCGCTCTGATGCTGTGCTAGGCTCCTACAACAAAGCAGTGCCAGTAAAGACAGCACAGCCGATCAGATTAATACCAAAACAACCTTTGTTCGAACTAAGATTGCAAGCTTCAGCATTGTATGAAGGAATATAAAGAGAACAGTGTGAGAAACGTATGTGACAAGTGACGCAAATATAATTCACAATCAGAGGAGTGATTGAATTATTCTCTGAACATTGTGAAAGGGGAGATCTGAGCCCAGAAGAGGGGGAACCACAATAATGACTGATATGAAAGGGATCCGAGCCCGGCTGAGGAGGATCCAGGGTGAGTCACCCGAACTGAATACTTATAAGAGGAAAGGAACTTTGTGTTTTCTTTTTTTGTACATCTGGCCCTCTGAAGTCCCTGATGCAGGTAATGGAACTTTGTCCTCGTGCCGAAGAAGCCAGAGTGTGTGCTTTGCTCGAGTGAACCGCCTTGTCCCGTGCCGAAAACGCAGG
This sequence comes from Ambystoma mexicanum, assembly GCF_040938575.1. Lineage (NCBI taxonomy): Eukaryota > Metazoa > Chordata > Amphibia > Caudata > Ambystomatidae > Ambystoma > Ambystoma mexicanum. The sequence goes on from NC_090929.1 coordinate 1,488,012,479, forward strand.
GAAGGGAGGCCAACAGGCTGAACATCCTGACATATCCTTTTGTGAACACTTCTTTGTTTTTCATGAACACTAGTAAGGATTGGCAATAGGATTTTTTAGTATCAGCCATTGTATTTTGACGAGACTCCACTAGGATTGCATTATTATTTGGTTGTAGTAGCTTACTACCATCTGTAGATTTAGTATTAGATAGGCGTTTATCACACCCTTGTTGAATTTCAGTAAACACACTTGAACTGTGGTCACTTGTGTCTGTCTTACTGTTTGATACCTTGACTTCCTTTGAGTGCTTACGCCAATCCTCATTCTTTGTTATGGATGTCTGGGTGGAGTGAATGCCCTTAGTGCATGTGAGCCTGATTGGCTGCCTGGCTGCATGAATGCCCTTCTGCGTGATTGGCTGACTGAGCCTGGCTCAGCCAGAGTTAACCGGGAACAGATATGTATATCTGGGGACCTCTGACTCCCCAATTTGTTCAGAAGCTGAAGCTGTAGCAAGAAGCTGTTCCTTGAAGCACAGTTGGGGGAGAAGTCTGCTGCTACTGCATTTTCTTTTGGTTAGCCTAAAGCTGCTGTGTTCTTCAAAGAACTCATCCAGAGAGGAACTGCAAAGGAGACCTCTTCCCGAGCTATGACGGACCATCGTGAAAACTGCTGCTCTTCATTGAAGTATCATGGAAGCCAGTCCAATGTGCGTGCCATCTGGAGAAGGGGTCTTCGAAGTCCTGAAGAGGAGTGGCTGAACATCTCGAGTCAAAGAAGTCCATTGGTGTTACCCAGGGTCCAGAGATGGGCTTCGTGACTGCTGGAAGCCATTGCTGTCGAACGCCCAGAAAAGGGGTGTATGCTGGCACAGCGCTGCTGGACAGCCAGAGCTGCGAAAGTTCCAAACGGCCAAAGAAAATTGCAAAAGACATCCTTCCCATCATCACTGACCACTTTTGCCTGCCGGAGAGAGCCCAGAGTCGCTAGGTGCAGAGCAAGGTCTGCCGGTGGGTTTCCCCACCACCAGAAGCTAACAGTCCCGAGGGTGCAGACTTGGTGAGGGTCCAAGGTCCACTGGTCGAGTCCAGGTCGCCAGAAGCCGTCCAAAAGTCAGTGCTGTAGCAGCAGCACCGAGGAACTGAAAAGTCAGACAACTGCATAAATACAAAACCCGACACCAAAAGTGACCTATGCACCCGTCGCTGCCAGAAGTCATCGAAGGGTCCCAGGGTTCTTAATCTCATCTGCCAATCGTTTAAAGAGCCCACAGCAAGTTTACTCTTCCCAGGACTTCTACAGTCAGAGAAATCATCAACCAAAGGAGAGCACTGCGAAGAGCCAAACTGCTGCACTTCAGAAAGAGTTTGGTTTGATTCTTCTCGCAAGACTCAACATCTGAGTGCCCCCTTCGTCCAAGGGAGGGGGGGGGGGCTCCATCCTTGGAGGGAATCGTCGATTGGAACAGAGAAACAATGCCACTTCACCTGGCAAGGCCCCAAAGGTACTGTGACAAGGAAGAGCATGTTCTAGCCTCAGGGGTTGTCCAGAGGTCCCAGATTCGTCTTTGATCCTGTTCTCCTGTGGCCTCAGGTACTTTGTGGTGGTAGAACCTTTCAGGGAAAGCAGAAGATTATTGGATTGGGCTGTAAAAGACAAGTTACTCCCTAACTTTCCCATTACAGGTTGCCCAGGTGGGGAGATCTTCACACAGAATCGTATATCTAGTCTAAAGAAAGGATTCTGCCACTGTTCACAACTAACCTGCCTTCCCCTTCCCTATTCTATGCTGATGCACCTCACTTAAGAATTCACATAACTATTTAAAACTGTTTGCAGTTAGTGCATTTATTACGGAAGTATTGTGTAGTACCACAGAGTGTATATATTTACCATTCTTTGAATAAGTATTTCAAGTAAAGTGTTATTATTTATGTATATATTTTGGTAGCAACCGTATTTTATATTAAACAAAAGCTGTGTTATCACCTAACATACTGTGTGGACATTCCTTTGTGGGGTGCTGGGGGAACACAGTACTTAGGAACCAGCCTGCATCACCCCCTGAAAGCTTAAGCTATCCAATTAAGAACCTTGGCTGGGGTGTTCTGTGCCTTTACCCTACCATATAGAGGGCAGAAGTACAGATACCCCCCTCCAGTCTTTATAGGAGTATACAAGGCAGTTGCAAGTATGTTCAAGAGAGCCCTGGCAGGAGAGTATACACAGCAGTTGCAAGCGTGAATAAGAAAACCGTGGAAGGGAAACGCATCAGGCAAGGAGAAATTTAACAGTGCATAAGAAATACATTGCCAAAAAAGGGGTCCTGGAAAGGATATATCAGGATGAGCCAAAGGCTGTGTAAAACCAGAGAAGAGAAAGGAAAAGATGGCAGGGGAGTATACCAGTTATCCTAGCAAGATAAAAGACAAAGAACCAAGTTGTCTGAATATCAGTTGTGTTGTGAAAAAAAGAGAAACTCAAAGAACTGAGATCTTTTGAATATACAACAAAGGGAAGATAAATCCAGGGGAAGGGAATCACCCTGTGGAATACAGAACTCTAGCCTTCTGGAACTGTTGCGTTGGGAGATGCGCATTTTCCTTTTGAAGATTTATCAATCACTGAAGGCCAAAGAAAAGGCATTACCCTTTTCACTGTATAATATATTTTGTTAGAGTTTGAGGGTCAGAATAGTACTTTGGACAGAGAACCTTTTATTTTGTTTTGGACATTCCGGCATCGACAGATCCTTGGTTTTAGGTAGGGAAGCACCTGCAGTGCAGGGACGAGGCATTTCCACACCCCCTTTTATTTTAAGTCTTTGACCAAAACCATGAATATCTTGTGTCAGTCTCATTCCTCGCTGTTAGGCAGAATCCTGTGCAGTGCCCTTAGGGACCACTACACACAATTAAGACCACAGGTGGTAATACAAATTCACCTTTGGTACAAGCCTGTACTACTATGTTAAAGTGGTAGCAGTAGCGGAGCAGCCAGGCTTATCTCAAGAGTATATGAGTAGTAGCAGAGATTACACAAAGGGACCACAATTACTGTGACTCAAGCAAACACAGACTCAAGGTTTCAGGTAAAAAATATAAGTTCATTTATTTTAAACCATCTGTTATAAAACACTTCACTTCTATAAATTCGAAACCACACGTAAAATACACTACACGCAACCAAATCCACTTGTGCCAGTAAATTCAAGGTAAGTACATTAGGATTTGACAGACCGGTGTTGCGATACTAACGCGTACCCGCGGATAGAAATGCTCACGAAGTTAAAACACACTTTGTACTTAAGAATTTCAAGCAAGGAAACGTGAATAAAAATCAAAGGCAATACTTTTTCAAGGCAAGGAGACTCGAGGACTTGTTCAAAGATACAGATTAAAGCCAATAGGCCTGTGCCAGTGTCAATGGAGCAGATGCTCAGTTGCTGAGGATCACACGTTGAACAGTTCGAGATGCCAAGAGTTCGTAAGATTGTCAAATGGAAGGAAAAGTTATAAGAAGGAGGGAAGAAAGAACAACTCTTTGTGGAGAAAAAGGGGTTCACCCCGATTCCGGCTGGTCAGACAGAGAGAATGACCAACGTTGCACAGTACCTTATTCCGTTGGAGAAAAGCTGATGCCACAGCAGTTGTTCCTGGTAGTTCCTGCAGACTCACGGTCCTGCGGCTTCAATCGTGGGGACAAGAAGGACGACGTCTGGAGCGATCTGCACTACCCAGGGATGAGGCCAGCAGCAGCAAAAAAAAATTATGAATAAAAGGTGCACTCTTTTAAATCAGGAGAGGGCTCTTCTGATGGCTATCCGGACCACTACAGCTCTGCAGTGATTTCGACCCAGGAGAGGATTCTCTGACTGAAGAAAAGACAAGCTGGTTGATCCCAAAAGGCTCAAGGGAAGAAGACTCTGGACTGGATCTTCTCTTGTCGTTGAAGGGTAGATAGCTCAGGACTGCAGCAGGGCTTCACCGGGACTCGGGGTTACAGCAGTCGTCCTCTTCTCCGCTTCCTTGCAGTTCCAGTGGCGACTCTGCCTTCTAGCCCAAGAGTCCTGCCTTTTATGCCAAAATCCCCCATTCACACAGCCTGGCTGTCAATCACTCAGCAGGGGGGTTGTCCAGCCCAGACAAACCACCTCAGCCAATTAACACAAAGTGCGACTTGTGTCTCCAAGGAGACCCTGTGCAGGGGGTGACTACACCCCTCCTTCACATTCAGCCCACCTAGACACCCGGACGCCAAAGGAGGGCTTCTAGTCAGATGCCCGCCAAAGGTCGGCAAACAAAGGAGGCAACCCTGGTTTGCCGCGCAAAAAAAAGACCCAAGAAGGATGTTGACAAAAAGAAATGGCGTTTAAACCCAACTGGAGGCGAAATAAAAAGTATTTGGGCTAGCGGGATTAAAGGACGAGGCTACTAAAATAGCCTAAAACAATACCACATTATGTAATATAATCGCGGAAGGAAAATTAGGGTAGATACCACTGCCACCAGCCAAGTCTTAATGTTAAGGGAACGAAACAATGCTCCAGGAGTTACAGATAAAAAGGGCTAAGAATTAACCCTTTCCAATACTCCATGTAAGATGGGGTGTACTGGATTTGTGGTTAAATGACTATGTAAAGTTAAGGGCAACTTTACCCTTTTCTGGGGGACAGTAGTCAGCCCCAGAAATGGAGTCGGTCGGAAGTCTAAAAGACAACCCTGTGTTACTGCACTGAAGGTGCTGTGTAACACATAAAAGAGTGGTGCTACTGAAGTGGTGTACTCCAGAGTCCACAATCACAAAAACAGATGAAATACACATGGCAAAGCATAGGTAAGAGTGGGGGGAAAAGCTTACACTCTTACCAAGTGGAAAAAAATAAACTCCAGAAATCCAGCAAAGCTGCTGGGGGACTCACTAGGTAAAGGGAATTAGCCGTAGAATGAGAATTCTCCCTACACTGGCTTCTCGCACCACCAAGGCCAGGGCAGCACAAGTCTATTGGGAGATGTTCCCTAAAAAATGTTTTCAGAGCCACACATCTCCAGCGTGCCATTTTGTGAAGCAACGATTCCACTCTAAGAGAGAAGGACTGTGTGCATCAAACTGTGACCAACATTTCACCCCCAATAACAGGGTTCTTCGGCATCGGGGCAAGAAGCAGAAGACATCCCTGGATCCTGCAACAGATGTGGATCTCTGCGGAAGTGTTAGCCCTCAGCTCCACAATGACCGTCGTAGTCCTAAATTACTGTTTTAAGAAACAGTAAAAGGCCGGATAAACACTACATTGTCGACTTGCAAAGCATATGAATCTATAAAAAGATTTCAAAACATCCCTTCACCATCAAAAATAGTTTTGTAATAGGACTACCACATGTAGCAACTTCAAAATGGAATCTAAAAAGCACACATCTATAAAGCATTGGACCCAAATGTTCAATGTAAAGCAAAACAAAAGAATCAATACCTTGACTACATTAAAGATGTTGTTTTCTGGGACTTTCCAAAATGCTTGCGTTGTGTTAACTTGATGATTTTCACCTTTTCTCTCCGATGTTCCAATTTCAATTCTGAAAGGCAAATGAAAGAATTTAAAAAAAAATTTAAAAAACAAGCAACTACAATTGTGGGAGAAAGTGATGGGGTTGGTGCATTGACAACATTCAGTAAAACTACCAGATTACATACTGCATGAATGGATGGATGGATACAATTCTGCCAATGATGGAGTATAGAGATAGTGAAAAAGAAAGAAAATTGAAATGCCACGTGGCTGCAAAAGGTCTGTAGTAACCTAACAAAGAAGTGCGAGGTGTGCCTACCGCCATGTCGACTCACCTTTGACCAAGAGCAAGAGTTTATTATGCTATCTCTTTATTGCTCCCTTCTCCAACTGCTACTCAAACAGTTCTTCTCTCCTTTAAACCCCTTTCAACTATGATGAATCGCATACATCACCTGCAGAATCTACACACTCCTGCTTCTTTCCACTCGGTTCGCTACACAGTCCCGCTCTGGGCCTTCAGCTCCATATGAAGTGTCTGGACAGCTACCCGGTTCAAGAGACCACATTTTACTCTCTAGATTTTCTGGGGTTTATTTAACAAAAACGCAAAGAAAAGGTCTCTTCTTAAAGAAACCAAGAAGAAACTCAGCTTTATAGCTTAGCGTAATTTTTTTAATGAGATGTGGGCTGGAGGGTCCAAATTCTCACCAACGGCTCAAGGGGTGTGATGTTCACGATCCGTCTCCCCTAAAGTCTCTAGGTGTGGGTTTCTTTAGAGAGGTCCCACATCGAATGCTCAGTACTTCCCTATGGAGTTCCCTGACGTCCAGAATGACACTTATAGAAGTGATAGCCACTAGGAAGGCTGTCTTACAAGTAAGATCTTTTAGACTTGCCTTACGCATAGGCTCAAAAGGAGACCCCACAAGTCTAGTCAAAAGCACATTTAGGTCTCAGGTCTCATCCGGGAGCCGGGTTAGAAATGGGGGCGGGGGGGGTGAGGGGGAGAATCCTTTTAACCCCTTCCATGAAAGCCTTAATAACTGGTATTTTACACCACAACACCTTCTGTTGTGTAGTGTAGGCTGAGAGAGCAGCTAAGTGAATTCAAAACGAGGCCCGAGTCTAGTAGGTGAGTCAGGTACAATACAATGGGAGTAGGAGAGCAGTCAATAGGATTGACGCCCTTGGAATTGCCCTAGATAAACTGCTTCCATTTACTGGAGCAGCAGTATCTGGTGGTAGGTTTTCTCACCTCCCTAAGTATGTCCATGCATCTCTGAGGGAGTTGTAGGTGCCCAAACTCTATGACCTCAGGAGCCAAGCCGCTAAATTCAGGGTTTGCGGGCATGGGTGAAGAGTTACCCCCCCTGTCTTCAGATAATATGTTGTACGGGCACGGCAGTTTCATTGGAGGAGATAGTGACATCTCCATCAGATGCGAGAAGCAGGGTTGGCGGGCCCACATGGGGGCCACCAATATAATGGTGACTGGTTCATCTTGTGCACTATCTTGTTGAGTAGGGGAGTTGGGGGGGTTGTGGCGTAAACAAATTTCCCTGACCATGTTATCCAGAGACCATTCCCCTTGGATCGGTTCTGGGGGTACCTGGAGGCGTAATCTTTGCATGGAGCGTTCTCCAGAGTTGCAAACAAGTCGATCTCTGGGAAACCCCATTGTGTGAAAATGTTGGCGACAATGTCTTTGTGTAGTCGCCATTCGTACTCTACAGGCAGTAGGAAGTCTCTGCTGAGCACGTCCGCTAGAAGATTGAGTTCCGCTGTAACAGGTTGAGACAACAGGAACATCCTGTGTTTGAGAGCCAACTCTTCCAAATGTTTTGGGACAGCTTGGATACTCCTGGAGAGTGTGTGCCCCCTTGCTTGTTCAAGTAATACATGGCCGTGGTGGTGTCTGTGAGAACCAGGACTGTCTTCCCCTGTAACTGTCTGAAAGGCGTTCAGTGATTTGAAAACGCCTAACGGCTCCAACAGATTTATGTGGTTGGATGCTACTTCTGGGGACCACATGCCGTGCGCCGTCTGCTGAAGCAGCTGAGCCTTCCACCCCATGAGAAATTCATCTGTAGTGAGAGTGGCTTCTACTGCTGGGGTGGGGAAGGTCTTCCCCTTCAAGAGGTTTACCCTCGACCACCACTGCAGAGAGAGAACGAGGACTGGCGAGACAACCACCAGATCTTCCCATTGTCCGCTGGCCTGACACCACTGGCTGTTGAGCCACTCTTGCATAGGACGCAGACACGCATGAGGAACTAAATAAATGCAGGAAGCAATCATTCCCAACAGTCGCATGGCTTTGCTTACCGTCACCTCTCGACCGGCTGCATATTGAGGGATCTGAAACAGCATGTTTTGAACCCTCTTGTTGGAGGGGAAGACGAGGCTGACTTCTGTCCGAATAAGAGCCCCTAGGAACTGTTTGACCTGACTGGGGTCAAGGCTGGATTTCTGTTCGTTGATGGAGAATACCAGGCTGAACAGGAGGTCTATCGTCTTTTGGGTGTTCAACAGCCATGTTCCGTGGGAATCCCGTTATGAGCCAGTCGTCGAGGTAAGGATAAGCCGGAACGGATTCTCTTCACAAGTGCGCCACTGCCAGTACCTTCGTAAACACCCTTGGCGCTGAGGCAATGCCGAAGGGGAGTACTTTGAACTGATAGTGCTTGTCCTCTATCATTAACCTTAGGTATTTTCTGTCTGCCAGCAACATTGAAATATGAAACTATGTACCTTTCATATGCAGTGTTGCCATGCAATCCCCTTGTTTCAGCAGAGGGATTACCTCCTGCAACATGGCCATTCGAAACTTTTGAGGTTTTACTAATTTGTTCGTTGGGTGCAAGTATAGCACAGGGCACATGGTGAGATCCTTTTTGGGTCCAAGGAAGTACACTGAATAAATACCCTCATTTACCTGTAGAAGAGGGACGACTTCTATGGTGCCCTTTTCCTGCAGGATCTGGACCTCTTGCAGTAGGATGCGTAGGTGTTCCGGCGTCAGACGTCTTGATTACGCCGTTCTGAATTGAGGTGGTCGGCAAAATTTGGCGACGGTCTTGAGCACCCACTGGTCCGTTATCCCCTCCCATGCATGAAGGAATGCTGTTAGACGTCCCCCGACCAGGGAGGCATGGGAGGTGACCTGGATATGAAGGTAATTTCTGACCCGAGGCCGGTGAGCCTCTGGGGGTGGAATTCCTGCCTCTACCCTTTCCACAGCATTGTCCTCTAGGTGGATACAAGGTGGTGGTGTTGGATCCATGTCCTGAAGCCCAGTTGTTTCCTGAACCATACTGGTTCTGAGGGGAGCGAGATTGCCCATTCAAAGAACGACGATAGCCGCCCCCTCTCTGTTCTGAAGGCCTTTGGGTAATCTGGTTTAAGGTCTTGAGTCTCATGTTCCTTCCTAGCTCAGGTAATAGGATGCAATGCTGACCCTGGGGTTGGTTATATGAGGGGTGATCACAGGGGAGGGGACAACTACTTGTTACGCTCACCTGGTCTCTGCAGAGGCGTTGGGGCACGGTTGCAGCCCTCCTGGGGGTGAGGTCGCTCGGGTCCGACTTCGCCCTCTGCACTTATGTGGGTACTGGTGGTAATAGGTGATGCTGCTCAGGATTGCTCCTGCGTGGAGAATAGGGGGCATAAGTATGCCAACTTGTGCGGCATGATCGCCTTCCAGACCCCCTTCTCCCAAACCATGGTACCCGTGTGATGCGCTGTCCCTGGAAAGCTCACCTTCTGATTAGTTTTGGCGAGCACTACGACCAGCTGCTTCTAGCAGGGGTACTTGTATGATCTGGACTGAGTTCCCTCACTGGTCCCTTGCACGTGGTAGTCCAGTCCTGCTGCGACTAAGCCACTATACTTCAGGTAAGTGTTCCCGTTTGCCTTGGTCTTTCCTCATCGGTTTTTGTTGTATTGTGAAGTTCATTGTCTTGTATTGATGTCCGTTCCACTTTTGAGGTTTGCTCTTTTGCTTTCTTCCCTTGCAGGTGTGATGTTGCCGGCCCGGCAGAAGCTGCGGAGCTTGAGGCGACAGCCGGAGGGAATGAGGAACGAAGCTGCAACGGTACAGTAGCTGGTAAATTGCTAACTAGGGGGCGTGTAGGGTTCAAATGCGGCGCGGCCCTAGGACGGATGTTCTAACCTTATCTTTCTTCTTCTTCACAGGGTCCGAGTTTGTGGATGCGGAGTGCGGTGCTGCGGCGTCGGAATCAAGATCACTAGATGTCAGCAGATGAGTCTGCAGATGAAGCACCGGTTTCCTGGAGGTGAGTATGCAGGAGAATGCCTGGTTTCAAAGGTAAGTAAACTGTCCCAATCAGCGGTGAGCGTCACGTTGCATGTAAGTGCACTGTAACGCGAAGCACCGCCTTAAGGATGGAGCAGCTTATATAGCTGAGCTTCTGAAGCCATTCCCACCAGGTTCAGCCTGCCTGCCACACCCGATGAGTCAGCACATGAAGACCAGGCCTCGGGAGCCACACCCGATGAGTCAGCACATGAGGATGTTCTCTGGAATAAAGGCTTAAAGCTCCTGGAAAGTTCTTGTAAAATAAAAACTCCTGCACTGAAATAAAAGCACTCATGCACTGAAATAAAGTGTTCCTGCTCACATCTCTATATGAGCCTGGCGTCAAAGGCGCCTGGACTTAGACCTGTCAGGGCCCCTGTGTGTATAGGTCCAAAAGGGACACAAGTGAGTCAAGTGACCTATTGCCCCCATCACTAGATGGTGTGGTTTTTGTGTTCTGGGGCCTGTGGCGATGGCACTACTAGGGAGAAGGGATAATTCCATTACATGAGACACAGTATTCTCACCTTTTATCTAACAAAGACCCTATACAATCTAAGATCTTGAGGGCTTGTTTTCACCCAACAATTTCCCCTCTTGATGGAAAATGCCTTCCGTTAAGTCACTAACCAAAACTCCATGCATACCTCCAACATTCACAACACACAGAAAACATTCAGTTTCTGACATTTCTGCATGTGAAGTTGTTGATCATCATCATGTTGAACATCCAATTACACTCATGGACTTCAGCTCCCATAAAGCCTCAAGTACTGAGACGAAGAAAAGTAGGGAAGAGTTAATACAGATCAAGCAAAGTCTGAAGACCAACGTGCGGACTGGTTCTATTCACACCAGATTGCCCGGGACATTTAAAAATGGCAACAGTGGCATTCACAGACAGTACAGGAGAGAAAAGCAAGAGTAGAAGGTGGGCACTTGTCTGCGGTGGCTCTCGAACGCAAGCTAAAGACATCAGCTTGGGGGCAAATAAGAAGTCCGGCTAGCCAACCTAAAGGACCGCCAGAGCACCGAGAAGCACAGGATGTGTGGTCAAGTCAGGAATCAGCATTCTTTGGTCCTGGATGCAGAAGGAAGCCGGCGAGTAGACACAGAGCCGCAGGAAATGCTGAAGAGACACCTGCAGTAAGTTGGGGATGCCACAAACCACTGGTGAGACAGCCCAGGGCCATTGTGGACCCGGGGCGTAAAAACAAACCAGAAAACAAGTGAATAAAGTATGCGAGTGAGATTTTGAACAATATTCAAAAAACTATTCAAACACAAGCAAAATCTAATGTTAGATCAAGGTTTAAGAGCAAGAAAATCTGAATACCGACAAGAAAAAGTGCAAGACGAAAAGGAATAATTACATATGAATGAGATGTCAATGAAGCAAGGGTTACCCTAAGCAAATACATTGGACAGAACAAAAGCAGATGCTGAAGTGATGCATTGAAAGCAACAGTTAAGCTGATGGAGAAGACCTGGTAAAGATAAGACACCAGGCAATTGACATTTGGGAGTGGAAAGATACCCGGCAGGGGAGCATACGAGGGGATCCGAAATACCTCCAGAGAAAGGATTCCTGGCAAGGAAGTATACCAGGCAATCCACTGAAGTTGTGAAAAGACTGAACAATGTGGTAGGATATGTGGTAGGATACCTGTCAGGTGTGAGAAACCTGAAGGTGTCTCCCTGTCTAGTCCCTGAGGATCTGTCATCCAGGTGGCTAGGACAAAGCCATCTCTGTTGGATCCAGTTCCTGGGCGTGGACTACTGCGTGAGGAGCACCTGGATGGGCGTCCTTGGGGAGTGGGACATCGAAGGGTGAGAATCTGTATCCCCCTTCCTTAAACACCTTTTCCACATCCTATAACGTATGATATTCCAAAACACTACCCCCCCCCCACGCTTTTCTGACCATAACACTTTTGCACAACACGAAAGACAACGGACTAATATTAGAACCGTTTACCTGACATGTCGGGCAAAGTCAGGCAATTGACCATAATCACACACACCTGTCGCCCCTTTTCCTTCCCCACAGGGATAAAAGGTGGAGCACAAGAGCACAGGACGAGGAAGGCAGTCCGCACGATGTGAGAGCTAGTTCCGCCCAGCAGTTCAAGAGGAGGCAAAAGCCGTCAAGCGTCGAGAGGAGACCAGGGGGAGAAGTGACCTTGCCCTTATCGACAGAGACCGGTAAAGCCTCAAGAGAAGGAATCTTAAGGCCAGGAACAATAGCCTGCGTGTGTTGCACCAGATGTCAACGATACTCCAGCACCTCCTCTGCTGACAGCCAAGCTGGGGAGACGCATGGCCCCATGGTACTGGCCTTGACTCTACAGACAAGAAAGAAAAGCCCTTTATTACAATCGGTGAGTCGAGGGCAGAACCGATAAAGAAACCGAACTGTACTGAACAGAAGTAAAGGTAGGCTAATTGAACTTTGAAACAAATAACTGTTATAAGAACAGGGGAAAACCAGCAGAGCAGAGTCAGGCACCAAGTGGTTGCACGCTCATGGTGATTTACCAGGTTACTCACCGTAGTGACCACCTTACTCCTAGTCCATAGTCCCCTTTCCTCCATACTTGTGGGACATCTCTCCGTCCTGTGGGACGGGACCAGAGCACTTTGTAAAAAGCATCCAAATTGTTTTCCAAAATGTGTCCCTCCTCTCTTTCCTGCGCGGGGCCCGGCACGTGGCCGTAACCCCGGCCACCTTGGCTTCACCCCGCGCATCGCCCATCAGTCCTTTTCTATCGCCGGGTCACAGACCCATAGCAATAACAGAGGAACCTTATTAGAGGGGATGGCGGGCGGGCGTATGGAGGAAAGGGGACTATGGACTAGGAGTAAGGTGTTCACTACGGTGAGTAACATGGTAATACTCCTACGTCCCGTCCCCTTTCCTCCATACTTGTGGGAGATTCCCAAGCACTCCTTACAGGAACTACGGGTGGATGGAAATACCCCTTACTGAAACAGGTTCTTCAGCACAGCCTGACCAAACTGAGCGTCAGCTCTAGAGCTCATGTTGAGACAGTAATGCTTACAGACAGCTGATGGGGAGGCCCCAGTAGCTGCCCTAGCGATGGACTCCCAGGAACATATTTCTGAAAAGCAACTGAGGCTGCCTTGCCCCGCACCAGGTGCGCATGGATACCTTTAGGAGGTTTCAGCCTTTGGACGGTGAAATACTCCTTGATGCAGGCGGCAGGCCACCTGTAAATAGTTGCCTTAGATGCCGGCTTGCCCTGAGGGTTACCGAAGGTCACAAAAAGTTGAGAAGAACTCCTAAGCTCGGAAGTCCTGTCCAGGTAGAACTTAATAGCTCTTCGGACATCAAGACAGTGTAGAACTCTTTCAGCCTCTGAGGCAGGGTTCGGAAAAAAGACCGGAAGGGAGATCGACTGATTCAGATGAAATTCGATCACTACCTTCGGTAGGAAAGCCGGGTTTGTCCGAAGGACTACCTTGTCCTTGTGAAAGACCAAGAAAGGATGCTCCACCGACAATGCCTGGAGCTCACTCTCCTCGCTGACGTAACGGCGACCAGAAAAGACACTTTCCAAGACAAGTACTTGAGGTCCACCGTAGCCATTGGTTCAAAGGGTTTATGGCACAGCGCCGTCAGGACTACATTTAGGTCCCATGGCGGGTGCGGATTACGCACCGGAGGGAAGAGGCGTAAGCTGCAACCACAAGGAAGTATTACTGCGGGGATGGATGGGAGGGGCATCCGCTGTGACATTCAGCTGGCCCGGGATGTGCACTGCAAGCACCCAGACACCATGAAGCACAGCCCACTCCCAAATCTGGATGGACAGGTCCACGGGGTGGAGGGGGGAGACTTGGTGCCCCCTTGCTTGTTGATGCAATACATTGAAACCACGTTGTCCGTTCTTATGCGGGCCACCTTGTTGACAATGAGCGGTCTGAACGCCCTGAGCGCCAGAAAGATCGCCAGAAGCTCCAAATGATTTATGTGCAGGAGCTTGTCCTGAGGCGACCAGAGGTCCGAGACCTGAAGAAGATCTAATGTCGCACCCACCACAGAAGGGAGGAGTCCGTCGTGATCGTCACCATGGGGGCTGGGTCCTGAAACCCCGCGCCCAACGCCAGGTTGCTGAGAGATGAGCACCAGTCCAGGTCCACTCTTATGGAATCCGGAATCATTATCCGCATGGAATCCGGATCAACAGCCTGACGCCATGAATTCCAAAGAGCCATCTGGGTCCGTCTCATTTTGAGACGAGCAAGAGGAAGAGCCAGTACACACAAGGCCATGAGGCCCAGAAGCCTCTGGAACCACCAGGCCGACATGCTCTCCAACTGCGCAAACATCTGACACATGGCAAACAGATCCGCCATTCTGTCCCCGGTCAGATACACTCTGCAGTCGATCATGTTCCAACAAAAACCCAGGAAGATCAGGTCCTGTGAGACCGTCAGAGGATTTCCGCCAGTTCACCGTCAGCCCAAGATGGAACAGGAGCTGAAGGAGAGACTGGAGGTTGCCCGCTGCTGTCAACGGACAAGGGCTGCGTAAGAGCCAGTTGTCCAAATAAGGATACACATGGATACCCTGGAGACGAAGATAGGCCGCAATCACCAACATCATCTTCGTGAAGACACGCGGCGCCGAGCTGAAGCCAAAAGGAAGCACCCGAAACTGGAAGTGCTCCTCTCCCAAAGAGAAGCGGAGGTATCGCCTGTGTGGATTCCAAATCAGGATATGCATGTACGCATCCTGAAGATCCACCACGCTGAGCCAATCGCCCATCTGCAAAGAGGAGCGTATCTGGCCGGGCGTTTGTCACAACGCGTACGCTATGGAAACTGTGGAGGCAATGGAAGAGGGGCTGAACAAGTTCTGTGCTGTTAACGGTCTAGTCTTGCCACGCACGCATGTTACGTCTGGGCGCATTTAAGTAAGCGTCAGAAAAGTAAGCCGATGCGTTGCAACCCTGATTTTTCCCTTCGGGTTAACACACTGTGTATCCTATCCCTTCCTTGTTTATGCTCCCTTCCACCCGCTTTTGCTGTGTTTGTTCCCACGTGCTTCAAGCCTTTTCTACCTCCGGCTCGGCACTTTCCCTTCCGGTGTTTCCCGAGCCTCCTCCTTCCTTCTGCTCGGTTCTGGAGATTCCTTCCTGCTTACCCTCCTCCCGGAGTCTCGTCTCCGTTCTCCTTAGCAGCGCCCTGCTGCGCTCTGATCCTGACTCCTCTATAGTGCCCTGCTCCAATCCTCTAGTCATAACTCTTTCCATCTGTTTCCATAAGGGCTTTCTGGGAGTTGCAGTCCATCTTCTACCTACATCAGAAAGCATTCCAGCCAAGTTATCAACAGTGCTACCGACATCCCAGCACTCCAGGGTTTTTTAGCCACGCTTTTCCCTGGTTTTTGGGGGCAGGCTCCCTGAGGGCCCCTTTGCTGGGCAGATAGCTAGTGGGCAAGGTGGCCTCCAGTGGAGCTCGTCCTAAACTCTCAAAAAAAAAGGCCGGACACAGTTTGGAGAGAAAGAAGAGCAATATCCACGGATAGTTCCTCTGAAGAAACCAGTACAGGTGAGAAGGAGGAGGGGGCAAAGGAGGGCATTGATCAAGTGGAAACTTTACCCTATCATGAGAGCGTGATCATCTTTAATTTCTCATGGGGTAGGAAAAGATTGAACTGGGAAAGGTCTAGGATGGTGCGCAGGCCAGCCTGGTTGGGTTCGGGCACCGTAAACAGCCAGGAGTAGAAGCCCTCCCCTCGCTCCCCAAAGGGAACAGGTTCCACAGCTCCGAGGTCCAGAAGTTTCTGAACCTCGGCCTTGAGGGAGGGTGAGCCTGACAGCTGAAAACCCTCATTTGGCAGGTTTATCGGTGGCAGTGCCACCTGAACCTGATGAGGAGGCTAAGGAGCGGGAGAAAAACCGTGTGCGTTGTTGTCTACGGCGGTTATTCCCCGCCGGAGTATCCACTCAACGAGATTTGCGGTCGAGGAAGCCCCTAAAACCAGAGGATGGTCGACTGTGCGACAACGGTCTCTGGGATCTGAAAGGAGGTTTAACCAGAACCGACAATGATTTAGCCGTCTGAGTGCTATCCTTGGTTTTGGTGAGCTCTACATCAGTAGAAGAATGAAAAAGCTCCTTACCATCGAATGGAAGGTCCAACACCTTGTCTTGCACTTCCTTAGAAAATGTAGTGGCATTCAGCCACCCTGCCGTGAGGTATCAACCCTGAGCATGAGGCCTCGAGCCCAGGTGTCTACGTGATGAGCCGCAGCCTCCAGGAGATCCTGGGCCAAGACCCTGGCATCGGACAGGCCTCCTTTGAAGTCCTCCAGCTTCTCGACCGGGATGTGCTCCTCAAACTCCGACAGACCTTTCCACAACCGCATGTTAGCTCCTGCCAATATCAATTCGGCGTTGGCCTGCCTAAGCTGCAAGGCCGAGTTGGCGAAGATTTTCCTCCCGAGGGAGTCGAGGAGCTTGTCCTCCTTACCCAGAACCTGAGTAGCCGTCGTGGAAGAGGATGCTGCAGGCCTGGACTGCAAAGTGGCCACAGCCACCACCGTAGAGGGAGGCGGACAAGACGACCGAGCCACCTCTTCCGAAGAATGCAGCCTGTACCTCATGTCAATCTTTTTGTTGACAAAAAGTCCTGACTATGGCTTTTCCCAGACTCTTCGGACCTCGGCCAGAACGTCCTAACGCAGGAACAGGCCGGTACGCTCCAAGGGAGACAGGGTGAACGCCCAAGAAAGCACGCCCTCCTGCGGAGCTGGTGCCTCGGGCACCGGAACATCTAAGAAACTCATCATGTCCAGTACCCGGTCATGAAAGGCTCTGATAAAGTGGGGAAGGTCCTTGTTGTCCTGATCGCCTTGAGGGTCATCTGACAGGTCAGGATCCTGCCGTGTCAGGCACTGCCTTGTCCACTGGAAGGAGCAAGGGGGGGCACCACGGGCAAGGGGTGGAGCCGGAGGCACCGGTGGACATATCTCCTTGAAAAGCCCTTTGAAATATTCCCTCATGGGGTCGGTGCGCATAAGGGCTTGAAATTTACTGAAAAAGGCATCCTCAGGAGATTGTTTTGGGACCTGAGGAGGCCTCTCATGAGGTGGACAGGTCCAGGGACGTAACGGGGAAGGGTGCCACACCGGGCCCTCCACCGACGTATCCACATAAATCAAAGGAGCTGCCCCCCCGGGCAACGAAACATTGTGCGGAAGAGGCATCCGGGCGTTCCAATCATAAACCAGCCGGTAAGGATGCGCACAAGGGACCTTAGGTTCACCCAAGAGACCGAGCCCTACACCAGAAGCCGATGGCGTAGTTGTAGGGGTAGCACCCAAAATGGCCACCGTAGTCGTGGCGGGAACGGGCGCCTTTTTGTCCTCATCTGAGGGGAACTGCGGCACGTGAGGAAGTGAGGCAGGGGTCTCCATCAATGGATCAGGGGTCTAAATCTTAGCCTTAACATAAGGAACCTCGGCCGAGCCGGTACTATGAGGCCTGGAATGTTTTTGTGACATACCAACCGCCAACTGAGCCTTCGAAGGAAGGACCTTGGCACTGCCGGTAAAAGAAGAACTTTGCTTCTTTGCCCCCTCAACAGATCTGGTGTCACCACAAGAGCGGGAACGGTGCGCTTCCACCAACAATGCCTTGACCGGCCTCTCAGAAATGTTGGTAGCTTTAGCCTCTGTACGAGGGACCTCGGACCCAGGTCCGGTAACAGCCTTTTCTGTGCGGGCCTCTAACATCCGTTCGGTAACTACAAGCCCAGCCAAGGCCTCGGGGCGCACCCAGGTTTTGTTTTTGAGGGAAGCCGACAGAGGCCTCAGAGCGAACTCCGTTACCCCATGACTCAGTAGAACTGGGTCTACAAACAGCCCCCACAGGAGGGGCCTCGGAGCATACTCCGGTGTTCACAGGCCCCTTAAGGAGACCCCCGGAGAAAACTCTGGTAGAATTATTAGACCCAACGGGCACCTCAGGGCGAACCCCGGTATCAGAGCGATCAACGCCCCTACTGGACCGAGAGGAACCCGGGAAGGTATCCCCCGGTCGGGGTGCCCTGAAAAGTAAAGAACTTACCGGGCATTTTTTCTTCTCGTCGATGAACGCCTGAAAATGCAAAGGAGGAGTTCGTCAGAACACCTCCTCCCACCGCTCCAACCGACGCTGAAGTGCCCAGACCGAAAGGGAGTCACAGTAAAAACAGGAGTCCCAACAGTGTTCCGGACCCAAACACTCTAAACAAAGAGGATGGGGATCCGCCCTCGCGAAGCGACGGTGATACGATGAACAATCTGGAAAGTCTAATTTGAAAGACAGACTAGTAAACGAACGCTAGCGAGAGCCAGAGAGGAAAAAAGGGAAGAAAATCTTCCGAGGATGCAAGTGCGTCCGGCCCCGATTGAGCAGACAAAAGGATTGATGGGCGATGCGCGGGGCGGAGCCAAGGTGGGCGGGGTTATGGCTGCGTGCCGGGCACCGCACAGGAAAGAGGGACACATTTATGAAAAAAATTTGGATGCTTTTTACAAAGTGCTCTGGTCCCGTCCCACAGGACGGAGAGATGTTCCACAAGTATGGAGGAAAGGGGACGGGACATAGGAGTATACCCTATTGTTGAACTCCAGGTACCAGACAGCCTTGGGAGAAAGGCGAGCAGAGGGGTCAAATTGGCCATATGGGGGTTCATGCAAAAATCAACCGTGCAGTCGAAAGTCTTTGACCGGCAGACGATCATGAAGCGAAAGGGAAACGAACCCCGCCTGGTGAAGCGAGCACATGAACAGTGTGTTAAAAGGGTTAGCAAGTAAAACCCTGGAGCTTTGTTCAAAAAGACATTAAAATTCGTGAAACAAGAAGTATTGCAAGACAAGGAGAAGTGAACTGTCCCGCTTGTCATTTGGGATCAGAGCCCGGCTGAGGGAGATCCAGGGGTGAAAAGCAACCACCCATATTTCATTGAGAATGGAACTTTTTGAGTAGTTGAGTACGACAGAGGTCTGAGCCTGGAAGAGGGGGACCGAGGGCTGTCACACAAAGCCAAACGTGGAACAGAACTTTTGTGTTTGCTCAGAGACATTTTATTGAAGAGAGACCTTAACCATTGCAGAACCCGATAGCTGGAGCGGAACTGTTGGCTCGTGTTAGGCAGAAACCAGTGCAGTTCCCTTAGGGACCACTGCAAAAGATTTAAGACTACAGGTGTTTGGCAGTAAACCCACTTGGTAGCAGCATGTACCACACAGATTCACTTGGTAGCTGTGGCTGAGCAGTCAGACTTCCCTCAAGAAGAGTTAGGCAGTATACAGAGCATACAAAATAGGTACAGAAATACAGTAGCACAAGCAAACACTGACCAGAGCTTGGGTGTAAAAGTATATAATTATTTAACACACACTTATAAAACACACTAGCACTAAATTGGTAAGATAAGTTCAAAACACAATCACTATTATCATATGTACATCCCTGATTACTTGTTGGACAAGTCTTAGTTAACACCACTTATTTCCAGACAGAGGTGAGCGCTTAACGTTCGATGGCACTCCAACAAGTTAAATAAAAAGGGAGGGAAAAGCAGAATTATGGAAGCACACACACGAAACACTTTTTAAAGAACCACAGCAAGTTAGGAAGGCACAGTCTACTGGTGAGCAAGGAAGTTTAGGTGCCAGGCCAACTTTCAAGGGAGCCAGGCGGAAGATGCCCAAGATCAGACAGTTACACAGAGTCTTCGAAGTTTGTGGAGGTAGTTCGAAAAAGGTTTAGTTCAGTTCAGAAAAGTTAGCTAAGGTGTACCAGGCTAACCCATGTTCGAGAGACGAGGATTTAATAAACCCCGTTCAATCGGTGGCAAGGGAAGCCAGGCGGAACACGGTACCTTAAATGGAGAGGATCCTCCAGCGGGGGCAGTTGCTCCTGGCAGCGGGTGCAAGTCACAGCGTCGTCCAGAGGAAAAGAAGATCTTGTCGTGGAGGAAAGATGAAGGCCATTGCACTGGCAGGGAAGAAACCAGCCGCGGAGTTCTCCGGTACAAAGGTACTACCCTATCAGTTTGCGGTATTGGTGAAAAAGTGGTATCCCGGTTGCCGGGGTGCTTGGCACAGGCAAGGCGGCCACAAGATGCTCCAGGAAGGCGAAAAGAAGGTAGACTGGTTATCCCCACCAGTCAAAGGAAGAAGACTCTCCGGGCTGGAGATCTCCTCCATCGTCGGGAAAAGTGGTGAGACGGTTCAGCAGGGCTCCACCGGTGGTGTCGTCGTTGCAGGCCGGCTCAGTTTCTCCCTCCTCGGATTCTTTAGGTCCAGTGGCAACGTCTGAAGTTCCAGTCCCCAAAGCCCTGCTTTTATGCAGCACACCCCCATTCACTCAGCCTAGCTGTCAATCAAACATGCTAAGTGGTGAGCCGGCCGGCTCACCACTTAGGCCAATCACACAAGAGTGCGACTTGAGTTACCAAGGTAACTCAGTCTAGGGTGCCTAAACCCCCTCTCAAGCCCCCTGTGGTACCCAGACAGAGCGGCACCACTTTTGGAGGGTTCTGTGGAGAAGCCCGCCAAAAAGTGGAACAAAGGGCTCGACTTGGGTTGGAGTCACAGAAGAGAACACAAACGCCATTTTAGAATCGAGTTCTGGCAAAAAATACCAACCGGCGAATTAATATTAAATAAATAAACCGGCGGTATGTTTGAGGCTAAAAGAATTAAATAATTAAAGTTGGTAGCCTCGAACAATGGGAAAATCCCATAGAGATATATTCGCGGTCAAATATAAAAAGTAGTATCCACTGCCACCAGCCAAAACTCGATCAGGGGGGACGGAGACATGCCCCCCTCGAACAACAGACCCCGGGGCAATCGAATTGCTCCGACCAGTACGTCCACAATATGATGGTTTGTACTGGTTTCTGTTCATAATTTGGGACTAGCAAAGCCAATGGTGAGTTTACATGCCCTGGGAGACAGTAGTCAGTCCCAGGGTATGGCGTCTATGTTGGGGGGTCGCTACGACACACCTGGGTTACGGCACGGAGGGTGCTGTGTAACCCACATCAAAAAAAACACACGAGACCCTATGGAGTAAAAGAACCCATAGCCCATAAAACACATGGGCCCTCATTACGACCCTGGCGGAATACGACAAACGATGGCGGAAATGTAATACCGCCATCGAATACCGCCCGTTGCGATCACGACCCGTCACCGTAAAGTACGATGCGATTAGCGACACCGTAGTGAACGCCAACGCTAACTGCACCAAGTGCGCGCACGCGCGCCGTGCAAAACCGCAATATCCGCCATGGCGCAACGGTACGCGAATGCTGACCCCAGCGGACATTCACCTAACACCATCAAGCATGGCGGAAAGTACCATTCCGCCATGGCGAGAACTACGGCATCGCGAACCAACCGTAATGGCCCTACTGAGTGCCTGTACTCCACTCCCTGGCCACATTGCACAACTCCTCGTAGGCGCAATGCAGTCACACCATGCAACCAGTGAAATGTACAAGTCACCCATGCATGCCAACGAACAAATGCATGCAGGGGCCCCAAGTGCCCTGTGAGTGGCCATCCACAATTGGCAACACACCATTGCCGTACTGATGCAGCACAGGCATCTGAAGGTGCAAGTACACCAAAATGAACTGAAAATTCCATGACACAAAACAACAGTCCCCCATCGCTTGCCACCAGTGTAAATCAACATTCAAAGCAGTAACCTGAGGGAGACTGCACCAGCCCTGTACACATGCCAGTAGTCAAACCAACCATCAGCATAAGCACGTACCACACAACTGTACCCAGAAGCCGGAACCCAATGCAGAACACCTCACAATACATCGCGCCACAAATCTGAATATGCCACATTACTAGCAAAGAATAACGCTACACGGTAAATATCTGAATATAAATTTAATGCACATCAAAATCACCAAGGCCATACAGCCATTTGAGCATAAACTCACAAATGATCAGCATTACTGTGGGCTGCATCCGCAATAAATGACCAGCTTCCCCATGTGTGACGCCCTGTACCTTCATGGCACACAGGGGCTACATCAACGTCCAAAAATGCAACATGGAAGCGCCTAGGACCGCAGGGCCGTCCCATGAAGTAGGCACTAGTCCAGCTGGAAGCTAGGTATGCTGCACCTAGCCACTAGTACTGCGTAAGGGCATGTGGGCCATTGGCGATCGTCCCATAAGATCGTAATGGTGCTCCACTGATTAACTCGAAGCTGCAGGTGTCGACTGTAGAAGCCATCTGCAGGAGTGGCGTACAGATGGCAGCGGCAGAAGGGGAGGAGATACCTGTCACCCAAATGAAAAAAATGATAGTATGGGCATCCGAACTCCATATGCATTACTCACTTCATTCAACACACCAAACCTACAACCATATGCATGCTAGCCCACTCATAAGGATCAATTGCACCCAAAAATCACTTGCGAATCATTACGACACAAATCGAGGTGAATACACTATTTCAAACGAGTGTCTGTGTGCATGCGCCTGTCAGAACAGGATCCATCAGATGGGATCATCAACGTGCATAGACACAAGTGATTGAAGGCGCGTCGAGACAGGGAGGGTTCAACAAGGGCAGACAGACGATGGTCCCACTATGGCAGCCTTGCATCACATAGCGCAGGGGAAGGGGATAGATTCCAAATAGCCATGTACATGGCAGACTCCCAATTAAATCATCTTTCCATGCATCCATTCATCATTCCCTCATCCCGTTATGAAAACGCCTGAATATTCACTCACATAACATTCGAAATTTCCATTGAGTCTGTGCGTAATGCAGCCTTCAATATCCACTGTGCTCCTGCCCGGATTCCTTGTGTAGTGAAGTCACATGTATTTGGGAACGTCCTGCCTTATCGTCCACTACGCCATAGCGCATCCCATTCAAATCATATCAATCATTGCATTCCCGTCATGGACCCTGTCCCAAGGACATTCAACAATAGAACGTTACATTTCCAGTCAGACCTGTGGGCGTCTCCACGCCGCTAGTTGAAAACCGAAAGCGCTGTCCTTCGAATTCCTAATTTGCAACATCACGTTGAAAAGGCATCTGTGAACGCTTGTATTCACAAATACATCTATGCAGTGCGGCTGTGTGTGAAAATGGTAACTGGCCTCAATCACTGATGGGACTCCCCGCCGTCGGTGAACGTCGGTACAGTGCTGCATGAGGGTCCACCGTTGATCGAGCACTACATTCCACTGACCCTTCACAAGTCTGCTCGCGAATGCAAATATAGTATGTGCAACAATGGGACCATAGCAGAATTAACATATAAACCAATATTCCACAGCCATCGGGATTAAGAACATGATTGCAAATGCAAGATGCCATGCGTCGAATTGCAGCGTCGTGTGCGGGACGTGCTCGCACGAAAGGCATTAGAGCTGACACAGGTGGAATGAATCACCACAGGTGAAGGCTATACAGCCTGAAAACACATAAATTGCACACCCAACCCCCTCCCCCAACCACACCCACTCCAGAATGCTACCGGCAGGACTAGCGATGTTGGGCCTGGGGGACCTGATTGCACTGCAAGTACTCCAACTTCAAGAAGAAGACGAACGCCAACTACTACAACAACCGGCCACACAGAGGAGACGCAGGAGGAGGAGGAGGAGGAGGAGGAGGAGGGCAAGGCATGGCCAGCAAGCCCCACCAGCACAGCCACTACCACCACGCAGGCAGCCCGCAATCCCACGCCTCCGAGCTAATCAGTTCAACCTCACAGCTGAGCAGATCCACACCCTCTACCGTTTGGACCGGGACACCATAACCGCCATTGTCGACATGACACACGCTGACCTTGTCAGCATGATAGATAGCCCAACCGCCATCCCACCCCTACTGAAGGTGGTGTCTGTACTCCACTTCCTGGCCACAGGCACCTACCAGCACACAGTCGGACAGTTGCATGGCATTTCACAGCCACTATTCTCACGGACACTATTCCAAGTGCTTGATGCCCTCCTGAAGCACTCAGACGACTACATCACTTTACCACGCTCGGAGCAGGAGCTTACAAACACAAAAGTGGGATTCCATGCACTTGGCGGCATACCGGGTTGCATTGGTGCCATCGACTGCACCCATGTGGAATTGGTTGTCCCACATGCCATGGAGGCCCAGTACCGCAACCGAAAACAATATCATTCTATCAATGTACAAATGGTGTGTGACTCCAACAGGATCTTTACACATTGTTCTGCCCGATTTCCAGGATCAACACATGATTCTATGGTCTTGCGGAACTCTAGAATACCACGCTACATGGAGCGACACGCAGGGCGCCGATCCTGGCTACTCGGTGAGTCTCATTTAATGCAGGAGTATGTGGGGTAGGTGATGCGTGAATGACCTGGCAGGAAGGGGGGGGGGTGCGTACATAGCAATGACATTCCACAAACATCCTTTCTTGTCCACATACAGGTGATTGCGGGTATCCACTGAAGAGATGGCTCCTTACACCAATCCGGAACCCACAGGACCAGCATGAGGAGGACTACAACCATGCCCACTCACGTACCCGTGTGGTCATAGAACAGGCATTCGGCCTACTGAAGGCTCGTTTCCGCTGCCTCAGCAGGTCTGGCGGGGCACTCCTGTACCGCCATGAGAAAGTGGCAAAGATGGTCATGGCATGTGTCATGCTACACAACATGTGCGTATGTAGGAATGTGGCCATGCCCCCTGACGCAGAACTGCTAGCACCTGAAGATGGTCATGATGAGGGTGGGGATGTGGCAGCACCTCAAGGGGTCCGCGAGGCACAGGAGGCCCGTGAATTACGTCAGAATCTCATAGATGCATGCTTCTAGCACTCACGCCTGGTGGCTGTTACATGGACACGGGACTTGTGGCACTGTGTGTGTCTGGAACATGCACAATGTGGACTGTACGCCAAGATAGGCCTCGTACACAGAGATCAATGTCCACACATCTCATTGGATGAATATGAAGATTTGTATTGCAGATGTGAAATGACATTACACACCCAATCGACCCGCCACCCAAAGAAGCACAACACACCCCCTCCACCCTCCTACCCCCCCCCCCTGAACACCAGTGTCCAATGACGCTCATTGTCAGTGGGCAGACGCTATTGCAAGCCCCCTCTCCGGGTATCAGGGGCACCCCTGCCTGTGGAGCGCCGGTTCCTCCCAGATCTACGTTGGGGGCTGCCCTGGACGGAACTTGCAACGGATGATGTCTCTGCCTGCTCACGTCCATGCATGTCCCTAAGGGTTTGTGAGAGCTCAGTGAGCACACGGCGCACAGCGGCAAGTTCACCACATACGTCTTTGGACGTCGCATGCAGTTCCCCCCTCAGGCTCTCGGTGCTTCTCTCCATTTGTCCCCTCAGGCTCTCGGTACTTCTCTCCATTTGTGCCCTTAGTGTCTCTGTACTTCGCTCCATTTCTGCCCTAAGTGTCTCAGTAGATGTTTCAATGGCTGCCTTAGAACCCCCACATTCATCAGCATGCTCCTTGAGGAGCGTGGCCATTTGCTGCTGTTGCACTATCATCTGCTCGAGGGACTGTTGCCTCTGCTGGGCCATGCCCATTTGCGGTGGTGTCACAGAGGGGCTGGACGCCTCATGTTGCCTTGCAACAGGCCTTGTGGGGGTTGGCCAGTCGTCGTCTTGTGGGTGCCCCTGCGTGGTTTCCTCATGGTGTATGGGATGATACAAACAGGGGGATTGAGACAGGTCATGGATGTGTCCTACTTCGGCAGCACCGTTTTCTGTGTCAGAGCATGCTGGCATGAATGCAGTGTCACCTAGGGTGCTGCTGCCACCAGAAGCAGTGCCTTCTGTGGCATCCATTGGGGGGACCTGTGGTGCTGCTGTTGTGGACATGCTGGCTGCTGGGGTGCCTGTTGATGTCCCCTCCAGTGTGCTGCCACTCGATTCGTGCTGCTGCCGTGCCTTGATCCGTGCAGCTGAGGTGGAGGGTCTTTGGCCGTTGGTCTTGGCCCTCTTTGCAGGTGTGCTGGTAGGGGTGTCCTGAAGCTCGTCGTTGGAATCGGACCCTGTGGTGGAGTAAAGGAGGGCGAGCGTTATTCATGGGTCTGTGGTAATTGTAATGGCAATTGTATCACATGCATTGGGGTGGTACCTGGGGGTGATTTGGGTCAGGGCCTTGGAGGTGGTCTCATTTTTGTGTGCATTGGGGATGCAGTTATTTTGCAGTCTGCAGTTAGGGTGTGCATGCTGCACATGTAGAGTGTGTTTTTGGGATTTTTAAATATTTATTTATTTAATCTGACTTTTAAGGGGCGCTGTCATGGCAATGTATGTGGTCGTTCTCCTGGACATGTGTTTCTAGTGCACTATGGGGACACATGGTACTTCACATGGTTGGTAATTGTGGATTTGGCATAGTTTTATTTGGGCCACCTACCTGATTCTTCTGATGTCTGCACTCCTTTCTCCATTCCTCCGACTCCCTCTATGCTCTCCATTCCAATGGTGGAGGCACAGATTTCTTCCCAGGGGGTCAACTTGATGGGTGATTCCGATCCTCCCCCGGTAGCTGTGGCAATGTTCCGGTTGGCAGAGAGTATGCTCCGGACGCGTATCCGTAGGTCGTCCCATCGCTTTCTGCATTGCTGTGGGTTGCGGGGTGCGGTCCCCACCGCACTTACCCGCTGTGCCACCAGCGCCCATATGGCCTTCTTGTTCGCAAGTGCTGTCCTGGTCATTTGCGTAGAGAAGACGACGGCAGCATTCTCCTGGAGGGTCTCTGTGAGCACGGTGAGTTCCTCGTGGGAGAAGTGGACCTGCCGCTTGCGGTCGCACGCTTTTTTAGCAACTTTTCCCATATTTATTTTTTTGACTGGGGTGGCTAACAGGTTGGGATGTGTCTCAGGGTCGGATTTTTAATGGTTGTGTTGGGATTCTGATTTTATAGGTGTACGGCGTGCTGTTTCCCGTTCCGGCCCCATGTTTTTACTTCCGTTTCCGTATATTTACGGTGACCGTATTTTGCGCTGACCGCTCATTACGGTGACCGCTAAGATGGGTGGCGGAATTGCACCTAGGGCGACGTACGACGGCGGTAAGGGGCGTTTTGGGGTCATTTCCGCCATCGCGGACTTTGCACTTCCGCCATGGCGTAATGCTCGTGCCCGATGGGTCAGAATTAGCCGCACTTTCCTCCATCGTGCAGTGGCGGAAACGCTATTTACGCTATGGCGGTCATGTCAGTTAATTTCCGCCAGGGTCGTAATGAGGGCCATGGAAAGTTAAAGGAACACCTCAAATCATGTCTAAGAGTGGGAGCAAAAGAATCTCACTCTTAGCAGGAGAGAAAAAATAAACCCCAAAAATCCAGCAAAGCTGCTGGGGGACTCACTAGGTTTGGGAAATTAGCCTTACAGAGAATTCTCCTTAACAGCTCGTACTGCGAAAAGCTGGAGTGTGTGCTGTGCTCAGGAGACCCACCTTGTCCCGTGCTAAAAACGTGGGGAAGGGAGACCCCTGTCAGGCAGAATTATATGCAGTACTCTTTGGGAACACCACACACAATTAAGACTACAAGTGACAGTACAATTTCACCTTTGGTACAAGCCTGTACTATCCAGAACAAGTGGTAGCAGTAGCTGAGCAGTCAGACTTATCTCAAGAGCAAGTGAGCAGTATCAGATAGTTGCACAAAGGACATAAATCACTATAATCCAGGCAAACACTGACTCAAGGTTTCAAAGTAAAAGAATATGGCCCTCATTACGACCCTTGCGGAATTCGGAAAACGATGGCGGAAATGCAATACCGCCATCGAATAGCGCTCGGTGAGCCTATGACCCGTCACCGCAAAGTACGAAGCCATTAGCGACACCGTAGTGAACGCCAACGCTAACTGCACCAAGCACGCGCGCGCGCGCGCCATGCCAAACTGCAAACACCACCATGGCGCAAGGGTACGCCAATTCCGACCCTAGCGGACATGTACCTAACGCCATCAAGCATGGCGGAATGTACCATTCCGCCATGGTGAGAAGTACGGCATCGTGAATCAACCGTAAACGGCCCCACTGAGTGCCTGTACACCGCTCCCTGGCCACAAAGTACAACTCCCCGTAGGTGCAATGAAGTCACAATGCAACCATTGAAATGTACAAGTCACCCATGCATGCCAACGAACAAAAGAAACACAACAGGGGCCAATGGGAGCTGCAGGGCACAGATGGCACGAATACAGAAGCCATCCCAATGGACATGACCACAGTCCCCCACCAAGAAACGCACGCAAACACAGGCACCTGTGACCAGCAATATTCCGAGAATCACATCATTCCACCAGTCCACCTGGCTGACCGGCATCTGTTACACAAAACCCAATCCCCCGCCCCTGAGCATGACAACATTCAAACTGTCATATTGGCAGCCCCCATCCCTGACCTCACGGGCTTCGTAGGCAAACGCGCCCAGTACAGTACCACGCAACTAAACTCCGAAGCTGGAACCCAATGCAGATCTCCTCACAATACATCGCCCCCCAAATAGGCATATGCCACATCACTTGCAAAGAAGAACGCTACACGGGCCAAATCAGAATAGAAATTTAATGCACATCAAAATCACCAAGCCCATACAGCCATCAGGCCATGAACTCCAAAACACTTTTCACCATTGTGGGCTGCATCCGCAAGAAATGACCAGCCACTACTTGTGTGACGCCCTGTTCCCTCATGGTACACAGAGCCACATTCACGTACGAAAAGGCAACATGGAAGCGCACAGAACCGCAGGGCCGTCCCAATGGGGAGGCACTAGTCCAGCTGAAAGGCCGAAATGTTGCTCCGAGCCACCAGTACTGCGTAAGGGCATGTGGGCCATTGGCGATCGTCCCATAAGATCGTAATGCTGCTCCACTGATTAACACGAAGCAGCAGGTGTCGGGAGTAAAACCCATCTGCAGGAGTGGCATACAGATGGCAGTGGCAAAAGGGGAGGAGATACCTGTCAACCAAAAGAAAAGAAAAAGAACAGAATGGCCATCAGAACTACATTCGAACAACTCACTTCAATGATCACACTAAATCCACAGCCATATGCATGCTAGCCCACTCCAAAGGATCATCACCACCCCAAAACCACTTGCGACTCATAACCATCTATATCGAGGTGCAAACACCATCACAAACGAGTGTACCTGTGCATGCGTCTGTCAAAACAGAATCCATCAGATGGGAATGTTAACGTGCATGGACACAAGTGTCTGAGGGCGCGTCGAGACAGGGAGGGCTCAACAAGGCCAGATAGACGATGGTCCCACTATGGCAGCCCTGCATCACATAGCGTAGGGGAGGCGGATAGATCCCAAGAAGCCCTGTACATGGCAAACTCTGTATCAAATCACCTGCCCATGCATCCATTCATCATTCCCTCATCCCGGGATTAAAATGCCTGAATATTTACTCACATAACATTAGAAATATCCATTGAGTCTGTGCGTTATGCAGCCTGCAAAATCCACAGTGCCCCAGCCCGTAATTCCAGTGTAGTGAAGTAACATGTATTTGGGAACGTCCGGCCTCATCGCCCACGTCGCTATTGCGCATCCCAAACTATTCATATCAATCATTGCATCCTCGCCATGGCCCCTGTCTCAAGGACATTGAACAATAGTACGTTATATTTGCAGTCAGACCTGTGGGCATTTCCTCGCCGCTAGCTGAAAACCGAAAGCGCCGCCCTTCGAATTCCTCATTTGCAACATCACGTCGAAGAGGCATCTGTGGCCGTTTGAAATCACTAATTATTCCATCGAGTGCGGCTGTGTGTGAAAATGGCAACTGCCTTCACCCACAAATGGGACGCCCCGCCCGTCGTTGCAACTCGGTACAGTGATGCATGAGGGCCCACCGTTACTCGAGTACTACGTTCCACTGACCCTTCACAAGTCTGTTCGCGACTGCACAGATAGTATGTGAAACAATGGGACCACAGCAGAATGAACATATCAACCAATCTTACACGGCCATCGGGTACAAATACATGATTGCAATAGCAAGATGCCATTCCCCGAATTGCAGCGTTGTGCGCGGGACGTGCTCGGCCAAAGGGGAGAGCAGTTTGCACAGGTGGAATTAATCACCACAGGTGGAGGCCATACAGCCTGAAAACACATAAATTGCACAGCCAGTCTCCTCCCACAACCACACCGAAATGCTACCGGCAGGACTCGCGATGTTGGCCCTGGGGGACCTGATAGCACTGCAAGTACTCCAACTCCAAGAAGAAGACGAACACCAACTACAACCGGCCGCACGGAGGAGACGCAGGAGGAGGAGGAGGCCAAGGCAGGGCCAGCAAGGGCCGCCAGCACAGCCACTACCACCACGCAGGCAGCCCGCAATCCCACGCCTCCGAGCACATCCGTTCAACCTCACTGATGAGCAGATCCACACCCTCTACCGTCTGGACCGGGACACCATAGCCGCCATTGTGGACATGACACAGGCTGACCTTGTCAGCATGATAGATAGCCCAACCGCCATCCCACCCCTACTGAAGGTGGTGTCTGTACTCCACTTCCTGGCCACAGGCACCTACCAGCACACAGTCGGACAGTTGCATGGCATTTCTCAGCCACTGTTCTCACGGACACTATTGCAAGTGCTCGATGCCCTCCTGCAGCACGCAGACGACTACATCTCTCTACCACGCTCGGAGCAGGAAATTACCAACACAAAAGTGGGATTCCATGCACTTGCCGGCATACCGGGTTGCATTGGTGCCATCGACTGCACCCATGTGGAATTGGTCGTCCCACATGCCATGGAGGCCTAGTACCGCAACCGAAAACAATTTCATTCCCTGAATGTACAAATGGTGTGTGACTCCAACAGGATCATTACACATTGTTGTGCCCGATTCCCTGGATCAACCCATGATTCTATGGTCTTGAGGAACTCTACAATACCACGCTACATGGAGCGACACGCAGGGAACAGATCCTGGCTACTCGGTGAGTCTCATTACATGCATGATAATGTGGGGTATGTGAATCGGCAATGACCTGGCAGGAAGGGGGGGGGGGTGTGCGTACGTAGCAATGGCATTCCACATCATACGTTTCTCGTCCACATACAGGTGATGCTGGATATCCACTGAAGAGATGGCTCCTCACACCAGTCCGGAACCCACGGGACCAGCATGAGGAGGACTACAACCATGCCCACTCACGTACCCGTGTAGTCATTGAACAGGCATTCGGCCTACTGAAGGGTCGTTTCCGCTGCCTCAGCAGGTCTGGCGGGGCACTCCTGTACCGCCATGAGAAGGTTGCAAAGATGGTGATGGCATGTGTCATGCTCCACAACATGTGCGTACGTAGAAATGTGCCCATGCCCCCTGACGCAGAACTGCAAGCACCTGATGATGGTCATGATGAGGGTGGGGATGTGGCAGCACCTCATGGAGTCTGCGAGGCACCGGAGGGCCGTGACATTCGTCAGCATCTCATTGATGTATGCTTCTAGCACTCACGCCTGGTGGCTGATACATGGACACGGGACTCGTGGCACTGTGTGTGTCTGGGACATGCACAATATGGACTGTACGCCTATGATGGCCTAGTACACAAAGATCAATGTCCACACATCTCATTGGTTGATCGTGCACTGTTTATGGCATATGTGATATCATGTTGTACACCCTATCGACCCGCCACCCAAGTGAGCCCAACACACCCCCTCCACCCTCCTACCTCCCCCCCGAACACCAGTGTCCAAAGATGCTCATTGTCAGTGGGCAGTCGCTATTGCAAGCCCCCTCTGCGGGTATCAGGGGCACCCCTGCCTGTGGAGCGCAGGTTCCTCCCAGATCTACGTTGGGGGCTGCCCTGGACGGAACTTGCAACGGATGATGTCTCTGCCTGCTCACGTCCATGCATGTCCCTAAGGGTTTGCGAGAGCTCAGTGAGCACACGGCGCACTGCGGCAAGTTCGGCACATACGTCCTTGGACGTCGCATGCAGTTCCCCCCTCAGGCTCTCGGTGCATTTTTCCATTTGGACTCCCAGGCTCTCGGTGCTACTCTCCATTTGTGCCCTTAGTGTCTCTGTACCTCTCTCCATTTCTGCCCTAAGTGTCTCAGTTGATGTTTCTATGTCTGCCTTAGTGCCCCCACATTCATCGGCATGGTCCTTGAGGAGCGTGGCCAGTTGCTGCTGTTGCACGATTAACTGGTCGAGGGACTGTTGCCTCTGCTGGGCCATGGCCATTTGCGGGGGTGTCACAGAGGGGCTGTTGTCCTCATGTTGCCTTGCCACAGGGCTTGTGGGGGATGGCCAGTCGTCGTCTTGTGGGTGCCCCTGCGTGGTATCCTCATGTTGTACGGGATGGGACAGACAGGGGGATTGGGACAGGTCATGGATGGATCTGACTTCGACATCCCCGTCTTCTGTGTCGGAGCATGCTGCCATCAATGGGGTGTCACCTATGGTGCTGCTGCCACCAGAGGCAGTGCCTTCTGTGGCATCCGTTGGGGGGACCTGTGGTGGTGGTGTTGTGGGCATGCTGGCTGCTGGGGTGCCTGTTGATGTTCCCTCCTCTGTGCTGCCACCTGATTTGTGCTGCTGCCGTGTCTTGATGCGTGCAGCTGAGGTGGAGGGTCTTTGGCCGTTGGTCTTGGCCCTCTTTGCAGGTGTGCTGGTAGGGGTGTCCTGAAGCTCGTCGTTTGGATCGGACCCTGTGGTGGAGTAAAGGAGGGCGAGCGTTATTGATGGGTCTGTGGGAATTGGAATGGCATTGTATCACATGCATTGGGGTGGTACCTGAGGGTGATTTGGGTCGGGGCCTTGGAGGTGCTTTCATTTGTGTGTGGAGTGAGGGTGCAGTTGTTTGGCAGCCTGCAGTTAGGGTGTGCCTGCTGCACGTGTAGTGCGTGTTTTAGGGGTTTTTAATTATTTATGTATTTATTGTGGGTTTTAACGTGCGCTATCAGGCCGATGTGTGTGGACGTTCTCCTGGACATGTGTTTCTGTTGCACTATGTGGACGCATGGTACTTCACATGGATGGACTTTGTGGATTTGGCATTGTTTTATTTGGCCCACCTACCTGAATCTTCGGATGTCTGCACTCCTTTCTCCATCCCTCCGACTCCCTCTATGCTCTCCATTCTGATGGTGGAGGCACAGATTTCTTCCCAGGGGGTCAACTTGATGGGTGATTCAGGACCTCCCCCGGTGGCTGTGGCAATGTTGCGGTTGGCAGAGAGTATGCTGCGGACGCGTATCCGCAGGTCGTCCCATCGCTTGCGGCATTGCTGTGGGGTGCGGGGTGCGGTCCCCACCGCACTTACCCGCTGTGCCACCAGAGCCCATATGGCCTTCTTGTTTGCAAGTGCCGTCCTGGTCATTTGCGTGCAGAAGACGACGGCAGCATTCTCCTGGAGGGTCTCTGTTAGCACGGAGAGTTCCTCACGGGAGAAGTGGACCTGCCGCTTGCGGTCGCACGCTTTCTTCGCTACTTTTCCCATTTTTCTTGGTTTCGCTAGGGTGGATGACGGGTTGGGGTGTGTTTCAGGGTAGTGATTTTAGTGGTTGTGTGGTTTTAGTGGTTTTATAGGTGTACGGCGGGATGTTTCCCGTTCCGGGCCCATGTTTTAACTTCCGTTTCCGTATATTTCCGGTCACCGTACTTTCCGGTAGGCGCACACTGCGGTGTCCGCTGTGATGGGTGGCGGTATTGCACCTAGGGCGCCGTACGGCGGCGGTGTGGGCCGTTTTGGGGTCATTTCCGCCATCGCGGACTTTGCACTTCCGTCATGCCGTGGTGCTCGTGCCCGATGGGTCGGAATGGGCCGCACTTTGCTCCTTCGTGCAATGGCGGAAACGCTATTTACGCTGTGGCGGTCCGGTCAGTCACTTTCCGCCAGGGTCGTAATGAGGGCCTATATATTTATTTACTCAGTTGTATAACATTTCACTATTATAAGTGGGAGCAAAATGGCACTCTAGCAATTTAAAAGGTAGGGAAAGACAGTTAGGTAAAAATAGAACCACCCCAACAGGTAAGTTCTCGGGGCA
Source organism: Ambystoma mexicanum (assembly GCF_040938575.1). NCBI lineage: Eukaryota > Metazoa > Chordata > Amphibia > Caudata > Ambystomatidae > Ambystoma > Ambystoma mexicanum. Next base: position 1,488,046,391 of record NC_090929.1, read on the forward strand.
ATAGAGCAGTAGGAGGTACAATGATAGAATCAGGTAGAAAAGGCTTAAGGCCAAAGTCAATGGGACAAAAGTATTTTGCTCAAGATCGCACAGCTCAGGGTAGTTTGCGGTAAAGTTCGTGCCACGGGTTCCGGACGAAGTTGGTCGGCAGAAAAGTTAATGTTAAAAGAAGAGAAGGACAAGCCCTCGGTTTGGGGAAAGATTTCACACACTTTCACTGCGGCTGAACGAAACGAGCAACCGGGTTTGCAGAGTACCTTAAAACGGAGAGGGAGCTCTAGCTGAGGCGGACGTTCCTGGTAGTTCCTGCAGGATCACGGTTTCTGAAGCGACTGTCGGACTGACAAGAAGTAGGAAGACTGGAGGGTCCTGCACTACCCAGGGAAGAAACCAGATGCAGAGCAAAGCAACGAATAAAAGGTGAGCTCCTTAAAACCCAAGCAGGGTCCGACCTTCCTGGCTATCCGGCCCCCTGTAGCTCTGTACAGAAAATTCAACAAGAGGAGGGGTCCTGGCTTGAAGTTTGGGCGAACTGGTTGGTCCCACCAGTTCAAGGGAAGAAGATTCCTGGAGGATCCTCTCGTGTCATCGGGGTTGAAGATTCAGACCTGGAGCAGGGATTCACCGGGCGGTTCAATCATGGTAGGGGTCCTCTTCCATCAGCTCGTCGTCGGTTCTTTCGTTCCAGTGACGACTCTGCCTTTCTAGTCCCAGAGACCTGCTTTTTATGCAGTTTTCCCCCATTCACACAGCCTGGCTGTCAATCACACAGCAGGGTGGTGACTGTCCTGGCAAGGACAGTCAGGCAGCCAATCAAACAGGAGTGTGACTTGGGTTACCAAGGGAACCCATGGCGGGGGTCTTAAAACCACTCCCTCACATCCTGCCTACCCAGACTTTCAGGCGCCTTAAGGAGGGCTTCTGTGCAGAAGCCCGCGAAAAGACGGTGAACAAAGGAACCAAACCTTGTTTGGCGTGCAAAGTAAAACACAAGAAAGAGTTTTACAACAAGAAATGGCAAATAAACCCAGCCGGTGTAATATTAAAATCAATATGGTTAAGCGGGTTTAAGTTCGAGGCTACTATGATAGCCTAAAACAATACCAGGAATATATAAGATAACTGCGGTAGGAAAAAATAGGGTAGTTACCACTGCCACCAGCCAAGTCTTAATGTAAAGGGAGCCAAACAAGGCTCCAAGAGACACAGAGAAAAAGGGATAAGAGTTAACCCTTTCGAATACTCCATGCAAGATGGGGTGTACTGGGTCTGTGGTTTAAAGTGACTATATAAAGTTAATGGCAACTTTACATGTTTCTGGGGGACATTAGTCAGCCCCAGAAAAATGGAGTCAGGGTGAAGTTTAAAAGACAACCCAGTGTCACTGCACTGAAGGTGCTGTGTAACGCACAACAGTGGTGCTCATGGAGTAGGTGAGGCTCCAGAGTCCAAGAACACACAAATGGTAAAACACACTTGGCAAAACACATGTAAGAGTGGGAAAAAAGGCTCACACTCTTACCAGGTGAAAAAATAAATCCTAGAAATCCAGCAAAGCTGCTGAGGGACTCATAAGGTAAGGGAAATCAGCCATTTATGAAATTTCTCCCTAACACGGTTTAGCTGACAGGATCCGATACCGTTCCATTTCTGGATATAGAGCATGGTGGTTGTGTTGTCTGTAAACACATGAAAGGGTCCTGGGTATCATAGCGGCAGGTCATTAATATAATAATTTGAAATTTAACAAACCTCAAATTCCCTCACTTAGCCCCTTTTTCGATAGCATGGCTGATTTAATTCTTACTCAACTAGTCTTAGAACCTACTCATAAATTGGGTAACACTCTTGACGTGGTTCTGGCCAACGAAGGCCTATTGACCACTTTTTCTGTTAAGCCAGTACTGACCATTATTTGGTATCTTGTCTGCTTGAGGGGGTTCAAATGCGACAAAAGACAGCACCTCTGAAAAGAGGGCAACTGTGCTGGCGCTCAGTTGCCCTATCTAATCTTACCTCTATGGGTAAAAGGTAAAGGTTGTGAGGCTTCTACAACCACCTTATTAGGGTTGCCCCAATCGCTGCGTGCTGTAGCAGATATAGTAGCCCCTTTACGGCTTATTCAGACTCAAAGACTCCCTTCAGAACCCTGGTTCTCAGAGAATCTTAAGTCACTACATCTCACTATGAGGCAGTCGGAACGCAAGTGGCGGATGGCGTATGACCCAAGGCTTAGATTATGCTACAAATCATGTGCAGGAGCATATTCTGTAGCTATTCTGGCATCAAAAAAAAGCCTTTCTTGCTCAGAAAATGTAATAATCTGCCAACCCAAATCGCTTTTCTCAGTGGTGAGATCTCATTCATCTGCAGCTAGATTGAACCCCTCAGCTAGTCCCACTCAAGATTTATGTGATCTATTGGCTCAATCATTTATTACAAAAATTGAGACGATAGTACCAATATTGCAAAGGCTACAACAACTGTACTTAATACTGTGATTGAAATACATGCTCTATGAGTCGGACAGCCTGAAAGGGCTGCTCCACTTTTCCATTGTTTACGGAGTCAGATGTTCTCACCGCTACCCAGTGTATTAAGTGTGGGGCCCCTTCACATGCTATTCCACTCGCCGTCATGAAGGACATCTCCACGGAGCAGCTGTGTGAGGTTACGGGCACGGTTAATAACTTGTGCCAGACAGGCAATATCCCGTCTGAACTTAAGGCTGCCACAGTGATTCCTATACTTAAGAAACCCTCGCTTGACCCTCTGGTGCCTTTGAACTATCTTCCTATCGCACTACTACCGTTCTCATTGAAACTTCTTGAGTCGCTGGTCTCTCCCATGCAGTTGTCCTATATGGAATCAACAGGGCTTTTAGATACTGCCCAATGTGGTTTTAGGCCTGGTCGGGGGACAGACAGTGTCCTGGTCTCAGTTTTTGACGACATGGCCAGGCGGGTTGATGCAGGAGGGGTTGGGGCCCTGATTTTATTAGATCTGTCAGCGGCATTGGACACTGTGGACCACCCCATCCTGCTTGACTGCCTGGCCCAGGTCTGAATTTCAGGCCAGGTGCACACCTGGTTTACCTCATTCCTGGCTGAGAGAACCCAGACTCTTTCACTGCCTCCGTTTCGCTCTACTTCTTTCTCTCTTCTCTTCAAATTACATCTGGCCTCTTGGGTCTCTCATCCGCTCCTTCGGCGTCAAGAGCTATTCATATGCCGACGACATTCGAATACTGATCCGTTTAGATCTTGATCAGGCTGAGGTGTCGCCCTGCCTGCAGCGGTGCCTGGCATCCGTGGGGGACTGGATGAACCGCAACTGGTTGAAGTTGAATGGAGACAAGACGGAGGTGCTGGTGGTGGGTTCTCCTCCTGATCCTTCACTCTGGGTGTCTTCCTTCGGGCCTTCTTCTTTGGGTCTCCTTCCTGTCCCGGCTGAAAAGGTGAAGAATTTGGGTGTAATAGTCTCTACCTCACTTTCCATGGAGTCGCAACTGTCTGCAAAGCGCGTCACTTTCATCTCAGAATTCTGATGAAGGTACGCCTGCTGATACCTTCTCATTTACATCCTCCTGTAGTTAATGCCCTTGTGCTCAGCCGCTTAGACTATTACAACTCCCTTTATTTGTCTCAACCAAAGGGCTTAATACAGCAGCTGCAATGCCTGCAAAATATGGCGGCCCGGGTTGCCGCTGGCTCCCCTTATGGGGCCCATACATCATCTGCGCTGTGTTCTCTGCACTGGTTGCCAGTTGCTCAGCCCATTGCCTTTAAGGCATTCTACTTGGTACAGTGTGTCCTGCATGACCAAGGTGCTGAATATATCTGCGATAAGTTCTCCCGCTACCTTCCCATGCAGCCTTTACATTCTGCTACCGCGGGCCTACGTGTTCTCGTATTTCGACGCTCTTGCATTGGTGGGCAAGCTTTCTCTGTCGCTTCGGCTCGACTGTGGAATAGCCTCCCGCTGATCCTGAAACATTCTTTAAATCTCTTTAACTTTAGAAAGGCACTGAAAATATACTTGTTTTAAGATTGTGATTGTAGTCAATGCTGTTCTCCTTTCAGCGCTGTGATGCCCTCGGGTGAACGAGCGCTTAATAAGTTAACATAACATAACCTCTTGATGGCTGTGATCTTGTCCTCCGAGGGAAAAACTGAGCGTGTGTCCCAGATGAGGCCCAGGAACGCCAGACTCTGTCAGCTGCAGCTGTGACTTCTTGAGATTGATGGAAAATCCCAATTCGTGTAGTGTATTTATGAGGAATGAGGTGGTGTGATGGACCGCCTCCGGGTAGCTCGCCCTGACGAGCCAGTCGTCTAGGTACGGGTAGACATGGTGGCCTTGAGGCCTGAGAATGGCTGCCACTGCATTCATCAGCCTGGTAAAGACCTTGGGGGCTGAATTGAGGCCAAAGGGTAGAACCTTGCATTGGAAATGGAAGCCCATGATCCTGAATCTCAGGAAGGACTGATGAAGCTGCCAAATTGGGACGTGTAGATTGCGTCCTTCAGATACAGGGAGCACATCCAGTCTCCCCTGCACAGTGCCTCTGCAAAAAGTACTGGCGTAACCATCATGAACGTTTGAAGGAGGGAAAGGTTCAGGGTGGAAAGGTCCAACAACTCTCAGGCCAGCCTGGTTCTTTTTGTGTATGGTGAAAATCCTGGAGTAGAAGCCCATGCCCTGCTGGGACGTCTTCCACTGCCTGGCTCTCTGAGCGATGGAATTTCTGCCAACAGAGCTGTTGTTCGAATCTATGGGAGTGGAGGAGAGGGGAACCAGAAGGCGGTAACCCGTGGACTCTAAAGATAGAATCTAGGGGTCCGTGAACCTCGTGCACCAATGATGTGCAAGAAGAGCAAGCCTGCCCCCACACCGAAGACATGTGGACCGAGAGGGGAATGTCTTGCCTGAGGAGGCAAGGAGGGGGACTGGAAGAACCCCTTATTCCCCTCCTTTATTGCGGCGGTGCAGACTAAGAGAACGGACCGGCTGACTCGACCTTCGCTCCTGGAAGCCGTGGAACCCGCCAAAGGCCCCGCCCCTTGTCAGAACGCTGATGCGTCTGCCTGTACGTCTTGGGCGTGGACTTCGTGAGGTTAGATAAGGTTTCGCAGTTTGGGAACTGTTTCTTTTTATCCAGCTACTAATCAGTGGTGGCATGAAATAGGTTGCCACGCTCGAATGGAAGGTCCAATATGCGTTCCTGGAAGTCTGGGTTGATCTTGGTCACCCATAGGCAGGCCGTCCTTCTCATGTCAGTGGTGTTGTAGATGGCACGGCTTGAGGTATCTATATGCGAAACAGTGGATTCTATGATGTCCTGCGCCACCATTTTAGCTTCTGCCAGCCCTGCCTTGAAACGTGCCTGACTGTGCACTGGAAGTTCTGGAAGGAAGTCGGCTATTCCTGCGAAAGCCTCTGATTAACAGCAAGCATGGCGTCTGCATTAGACTGATGAAATTAACAGTTACCTACTGTAGTGAAAAACGTTTTCTTAGTCCATAGTCCCTTTTCCTCCATACTGCATGGGTGTCCCTCGCTAGGGACGGGAGACCGAACCTTTTTCACCAGAAGAAATCTTCTTGACCTTTAAATTTACAGGCGCCGGGGCACGGCCCTGGGAGCATGCACTCCCCTAACTCCACCCACCGGCGCCACTCCTCAGTCTCCATTGACGCGTCGACAATATTTAACATTGCCTAATGACACCAGTATTATTAGGGGGAGGATGGTGGGACGTATGGAGTAAAGGGGACTAACGACTAAGAGTATGTTAGTTACTACGGTGAGTAACTTAATTTTTCTTACATCCCGTCCCCTTTCCTCTATACTGCATGGGCGTTTACAACTGGATGTAACCCCAGGGTGTAGAGGAGACCCTCCTTAAGAAAGCAGGTTTGTTAGAACAGCCTGTGCGAAAGCCATGTATGACTTAAAGCTGGCGTCCAAAAAGTGGTTCTAACAGAAAGCCGAAAGAGATGGCCCAGGTGATGACTTGTCACGGCACTTGCCGCTGAAATGCAATGGCTGTGGCCTTGGCTCTGACGGCATGGGCGTGCATGTGAGCTGGAAGCGGTTTGTGCTGCCCCTCGTAGGCCTCCTTGATGATAGAGACCATCTATCTTGCTATAGAGGCTTTGAATGCCTGATAAATTATAAGTTACTCACCATAGTGACTAACGTACTCTTAGTCCATAGTCCCCTTTCCTCTATACTGTATGGGCGTCCCTTCCAAGGGACGGGAGACAGAACCTTTTTCACCTGACACCGCCCTCCGGCGCCACACCTCAGTCCCCATTGATGCATCGACAATAGATTTAACATTGCCTAATGACACCAGTATTATTAGGGGGGAGGTTGGTGGGACGTATGGAGGTAAGGGGACTATGGACTAAGAGTACGTTACTCACTACGGAGAGACACTTATAATTACTCTCACATCCCGTCCGCTTTCCTCCATACTGTATGGGTGATTGCAACCGATTGTAGCCCCAGGGTGGAGAAAAGACCCTCCTTAAGCAAATAGGATCCGGAGAACCGCCTGTCTGAAAGCTGCATCAGATCTAGAGCTGGCATACAAACAGTAATGCTTGCAGAAAGCCGAAGGAGAGGCCCAAGTGGCCGCCCTGCTTATGACTTGGACATGGCACTGGAATGCGATGGCCATTGCCTTCGCATTGTTGCATGCTCTACGTGGTCATGCATGTTGGCCGGGAGCAGCTTGTGCTGGCCCTCATACACTGATGGCAGAGACCATCCAGCGGGATAAGGAAGCTTTAGAGGGCTTATAGTCTGGTCTTGAGCCTCCAAAAGTGACAAACAGGGCATCCGATTTGAGGAAGCCCTTGGTCCTGTCCAAGTAGAATTTCAGGGCACGCCTAACATCCGGGCAGTGCAGCACTCTGTGTTTCGTCCTTGGGATCGGGAAAAAACATAGGATGGACAAATTCCTTGTTCAAGTAGAAAGCAGACGGAATCTTGGGCAGAAATGCTGGGTGTGTCCGCAGGACTACTTTGTCCTTGTGACAGGTAGTATATGGTCCCGAGGTGAACAACGCCTGGATTTCGCTGACTCTACGAGCCGAGGTGAGGCTGACTAGTAAGGCCGTCTTGATGGTGACCAGTCTGATGTCCACAGACACCAGTGGCTCGAACGCTTTGTGGGCCAGGGCGCCCAAGACTATGTTAAGATCCAACACCGGGTGCGGTCTCTTGATGGGCCGGTAGAGCCTTGCGAGTCCTGTCACATGTTTGACGATAGGATTGGAGGAGGAGAATACGCCTTCCTCTGAGTTCCTGTAAGCCCCAATGGCTACGAGGTATGTGCGGCAGGTGTCACCTGCACGCCTGAGTGGGCGAGGTGCGCAGAGAAGGAGAGCACGTCGTCCAAGGAGCACGCAGGGGGTTGATTCCCTTGGAGTCTGCCCAGTGGCAGAATCTGTTCCGTTTGCTTTCCTACTGAGCCCTGGTAGCCTTGCTCCTGGCACCCTGTATGATCACCAGATTGGCCTGTGAGAGGATGAGGTGCCGCAGCATTACCTGCTCAGGTACCACGCTGTGAGGGCTAGTTTCCCTGGTGCAGGGTGGATGACTGTCCCCCTGCTGTGCCAGAAGATGTGCTGGGCCCATCAGGAGGTGAATCAGGGGCACTTCCGAGAGACTGAGCAGCTCCGAAAACCATGGCCTAGCCGGCCACTCTGGAGCTATTAGAATGAGGACGAGTTGGCTAGACAACTTGGTATTTTGCAAATTAGTCTGAATCAGGGGTGTGGGCGGAAAGGCGTAGGCTTTCATGCCGGTCCACTGGAGGTGAAATACGTCGCCAAGAGAGCCGGGGCCCTGACTTTGCCAGGATGCAAACTGGGGACACTTCTTGTTGTGCCAGGTGGCAAAGAGATCCACCTGGGGGTGACCCCACCTGTTGAAGATCTCCTGAATAACAAGGTTGTTTAGTTGTCACTCGTAATTGTCTGCTCCCAGCCTGCTGAGCCTGTCCGCTTCCAGGTTGGATTCCCCCGGGAGGTGGACTACCGTGAGGTAAACGTCGTTTTCCAGGGCCCCCTCCCGCATGCTGATAGCCAGTCTGCACAGAGGAGAGGATCTGGTGCCTCCCTGCTTGTTGACGTAGTACATGCTGGTCGAGTTGTCCGTCTGGATGAGGACAACCTTCCCCTTAAGAAGTGGTAGAAATGCCCCGAACGCCAGCCAGATGGTGTTCAGCTCTAGCAAATTAATGTGGTATTCCTGCTCCTGTCGAGCCCATGTGCCGTGGACAGAGAGATCGTCCGGGGTGGCTCCCCAGCACTCGAGAGAGGAATCTGTGGTGACGGTGGCCTGCAGAGTGGGCAGTCGGAAGGGCTTGCCGATCCGTAGGTTGCTGTCTTTAGACCACCAAGTTAGGTCCGGGTGGAGAGAGAGAGGAACGTTGAACATCTCGGATTCAGAGCCCCGCTCCTGGTTCCATGAGGCCGCAAAGTGCAGCTGAATCCTCCTCATTAGTCTTGTGTGCGGGACAGCTAATAGGACCGCTGCCATTAGACCAAGGAGATGTTGGTACCACCATGCCGAGGTCACTTCTCCGTTGAGGAAGTGGGTGGTGGCCCACTTGATAGCCGAGATTTTGTCCTCCGAAGGAAATACCTTCTGGGAGCACGTGTCCCAGATGAGGCCCAAAAATGTCAGTCTGCGTGGGTTGTAACTGCAACTTCTTGAGATTGAGCGAAAAGCTCAGATTGTGCAGAGTATTTATAAGGGCATGGGAAGAGTGGTGAACCGCTTCCAGAGATGTAGCACTGACGAGGCAGTCGTCGGGGTATGGGTAGATGTGGAGGCCCTGCGCTCTGAGGAGGGCCGCCACTGCATTCATGAGCCTGGTGAAGACCCTTGGGGCCGAGTTGAGGGCAAACGGTAGGACCTTGTTCTGAAAATGGTAGCCCATGATCCTGAACCGAAAGAAAAAAACGATGGGGCTGGCAAATCGGGACATGCAGGTATGCGTCCTTCAGGTCCAGGGAGCACATTCAGTCTCCTTTGTACAATGTCTCCGCTATAAAAGCTGGCGTAAACAGCTTGAATTTTTGCAGGGGTAAGGAAAGGTTGAGGGTGGAAAGGTCCAGCACGACTCTCAGGCCAGCCTGGTTCTTCTTCTGAATCGCAAATATTCTGGGGTAAAAACCAAAAGGTACTTCCTCCACTGCCTGGCTCTCTATGAGCAACCGGATCCCGCCTAAAGGGTTGCTATCCCAACCTGTGGGAGTGGAGGGGAGGAGGGAGGAGAGGCTGGGATAGGGAGGCGGTACCCCGTGGATACTAGAGAGAGGATTCAGGAGTCCACCAAATTTTGGCACCAGATATGTGCATGGAGCGCAAGCCTGCCCCCCACCGGAGACAAGGGGTGTGTCATGCCTTCATTCCCTCTGAGGCTGTCGCGGAGGAGGGGGACTGGAAAAAGCCCTTACCCCACCCCCCTTTTTGTCGCTTGCACTGGCTCTGAGACGGCGAGCGGTCCGGCTGCCTGGATCTACGCTCCTGGAAGCATCGGAACCCTCTGTACTGATGACCCCTATCGGAACACTGCTGAGATTGGGTGTACGATTTGGGTGTGGTCTTTTTAAGGATGGGTAAAGACTTGGCCGTTTGTGAGCTGTTTTTTTTTTATGTCCAGCTCTTTGTCCGTGGAGGAGTGGAAAAGGCTCTCCCAACCCCCTCGAACGGTAGATTTAATATGCGTTTCTGGATGTCCGGGTTGAATTTTGTTGCCCAGAGCCAGGCTTTCCTTCTAATGTCTGTGGTGATACAGATGGCACGACCAGAGTGTTAGGCAGAATCCTGTGCAGTGCCCTTAGGGACCACTACACACAATTAAGACTATAGGTGGCAATACAAGTTCTACCTTTGGTACTAGCCTGTACTACCATGTCAGAGGGGTAGCAGTGGCGGAGCAGCCAGGCTTATCTCAAGAGTATATGAGCAGTAGCAGAGATTACACAAATAGACCACAATTACAACCGGCGATATGTTAGAGGCTGTCAGTAAAAGTGGTAGCCTCGGAAAATGGGAAAATCCCATAGGGAAATATTCGCGGTCGAATATTTATGGTAGTAACCACTGCCACCAGCCAGAAACTTGAGAGAGGGACTGTACGGTACCCCCTCGAAAGTGAACGTTAGGGAAAAACTATTAACCCTTCCCAGTACTTCCATAGCAAGATGGGTTGTACTGGTTTTGTGCATAAGAATTGACTAGTAAAGTCAATGGGGACTTTACATGCCCGGGGAGACAGTAGTCAGTCCCAGGGTATGGAGTCTATGGTTGGGGGTCGCTACGACCCTGTGGTATGGCACGGAGTGTGCTGTGTACCACACATGTTAAAAAGATGATTCCTATGAGGGTGAGAAAACCCCATAGACCAGAAGCACACAAGATAGCCTAAAACATACACTAGCAATCTGTCTAAGAGTGGGGAAGAAAGGGTCTCACTCTTAGCAGGAGAAAAAAAGAAATCCTTCAAATCCAGCAAAGCTGCTGGGGGATTCTGTAGGTAAGGGAAATTAGCCTTAGAAGAGAATTCTCCCTAACAGGTGTGGCCTTCGTAAGGTTAAAGACTTGGCAGATACCTAACTGTTTTTCTTTTTATCTAGCTCCTCATCAGTGGTGGAGTGAAAGAGGTCTCCCCCCTCGAATGGAAGGTCCAATATGCGTTCCTGGATGTGTGGGTTAAATTTAATAGGCCGAAGCCAGGCAATCCTCATGTCTGTGGTGATGCATATGACCCAGCCAGAGGTGTCAATGTGGGCCACGGTGGACTCCATGATGTTTTGTGCCACCATTTTAGCCTCTGCCAGTCCCGGCTTGAAACGGTACTGGCTCTGCACTGGATGTTCTGGAAGGAAGTTGGCTATTTCCTGACAAAGCCACTGGTTAATGGCTGCCAGCATGGCATCCGTGTTGGATTGACGAAGATGCAGCAAAGCGTTGGTATAAAGCTTCTTCCCATACGCCTCCAAGATCTTCTCCTTGCCTAGCAGCGCTGTGGACGAGGTGGCCGAGGACGACTGCAGCTTTGAATAGAGTGACGCCGCAGCAATCACCGAAGAGTGCGGTTGAGGGTGGGCCGACAGCAAGAGTGGATCCCCTTCCATTTGCCTATACTTGGCATCAAGGGTCCGATTGACAGGCTGTGCCGAATGGGACTTGAGCTACCCCTTTTGGGCCAAGGCAACAACGTCCTTCTGCATCAGGATCCCCATTCTAGCCGTGGGGTGTCTGCAAGTACCCCCACCTCCGGTTGTTCGACTTGGGTTGAGGAAGGCCCAAGTACTCTGCCAAACCTGCGAGTCATTTGTGGAAGGCCTTGGCGGATGTCGATGGTGTGTCAGGGTCTCCTTCCTTGTCTGTATCCACCATGGTGTCCGGCTGGCCTGGAGTGGGCGGAGGAGTGCTGGGCCCCGAGGGAGGAGGTGTGGAGACCGGAGGCTGCAGCGTAGGCTGTTACGGAACCGCCTGAACTGTGGGAAGCAGGGGAGCCAGAATCGAAGGATCGTGGCCAGCGCGGCATGTGGCACTGGAGGAATGACTATAGGCACAGGTGGAGGGGCCGGATGGAGCATGCGCCTGTGTTCATCCCTAAGGATGGACCCCATCTGAGGAGATCTCATGAGCATGAGCAACTTTTCAAAGAACATGTCCTCGCAGGCCGTTGGGGTGGCAGGTGATACTGACAGGGTAGTGGGCAGCTGCTGAGGCCGGTGTGTACTCGGTCTAGCTGTTTGCGGGGTAAACCTGCCCTGCGCTGCTGATGGATAAGCTGTAGGCCACGTACCTGGTTGACAGCAGTCCCACCTTGCGACTAGTTATCCCCCTGCTCCGTTCCTCAGGGCGGTATCGGACGAGCAGCCATATTGTCTGGCGCGGTGGCCATCTTGTCGAGCTGCATACCACATGCCGAAGTCGTGGTGCTTGGCTCACTGGGCCCGGCCTCCTCCAGGATTCTTGGCAATGGAGCATGAGACCTACCCTGCACCTCAGGCCGAGGCCTGGTAGGCGTGTTGTCCTCGGCAGAGTTGCCGGTAATGCTGCGTGCAGGTGCCCCCTCGGCCATGTTGCCAGTACAAGGGCGCAGCCCCCTCGGGTGTACACCCGGTAAAAACCTTGCAGTCTCTCAGGACTGTCTCCGGAAGGATCTACAGACCCCCTCGGCCTGGCGGCCGGTAGCTGAATTAGCCTCAGTACTCGTGCGAGAACCTGAGAGGTTAGTCCAGTCTAGGGTTTCCTTGGGAAGGAGTCGGACTTGCGGGGTGCGCTAGAAAAGAGAAGCCCTCCCTTGGCCCTGGACTTATGTCTGACAAAATCATTCAAGTCCTCTGGAGGCGACGTCTCGAAAGATCTCCCGCCACCTAGCTAGTCTGTTCTTCAAAGCACGCAAAGAAAGTGCATTGCACGCGGTGCAAGCCTCCCATCCGTGGTCAGAGCCAAGGCAGCGGAGGCAAAGAGCATGGGGATCTGATGTAGGGAAGAGCCCCTCGCAGGCTGGACACCTGCTGAAGCCCAATGAAGTCGACATGCACCGGGGAGGAGTGTGGCGCCAGAAGACCGAGTACCTGTTTGATAAAAGAAGACAAAAAGACAGAAGAAAGTATCCGGGGAAGAGCATGTGGTATTACATGGTCAAAGCAAAACCCAGGAGTGCTAGTGAAATCGGGCCATTCCCGTCAACACGAAAAAGGGGACTGAGGCGTAGCGCCGGTGGGCAGAGTCAGGGGAGCGCATGCTCCCAGGGCCGCGCCCTTGCGTGACTAAATTTAAAGGGGGAAATTATTGTTTTTCTTCTGGTGAAAAAGGTTCCGTCGCCCGTCCAGTATGGAGGAAAGGGGCGTAAGAGTAGGTGCAGTGAGGCGTTGGAATAAACCTTCTTTCCATCAGCCTCCAAGATCTTCTCCTTGCCTAGAAGTGCCGAAGAAGAGGTAAATGAGGACTACAGAGGCTTGGAGTAGAGTGAGGCAGCGGCAATCGCCGACGAGTGTGGCTGAGGTTGTGCCGAAAGCAAGAGTCAATCGACCTACAATTGCCTGTACATGGCGTCGGGGTGCCAATTGGTAGGCTGTGCCGAATGGGGTTTGGCCAAGGGCACTACGTTCTTTTGAATCAGGATCCCTGTTCTGGCCGCAGGGTGTAGAGTGAGGACCTCGGCCAGGACCTCTGGCTCAGTTTGTTCAACCTCGGGTTATAGAAGCCCCAAGTATTCGGCCAAAGGTGCAAGTCATCATTGGCCGGCCTTGGCTGAAGATGGCATGTCGGGGGTCCTCCTCCACAGTGTCCACCAAGGTGTCGGGCTGATCTGGCACCTGAGGAGTGATGGGCGCTGAAGGCTGAGGTGTGTAGACCGGAGCCCGCGGCTGCTGTGGAGGCTGGTGTGGAACCACCTAAACTGTAGGAAGCAGGGAAGCCGGAATCCAATGACCCGGCGTGGGCAGTTGAGGCTGCACAGAGGCCTGAGGCGCTGGAGCCATAGGAAGAATGACAACCCTCCCAGTAGAGGCAAAGAGCATGGGGGTCGGATGTATGCAAGAGCCCGCTGAAGCCCGATGATGTTCACATGCGTCAGGGAGGAGCATGGCGCCAGAGGACCGATTACCCGATTAAAGACAAAATCCGGGGAAGAGCACATGGAACTACAAGGCCGAATGCAAACCCAGGAGCGCTGGTGAAAGCTGTTCGTTCCCGTCAATGTGGAAAAGAGGACTGGGGAGTGGCGCCAATGGGTGGAGTCATGGGAGCGCATGCTCCCCGGGCCGCGTCCTGCGCACCTCTACATTTAAAGGGGACGAAGATGGTGTCATTTCAACAATCCGCAACTACAAATCCCCAACTAGGGATGCGGTCATCAAGCATCCTGTTAATCACCAGCTGCCGGCTGCAAAGGTGGCCGGTACAGGAATTCCTGGATGCCAGTTGGACCGAAGCTTCAGGGTCCTGGGACGACCGCATTGCCCTAACACTGACTTTCAGGTGCAGTCTTCACTGGTGGTCAGTGAGAGAACAGATGGTGCAGGGTGCACCCTTTAGGTTGCCGGACCATCAGGCCACCATCATGACGATTGTTTCACTGGAGGGCTGGTGCCCCCACTGCCAGGACCATCACACCCGTGGCCTTTGGTCAAAGGAAGAAAAGAGCCAGCACATCAATCTGTTAGAGAGATGGGTGATCCTTTGGGCCCTGAAGTCCTTCCTCCCCCTCCTGACAAGGAAGGTGGTTCGGATTTACACTGACACCACCAATGTTTTATGTCTGCAAGCAGAGAGGGACACGGTCCCTACAGCTTTAAAGGGAGGCCCAAGCTTTGTGGCACTGGGCTCTACAGCACGGCATGTTTCTCATCCCCCTTCCCCTAACAGGGATTCAGAACACTCTGGCAGACTCCCTCAGCAGGGAGTTATGCTCTTGTCACAAGTGGGAGCTGCACGACGGCACTCCGGAAATCAACCTTTTTGCCACCTACAACAACAGTCGCTGCAAGACCTTTGCCAAGCGCTTCCCCATCCAGAGAGCCTGGGGACGCCTTTGCGTTTCCATGGAAGGGGACATTTCTATATGCATTTCTCCAGATTCCTCTGGTGCCGCGAGTCCTACACTACTTCGTACTATTGGTGCAAACTGCTACTAGTGGCCCCTGTGTGGCCCAGACAGTTTTGGTACTCTGACCTCCTTGCCCTCTCGTCAGCGGTGCCAATGAAGCTGCGCCCACACCAATCACTTCTGTCCAGGTACCAGGTGGGCGGTGCTGCATCCCAACCTGGCCTCTCTCTCAGACGGCCTGGTTCCTGTGGTCTTAGAATTCGGGGCTCTGTTTCCCTTCAGCAAGACTGCCAGGAGGTCCTAGCCAGAGCAAGAGCTCCTTCCACCTTGAAGTGCTACAAAAGCAAATAGAAACATTTTCAACTGTGGTGCAGAGACCATCGAATGCTACCTCAGACTATTCAGCCGGAAGACTTGTTGCCCTATCTGTTGTCGCTAGCCCAGTCTGGCTCGACACATTCTTCCATTAAGGTGCACCTGGCAGCTATCTCCAGGTACAACCGCTCTGCAGGGGTGCCATGCCTGTGGTCCCATCGGCTGGTGAAGGAGTACCTCTGTGGCCTGTTCCTATCTTTTTCACCTGTCCGTCACCCTGCCCCGGCATGGGAGTTAAATGTGCTACTTGCAAGGCTCACGAGGCCACCCTTGCAGCCTATTCACCAAGACTCCATTAACACCTTTCCTGGAAAACCGCGTTCTTGATGGCCATCACATTGGCAAGGTGAGTGGGTGAGATCCAGGAGTTTTCATCCAAACTGCCCTTCTTGGTTTTACAAGGACAAAGCTATTCTGCGTACTAACCCAATCTTTATGCGAAAGGCCACATCCTCTTTCCATCTTTATCAGCCAGTGGTTTTGCCAGTATTTTTTGGCACACCGACATCTCGAGGGGAGCAAACCCTCCACACGCTGAATGTTGTGCGTGCCCTCAAGTACTATGTGGCACATACTAAGTCTTTCCGTGCAATGGATCAGCCGTTTGTTTCACGTGGAACTTCGGGGCCTGGCAAAGCTCTCTCCAAGTCCTCCATTTCAAGATGGATTGCAGCCTGCATCGCTTGCAGCCATCAACAGGCCAGCAGGCCGCTGCCCGTTAGGGAACGGGTGCACTGCACCAGAGCAGTGGCTGCAACTACCGCTTTTCTCTCCGGAATCCCGCTGCCTGACTTCTGCTGTGCAGCCACTAGGAGAACGGTGCATACATTCACCAGGTTTTACTGTGTCGACAGATATTCCTCAGAAGAGTCTAGAGTCAGCCAATTGGGGTTTATAGTCAATAAGTCGAATGCAATAATTTCGAATACCTTAATGTCGGATGCAAAATGTCGAATTTTTCTTTTTTTTTTTTTTTAAATGGGGGGGGGTTACCCTCATCCCCCTGTTTTTTGTTTAACCCTTTTTTAACTAAATAGACCCAAAAAAAACTATAAAATAAAAAATATACATTCGAGAAAAAAAATTCAACATTTTTATTTTCGACATTAATGCATTCAAAATTATCCATTCGAAATTATGACTGCACACCGCCAATTGGTCCTGCAGAACCTTTTTGCGCGAGGTTAGTAGGTTTCCAGTGGTAAGTTATGCTGGGAGCTTGCCTCTGCCCACGTGAGTGGTTAGAATTCTGCTTTGTAATCTATTCACAGGATGTGAATCTATAAAAGATCCAATGCTGGAGAAGGAATAAGTTACTTACCTGTAACTCTGGTTCTCCAGCATTGGTATCTTTCGTAGATTCTCATGCGACCCTTCTGCCTTTCCCGCATGGCTCATCTTTTGGATCTTGCTGCTACTCACGTGCACTTGCCAAAATCTGAAGGTGGCTGACAAGGGGGAGGAGGCTAAGGGAGGTGTTCCTATTGGCTGTGGGCAGTTTGCCCCAACATGACTGCAATAGAACACAAAAGTGACTGAAAGTTTTCCGTTTAAGTGTAAACTTCTCTGTTACGGAGGATTCCCAGCCTGACCACAGGGAATAGTCACAGCATGTGAATCTATGAACGATACCAATGCTGGAGAACCAGAGTTACAGGTAAGTAACTTATTCCTTCGCCAGCATTGGTGTCTTTCATAGATTCACATATGACCCTCCGGCGTAACCCCCTGGCTCTTCTTGGCTCATACTGCCACGTAACGTGCGCAATGCCAATCTGAAGATGGCCTCCAGGGGTGACGCTAAGGGAGCCTTTTCTATTGGCTGTGGTCATTGCCACTTAAAATGACTATACTAGAGCACTAAAGTGACAGGTTTTCAGTTTAAAAATCAACTGCTCCGTTACAGAGGATTCCTATCCCGAGGACTGGGAATATTCACGCATGTGAATCTATGAAAGATACCAATGCTGTAGAACAGGAGTTACAGGCAAGTAACGTATTCCTTCCTTGGTTGGTTCTTGCACCGTTCAGTAGTGTGCATGCCACATTAAGTTTACACAATTTTAGAAGTTCATTGTCAGCCAACCGTGCATCTTCCATGCTTGTAACTTTTATAGTGTTTTAGTGGATGTATTTTAGGAATTGTGATTGTTGCTTATGGTCAGATCGCTGAGCATGTAGATCGTTAACCTATTTTGAATTCCCACCAGTCTGGCTTCAGGAAAAATTTGGTACAGAGACAGCTCTCCTTGAGTTGAAGTCTAGAGTATGGGAACCGGTTGCTAAGGCCGCACTCTCTCTTTTAATAGCTGTGGACCAATCAGCGGCATTCGACTTGATCAAACACTCCATCTTAATCTCTAGACCGGAGGAGGTTGCTAATTTATGCACCATGGCGGTCTTGTGGATCGTTTCTTTTCTGGAGAACAGATGCAGTAGAGTCTGCTCTGAGGTTGCAGAGGCCTTGCCCATTCCCGTTCTTTTTGGTGTTCCGCAGGGGGCCAGTACATCCCCCATGTTTGCATAATTTATTCATGGCTCCTTTGTTCTCTATGTTAGAGCTGGAGGGAGTCATGTTTTCGAATTATGCTGACGACAGGCAATGTGTCGTCCCTCTCTCGGGATGTCATACGTTGGATGACCAGGAAATATATAGAGTATTCAACCTCATAGAGAAGTGGATGCTCGAAAATAACCTTGCGTTAAACAAGTGGAAGATGGAACTGATGATAGTAGGCAGCTCAGCCTCCTTGCGTAAGCTAGACCAAGCCTACAGTTACTTCAGGCTTGGAGACAACACTATCACTCCTCTTCCCAAAATAAAGATCTTGGGCAAACTCTTTCCATGAGACCCCACGTAACTGGCGTGGTCTCTGCCTCGGTCTTACGTTAAACTGCTCCCGCATTTAAGGCCCCTCATCACTCAAGCAAGTGCGGAAAGAATTGCTAGAGCTATAATTGGGGCCAAGATCAATTATTGTTGTAGCCTTTTGTCTGGCCTTAGTAAGAATGATGTTCACAGACGCCAGATGGTCCAGAATTGGGCAGTCAGAGTCGTGATTGGTCTGTCTCGCCGAAGCCACGTATCAGAAGCTAGGCGCTCTCTCCACTGGCTTCCAAAGAGGCTTGGGTTAAGTTTAGGGTATTCGTCATAACTTTTAAGTGTAGACTCGGCCAGATGCCACCCTACCTACAGACGCATATCATTGACAAAGTTAACGGCAGGACTTTGAGGTCTTGCGCGCAGAACTATTTGCTTCTTCCTCGGTGTAGAACATGGAAAGCAGAGAAGAGTGCTTTCTTTTGGGTAGTGCCGAAGGTTTGGAATCAGCTTCCGGCGACAATGAGAAGCCAAAGTTCCCTGCAAGCCTTCAAGAGAGACTTGAAAACAATGCTCTTCCCTTAAACTCTGATCTGGGGCCTTCCCTCCGTATTCTGGTATAGACTTTCTTAGGCACTTAAGTCTATTCATCTGAGACGGTGGGGGGGAACCCCCACATAAAAAAAACAAAAAAAGCATTCAAAACTTTTTTTCTGCACTTCCGGTGTCGAAAAAAAGGCATTTGATCCTTTTGTTTTAGATCCTTTCACCTACAACCGCAATGTGTGTATGTTTTGTGTACGCAGTTCAGGTGTTTGTGCATGGTTTGCATGTGGCAGTGTCCTGTATTTCCTTGCTTTGGCATATGTTGTAGTCGTGGTGTGTGCATATATCTTATGTACTCTGTTAGGGTATGCTTATGGTTTGTGTGCTGTTTGTATGTTTGGCGAACATATATATTCTGTACCAAAATGTAATTGTTTTCTGCACAGGCGCCTTATAGATCAATCAAAAATTGCTTGCTTTGTGCATGGTTGTTTTGGTTGCTTTGCACATGGTCGGTACTTAGTCAATACATTGTATTTTTTTCTGACAGATGTCATTGTGCATACATAGATACATATGTGACGAAACGTAGGATTCAGTCACTTCTCGCCAAGGGCAGCATTTCCTTGTGAGACTAGGGAGGTGAGCTTGCTACTCCGTACCCTCCTTAGCGATGGAGGCAAGGTGAGACTCCCCCCACCCCATGGTGATAAGAACTCCCGTTCTGACAAACTCCCTAAACAATCTACCTACAGCCCGTTGCTAATCACACCGGCTGGAAGAAAACATGAAGATCAAAATGGCATTTATTATTGTCACACTGAACCTTTGAGTAAATCTGAAAGCAGATACCCATGTGGTACTTGGATGAAGAAAACCAATGGAATATAGAGTGCCAGTAGAGCAAAGATGGATGGCGACAATGCGCCAAGAAAGTCCCACAGCAGCGTCAAAGCTGAGAGGAGGAAACTTAAGAGGAAGAGAAGCCTGAGAGTTTCGAATGTGCTGTGGGAGCAAAGCTAAACGAAACAGGGACGCATAGCATCTGATGCAGGGAGAAAGCTGGAGTGTTAGTCTTGATGTTTGAGACTCACGATAGACAAGTGAAAACCAAAGGACCGGAACAGCATCTACAAAGCACGCGAGTAAGAAGTGGTGGCTCGACCGAAACCGGGTGAACTTGGAAGTCCAGGAACGACTGTGAGACCACTTACCTGAAGGCACCAAAGAGCGCGCCGAACGAGGAAGAGGAAAAGAACAGAGAAACCAACCTGACGAGTAAAGAAGCAGATATTGTCCTGACCAAAGCCCTGTTGATGTTCTCCCTGGGATCAAGGTATTGGGGAAAGCGGGAGAGCCGGAAGAAGACCGAAAATAATGAGTGGAACGTTCATACTCGTCTAACTGAAGAACAAGTATTAGAAGTGCATAGGAAGAGTGAGGATCATTACTGGAACACGCATACTCGTCCTAGTAAAGCCCAAGTAATGGTAGTACATCAGGTGTGAGTTATAATTAGAACAATCTCAGTCTTTCAAGAGAAGGGTTGGAAACTGAGTAAGGAAAAATTCAGAAATTTGATTAATGAAGAATGAAAATTGCCCCAAGGAAAAAGGGATATAGTAAACCAGATAACCAGAAAGTATAAAAAGAAGGGAGAAAGACAACCTTGAAAAGATGAAAAGCCCAATATCTGCACTGTGTGACTTGATGAAAGTCGTCAATAAGAACTACCTACTGTAAGGGTACAGAAGGAGGAGACCGACACAAAGGTGGCATGTTTGGGGACAAAGACATTTATTAAACAAGAAAGAAAGAACATCTATCTATCCCTATTCCTAAGAGGGGTTTCCCGGCCTCAACCAAAGGGATAAAGTGACCGTCGGCTAAAAAGAGTACATTGTCCTGTGTCAAGAAAACCTCACTTCTATCCCTTACACTAGAAAGCAAAGAATAAAGCAGTACTGTTCTAGTCCCAGGAGAAGGACTCCTTACTCCTGGGTTATGGTTCCTGGCTTGTTAAAATCATTCAAAAAACGTATAACAGTCTCGTGTTTTACACGTTGTGAGGGTAATGGCTTCCTTCCCCTAAGGGTAGAGGTCCACACTGTACTTGTATTCCTCTTTGGATTGGAGTAAGAATGCCTTCCTTCTCCTGTCATCTGGTTTTAAACAGTCTGGGGGAAGGACCCCCTTCTCCTGGGATCTTGCTCTCAGTTTGTTACAAATAGGAGGAATGACTCCCTTCTTCTGATCTTCCTTGCATTAAACTTCATGCCTACAACACTCAATTCTCAGTGTTAGGAAGATCCACAACCCTGGCTTCTCTATATTCTTTAATCTGGCCACTTGGTTTGCTTTCTTACCAAGTACCGTCACAAGGAATATGACTCATCACTTTCTTGGCTTGGGTATTAGAGCCTGGTTTCACCTCTTAGCACAGGCCCACTTTGTTCACTTCCCTGCCAAGTACTGCCATGAGGAAGAGGACTCGTATCTCTTTCTTGCTTAGGGTCTTCGACCTTTCCCTAGTGGTCAACAGGCCTTGTTCCACCACTCTGAGTAAGAGAAGAATTGTAGACTCTCGGCCCCTGCCGCACCACCCAAGCGTTATGGTTGCCCAGGGTCCTAGTTAACAGCTGCATTCACCCTCTTGGTAAGCCGCCTGTGTCCCCTCCGGTTCTCCAGTGCCACCAGTTAGCTTATTTGGGCTCTCGGCACGTCACTGGGGCTTCCTGACAGCTGTTCCTTTCAGCTGCTCCGGTGACTTTCTTTCTCTGCGGCTATGGGACAGCGTTGCAGGCTGAATTCAGCCTTTCTTCGTCCTCTCAATGCTGCAGACACCGGCCTGCTCCTGCAGACCTTCAAGCCACCAGACGCGGCCGACTGCCTAAATCCTTGGAGAGCTGTCCCTCTCTGAATCAGCAACGCAGGTTTGAATCTCCCACATTCAGTGCGCAGCACACCTGCAGTCTTCCATGGCTGCCTGAGACTAGGTTCTACTGGACACAAGGGGTTGTCTTCAGTAAGGAAGGCATGGTATCAACAGTAAGACGGACACAAGTGACCACAGTTCAAGGGTGTTTATTGAACTTGCCCAAGGGTGTGATAAACACCTATCTAAACCTACATCTACAGATGGGAGCAATCTATGACCAACAAATAATAATGCATTCCTAGTGGAGTCTTATCAAAATAAAAAGGGCCTATACTAAAAAACCTATTGCCAATCCTTACCACTAATTTACAAATAATGTGGGGTAATGTTCATGAAAAAGAGAGAAGTGTTCACAAAATAATATGTTGGCCTCCCTTCCTCACATTTTCAGCAGGGGCAAGGTGGGTCACTAGAGTAAAGCACACACACTAGCTAATGCGGCAGGAGGATACAGTTCCATTTTCTCAGTTCAAGAGCTTCTGTGCCCAAGTCTCTTGGCGGAGAGGGCCTGCTGTACCAAACCAACACGCAAACATTATTTTCCTTTTCACCAGTATTCAATGTGGGACTTCACCCTGGATCCCCCCTCTACCGGGCTCAGATCCCCTTCAAAACAAGGTTCAGAGAATTATTTTTCGGGTGACTCGCGGTTCACCCCGGATCCCCCTCTGCCGGGCTCACATCCCTTCCTCTCGTTCAATTATTATCCTTCAGCTGGGCTCCGACCAATTGTGATGTACATTAAACTATCGAAGACTTTTGAATGTGCACAGGGCTTATCTTGATCAGTTTCATGACCACTTCGATCTCAATATTTCTTTTTCTCACACTCAGCATTAGTTGGATACCTCACAGACTTTCGAATGAGCACCGACGTGGCACCGGAGCCTTCTGTGTATGGTAACTTTTCTTGGCCTCCCAAAGATCAATTATAAAGTTCACATACTTCCTTTGGCTTCCAATTATATTCATGTTGTTCATCCCAAACGCCTCACATACTGTTCTCTTTATACAAGGTTGCCGCTTGCAACCTTGATGCAGAACATAAGCTGGTTTGGTATCAGTCTCTCCGACTCACCGGCTGTGCTGTCTTTTCTGATGCTGCTTTGTTGTAGGAGCCAAGAACAGTACCATGGCGGCAATCGCTCCTCACCGCCTTGATTATCGACGCAGAAGAGCCCCGGGGTACCTCCGACACACTGGGAAGGTTTGATCAGCCTTAGTTCTTGGTCTTCAGTTTCTTACTTTCCAAGGCTCACGAAAGCAAGTCTTTACAGGTCAAAGGTGCTTCCCTCCTTGCAACCCTCTCTGGTCTTGCCGTCTTTCTCCTGGTATTAAACTGCCATCTAGGAAACGCAGTTTCCTCATGTTTTTTGTCTCGCTTGGAGTGTGCTTTCGTGCTCTGCCTTTTATCCATGTGGGGAAGTGTGATGGAAGTCAGGTGGGTGTAATGATCCGCAATTGCCCGACCTTGCCTGACCATGGTGTTGGGACATGTCAGGTATACGGCTCTGGTTTTAGTCCGTTGTCACTCATGGTAAACTATCCGTGAGAAAGTCTTTGTGTCGGGAAAGGGGGACTGGGAGTTGAGTTTCTAGGTATCCTACCTGGTAGGATGGGTAAAAGGTGTTACAAGGAAGGGTAACCGTGTCTCACCCTCGAGTGTCCCACTTCCACTCCCCGAAAACCCCTCATCAAGGTTATCCTACCGCACTGGTCCACCCCCAGGAACTGGATTCAAAAGCGATGGCCGTGTCCTGGCCATCTGGATGACAGATCCCCCCGGGGACTAGCAGGTGAGAAACCTTCAGGTTTCTCACACTTCCTTGTTTCCAGCTTTATTCAAACTCCTATTTATTCCTGTAACAGAAGAAAAAGAAGAGTCTTTATCTTTCCTAAACAGACCCGACTCCCAGGTCTTGCAATAAGGAAGAATGGCCTGGTTGCCATGGCCAAGCCGGCTTGTGGGTCTCAGACCCTAGTCTCAGTAAACCTTACCTCGGTACCCTCTCCTGCTAAGTAGGGTACTCCATGCTGTTAGTTTCATAGTTCTCTCTCTCAATATTTGCTTGAACCCATAGCCTTGATTTACTGTCCTTCCAAGGTCTTTGAGTTTTCCCTGTACACAGAACTTCTGCATTCCTCTTCTTTGTAACTTGGGGTACTCCTCCCCAGCCTTGGTCCCAGACCCCCTTCATCTGATGTCTCACAATGTTCTTGTTGTTTATTCTTTCTTCCTCCCACAGCCTTGGTTTACTCACTTGCCAAAGTCTGTGCAGGTCACTGATGTATGCTCAGTCCATATTCCCCTTTATTTCTGGTCGGGATATGCTTTCTTTATATGGGTCTCAGGCCCCCTTCACTTGCTTATGTACCACATTCTCTTGGCCTGATCTTCATTTAATCCACAGCCTTAGTTTACTCTCCTGCCAAGGTATGTGCTTGTCCTGGACGCTTCTAAAGTTCTATTCCCATTAGCCAATGATAGGGGTGTGCCTCTGTCATCTGGGACTCAGACCCATTTCACTTGTTTATGCCTTGTGTTCTCGCTTGTCTGTTTTCCTCTTGATACACAGCCTTGGTTTACTCTCCTTCCAAGGAGTGTGTGTGCCACTTAGGTTTGTACAGTTCGTGCTCCCCTTAGTTACTGGTAGGAGTATGCCTTTGTTGTATGGATCCCAGACCTCCTCCACTAGGTTAGTCTGCCTCAGTGAATCTTGCATTCCTGCGACTCCTCTAGTCCCCATTACCCATTACTTCCATGTGCTATAGTAGCACATCCCCAATGGAACCACTGGGATAGGGGGAATAGGCCATGAGGAATGATCACTTGCCAGAATAAGTATACACGCTCTAGTCTCGCAGACGCTCTGATTGGTCAGTCGTCAATTGAAGTAGGAGAGGGAAGAGAACAATGGCGTCTTCAACTTCAGTCCAGCACGGACCAGGAACTTGGCGAGGCCCACGCAGTCCCAGACTACAAAACAGCAGGCGGTGTCTAGGAAGGCAGCAAGCTTGCAGACGTGTTCGCAAAAGGTACGTAATGCAAGAGGCAGAGGAGGTCGGGGGTGGGGAGGAGAGCAGGACACTTTCTGGTAACTGAGGCTGCTCTTGGGACATGGAAAACCAAGAAACGTCCCCAGAAGCCATGAAAGCCGCCAAAGCTCCCGGGAGGCTCGTGAACAGCCAGAGGGTGACGGCCCTGGGCTGGTCATGTCTGTTTGCCAGATTGGCCTCCAGATTGGGAGTAGCCACATCGCTGTTGCGAACCCCTGTAGGACTGGGAACTTTTTCTGTATTGGTCTCCTGATGAATACAGGGTCTTGTAAGAGGAGGAGGACTGGTATATTGATGTCATAGCATCCTTTGCCGGAACGAAAGGACTGGCTCTTTTGCTGTAGGGTGCCCATGCAGCAAGCGGTTTCAGTGAGGCCTGCCGTGGCTTGAGAGACCGGCCGTGAAAATGCAACGTGAAAATGGGACGCCCGAGAGGGTGCTGCAGAGGGTCTTAGGATGGGTGATCAATAGAGGATCCGACCATGTGAATATATAACAGGATGAGAAGATATTCTGATAGATGAACTGCACACTAGGCAATCTTTCAAGCACCTAGAGCTTGCTCGAACACTACTGGCAAGTTGGGTTTGCTCAGACGACCCACGAGTTACAATGATGCTTCTCATTCAACACATCATTCATTTCGTCCTGATGAGGCTGGTCCAACAAGGACAACAAGAGCCGAAACTCGAGTCGACGACAAGACATACAAGCATCTTTCCATCTGAGTGTGTTTGGTTAGGTGATGACTGATGACCTCATGGCCAACCTGAGTACTAGCTAACTTGTTACACTACAGGTTTAATCCAGAATAAGTGGTGTAGTTATGTCCACAAAGACGTTTCACACCAGGTCCTTATCAAGACCTAAATTATAACAGAACTGGCACTAGGCCATCGTTTGGCAATGTTTTTGGTAATTGTTACGCACACAGAGAGCCACAGAGTGTTGTTGGCTGTGTTGGTGTCCTTTTTCTAAGCAGGCCACACAACAGACTTTTTTGGAGACATTTATTGAAGATCGAAATATGCTCCGCCCCCCGCCACCAGAACCAGAAGAAAAGGCACGAGCCGCGCACATCTGCGCGCGTGCACCCGGAGTGCCACAGAGTGCGGATGGCTGTGTTCGCCTCCCTTTTCTAAGCAGGCTGCACCACAGACTTTTTGGGTGACACTTATTGAAGGTACCCAAGAGCCGGACAATACCGCTCCTCCACTTGCTAGCGGACTACAAGGACTCGCTGCCATATTGGAGTGCACTATAAATGTAAACCGTAATGTAGTAAACTTACTTTTTCCATTTATTTACGCAGATCAAAATAGGCCCCTGCAAACCCCCCCCCCCCTCCCTAACTCCGGAACCAGCAGAAAAGGCACGGGCTGCACGCACCCGGGCCAGTGGGGCAAGGGGCCCAGGCGGACACAAGGTATGATTTATCCGGCTCTTGGTACCTATGAGTCACCAGTTATCCAAGTTAATGTATTCAACTAGATAGAAGGGTTGCACCTTTCTCATACCCAGTGTTAGGCAGAATCCTGTGCAGTGCCCTTAGAGACCACTACACACAATTAAGACTACAAGTGGTAATACAAGTTCACCTTTGGTACAAGCCTGTACTACTATGTTAAAAGTGGTAGCAGTAGCGGAGCAGCCAGGCTTATCTCAAGAGTATATGAGCAGTAGCAGAGATTACACAAAGGGACCACAATTACTGTGACTCAAGCAAACACTGACTCAAGGTTTCAGGTAAAAAATATAAGTACATTTATTTTTAAACCATCTATTATCAAACACTTCTATAAATTCAAAACCACACGTAAAATACACTACACACAACCAATTCACGTGATACAGTATAACTCAAGGTAAGTACCCTATGTTTTAACGGACCGGTATTGTGAAACAAAAGACGTTACCAGGAATACATATGCGGTCACTTTTTGACAGTAATGACAGTTCGGTCTTACTAAAGATACGCGTATCCGTGGCAAGAAATGTTACCGGGGCAAAAACACACTTAGCACATGAGTTAACCAGAGAGAGTTGGGGGCAGAAATAATAGGCAATACTTTTGTGAGGGCATACAGAATCAGAACACTTGCTGACAGAAATGTAAGAGTCAACAGGCCAGGGCCAGTGTCAAGTGGAACTGGGTTCCTGTTGTAGAGTATCACACAGTCGGATAGTTCACGATTCAACGTAGCCAGAAGTACTTGGATATTGTCAACAGAGGAAGCAAAAGTTATAAGAAGGAGAAGACAAGGGCAAACCTTGGATGAAGAGAAAAGGGATTCACCCTAGCTCCTCTAAGCAGAACACTGTACCTTATTCAAGGAAGAAGCTGGTGCCACGGCAGTTGCTCCTGGTAGTTTCCTGCAGACCCACGGTTCCTGGTGCTTCGGTCGTGGTGACGAGATGGAGGACGACGTCTGGAGGGGTCTGCACTAAGCAGGGATGAAGCCAGCAGCAGCAACAGTGAATAAAAGGTGCGCTCCTTAAAAACAGGAGAGGCTCTTTGGATGGCTATCCGGACCACTACAGCAGTGTGCAGCGATTTCGACCAAGAAGAAGATTCTCTGGCTGTGGAAGATGAGCTGGTTGACCCCACCAAGCTCAAGGGAAGACGACTTCAGACTGGATCTTCTCTGGTCGTCGAAGGGTAGATAGCTCAGGACTGCAGCAGGGCTTCACCGGGACGGGGTAGTTGCAGCAGCCATCTTCTCTGCTTCTCTTCGGTTCCTTGTCGTTCGAGTGGCGACTCTGACTTCTAGCCCAAGAATCCCGCCTTTTATGTGAACATCCCCCATTCACACAGCCTGGCTGTCAATCACGCAGCAGGGGGGGTTGTCCAGCCCGGACAACCACCTCAGCCAATCATGGCAAAGTGTGACTTGGGTTTCCTAGCATACCCTGTGCAGGGGGTGACTACACCCCTCCCTCACATTCAGCCCACCTAGACACCCAGGCGCCTAGAGGAGGGCTTCTTGGCAGAAGCCCGCCAAAAGACAGTGAACAAAGAAAAGTTAGGTTAGATACCACTGCCACCAGCCAGGTCTAAATGTTAAGAGAGCAAAACAAGGCTCTAGGAGGTACAGATACAAAGGGCTAAGAAGTAACCCTTTCCAATACTCCATGCAAGATGGGGTGTACTGGATCTGTGGTTAAATTACCATGTACAGTTAATGGAAACTTTACCCTTTTCTGGGGGACAGTAGTCAGCCCCAGAAATGGAGTTGGTGGGAAGTCTAAAAGACAACCCTGTGTTACTGCACTGAAGGTGCTGTGTAACACACAAAAGAAAGGGGCTACTGAAGTGGTGTATTCCAGAGCCCACAATCACAAAAACAGATGAAATACACATGGCAAAACATGGGTAAGAGTGGGGGGAAAGCTCACACTCTTACTGAGTGGAAAAAATAAAACTCCAAAAATCCAGCAAAGCTGCTGGGGGACACACTAGGTAAGGGAAATTAGCCATTGAAGGAGAATTCTCCCTAACACCAGGGTTCTGCATTCTGCCCAGATGGTATGCTGTTGAATGAAAAATATTACTGCATTGTGAAATAGAACTAAAACCAAAATGCGAAGCAAAATAAAACAGGGCGGTGGTGGCTCTGAAAAACTATTTACTGGCAGTGCCACTGGTGTTTAACAGCAGAAAAACAGTATGTCTCGGGCACTCGCGCCCACTCCCGCTCTAACATGGCAGAGGCCTGGATTGATCAGCAGGGTGAGGAGGGACAGGCAGGCGACATCCATCAGTTCTGTGGGGGAGGGGGAAGGTTTGGCGCTGTTGCTGGACTCGGCCGACTCTCCCCCTCTTCCTCTGGCTTTGGAGGGAAAGGCATCTTTCGACCAGGTGCTGGCCTCGACCAACTCCGCAGACCTCTCCTTCCTAGATACCCCACCGATCTGTGCAGCAGGTGAAATCTAAGTTGGCTTTGTCGGTGTACCCCCAGACAGAGTGAAGGGCTGGACTCTTCCCTGCTGTCGGCCCAAGCCCCCCCCCTGGGGAGCCAGGATGAGGGGAATAAGTCGGCAGTCTGTATGTATGCACAGGAATCAATCTTCGGTGAACTACGGGAACATACCAAATGCGTATGAACTATCCCGATACAATTGATTAACATGAATTAATGCAGGGGCAATGTACCCCTAAGCACCCTGGAAATTATTCTGGATTCTTACCTAAAGGCACCTGGAGGAAGGATAGAACAACAGCCCTAATAGCTTGACAGCAAAATGATATTGAGCTGGTGCTAGAAATTGGGGGGAGGAGGTGGGGGTGGGGAGGGGGGTGATGTATTGGTCCAGGAAGCGCTTACTCCTGTGATTCTAGAGCCATTATTTGACAAAAAAAGCCATCACTAAAAAGGGGTGCAAATGAAACGAGGCAAGGGAGAGGAATAAAATGCAGACCCTGGATCTGCAGAAGGGAACCATATCCCCAGAAATTCATGGAGAACGATGGTAAGAAATGAAATAGTTGATACCCTTGATACTGTAAATCTTAACTGCTCGCTGATAATTGAGTGATTTAGCAGCTAGAGGAGGGGACTAAGGGGGGCAATGGACCTAAACACAGCTATAGGCATCAAGGTAATGGAAAAGATGCAGCCGATACCCTCTTCATAGCATTGAAGGAAGAAAAAAATGGCTTCAAGACGGGGAGTGATCCTCAAAGGGTAAGTTCCGCCATAAAGATCTAGAACCTCTTCAGTAAAAAGAAGGGGCAGTCGTAGGAGGTGGTGGAGATTCAAGAGGGTGCCTGAGGGATCGGGCACATAGCGAACAATGATCTTGAAGTTGGGAGAACCAGGAATTGGCGGGGTGGGGGGGCTTGCGGGGGAGACGGGGGTGGCAACATGGGCCCTAGTCCACCGGAGGGAGAGGTTTGCACTAATTCAATGATGGAGAAGATGGTGAGATCTACAGTCAGGAATATGATGGAACAGTGGGCAGCAACTGAAGCCGCCATGTCAGGAGGGGATTATAAGGGGAAGCTGGGACACTTGGCTGAGGAAGTAAAGGCAGGATCGCAGTTAATGAAGCTGAACCGGGGACTAGACAGGAAGTGGACAACAGGGGGAAAACATACTCTAGGCACCTTACCTCCCGTTGGGCAGAATTATACGCAGTACCCTTTGGGAACACCACACACAATTAAGACTACAAGTGACAGTACAATTTCACCTTTGGTACAAGCCTGTACTACACAGTTAAAGTGGTAGCAGAGCAATCAGACTTATTTCAAGAGTAAGTGAGCAGTATCAGATAGTTACACAAAGGACAGCAATTACTATGATTCAGGCAAACACTGACTCAGGGTTTCTAAGTAAAAGAATATATATTTATTTACTCAGTTCATGACTGTCGAAGGCTGCGGAGATGTCGAGTAGAATGAGGGCTGAGGTTGTGTTTGAGTCTGCGTTGGTTTTTAGGTCGTCCCAGATGGATAGTAGTGCCGTTTCCGTTCCTCTTGCAGGTCTGAAACTGACTTGAGCTTGGTCTAGCAGGTGCTGTTTTTCTACATATTCTTGGGTTAGTTTATATACGTTGGTTTGCATGAGTTTTGCCGGGTAGGGAAGGTATGAAATCGGCCTGTAGTTGGAGAGGTCTTCTGTGTCGCCACTTGTGTTTTTCAGAAGTGGTAGATATATAAGATAGCTCAGCGAGTTGAGCGCTCGCTGCAATGATCGGAGCGTGATCTGCGGGTCCAAATCCCGGCAAGGCCAACTCAGCCTTTCAACCTTCCGAGGTCCATAAATGAGTACCAATTTCGGTTGGGTGATATTGTATGTAAATATGTGCTCTGTAAAGCACTTTGGATTAAGGCGCTATATAAATAACACATTATTATATATGCTGATTTGAAGGTCTTTGGTACAGTTCCTGTTGCTAGAGAAAGGTTCATAAGGTTTCTGTAGTATTCTGCTGGCTTTCCTTGTGCATGGATTGATTTGTAGATGTCTGGGGGATAGGGGTCCATGGGTGATCCAGCTTTCTTGCTGTGTTTTACCAGCAATGCGAATGCCTCTGCTGATATTTCAGGAAAGTTTTTGAGTTTGTGCTGAGGTTCTGTGATGGGTTCGCTTTGTAGTATGTTGTGGTTGGTTGGTATGTTTTGTATGGATTGTCGTATGTTGATTTTTTTCTTGAAGGGGTCTGCCAGCTCATTGCATAGTTTCTCTGAGGGGGTAGAGGTGTTATCGCAGCCTGGTGGGTTTCTTATCTTTTTAATGATGTTAAACATTTCTTTTTGTGTGTTGGCGGCATTGGTGATTCCATCATCATATTGCCTTCTCTTCGCCTTTTGAATTTCCTTCGTGTATGTGCAGATTTGTCTCTGGAACAGCGTTTTTTTTTTGTCCGCCATGGTGCTTAATAGTGGGGTGAACACTTTCGCCATTGCTCTTTTTTTGATGGGGTTAATGGTTTTTCTGGGGTGATCTTGTCGATTGCATCTGCGATCCATTTGTGTAGTAGCTCCGCTTTCCCGTCTAGGTCAGTTAGCTCTAGTTCTGTAGTTGAGGGTTTGGTTAACTCCAGTTGTTCGAATAGGTTGGTTTCTTTGACGTGTTTCTAGTTCATTTTTGAGGTGGTCGTGAGTTTAGGGAGTTGGATGCAGACTTGAGTAGGCAGAGTGATCACAAATGGGATGAGGAGATGGTCGCTCCACAGTATTTGTATTGGCGAAGCCATGGTGATGAATCTTTCCTCTGCGAAAATTGTGTCAAGAGTGTGTCCTGCTGAGTGTGTTGCCCCTTTGACTAGTAGTATTAGTTTCATGGTAGTGAGTTGTTCAGTCAGTGAGTTTAGGGAGTTGGCGTGACTCATCAAACCAGATGTTGAAGTCCCCCAGGATGATTAGGTGTTCGTGGTTGATGGCTATGTTGGTGATGGCTTCTATGAAGTTGTCGACGAAGGTTGTATCATATGTCGGTGTTCTATACACCAGGATGAATGTGACGTTGGTTTTTGGGCTTGCTGTTAGGTGTATTACCATGGGTTCACAGTTGGGGATCTTGAGTGGTTTGTCTGTTTTTATTTTCAGGTGTCCTTTGAATGCTATTGCAATGCCTCCTCCTTTTTTGATTTTCCTGTTTATTTGAAGGCATTTGAAGTTGGTTGGAAGGCAGCTTTTGAGTGTGATTTTGTAGTTGTCGTCCAGACATGTTTCTGTAATGAACAGGATGTCAATGCCGTTGTCATCGAGTAGGTCTAAGATCTCTTGAGTGTTGTGACATGGATCTTGCATTTATAAGATTTCAGTGGTTTCCTTTGGCTTAGACTTTCTTGTTGAGGTTGTCTTCTGATCGGTGTTGGGGTTTCCTTCCTGGTCGATCTCTTGCTGAGGTGTGGGTTTTGGGGGGTTAGCATCTTCAAAAAGTACTTCTAGGTTCTGTCCTGGGTTTTTGTTTTCACCGGATTCGTCTTGCATGAGTTGTGGTTGTCGATTGGAAGTTCTTCTTGATTTGGTGATGAAAGGTGTTATTGCATCAGAGGTATGTTTGTTGTTTCTTGTGTTGTTCATCCTTCTTCAGCGCGATTGTGTGGGGTAGTTTGATGTTGTGGCTTCTGGCGTTGGGTTGGTTTGCTCTGGTGACCCGTAGTCAGCGAGGTAAGGAGTTAAGTAGAGGGATTTGTCTCTTCTCTTGGTGTTGGTTCGATTTGTGTTCTTGACCTCGGGGTGCGCTCTGTAGTTGTGGTTCTTTGTTGCTGTTCCGGAGTGTTTGTTGCTTCTTCTATTTTTCTTTCCCTCGGAATGGGCGTTTGCACGGCATTGTAAGAGGTTTAGTCTTTGTTTGCTGATGTCCAGTTGGTTCTGCTCTGGTCTGGTTGTCTTGTGGTGTCGTAGTGTGTGTGTCAGGGCTGGAGTCATTGGCAGTGTTGTGGGGGGCCTGGGAGGAGTTAAGGAGGCTTTGGGTGGTGCCAGCAGCTTGTCCAGGCGTGTTCTCCATCCTTTTTTCAGGAAGAAGGCCCGAGGATGGAGAACCGGCCGGAAACTACATCTCCCAGCAGGCCGTGTGCTTCACAGACCTGCTGGGAGCAACAGGACCACACGCGCGCTACTGCGCATGCGCGAGCCGCACCCAAGAAGCACCGCTCGCAATCCTGGTCACCGGCATGAGAGGACGTGTTATTCCCGAGCTCCAGGAGGCACGCCTACGCGGGGCACCGCCCGCCTGCTACACCCCCTGCCCCGGATACATGAAAAGCTAAGTACACGTTTAACCTAGAGCAAGCATTATTCTTCTGTTGGAGGGAGACGCGCTACGCGCTGCAAGATCTAAGTTCCTAGGCTGAATCGAAGCACGGGAAACTTGATTGCTAGTTGCATGCAGAGCATGATTACTAACCCCAAGTTGGAGTGGGCTAGGCGGTGAAGTAACCGCACTACTAAAGAAACTTAAACCCCGCAGGGAACGTTCTAAAGGAACGACTTTAAGCACGCACGTGCATTGACTTTGTTTTACTATTCACAGCCTGTAGTTGAATCGGATCCGGTGAGACGTATCACAGCTCGTCAACTCGGAAAGGCCAAAGGACCTCGAACTCACGCAGAAGCCAGAGCTAAGTGTTTAGCACTTTGTTTGCATGTTATTGTTTGTTGCCAACACATGGGTAAATGTGGGGTACTTGTGATTTGCATATCATTCATGATATATAGGGCAAGCAATGTGAAACCAAACGTGACACCAGAGCAAATGGGGATTACTGGTTAGAGGCTCCAATACAAAAGCCTTCCAAGGAATAATCTCTGAGCTGAATGTGTGGTACCAGGATGTGAATGTATGAGAGGGCGGTGTACCTTCAAATGATTACCTGCAAGATCGGCACAGGAGTCGAGGAGTACGTTACCCTATTTTCCCCCTACCCATCCACTGTTATTTCCTGAACCTCTTTCCTGTCATCCTGAACTCCCTCTACCTATCCACTCAACGGACCCTAACCCTCTTTCCCCAGAGGGTTGCGGAGGCCTGTGGTGTCTATTTCCCAGGTGCCAAAACCCAATGGGAAGGGAGGCGTTTGTGCTGCTTCTGCGCCTATCAAGAGGAGTGAGGATCTGACAGAGTGTGTGGAGGGCAGTCCGCTAACAGTTAGGTCTCTGTCTGTGGGTGGTATTTCCGGCTCATGTTGTCGACTCGTTTAGTTTCTGTCTAGAGGAGGTAGGGGAGGTGGATTAGGGGTTACATCGTTAGGTGTTCTCGGTGGCTCTCTTTAATGTCCGTCTCCGTATACGTGGTTCACTGCAGTGAACAAGCAGTGAGGGCTTAAGGAGGATATCTACTAGTTGAAGGGTGATTTAGAGGGGCGCAGCTATGACATGTGCCTTATGAGGTGTTAAACTCCAATTAGGGTGTCACTTCACAGTAATTCACTGGTGGGTTCTGTCTCTCTTAAGGGGTGAGTAGATCAGCGGGATTTGAGAGACCGGTCTAAGGATCGGTCAATGAGATCTGAATATCGTACTATGCAATCTAGAACTAGAACCCCTACCAAGTTTGAGAGACCTGTATAGTGGGAGAGAGGCCTATCAATGCAATCTGAATATCACACAATGTAGTCTGGGGATAGAACCCCTACCAAATTTGAGAGACCTGTACAGTGGTAAAGAGACCCATCAATGCTATCTAAATGTCACACAGTGCAACTTGGACACAGAAACTCCTGCTAAATTTGAGAGACCAGTATAGTGGGAGAGAGGCCTATCACTGCAATCTAGACGTCGTACAATGCAGTTTGGAGACAGAACCTCTACTAGATCTGAGAGACCTGTATAGTGGGAGAGAGGCCTGTTTATGCAATCTAGATATTGCATCATGCAATTTGTAGATAGAACCTCTACTAGATTTGAGAGATCTGTATAGTGGTAGAGAGGCCTAGCAATGCAATCTAGAGATCATACAGTGCAATTTGGAGATAGAACCCCTACTAGATTTGAGAGACCTGTATAGTGGGAGAGAGGTCTATCAATGCAGTCTAGATATCACACAGTGCGATTTGGACTCAGAAGCTCCGTTACATTTCAGAGAGGCCTGTCAATGCAATCTAAAACTATTATGAAGTGCGTCTGGACAAAAAACCCTAATGGATTTGAGAGACCTGTAAAGGTCTATATAAAGGTGGGGGTGGGGGGGGGTTGTCCCTAGCTGGTCAGATTGGTATAGTCTTGAGTAATCATTAAATGTTTCTCTAAGTTGAGGGTGAGGTAGAGAGATGCAGTGGGGAGTAATCACCTTGTTTATTATGAGGTTGGTAAGTGGTTCGGAATCTAGGGTAGGGTGATTGCCCTTACTCCTGACCTCGGCCACTCCTACCTTAGTGGTCCTTCTAGTTGACGGTTGGTCACTGCTTCCCGTGCTGACACCTCTTGAAGCCGCAATAGAAAGGCAGGATGTGAAGGTGCACTCACATTTAATTATGTTCAATAAAGCTGGTGGTTTCTCTTAAGTCTATATATATATGGTCAATGAGCTTAGGTGCACCTCGTTATGTCTGTGCTACCAGACTGTAATATATGAGCAACAATGGTCTCCCGTTGTCAACGAGAGGCAGAAACAAGGGCACACTATTCTCGGATATAATCAGTAAATGTTCAGACAATCATTCATGCATTTGATAATGATTTTAAAAAAGTTTCAACATCAAACGTGATTCAGTCTTAGAACAGACTATTCCTTTAGTTTTCAATATGCATGTTCAAACATACAGTAACATTGTAATTATGAATCATTACATTGTGTTCAAGATTCCTTTTTTTAAAAAAACAAAATAAAACAAATTCTGTTACACATTCACAAACCAAAGTTCTTTCTAAATAACATAAAAAGTTCTATCTTTCACTCAAGTGTCAAGGTTTATCGGATATCTTGATAGGATTTTGTGTCAATGTTCTATTAAGGTTGATTCTTCCTTGTGAAGACAACTCCTATCTCTCATTACGTGTTTCGGGCTTCCCTGAGGCCTTCTTCAGATCTAGATAACGGATTTTTGAATGGTTCATCTAAAAGTAATAGAAAGTATGTTTCTGTTACTTAATATACTTATTCCTCATTTTAACATTATTCCTTTCAATATTCTCATCTTTTAACAGTCACCAATCTTTGGATGTGTGTCAAATCAATGACACATGGTCTGTGGAGATTCCGTCTCACATATATTGTTGAATCGCTCACTTTCAGTTACACCCTGTGTCTGTTCTGAAATGGAGAGACACTCTTAAGTAAAGAGAAATCTGTGTCTAACTACTTTTTGTAGTAAGTGGTAATTTATTGTTATGACATAATGTGGGACCAGTCGCTGAGGTACCACAGTACAGTTCTTAAAATTCCGCTAAATCAACAAAAGAACTCACTGCATTGAAGTGCCATGCGCAATCGTGCGAAATGGTGGATGCAGGCTGTTGTTCAATAGGGAACACTCAGTTTCGATTTCAACCAGTTTTAATCACGCTGTAAAGTTATACAGGTTTCTTAGTAAATCCTTTTATAGTCCATTTTGTAATATATGGACTCGGCTGTAGTATTCTAATTTACCTGCATCAATCGAGCTGGTCTCTGTATCAGACTTCTATCTCTCCTTAACGTCCATTTCCCCTAGCGTTCGCCAATCCGTGTTGCTGAGCGGCTCACGCTGTGATTTCACATTGATTATTGGCAATTAGCGTTCATGCCCCTATGGAGATATACGTATATCCATATGAGTCAAATGTTGGATTTAATCCCTGGTGTCCCACTAAATTTAGATTGTTAATGATCTTACCTGCGATCCCCACGCAGTGTGCTGCTGCCGAGTTCTGTCTCCCCTGGCGCCTGTTTCGTTCTCTGGTTGCTGCGTCAGCGTTGCCTAGCAACTGGTGAACTAGTCTATCTTCTATAGGTTCTGAGTAGTGGTTCCCTGTCCCTATTGTTCCGCCATCTTGGATGTATTGTTCACTATGTTTAGATAGCTTGCGTTCCTCTTTCGTTTTATCTATTGTGATGAAATTCAGATTTTCAAAGTCTTGTCCGCTTCAGTCTACCTATCTGAGTTTTTCCACCCAAATTACGGTCATCCATTATTTTCGTGGTATACCTTCTATGAATTATTTGCTCATGGCCTGTGAACTTGGCTACATATCATCTTCTACTCCTAACAGATAACCAATTAATTGTTTTCTGTAAATCCTTTCACATACATTCTGCATGTCGTTCATATGTGACATGAATTATTGGCTATTTCGCTTAACTGGATCATAGTTACTTAGTTCTATTTCACAGTTTTAACTTAATGTGACCGTCTATTCCTTCCCGTGTTTTTACCATTTACACTCATGCATATATGTTCAACAATGGGCAGTATTGGATTTTTCATATAGTGTTAACATACACTCTTGTTTATATCAATCCCATATATCAGTGGTGATGTCTCTATGTGGATGTTAGGTCTTAGATGTAATTACCCTTCATTCTAATAATTAAGGATGTGGTAAATGTCTGCTAAATGGTAGAACTTGCCATTAACGTGACATTTTCCCTTCACAAAAAAACAGTTTAAATCCCATTTGTGGTTCATCCCATGAGGGTACATACTGTCAAATTTTTCAATCCAATGGATTTCTCTTTGTTGTAGACGTTTTGTCATATTTCTTCCTCTCCTAGGAAGAGTTACATGTTCGAGGATGAGTAATTGGATCTGAGCAATTGAGTGTCCGGCACTGCCTGTAAGCGCCTTCCTCCACCAAGGTTGCCCAGGTGAGTGACCTGGTACATAGGAGTAGTTATGCTGCATCTTTCACAAAGTTCTTTAACTTCACTTGCTCAATATTTGTCTCATAAAGCTTCACCTGGCTCTGGCCAATACCCGTTTCACAATGCTTCAACTGGCTCTTCACACGTGTCTTCGACCTAGGCGCAGTTGCTGGACCGCACTGTCCACCCACTAAGGGTCGCACAGTCGCAACACAACACTTGTCATCAATTCTTTTCGATCACATCACTTGTCAATCTAAGTTCCCCAGTATACTCTACTGCTGGGAAACTACTGTTCCAAGTCTCTTGCTTCTATTAGGTTTACAGTTCAACGTACCATGCTTT
Source organism: Ambystoma mexicanum (assembly GCF_040938575.1). NCBI lineage: Eukaryota > Metazoa > Chordata > Amphibia > Caudata > Ambystomatidae > Ambystoma > Ambystoma mexicanum. The sequence continues at coordinate 1,488,083,803 of NC_090929.1, forward strand.
CACATGGTTCAATATTCCAAATACTGGTTTCAGGCTTTTACTTTAGCTAATGCTTGCTTCACCACTCTTGGAACTAGCATTTTCACTTCTCTTGAATTTCTTTCTTTAATCTCAATTCAAATCGGTATTCAAAGCCATCAATAAAGCTTCAATGTTCTCTTGGGCTCACACGCCCCCTTAATCTTGTCCCAGAGCCCTCTCTCTCCCAGGCGGACTCAACTGTTTCTCGGACGGGGTTGGTCGTTGGGGAGTGAAGGAGGGTTTCTACCCGCCATGCTCCTTCTCTTGCGTGCAGCGGCCCGTTCCTTCTCGGCAACTCACCATGGCCTTGCTGTCGCATCCACAGTGGCTCTTGCGGACCGCGACTCACTGTACGGCTCTGTGGTGCTGCTTCCTCTGCAGCTCCCATCAGGTCTCCGCCTGTCACCAACCACATCCTCAGCTGTGTGGCCTCTCGCTCCCCATGGCCTTTCTAGCTTCTCTCACCACTCCGTCTTCCTGCAGTCGACTCTTCTCTTGTAATCACCTTCCTCTCTGCAGTGGCATCTCCTGCAGTATCGTGCCTCTTCCTCATTCTCATTCTCCCGGCTTTTAAACTTCCTGCCAGCCTGATTGGTCAGAAAGATACTAGAACGCTCAGTTGTATTTTGGGAGTTCTGGATTGCTCTTAGTTTCCTCGTCCCAGTACCCAAGTGATGTCCGTAGGTATGTGCATCAGGAAGAAGGTAATGTGCGTTTGTAAGTGATCTCTTTCTCATCACAGTGCCACTAGGATTATGGGACTTTCAAGTCCTGAGCTAGAAATGTGGTTTTCTTCACAATTTGCACTTTGTAACAACCTATAAAGATGTTAGGGTCATAAGGGAAGTTAATGTCCAATTTTCCGTGGTCGGATTCTTCACGAGCCGCAGACTTCTTCCAGTTGGACTCCATGATGCAAGCTTAAGATGACTTCAGGTTTCTTGTTACAGCTTCTGACACGGAGGCGAGTGTGAGGTCCCCTGTTATACTAAACACTCCCCGTTCACTCCGGCTGAGCCAAACTCAGCCAGCCAATCACACACAATTTCATTCATGCAGGCAAGACCTAATCAGGCTCACAGGCATTCAAGCTATTCACCAGAAACCAGACACCCACAACATAGGATGTAGATTGGGCTACTGCGCAGCCTTTCAGTGCACTGCACAGCAGTCACTCCAGTTTCAGTCAGGGCTGGCTCAGTCACGTCACGCAACCAAAACCAGACACTCGCAACACAGAATGCATGTGGACTACTAACTCCATTCAGGTAGGCTCCAGCCCAAGGGTGTACCCACAACAAGCAGTCCCTGGGAAGGCTCTAGCCAGCCTGGCAGGAGGCTGCCGAAGAGCCATATATGGCCCTTCCACGCAAAAACCATTCAGGGGAAGGGAACAGAACCAGGGATGCTCAGTACTTTTGAGTAACAAGGGGGTAAGGCAAAGGAAACCAAGAAGCCACTAGTGGCCATCATGCCTTTTTGTAGGAATACATTGATTCCTATGGCAGGGCCTGGGTATCTCAAAAATGGAGGATACCTAGAACCACTGTCACATCAGCATGTAGCTGCCACCGGCACATACCTTGATCTTTGGGCAAAACACATGTGCCCAAAAACATACACTAGGGGAACAGGGTTGTACCCCTACCCATGGGTACTGTTCACCAAGAACATAATGAAGAGCTGCAATGCCAGGGGTCCAAACTGGACTACTGTGCAGAAAATTAGCAGAAAACACAGAATAAGGAGGTATGGAACAAGGACAAGGAGGCCCTGTCCCCGCAATGCATTTCCAACATCACAGACTGGCCCTGTTGAAGTGCGACCATTCTCAAAGTCTGGGACTTTAGAAATTTGGTGAGAACCCAAAGGCCTCCAATCTCCTCACTTTTTCCTGTACCAGGAAGTTCCTGGAGTACAAGCCTTGTCCCCGGTGGTTGGGCGGTACTTTCACAATGGCTCCCTTTGATAGTAACAACTACACATCTTGCAGTAGCAGATGCAAATGTTTCTCCAACTTTTGCAACGGAGGACTGGTGTGCAGTAGTTTGACAAATTCCTATGTGTGGCCCCGCTAGATGAGTGATAGCATCCATTTGTCGGTTGTGAGGTCTTGCCACTTGTGGTGGAACTGCAAAAGCCTTCCTCCCACCGGCAAGTGGAAGGGGGGGGGGGGTGGCGGCGGCCCCGAGGCAGGTCAGTCTGAACCCATTGTCTGCATCGTCCACAGAGACAGATTGAGTGATCTGAAGCCACTTCTGCGTCGCGAAGAAGGGCTAAAACCTCCAACTCCTTATTGTCTGGAGGGAAATCAAGAATATGCCCCATTATGAACTAGAGCTCCCAGCCATATGTAGACAAGATGGTCATTGCATTGGCTGTCTTGATGGTTGTCCCGTCAGTCAAGATAATGCATCTAGACGCTTTTCCTCCTTGTCCGGGGAACTGAGCAGGAAGAGGAAGGGTTGGTCGGAGCACTTGCGGGCCGCTGCCGATACCACAGACTCTGGAGTAGGTTGTGTCCCAAGACATGTAGGCGCAGTGTCTGGTACTTTATTTTGATCAATCAAAACACTCCTCCTTAGGAGGTGTAGATGAAGTGTTAGTCATGGTTAACAAACAAGTCTTCCCAGATGTCTTCCAGCAGGGCTATGGAGAATTGATTTGCCGTGCTGTGCTCACAGCTGGCAGAGCAAGCTCTCCTTTTGTGCTCTTCCGGAGCTAACCCGAACATTTGTTACCCTGGACATTAGGGCATGAAAAGACCCAATCGCGTCAGGTGGAGAATCTCACAGAGGAAACTCACCCGGTTCGCCGTCTGCGGGGATAAGGCCATCAAATGCTTCCGTGTCCGTGGTGCGTGTGGAGGCAGTGTCCCCGAGAGGATCATCATCCCGATTTTGTATCTGTTAGTTTTTACACCTGAACAAGAGGCTGGTGTTCTCTTGGCGAGTGAGGTGGGGCAGCTGACCCACTTGGGCCTGGTTAAGGTGAGGAAGTATTTGGCAATCCGTGTTGGAGCTCAGACACCAGAGATTGTAAGGTAGCTAGAATGTCCAAGGAGACATCTCTAGGAGCTGCAGGAATGGTGGGTTGTGGGGTGGAGGGCGGGGGGGGCACTACCACTGGTTCTGGCGTTGCCTTAGGCGGAGGCATATCCAATGTGGGGCTAGAGGGGACATACTCCAATACCGTCTTGTTGTCGGAAAACACTCCCATTGGCCAAGGAGTCGTCGACAGTGCAGGAGTTGACGGTGCCAACAGCATACCTTTAATCGTGGTTGAAAGACTTGATTAAGGTCGTTGGCGGTGTTGCAGTGGAAGGTTTTCGAACACTTTTTGACAGGGTCATATTCTTAGTTGTGGTTGTCAATGGTGTTGTGGTCAAAGGTTTCTGCATACGAGTCGGATGGCTGAGCCAAAGAAGGAGTCGATAGAGCAGGACTTGATGGTGCCACAGCAAAGCTTTAATCGTGGTTGCACGACTTGATAGAGGTCGTCTACTGTGTTGCGGTCAAAGATTTTTTAACACTTTGACGGGGTTGTGTTCATCGATGGTGTTGTGGAAAAAGATTTCTGAAGATGGCCTCAAGGGGAGGCACAAAGGAAGCCCTTTCTATTGGCTGTGGGCAGCATGGTCCAAACTCCTGAATGACTGAAAATAAACTGCTTTATGTTATCGAGAATTCCCAGCCTGACAATTGGGAATATTCACAGCATGTGAATCTATTAAAGATCCAATGCTAGAGAATTACTTTCATATTGTACTGGCTCAACATGTAAATTAAATGTTAATTATTGTATACTTCCATACGTTAGTCACAAAGAATAAAAGGAGTAGCTGACCGGTTTCAACATTGTATGCAAAATTATACACGTCTTCCATCAGGGTATATTCCAAACTACAAATAAAAAAAAATTAAAAAATACAACACTAATACCGTACCTTTCTGTGTGAGCTGTCTAATTGTATTGAGAGTCAATTTAAATACTCAGTCACGCTAAACCCTAAATTGATTGTGGGCTGAAGATAAAACACAGAAGAAACGAAAGTGAATTATATGTTCCCCTAACTGCTATTCCTGTCAACACCGGATACTCACAAATGACCAGACGTCAGAATAATGATCAATCGCTGTGGAGCTAAACAAAACATGGATAGGAACTTATTTTGTAAAACGGCTTTGTCGAAAAATAAGACTAAAGATTAGTGCCCAAGAAAAGCCTATAGAGAGAACAGGCTCCTCAAAGTGTCGAAGCAAGTCATAGCTTAGATTTGAGCGTGGGGGAATCAAATCTGAAACTTCATTTACTATTGGACATCCACAGCATAACGTTAAAGGAATGGTTTGGTCAAAATTTTTTATTGCCCCTACGGGTCGGCCATGTGTTTTTAAGCCTAAGTCGCTCGATTTTAGAAAAATTTCCTATGGACCTTACCAGAGTTTTCGTCCATTAAACGCACGCGAAAACAGGCACCAGGGAACTGTCATTTTGTGATAATCCTATCATTTCCCCCATCGCCATGGCTGATGTAGGGGAGGACTGGTCCAGGAGACCCCTCTCGCCTGCGTTTCTTCCCCCAGGTGAGGACTATGGCCCATTGGGCGTTCCCTCATGCCACCCGGGCCCAGGTGGTGGAGGGCTCACCCACTGGAGACATTGCCCACACGTATCAAATGCCCACATGTATTGATTACAACACAAATTCTGCTAGGCCCAGAAAACATTCTTTGCCTGGTAAAGATGGTGTGAGCTCAGCGCACTGTAGCGCGGCCCCCACCCTTGGAGAACATCCCTGTTGCCGCAGCACCCTGGCATATCCGCTGCGAGCACGTTCCCACGAACAAGACGGACATGAGCTAGCGCAATACGCTAACATTGTAACAGTTCACCTCCCGCAGTGTACTATCGCTATCAGCATGACCCGGCCAGCAGGCCTGAACAATGAGAAAAACGGTAAAATGGTCATCTGATGGCAGACAGTCTTAATATATGTGTATATAATAATATCAAGACCACTTGCAAAGTATGCTTTCTTCCACAAAATCTCTTATATTACAAACGCCTGTAGAATGTATTAAAATGAGAGAGCGTGCTCCCATGATATAAGCAATGGCGAGCTCACACCATTACAGGTGGACGCTAATAATAAAGGAACGCTCCAGGGATCTGTTTGTTGCGTGTATCACTGGGCAGCCTACCTCCCATGGTTTTGCGCCATAACTAAAGCCAATGCTGCTAGAATACACGAGAAAGCGAGTGCAACTATACTATGAACTCATGTAAAGGATGCGCGAGAATGCACTTATAATGTGTGTATGTCTAAGCCCCTTATGTGCCACCACCGTCACGTACAGTGGCGGGTCGTTTTCTATGTACTCCACTTATCCAACTACTACCTCATTTACTACGAATGTATATGTATGTAACTAAAACACTGTAGCTGCTAGAATTTAATGTACAAATATGGTGCTCGGACTGGGTATAATCGAGACGCATCCAGCAAGGTTAAATGCATGCTTTGAAGTGATTTTAAATAAGTCTTTTATCCTCGAGAGCTCATTCTTTGCTATCGTCAGTCTTGATTCTAAATCATCTGTGAGTTTCTCTATATCTCCCCTTTGTGCGCCTGCCTGGACTTGCTCCCTCGTGCTTTCATATGGTGGAGGTGCCGTGGGGCGGTGGGGTGTATCATCTTTAGGGGGAGGTATCTAAGTGGGGTCACTGTACCCCTCTGCGGGCACAGGCTTCTTTATTATCGGGTACAAACTTATTACCTCTACTGGTGGCGTTACACTTGAGCCTTCTTTGACATCTCTTTGTATTAGTAATGGATTGTCTGTGGTGGACGGGAGATCAGCATTTAGTGCTGGTGTCCTAGGCGGTGGTATCTCTTCAAATAACCTCCAGAGATCCAATATTTCCCTCCTATTTTGCAGCTGCTTTCCTTTGTATTTTAGAAAAATACATGTGGCCACCGTATCCAGGACACTTTTATCAAACGACCCTCCCTCGGGCCATATCAATATTAAATGTTGTAAATGTAGTATCAATATTATCCGTTTAAATTTTACTTCACACTCGATGTTGGGTCTCTTTGGGTTCTTCCTCTCTCTGACTGCAACATACAAAAATGGCCGTACTCAAGCTCTATTCTGTTCTCTTTGAGGGGCACATACAAGAGCAACCCATCCTTTATTGTGACAATGTCAACCTAGAAATCAAAAAGGTACTCACTCACTTCACTATATAAAAAAAAAAAAAATGTATCCGACCACACTTATCATGACCATTTAACTATTATGCATTTATGACCGCTCACACATTCACAACATCAAAATCTCTTCTATCACATACGAGGTGCACACACCTCTTGGCACCATTCACCATTCAAGCTGCCCTCCCTTTCCTCCCTAGCCGGCTGTCCCTGTTCGTCTTATTTTAAATATCTAGATGCGTATCTATATATATATAGATATTAACCTGTTTTTCCCCCCTCTAATAGGACTCTTTTTCTCTTACTGTCTCCCTAAGTTTGTGCTAATCCCAGTTCTTTATTCTCCCCCCCTCTTTACCCTTAAGAAAGGAAAAAAGTAATAGCGTTCACTAATGTACTCTCAGTGCCCCCTTTTGCTGAACACTTTTATTTGATACTCCACTTCTTCATATATTCCCAGTACTAGTCAAGATAGCACTATGCGGCGCCGCCTTCCACCCCCTTTCGGAGCAAGGTTCCCGTCACTTTTATCTCTTATTCACCTCTTAATCCTAATGGCCATATGCAAAGAAAAAGCAAGGAAAATTTAAGATGATCCTTAGTAGATCTGCGTACCCCCTCTTCGTTTCCTGTCCTATACTTCACTCCCCGCTCCCTTTAAGATCGCTCGCACTCAGTACTCACGTGCCCGTCTTGAACCGATAGTCTCCGAAACTGGGTCCGTCCAGGCAGTGTCGCCGTCAGCTCAACAGTCAGCCCCGGCTCCGGCGAGCGGTACTCAAAGGGGATTTCTCTATTGAGTGCGCACTTCTTAGTGTACCGGTCGCCGTTGGCGGGCAGCCTCCCGGAGCCGGCTCACCGTGCGTATCCCTTTTCGACCGGAGATTCTCGTGCCAAAAAGGAGACGGTTATAAGGAGTTAGGAAGAAATAAATATCACGTCGGGGTCACCACTGAAAGCAAGCGTCCCCAAACAGCACGATCCTCCCCGCAATGAGAGACAATGAAGGACTCTCCCAAAATGGGAATAAGGCCAAGACAGAGTGCGGGTGAGCGTAAATGGGAGTTTATCAATCAGAATTGGGCATGCAAAGAACTCTGCAAACTCCGAGAGCGCTCTGTCTGACAATAGCAAAGACAGGCGTATATATTTACAAAAAACGTCATCAAAACCTACATACTATAGGGGGCACAAGTTCATTGGGATTGGGTGGCGACGACTAACTATAGGTGCTGCTGCGGCGTGGTTGGTCTTGGCCGAAGGACGTCATTGGTCACCCTTGTGGGTTGGGCTGGGCCTGGCAGGTCGGCTTGAGTTCATCCGGGCGGTGTTGGCGCGCCAATGCTGCCTGTGGCAGAGATGAATGCCTTTTCTGACTTACTTGCCCTCGGCCATGCACACCGCAGTCATTCAGCCATTTACAGTGCTATTCTTTTTAGTAAATCTTCCAATAGGTTATTTTTATAGGTTAATGCAACACAGGAGGAATGCACCTTGTGAGGGGTCTGGAGGTGATATATCGAGGCCTGGTTACTCATGATCTGTTGACCGGGACCATAGGTCGAGGGGCTAAGCTTCGGGGACTAGGGCGGGTGGTACAGGTCTTTCTGTCTTGTTAGAAGTGGTTATGGATGTTTCGCTGTGTGTTGTCAAAGTGTTGGGTGTCCTGATTGCACAGGGCCATAAGTCTGAGACAGTCCGGTGGGTTGTGGGGTTTACGAGGGGGCGCTTGAGTTTAAACAAAGGTTTACTGCTGTGCTGTAAATAATGCAGGTGGCTGGCCGAGGCCTTGGGTGCTGCAGTGGGGCTACAAGTCTTTGAAGCGGCTCCAGTCGGGTCGGGGGAGGCGTGATAACGCAGAGCGGGGCTCTGTTCTCATGTCTTGGCAGCCTTCGCAGGGAGGGAGGGGGATACATCGAGACCTTGTACGCATTCACAAAGGTATCTCCCTCGTGTGTTGCCGAATATAGGTAAAGACATCGCAAACATTTGAATACTCTCTATAATACTTATTTAAAATCACTTCAAAGCATGCATTTAACCTTTGCTGGATGCGTCTCGATTATACCCAGTCCGAGCACCATATTTGTACATTATATTCTAGCAGCTACAGTGTTTTAGTTACATACATATACATTCGTAGTAAATGAGGTAGTAGTTGGATAAGTGGAGTACATAGAAAACGACCCGCCACTGTACGTGACGGTGGTGGCACATAAGGGGCTTAGACATACACACATTATAAGTGCATTCTCGCGCATCCTTTACATGAGTTCATAGTATAGTTGCACTCGCTTTCTCGTGTATTCTAGCAGCATTGGCTTTAGTTATGGCGCAAAACCAACGGAGGTAGGCTGCCCAGTGATACACGCAACAAACAGATCCCTGGAGCGTTCCTTTATTATTAGCGTCCACCTGTAATGGTGTGAGCTCGCCATTGCTTATATCATGGGAGCACGCTCTCTCATTTTAATACATTCTACAGGCGTTTGTAATATAAGAGATTTTGTGGAAGAAAGCATACTTTGCAAGTGGTCTTGATATTATTATATACACATATATTAAGACTGTCTGCCATCAGATGACCATTTTACCGTTTTTCTCATTGTTCAGGCCTGCTGGCCATGTCATGCTGATAGCGATAGTACACTGCGGGAGGTGAACTGTTACAATGTTAGCGTATTGCGCTAGCTCATGTCCGTCTTGTTCGTGGGAACGTGCTCGCAGCGGATATGCCAGGGTGCTGCGGCAACAGGGATGTTCTCCAAGGGTGGGGGCCGCGCTACAGTGCGCTGAGCTCACACCATCTTTACCAGGCAAAGAATGGTTTCTGGGCCTAGCTGAATTTGTGTTGTAATCAATACATGTGGGCATTTGATACGTGTGGGCAATGTCTCCAGTGGGTGAGCCCTCCACCACCTGGGCCCGGGTGGCATGAGGGAACGCCCAATGGGCCATAGTCCTCACCTGGGGAAGAAACGCAGGCGAGAGGGGTCTCCTGGACCAGTCCTCCCCTACACTGACCTGCTTTTGCGGCACTAAATCATATCCCCCGCCCCTGAGCCTGTCATCAGCAGACGCATACCGCCCATTTCACAACGCCAAAGCACGTCTCGTGTCAACATTCGCTGCGCTTCAGCTAATGACGTGTCGCCATGGAAATGGCAGGACGCCTCTTTCCTCAATAAGTATAAACAGACCGTTTCACAACACACAGCAGCAGATTTTCGATTCCATTCCTCTCTCTGTGTTACCTTGAGTATTCTGTGACTCGTTTCTGTGCTCTGGTCAGCTACCTTCGTTGCTTGTAGTCCGTGTGGACAGATACCAGTACCACCGCTATCTATTATTTTAGTTTGTGCAACACACAATGGATACAATAATGCCCTACATGTACGAGCCCGAGTATACCGAGGAGGAACTACTGGAAAGGGAAACGCGCAAAAACAATGGGGCTTCGGACAGCAGTTGGCAGGACGAATCAACGGATGACGACACTGGACCTAGTCGCATTGACAGTCTTTCCACCTGGTGCACATGCAATCGGTGCGAGCTAATGCAGACCGAGGAGAACTGCTGCTGCTGTGAAAACTCGGGAGGCGTGGCCTACATTTCGGAAAGGCGAGCCACGACCGCAATGCATCACCGAGCTGTCAGACTTCAGGGCAGCCTGGCTCACACGGTCCGTTTTGAGGATAATGATGGTGCTTATGCACGAACTTCACGCAACTGTTCGTCCTCGTAATCCGAGTAACGAGTAAGTATACTCTGCTTGTGATGCCACTACTATTTCATGGTCTTCTACTATATCCAAAATTACATATACATATCATTGTAATGCATGAAAGTCGTTGAATAGTGTGCAGTGTCTAGATAGCATTTGTCCGAGCAGAATGCCATTAGTTACAAGAATTGTCATTGACAACAAACGTTTATTAAACTTATCTTGGTCATTTCAAAACAGTGTGTTTCATTCCTTTTCACAGGTGGTACAGGCTGGTGGCCTATCGTTCTTTTACATGGTGGCTTCACGGGAGCATTGGACACCGCATTTGAAGAGTGATACCCGCCTGTGCCGTTCGTGCCTTAAGAGAAACATTCCCGAGTGACAGCGGTCACTACAGGGGATTTTCTCTCGCTGTGCTGCAACCTGAACTGTACAATGTGTAAACGTTTGTATTTTTGTGTCATCAAAATAAGCTATAAAATAAAACACCACATATATTTTAACAACGGTTGTTTCGATTTTTTAAATCAATCAAGTGTGTCTCCATGCAAGGATGGACGTCAGACACCTGTGCTCGGAATGGGTGTTCAGGTCGCTGTGAAGCGGGGCGGTCACTATCTAAGCTAACCAAATATATTATCAATAATGCATGCATTAAATAACACTTGTTCAAAGTCTTTCAGTCAGTTATGTCTCTATAAAAGTCACACATATATCAATACTATCAATGAACATTGGATTATACAGGCATTAGGTCTAGGGTCTTGACCACTATAATACAGTGTTTGAAGTGTGGGTCTGTGCTCACAAGAATCTCCGATATGTGGCATTTGTTATGGATAGGCAATGATATACTGCAGTAGGGGTCTAATGTTAGTTGGGGATCTGCTAGGTGGCCATAATGGCGTGGTCAGTGGTCTGGCACATGAAGAGAATACCTTGCAGGGACACAGGGTCAGAATGGCACTTACTTTCCACTGGCGAGCGTGCGTGGGCAAGGACATGTTTGTGGAGATGAATGAGCCATGTGCATGGTTCAAGCCGGTTCACATGCAGGACCGTGATCTCAGAGAGTGATGTGTTACATTTATTAGCTGTTGCAAATACCTCTGGAGTTTTCCAGTCAGAGTGGGAACGAGGCTGTGGGCCATGTGCTCTACGCGCTGTACTATCGCAGTGAGGCCTGGTCACCAAAATGGAGTGTAAAGGGGGTACAAAAATGGATGCCCCGTGTCCTTTAACATCACATAAGGGCAAGGGACGGGCGCAAACGGCCAAGGTGCCAAACAGCATGTACACTTCAAAAGGTATCCCACGCCCACGGGCCATCGCTCACATGGCTTCCTCAGACCCTGTGTCTCCAGGCAGGCCTCCCCTGAGGCAGGCCGCCCCCCTGCAATAAACATAATACCACGACATACATACGTCATTCATTCACAAACACACCCCTGTTTCTAATACTTTATAAACCACTTGATATGTCTCATGAGAACATCTTTGTGCTTTGCAAATCAACTCCTGAACCTTCTACCTGAGATCTATGCTAAACTGCTCGTCGCCGTGCTATCTGTGACTGCTTCGAACAAACTCGTCAGTGTGCTACCTGTGGCCATCTACCTGTTCTCCTGCAACATACTGCTCGGCCTGCTGAATACAACTGTTTGTTGGTCAAGGTAAGGCCATGCATCCTAGTCATATTTCGGTCATTTTTACATTTCAATCTATTTGATATTACAGTACCCAATAGAGCTATGGTCATTGGTCTCATTGCTATTGACTTGAGTTTCAATTGTTATGCTATCTATAGATCTATTTATTTTCATCTGTGTCAATTGTCATCGAATTGCATCCTTCGGGGGTCCAGTCTATAATGTAAGCATGGTTCCTTTTCGTGCAAGACAAAACAGAAATTTCTGTAATTTATGCAAATACTAAGCCGCACATGATGAACTGGTATAGTTCCTTCCGCGACCAAAACAAACCTTGCATTGAGCATTGTATGGTTCATTTACTTTTTTATGACATTTTTATTCATCAAGGTTTTATAATAATCTTCAATATTTACTTTTCAGAATTTTCAACAATGCCTGCCTGTTCGATTAGCGGTTGCCCTTCGAAGACCCATGCTGAATCTGAAGGCACTACAATGCATGTATTTCCGAAAACTGTTGATCGAATAAGAAAATGGGTCAGACATTACGGATATCCACTGGATGAGCTGGAAAGTAGAGTCCAACAAGTATTTGAGGACAAGAGGGGTGATAGATACCACATCTGCAGCCGGCACTTTCCCTCAAACATGTACACAAGATCTTGGATAACAAAGAAGAACAAACAGCGATCGACACGAAAATTGCTCGCAAACGCTATTCCCACTCTATTCATCCACAATCACCCACTGGTGAGTCAAGTGTCCGTTTTTAGCTTTAGGCCTTGCAGTAGTGTGTAGGTAGCCGAATGGATTCATTGATATTTTAGGTGTTGTTTCCAATTTGTAATACTTTCGACATTGATATGGGTGTATAGCTTTTTGAATAATGACATTTATCAATATATTATTTTTAGATTCTATAACCCACAAACGAAAATCTATATATGGGCACAGGGAACTGTGCTATATTGCGCATTACTCAAGTATTCTGTCTCCTTACATGGCAATTTTAAATATTGGCATTTCATTATCAAACAATAATTTACCTTTACAACTTCTTGACTATCCCTTGAATCTGAAGCAAGAACATTCTACTTCCGTCACCTGCTCGCAGTTATCAACCACTTCTAGAGCGTATCAGGTAATCATACTTGGCTATTCCGCTACAGACTTGTTTTATGCATGTCAAGTAATAGTTTGTATGTATCATGTGATTATTTGACCAATTGTTTGGTTAGTGCTTTCCAATTGATATACACCTTAGTTGTCGTCCCCTGGTGTTTGTTTTCAGTTATAATTAGTGTTATCCATACTAATGCAATTACTGTCTTTCAGGGAGATGCTGAAGCGTCCACCACATTGACAACAGCCCTAGATGTTCTTCAGCAGCCCGAGGTATGGATACTGACAGCTCAACTGACCGTGATCATCAGGACTGGAACACTTGTCGTTTGATTGTTCTACACCATGTTTCATTTGTGGTTAGCCGTTGATATGTACCTGTGCGGTCGACCCCAAGCGTGTGTTGTGTTTTCAATATTGTAATCCTTACTAATGCAAATACTATGTTTCAGGCTGTTGTTGAATCTTCAACCCCTGCACTTGATGCGGAGCCTGACATTCAAGTAATTCCGGTGGATGCGGGACCATGCGGATACGAATCGGCGCAACAGCTTTCGGAAGTGCGCACCACATTGACAACAGCCATAGATATTCTTCAGCAGCATGAGGTATGGATACTGACAGCTCCATCGAGCGTGATCATATAACGTGATTCCATTTGCTATACTTTCTTCTCTATTAACGCAAGTACTGTGTTTCAGGGAGATGATGGAGCTTCCACTACAATCACAAGATCACATTTAGATGATGCAGATGTAAAGATATTGGAGAAATAAGTCCATTAAATCTGATCATTTTTAAATATTCCTTGATTCTTTTAGATAATGAACATTTGTGGTTATCTCTTTATATGTACCTGTGCCGTCGCCCCCAAGTGTGTGTTATGTTTACGATATTGAAAACCATACTAACGCAAGTACTGTGTTTCAGGGAGTTGCTGATGCCTCCTCTTCAATACAATCATTCGTGGCAGTCCATGTAGAGCCAGAGGTATGTATACGGACATCTCCATCGAACTAGGTCATCAGAGCTCGAATACTTGTTGTTTGATTGTTCCACACAATGTTTAAATTGTGTTTGGCTATTGAGATGTACATGTGTGTTCGTCCTCACGTGCGTTTTACGCTAACAATATTTTGATACACTGTAATGAAAATACTACGTTTCAGGGAGTCGATGGAGCCTCATTCCGTGCGGTCTATGCGGATACAGAAAATATAGTCGTTGCAGCGCAAGAGGAAGGGGAAACATGCGGATACGTATCAGAGCAACAGCGTGCAGATGTTGAAGGTCGAGTCAAAAAAGTTGTAAAGAAAAGAAACCAAAATAAGGTTAGTTACAAACAGTTCATAACTTTAGAAATTTTTTTTGTGCTGGGGACTATTTTATGTTTTTTTTGCAGTCAATTGTACTATACTTTATCTTGTGTTTAAACTGAACATCCCTTTTCCAATCTGTCCTCTAGTTACCCGTGGGTCTACAAACTATACATACAGACAGTGAAGCGAATGAGAGATGTTGCTTGCCAGACCATTTACACTATGGAGGAACTATTAATTCAGACGCGGCGTGTTGAGACTCGGGATGCTCATGTCCAATTGCCAGAACATGAAATGAATGTGTCCGGAGAATCCAGCAAAGTTTTATTGGACCATTGCTACAGTACGACCGCACCGCTGCAACAACATGATACTGGAAGTATTGAAGATAGCTCTGAAGTAGTCGGAGATCAATTCACACAATCTACACCCGCCAAAAAATTGCCACCAAAAAAGCTGTCGACATTGTTGTGTTCTCCCATCAATGTTGAAGTAACAGATGTTGAAATGACAGAGAATGAACCAGCAGCAGCATTCACCGACGCATCAGAACTTAATAGCGATATTTCTTTCAAATGTGGTGATATGTCCTCAACGTCACAGGCCGAATCAACTTTGACGCAGGAGGACAGTCTAATGAAAGAGGGCAAACACATAGTATTCGACAGTTGTTTGATGGATATTATAAGTATGCTGAAATGTGGGCATTCCGTCAGAGGGAAAGTATGTGGGAAGCCATTGATTCATGTGACTCGTCAAAAACAAGGCAGAAACGTCACAATACATGCTGCCTGTAGATTACATCATACGTTCTCATGGTCTGCACAACCGATGCTGGGGAAACTGCCAGCAGGCAATCTACTGTGTGAAGCTGCATCACTTTTTAGTGGCTCCAGTTTTAGAAGAATCTTTCTTTCAGTTTGTGGGACTCCATTTCATTTCAAAAACGCAGTACTACAAATACCAACATGATTATCTGTTTCCGGCCATTAGTGATGCTTGGAAAATTGAACAATTGTCTCTAGCAAGTACATTCGAAGGCAAACTATTCAGGCTAGCTGGCGATGGACAGTGCGACAACCCTGGATTTTCTGCCAAGTACTGCACCTACCATTTTCAGGACATGGATAGTAAGAAAATTGTGAGTTTGGTGGTCGTGCAGGTAACACAATGTACATCCTCAGTGGCCATGGAGAAACTAGGATTTATAAAATCAGTGGAATATCTACAATCGAGGGGAATGCACATCGACCTCATAGCCACGGACAGACACTTTTCAATTGCCAAGACAATGCGAGAGCAGTTCCCACATATTAAACATCAATTTGACGTATGGCATCTTGCTAAATCAATAAGAAAATCTCAGCTGCAGGGAAAACAAAAGGTTTGGAAAGTATTTTAGAGTGGTCCCAGTCTATCAGCAACCATCTTTGGTGGAGCTCCAAAACTTGTGAAGGGTCAGTGGAAATACTACTTGAAAAATGGCCTTCACTGATGCACCACTGTACCAACGTGCACCGCTGGTCAGAAAACCTACATTTCCACCAATGTGAACATGGCCCTTTATCCCAAGTGGAGGCACGGAAGAAGAAGTGGTTGAATCCATCTTCACCGACACAAAGCCATTGAGAAGATTGTTTTCGATAAAACTCTATCAAGAGATTTGTGGGGACTGACAGAATTCTGTCACACAGGAGGTTTGGAGGTGTTCCACAATATGTGCCTTAAGTACAGGCCAAAGCGCTTGCATTTCAGCATACAGGGCATGAGACATAAGACTCTACTTGCCGTCTTGGCCCATAACGAGAATCTCGGCCGTGAACAATCTAGGACTAAGGGTAATGTAAGGATGCCTCGCTACACTAAGGCCTTTTCAAAAAGAAGTAAGCAATGGGTGATCAAACCAGTCAATGAAGAAATGGAGTTCGACTTTGTCAAAAGCCTTATTGTTTCTGTATTAGAGAAGCACAGATATGGAATTTTGAACGTTTCTGTGCAGAGCACTGATCCATTGCCACCCAACACTGCCACTGTGCCATGTCCACCTAAAGGAGAGCTGGTTGTGAAGTACAAATCCCGGTTTAAATAATTGTAATACGATTGTCTTTTTGTAAATACATTTTATTGTACAGTGTGCATACAAAGTACGCTAACCCTAACCCCTACCTTCACCTTCCTGGGTGCCGAACTACCTGGGTGTCGTCTTTGAATTCTCTCTCTATTCACCTCATATTGCTGACCTTGTCTATTTGTGTATGTATATATTTTTGTTGATGTAACTAATTTTCGCAATCTCTTATAAATGCTGGGCACTGTTAAACGAGGGGAGGCTTGCGTATTGCAAATAATAAAAACAAACAAACAATAAATCTCACTTTCAAATCAACTGCTCGGGTACTTTATACTTTCACCTGACCTTCCCCAAAAAATTAAAAGTCTCAATAGTAATGGTTCTATGGGGCTTCAAAGCTCGCAGACAACGAGGACAAAATTGGGGCCTTAGAACGCGCCAAGCGAGCCGTTGCAGATGAGAGAGAAGCTAGTTTGCATTTGCACATTGAGGCGCACTACATAGATGGATTTGAAACTTCAAGTTCTCACAGATGGCTTTACTACGGGATGTTGCAAAGAAAGAATTTATGCTAATTTCTAGTGAAGGTCAGCGGCTTTGATTTTCAGCTTGCGCCCTGAAGAGGCCCACAACTCGCACTTGCAGTATAAGGTTCTATTGTTTTTTGACCTTGAGAGACAGGGACCATGCTGAAAGAACTTCATTTGAAGGGAGGGTTGGGGGGGTGCAATAACGTTTGAGACGATAAGGCAGAAAATTCTTAAACTAGACAGAGTTTCATGTTAGTTCAGTATACGAAAAATCGTTGTCAAGAGCACAGTGGGATTTACGGACTGCATTACGCAGACACACAATGGAAATTGCAAATATAATGTAAGTAACTCTTTAGACGCTTTTATGCCGGAATGAAGAATTAATGAATGGATGCATGAATGAATAAATAAATGAATGAATGAAGAGCTTTGAAAACGTTTGTGGGATCGTCCTTGTAGCGGGCACATGGGCATGCAGGTCCACATTCCACACACATGTAGACAAAAAGTTGTTTCTCTTTGTGTACCAACCTAGATTTATTTAGTTAGTTTTCGCATTGATTTTAGTGCCGAACATACTCCATTGCACTATACTTGAAAGCAAATAGTTTCAGCTCGGCCGTAATAAATAAAATGAATAATATTAATAAAGATCGGCTGGCGAGACTAATTATAAATTTTATGTTTTCAAAATAGGTACATACTCCCGTTTTGCCCCTGCCACCAGTTTC